>NC_137332.1:89905943-90505943 GCF_965287045.1 Carcharhinus amblyrhynchos | reverse complement strand
TCAATTACAGTCACTAAACAAACAGGGTTCAGTTAACTCTTTTCAATCCCACACTGTTTATACCACAAAATGTATTGAATCAGATATTGAACAGAAAATATATTAACAATTTTACAGTAAATGTGAAATCTGAGTTTAGACTGAATTGGTGTGAGATGAAAACATACTATTAACATGTCTTAGATAAGGTAACAAGATAAGACCTCAGTGTGAGACTCAGACATGCAGGTGGAACAATGCAATTGAACAGATTGGAGCACTGCTTATCGATAGCGTTGCAGACATGTGAGTCCCTGCAAATTGCCAACATATCTCCTTTCCTCTACACAACTATCCATTCAAAATCTGCTGCAATCACCCTGCTTTTGCAAGTAGCCATCCTTGACCTATTTAACCCTGTAATTCTGTCACCTTGTGGGGAGGTGGTTGTATAGTGGCATTGTTGCCTAACTAGTAATCCAGAGACCCAGGGTAATGGTTTGGGAATGTGGTTTCAAATCCAAATCTGGAATTAAGAGTCTGATGATGACCATGAAACCATTGTCAATTGTTGTAAAAATCCATCTGGTTCACCAATATCCTTTAGAGAAGGAAATCTGCTGTCCTTACCTGGTCTGGCTGACATGTGACTCCAGACCCACAGCAATGTGGTTGACTCTTAAATGCCTTCTGAAATGGTCTATTCAACTCAAGGGCAATTAGGGATGGGCAATAAATGGTGGCTCAGTCAATGGCACAAACATCCCATCAACAAATGAAGGAAAAAAACCTAATCTCCAAACTCCCTTTGAACACTGGGTACTGAGAGTGAAATGATTCTGAGAGCAGGTCTCTTGTCCATTGTGAAAATGCTGGCTCTTTGAAAAGAGGCTTCCTATTGATCCTGGTACACAAACCTTTCCTATGCTCCAACAGGTACCTCCTTTTCAAGTCTTTACTCAATTCTCTTTAACATTGCTGTTGAGAATCTGAACCCATCACTCTTTCAGGCAGTATATTCCAAGTATTAATAATTCATCCAGATGTCTGGCAGATTCAAAAGAAGAGGAGGCCTGAAGCCAGGGTCCATTTGTGAATGCATGAATATAAAGGTCCCTTTGCTGTATTAAATGGTGGTTGGTGCAGCCTGACCTGGATGGTCAGCTTGGAGGGGGATCGATGAGGTGGATTGAAAGCAGCGATGGAACACTTCAGCAGTCAGAGTTCTCCAAGGCGGCCTTCATGACACACAACAGTGCAGAGTTGCTGAGCAAAGACTGATAGCCAAGTTCTGCACACATGAGGACAGCCTCAACTGGGATCTTGGGTTCATGTCACACTATCTGTAACCCCCATGACTTGCCTGGGCTTGCAAAGTCTCACTAAATCTCACAATCTCCTGTCTGGAGACAATACACATCTTTTTAACCTGTGCTTAACCTCCCCTCCACTCACGTTGTCTGTACCTTTAAGACTTGATTACCTGTAAAGACGTGCATTCCAACCATTATTTTGTAAATTGTGCTTGTGTCCTTATATGCCCTATTTGTAAACAACTCCCACTCACCTGATGAAGGAGCAGTGCTCCAAAAGCTTGTGGCTTGTGCTACCAAATAAACCTGTTGGACTTTAACCTGGTGTTGTGAGACTTCTAATCTGAGTCAAGAGCAGAGAATGCTGGAAAAATTCAGCACTTCTAGCAGCATCAGTAAGAATACAAAGCAAAGTTAGTGTTTTGAGTTCTTTTGGTTCTTCGTCAGACAGAAAAGGAGGGAAAATGTGTTAGGCAGCAAAATGTATCTGTGAGAGATTGCACAAATTAGAACACCTTTAAGAACAATGAACAGTTGGCCTAGTGTAGGAGGGGGAAGTGGTTTCACAAAACAAATTTTGGCATTTGCAAAAGTGTCTTAATATAGAGGAGAAAGTCGACAATCTAAAGCTATCAAACTCAATGTTTATGGAAGGAATTTCAGAGCTCAGGACCTTGCGAACGTTAAATACGGCCACCAACTGTGGAATAATTAAATTAATGATGTTCGAGATACCAGAATTAAATCACCAAAAATACCAGTGAAAGTGATGAGGATGGTAAAGATTGCAGAGAAGCCAGGGAAGGTTTTGAAAGTAAAGATAAAAATATAAATCAGGCTCATTCACAGAGAGACGCCATAGATCAGAGAGCACATGGATAATGTTTTAACTGCAAAAGGTACAAGAAAGAACGCGGGCCATGGAGTTTTAGCCTATTCAAGTTTACAGTTGGTAGAATGTGGAATTCCAGTTATGAACTTATAAACCTCACTTCTAAATTGCTCTTCATAATGAATCATTTACAGCATTACTGAAGCTGAAATGAAATAATTCATGCAATAATTATGCTCAGTGAGAGTTGTTAATACTCTGCCTTATTCCCACCAACCAATTAAATACATTTGAAGTGCTCTTACTCCAGAGACATTGGCTGCTATTTTGTATATATCAGTGTCTCAAATTCTATTCAGATTTTTTACACTGATGTTTCATATATTTTCTAATGGATTGTTCTTCTCAGATTTTACTGTTTTATACACTATTCTCACATTATTACATTACTTTTTCCCATTTTTGTTCATATTGTGCTCCTAAGTTCCAATCTTTGAACTTCCAGACAAGTTTTTGCATGTTTTCGCTCTGATTTTTGCTTTTTTCACATTTACTGTCAATGTTATTCCGACAATTTGCTATATTTCACTCGGACCTTTTCTCTAATTAACTTATTAGACTTGAATTTTTCTCGGTTTTCTCACAGTCTATGGAATGCCTCCTTTTCAAACATAGATAATTTTTTTCTGTTTAAGTCACTGATCGTTTCGTTGCTCATTCTGATTTAATTCTATTAATAATTCCGATATCCTGCATTTCTCACACCCTAAATTTAATACATATATGGTTTATATAATTTGCAGGGTTTCAGCCAATGGTTCATGATTATGTTTTCTCGGACTATTTCCACAAATTTTGGCCATAGTATCCCTACAGTGCAGGAGGAGGTCAAAGGACCCATGGAACTCTTCAACAGACCTTTAATGCTTTCCTCTGCCCCTAAATCATAGTGGATTCACACCAGGGCTGGTGGAATTCACCACTCTGAGTGCTTGCAAATGTTGAAGCTCTAGATCTCCGTTTTTAGCGCTGTACGTTGTTAGAGAAATTTCCAGCGTCTCCTTCGGCATTATCTTGGACTGTTCTAACAGTCTGTAGCAGTGTTCTGTATCACTGTGTTATTCCTCCCCACCATGTCATTAACAGCGCATCCATATAAACAGTGCTCTGCTATTTTCCTTAATCTGGCTGAAAAAGGCTGCTATCGCTACACCAGAGGCTGTTGTGCCAAATTGAATTTATTTCGTTGAATAATTACCGTGGGCTTTGAATAACGTCCTTTTCAGAAGAACTAGTAACTCTGTGAAAGTCTTGTATCACGCCATCTGGAGATCTCAAACTCCTGATCAAGTTAAAAGTTTGGGCTCCAGGCTGTTAGGTAGCATGGCATTTCTCTTAGTCTCCGCCCCCCTCCTCCCCAACACACCCCCTCTTCATATTTCATATTAAAGTTTAGTCCATAGTTGATGTTCAGTTAGAATTAAAGTTCAGTAAAGAGTAAATGAATTGCAACTTTTTATGTTTGAGTTGGTACTGGAAGTGTTAAATAAAGAAATAATTGAATTACTGTTCTTGTTTGTCTCTTTAAACTGGAATGCTTCAAAGGTATTTAAATTAAAGCTGTAAAACAATTACAATAACTATAGCTATATATGATGTGCCGATTCTGCCCGATTGAGTGTGCATTCAAGCCTGGGATTCTCACTGCTTGGCTTAATTTGCTGATCCATTCATGAAACCTTCCAAAACTTGCCATTTAAACATGCTCACTACTACACTATGGGCCTTATTTTACCATTTTGATTCCAAGTGCTGGGCGGACTTGAAACTGGGATTGTTGCAGATCCAACTTTTAGACCCATTGTCAGCTGCCCCCATATGCACTATGCCTGAAAAAATATCAGCAGTTCCAACTGCCACTGCAAAAGCCTGTGAGCAGGGCATAACCTGCCTGAAACCCTGCAGCTCCAACCAGTGCCTCCAACTGTGCATGTGCAGAAAAAGAATAGAATGCCATTCCCCTGCCATCTCCCCCTTGCTTCCATCTCACAACATTACTGACCCCCTTATCCCCTGCCACACTGGTATACCCTCTGCCATCCAGACAGATTGTAAGCCCTTCCCCCCATTGCTCCCCAGTGATCTCAGGCAGAGGGGCAGCAGACCACTCCTCACCTCCCAATGATCTCAAGCAGAGAGCTGTTGCATGCCGGGCCTGAATTGGACTTTTGTGGAGCATATCTATTTTGTGCCGATTCTGGCTGGATGAACACGGTGTTAGAGTGGTAAGTGTCGGTAAGGTTGGGCATGCAGCACACTAAGTCAATTTAAACCATGCATGGTTCCCGATTGCAGCCATTTCCAGGTCTCGGTAAAGGGGGAAACAGTGTGGAGGCAGGTGCGGATCGTGCTACTCGTCTCACGCCCGCCTTTACCAAAGTTTTCACACCCACAAACAAGCGTAACTTGATGCATTTTGATTGTAAGTGCTAGGTGGATTTGAATCTGGGAGGCTTTCAGATCTGACTTTTGGATCCGATCTCTGGTGTCCCCATATGGGCTGTGCCTGAAAAAATATCAATGATTCTGAATTGCACTGCAGAAGCCTGTGGGCGGGGTTTAATGCACCCGAAACACTGCTGCTCTGATTGCACCTCCAACTGCACATGCACAGTAAAAAACAATGTGAAAAACAGTCCCCCTGCCACATTGCTTCCAGGCCTGATAATACCTCCCCTGGCCCCCACAGACATATTGCCCCATCCCCACCACATTACTGCCCCCCTTATGCCCCATACCCCACTAACCAAGCCGATCACAGTCCCCTGCCCCATTCCCTTCCACTGATTGCATGCAGAGTGGCAGTGGACCTCATCTTCCCGCCATCGATCAAACGCAGAGTGGCAGCAGACCTCCTCTGCAACCCACCTTCCTGCCCCACCAGAGAGTGATCAGGCCTCCATCCCCTGCCACAGGGGAGTGGTCTGTCCCTCCTTTCTACCTCCCCACCACTAGAGAGCCATCTGACCTGCCTCCCCCCCCCCACACCAGTGAGCGATCTGACATGCCTCCCTCCCCCCAACCAGAGAGCGATCTCACCTGTCTTCCTTCGCCCTCCTTCCCACCACAGAGCCATCTGAACCACCTCCCCCCACCAACCAGAGAGCCATCTCACCACCTCCCTCCCCTACCCTCATCACCGAGTCAGAGAGCCGCTAGAAGCTCTGAACTTACCTACTCAGTAGCTGGAGCACCTGAATCAGACCTTTGTGGGCCATGTCTGTTTCGCCCCGAACCTGGACAGGCGAACACGGTGATAAAGGGGTAAGTGCCGGTAAAGTTGGGCGTCCAGTCCATTAATTCAACTTAAATGCATTTGCCTCCGCGCCCATTTCAATCGCCGCCATTTTCAGCCATTGGTAAAGGGAGAACAGCCATTGAGGCTGTTGCGGATCATGGTAGTCACCTCACGCCCGACTTTACCAAGTCTTCATGCCCGAAACTTGATAGTAAAATTGGGCCCGATGAGTGGGAATTTCAGCAACTGCTGAACTGTCATGGGTGAAGTCAGGTACTGTTGCACAGGAGATAAGAGGTGGTCTTAGTGATCTCAAGAATCAGGGGTTAGAAGCTTACCTGCATATCAATTGTGACCAGAAGTTTATGGAGGGAATGGTTTAAGATCAAACTTCTGCCAGGGAGAAGGATGAAGTCAGTAACAAAGGAATAAAAATTGGCAGCGGGGCCTAAAATCAGTGGCATCAGTTTCCTGAGTCATTAGCTGGAGGAAATATCCACTCATCTAGTACTCAGCGTCAGAATAACAGTTTGATAATTTAGCAGCAAGGAGGAATTGGCAGAGAGGGTAGTGAGTTTCCGCTGGACGTAAACTATGCATGGGGTTATGGCGCAATCATGCAGGCATGTATATAAAATTAAGATGGGGGCAGGAATCGAGACACCAAGGTCACAATGGAATGACACCAAGTGAATGGAGTATCTCAATGCTAAAGGCACTCTTTGCACTTGTGAGGCTCCAGGTTGAAACTCGGCATTTCAGTAAATATTGCTTGAAGTTCTGAAAAATCTCCCTACACTTTGCTTACCATTAAAGAATGAGAAACATAACAATGAACTTACAATATAAATGCCTACAGCTAAGCAATGAAGGGAACAAAGTGGAAAGCTCAAGCGCAACTTCTATATCATAGACCTCTAGAATATTTTGGTAAGGTGATATTTACATCAGAAGTCTAACCACATAGATGGCCTGTGCCCATCCTCTGTGAAATTATACACAGTCATCTCTGAACTGGAAGTATCCAACGTGCTGAAGCAAGAATTGATGCTTAGCTGATCTTTATATGACATTAGGGTGATTGCTATTCTAAAAGGGAAGTGAACTGATTCCAAGGCAGGGAATGCTTCAGAATGTCAGCTCTCATGGTGGAAGGAAAGGAAATTGGGTTGTCTGATTTTTGTTTGAGTAAAGTGGAGAGAGAAGCTGATGGCCCCAAAATGATAAGCCATTAGATCGCAAAGGGCATAGGGAAAGGTATACCAAAATTGGATAGTGGACATTTAGCCAGAGCAAGAAGAAGGTGAGCAACAGATTTCCTTTCATGGGCAAGTGAAAAAGAAGGTGTTTCAAATTCACATTAATGGGCAATTTGAACCTAAAAGGAAGGAGACAGAAAACAGTGGGACAGTAAGGTTAACACCTAATATGGGAATATACTGTAATTGTCTATGAAGGAAGTAGCTGTGGGACATTTATCATATTATACAAATAAGGCAGAACCAATATCATTCCACAAAAGGAAAATTGTGCCTGACAGATTTATTAGGAGTTTGGAGGATGCAATGAACAGCATGGATACAGGGGAGGAGTAAATGTGGTATACCTGGAATGCAAAAAGGTGTTTGTGAGGGTCAGTTGGAAAGTACTACCTAATATTAGAGTTCATGAGTTGGGGGATGGGTGGGGAGTGGTGGTTGATGATTGGCGAACGGAAAGGTAACAGGGATTCGGGATAAATCATTCATTTCCAGACTGACAAAATCTAACTTGTGGGCAGCCACAGGGATTAGCTCTGTAGCCTCAATCATCAACAATCGACATTAATGATTTGGATGAATGCGCCAGGCATTCTGACTATACAAAGGAAGGCAAGAACGCATGTAGTGAAGAGGGCACAAAGTGATATGGATAGGTTGAATGAGTGGGGAAATGATAATTAGACAATTTGGTAGGGAGAATGGAAAGTCAAAGTTTGATTTAATGGCGAGAGAACAGCGAGCAGCAGAGTACCTGGTGGTCTCGTATATAAGTTAGAAAGAGCTCGTATACAAGTGTAGCAAGTCATTAGGAGGGCAAATGGAAAGTTTACCCTCATTGCAGGATAGGAAGGGGAAAGGTGAGAATTAAAAATGATGAAGCCTTCCTCACAATGCAGAAGGCGACGGACAACACGCAGAGGCCAGTAAACAGTTTGAGTCAACCTATTTCGTGGGGAAATCTTTGCATTGGTTTGCAGTTCACGCGAGGTTCAGTCCTTTGACTCCTGTGATAATGCGTGCTCTTGTGTGAAAAGTCAAACGGTTTTGGACCTATACCCATTTTCAAGACAGAAAGGCGATCTTATTGAAACATATGAGAATCTGAGGATGTTTCATAAATTTGACACAGTAGTTGTGTCTACTCACATGGGCATCTTTTCAGAATGAAGGATTGTCCTGTTTCAGCGGCGGCTAAGGACTAATCTGTCTTAGAGGGTGATCAATTTTACAATGTGCCACTCCGGGGGTCAGTGCAGTCTACCTTATTGAGCACAGATAAAGCTAAGCAAATCATCTTTCTGAACGCAAGGGGAATCAGTGGTAATGGGGAACGAGCATTGAAGTTGTGTTGAAGCCAATATCAGTTCAGGCAGGATCAATTAATGGTCACAATCGTCTCGTCCTTTTCTTATTCTCGAGCGCCTTTTTTATTAGATTGCTAAAACATTATTATGTTGATGCTGTTTCTTTGAAAACGTCTACAATATCAATTTCGATATAATGGGTGCAATACAAACATTACATTGAAGGAAACTGTCTGTTTGTCCAAATGACTGGAAATAATGTTACTTCTCCTGCTTCTTTCTGATCCCACGGGAAGTGTCTCAGTAATAAATACTGGATTTTTAAAATCTCTCGTCTCTCAGTCCTTTGGATTTCCGTGTGCAGCTGCAGGAGTCACAAACATCCTCAGGCATAATGAGAGTTCCATACAGCTCTTATCCATTTACCGTCTTACCGCCACTCATACAGACTGTAATGATATATTATCCGATAATAGCAGCCTTTGGAATCCCCGGTAAGTGATTATATTCAGTTGCTAAATGTACAAATCTGCGACTAAGTGGGTTACTGTTTCCTTGGTAACCATATTTCTGATAATCCCCCGCACCAACACAAAATTTAAAAAAGTGCATTTTCCGTCCTGTCCTGCTCATTGAAAAAGCTTCGTTTATCTTAAAAGTTTATTTTACATCTCCATAGAAGTCTAAAGGCTATTTTCTTGTTATAATATTGCATTTTCATTGCAGATACATGAAATACATAATGCAATGAGGCTATTGCAGATTCACCATTTCCGTACTCCAATAGTGTAACTTCTTTCGTTGGGGTTATGGGTGTTTTTTAAAAAGAATGTGATTTGCATAGGAATTCCATGATTCGTACCCATAGACCACAATTGACCCGCCAGTTCTCTTGCAGGCACTAAAGGCTTGAGATTGCTCAGTGGATAGATGGATAGATAGATGGATAGATATATATTCACTGTATTCCCAGTGTTCTGCTTTTTACTCTGAAGACAGTTGATTTAATTTTTTTTCAAACGACCACAGTCGAACAGGAGGTCATTCATATTGGCTGGAATCTCACTTTTCTCTGATCGGAAAAAAACACAATCCCTCTTTTAAAACTGTACAGAATGATTTTTCTTACTTGGTCTTTCTTCGCGGGCACTTCAATTTTAATCCTGCTGTTGATTTTCTCGAGCCTTCTAATATTGAGTTGTGAGGACCCGCAATGTTTTGGATTTTTCTTGATGTTCTGGATGAAACAAAATCCCAACCACTTGCTAATTTATTTTCTCTAATATCTTAACTGTGCTCATTTTTGTCGTCTGTCAGGACGCTAGGACTCAAGGTAACATACAACACATTTATTCCAGGAGCTGTTACCTGTACAGAGTAGAAACTGAAACTAATAGTAGGAGCTTCTGGAACACCCCATTGACATCACTATCAAATTATATGACTATCTCGTAAAGAAGTCATGCAACAACTTAAACATATATCAATGTGTCACTTGCATTCATTTGTTTCAATAACAATCTGGAGTACCTAACGAGAAATATCTATTACTATGTGTCCACTACTTCATACAATGCTCAAACCTCAGAATGATAAAGCAGGCTTTATTTGTTTTACGAGAATCTCAAACTGAATGGATCAGAAATCAGCATGTATTAGTTCAGAACTGCTAACCATTAGATGTGATGATTTTCGTTTGGCATTATTTCTAGCCAATTGCTGTTGAATTAACATCAGAGCAACAGGTTATATCAACTTGAACATTTTTTCAATGTGCAAAATGAAATTTAAGTACATCATTAGGCATGCCGAACTACTGTCTGCTGACCGACGAAAAATAGTCATAGTAACAGCATACTTGTGAATGTTACCTGTGTCATGTTCCACTGTACATCCGGGAAATTAAGAAAGTTTGTATTGATATCAATGTTCATAGCGTTTTTTTAATGTGTTTCTGAAATGGTGCTGCTCATTTGTTTTATTCAGAACTTCAACCGTGGCTACAAATCCCAGCCTTGTCAAAGAATCATAGAATCCCAATAGGATAGAAGCAGGTCATTCGACTACGTAACCCCACATAGTTACATATACACATTACACAGTACATATTTGGAATTATCTGGGATTAGAATTTCAGTCATTTGTAAAACACATTTAAATGTTTACATATTGGATATTACACTGGCGGTGAAATGTTAATCAAATTGTTAAATCAAATAATGATTTAGGAACTAATGAATATCGAGATATGATTTTAACAATATTGAATGCTGATTATTTGACATTAATGAATAGTTGACAGTCATTGATTCATTAAAATATTCGCTGTCAGGAGAGTGGGAGCAGCGCCGCCACAGAGCGGTTCAAGTTCATGGTCCAACTGGAAAGCACTTTCCAATACTTAACTCAGCGTCAGCGTTGCCTGAACTGTATTTCCCATACGTTAACTAAGATCCTGTATTCGTGATAACCACTAGCCGAAACACACGCAAACACTTAACAAAATCAACCTCCTACATTCGAAAGTTGTGTTATATCAGTTACGTCTGGGTGTTTATTGGCAAAAATGCTGGTTCTATTGAACTGTATATTATCTTGCTAATTGTTTTCATGAATCTCAGGTATATATTCCCCCACATTCTTTGAGATGGAATTTAACATCAGGATGACTCATTCGCCACATGGTTAATGTGTCAGGTTAATGCTACAAAGGAACATTGCCTTCCTCTTCATTGTTTTTTCTGCACCTCAATGTCGGAAGGTGTCATGGCTTCTTCTGTAACATCCCTGACCGGATTCATTTGTCATTGCAAGGACTTTCACAATTACAAAGGTGACAAAAGCGGGGCCTGCATTTCCCCCATGGTTCCAGTATCAGCGTAGGAAAACTTCTACCCCCTCAACCCGCACCCAAACCGATGTATCATCACATCCCCAACCCCAAACCCAACATGATCAGATGAAAGTGGTTTTGTTGTTTGCTGCTGCTCACATTACAACTTTTGTACATTGAGTTGAGATCATCGTTGTTATTTTTACAGAATCTACTGCTAGTTAGACAGTCAATGATCAAGGTTTGTTGTGGTGAATTCTAGTAGTAATCCAATCCCCAGATAACATGGGGCGGCATGGTGGCACAGTGGTTAGCACTACTGCTTTACAGCGCCAGGGAACCGGGTTCAATTGAACGTGTGGATTTTGCACGTTTCCCCCAGTTTGCGTGAGTTTCCTTCGGATGCTCCGAAGGGTTTCTTCCCTTAGTCCAAAGGAATAAGTTGATCGGGATAGGTTTATTGGCCATGCTGAATTATCTTAGCGTCAGGGGATAAGCAGGGTAAATATGTGAGGTTACATGGTCGAATGACCTCCTTCTACTCTATTGGGATGCTATGATTCTTTGACAAGGCTAGGATTTGTAGAGATGTAAAACAAGTTCAAACAAGTTAATTGCTCATTTGGTAGTTTGTAAACATAAATCTCTGGTCGTGTTTCGACATCAACTACAAGTGTGTATATAATTTAGAGTTTGCTTTTTACTAGTCTTTCGTCTAAAATTCTGAGGAAACACCGCCAGAGATTCCTAATGAATTCATTGATGACCATACATTTATTTGGATCTCCACCTCCATTATAGCTCCATTCTCGCGAAATTATATGGCAACACGTTATATTAAAAGATTTCACAAGACAGCACAAATCTCATTGTGATGAATTTTAGTAGAAGCCCTCCGATCATATCATTAAGAAATCACAATAAACACTGAAACTCAGTATTTTTTCTAACCAGATACCTGTTTCCTTTGTTCTGTCTTTTCTCCACCCCTGCAGCGAACGTGATAACAATTGTGATTCTTTCCCGGGGAAATTGTGGCCTCTCTAAACGTATTACTTACTACCTGGTAGCTATGGCCGTAGCAGATCTTCTGGTTATTATTTTGGACGTGATTCTTCTCCGGATTAATGACTATTATTTTCCGAATAACTTCCTGTTCATCACGCCTGTTTGCTCCTTCCACTACGTACTGGTTCGTGCAGTAACAGATATTTCTGTCTGGTTAACAGTTGCCTTCACTTTTGATCGTTTTATTACTATCTGTTACCAGAATGTGAAAACTAAATATTCCACAGACAAAACGACAGCTTTGACTATCGGAGCAATCTGCATGTTCTTCTTTTTCAAAAATATTCCCTGGTATTTTATATTTGAACCCTACCTTACAATCGAGAACACACCGTGGGGCTGTCATCAAAAGCTGGAGTATTATACTGAAGCTGCCTGGAAAGCATTTAGCTGGATTGACCGCAGTTGCACTCCACTGCTCCCAACATTCCTGATCTTGCTGCTCAATGCCCTGACTGTGGGACACATCTTAGCGGCCAGTAGAATCCGTAAGAGGCTGAGAGGGAGCAAAAATGATGCGAATGTAAATGATCAGGAAATGCAGAACCGAAAAAAATACATCATCTTACTCTTTGCCATATCTGGAAACTTTGTGTTGCTGTGGATGTTGTATGTGATATTTTTCATACTAATGCAAATCACAAAACATTATTATTTAAACAGTTTCAATGATCCGATGGCTATCGCAGACTACACCAGCTTTATGCTCCTACTTTTGAGCTGTTGTACAAACACGTGCATTTATGCAGTGACCCAGACTAAATACAGAGAGGAGCTAAAGAGAATGGTGAAATATCCATTTAATGTAATATTTAAATATATAAAGAAATAAAATAATCTAGGAATCCCCGTCGTTGAATCTACATTACATGACATCTGATCCTACGTTCTTTGCATCTCAGTCTGAACAAATATCTTCCATCATTTACCCTCTCTGCACCAGCTATAATGCTGACACATATGGGATGAAGCCTTCAATAATTACAGAAGTTTCCAAAAAATTCAAAATTTCGGGCAGTATTTGTGCTGAGAGAAACAGCTAAAGTGTAATCATAATGACAGTGTGGCTGAATGGAGTTTTAACTTTTAATATGTTGAAAGATCTTCAATCAAGCAAACCTTATTTTTTGGTTAAAGTTTTTTTTTACCATGTGGATTATCCTTGCGGCCAGTGACCTGGAATTTGGCAAAGGACAGAAGATGTCAGTTTCAACAGCTTGTCTATGGCAGGGATGAGTTGTGATCAGACTCTTGGAGCCAGTGTTCCTTCGCTGGGCATTGGAATATAAACAATATACACGTAGATGATAAGGCCTAAAGTTACCAATGCTACTATGATTGGATTTCATTGGCCTAATCAAATGATGCAATTAGGGTCCTGATCAATTCATTGGCTGATTACCAAGGAACTTATGGAGTTTTAACTCTGCTAACACAAACAGCTTGTTCAGACAGGCAGTGTGTAGAACCCGGGAACCAAGCTCACAAGAAGAGACAACATCTGGAAGAAGAAGAGAACAAAGAACTGATTCCATGTGACAACAAAATCCTAGCCAGGTTTTAATTGCAAATGGAAATCAACTTTAAGTTAAGTAACAGATAATGAGTATTTGGTTTATGCATTGCAAGTATTTACTGTTGTTTAAGTAGCTACAGAATAAAGGAAATTACATTTAAGTATTTAACATCAACTTTGTGTCTTTATTCGCTGCAGAGGTTAAAACATACAAGTTTGGGCAAAGTAAATGGCACCCCAGATGTGACCCGATAAGAAGTAACTGTAAAAGTTGCTTTGAGTTGGACTCTTAAGACTTTTAAGTGATTTTGAACAAACCTGATGTTTACTCTAAGCGAATAAATGTAGTATATGCTAGCTTAACCTGGGGCAGTTGTAACTCAATAGCCGACAGTGAGTGGGATTAAAGGCCTATCTTTCAGTAGTATTTTGGGAGGTTGATTGATTCACATTCCTGATCCACCAGGTGTAGGGGAGTAGGAACTAATTTTTAGCACGAAGCACGTTCCTGGGCTAAGTTGCCTGTCTTCTTCCCTTAGTTTAATTTAGAAGTAACAGGTAAAATGACAGAGTGTTCAAAATGGGAAAAATGTTAAGAGATTATCTCCATAAAAAATGGCCATGTTGGATGGAATTTTGTATCATTAGTGAAGAGGATCTGGGGTCCATGGATCAAAAATATTGGAACCAAGGACATCTAGCCCAAGGGAAGTGAGCAGCTAAAATTGGTAAAGTTACAGCAATTGTAAGTTGTTTGAGCCAGTTACAGGGAAAAGAAAGCGAAGTTAGAGTCATAGAGATTTACAGCATGGAAACAGGCCCTGTGGCCCAACTTGTCCATACCACCCTTCTTTTTAAACCCCTATGCTAATCCCAATTGCCTGCATTTGGCCCAATAGAGTTAATCATTTAAATAATGAACTAGGGAATGCAAGGTTAGAAATAAAGCAACTGTGAGTAACAATGAAGATGAGAGAGGATGAGTTACCACATGCTGTATAAAAGTAAAGAAAGTGCAGGAGGATGTTAAAATTAAAATGGACAGTATGGAGAAAGCGATAAATGTGCTTCGAGTTAAAATGGCAGATCAAGAACAAAGAAATCAAGCTAATATGCTGCACATAACTCAGTTTCAGGTTCAGTGTGAAAAAGCTTATCATGAAAAGGAGCGAGCTAATATTGAAAAGGATGAGGCAGCAAAAGCTGTGTCTGTGTTAACAGAGAAATGCACAAATCTGTGGGCAGCAATTTAAGATTTTACACCAAGTTAGTAATGAACCATAGGCTTCCATAGCTGACAGCAAGAAATTGAAAAGTTGAAGTCACAATTATCAATACAACAGAGAATGATGTGTGCATTTGAGACAGTTGAGATGCAGGATGAGGATAACACAATAGATTGGGGAGCCTTGCAGGCAGCAACAAATCAAATTTAGAACATAATGAAAACTGGGGACCTCCTGTTCTAATGAACCCAATAACGACTCAACGTAGTGGGGGTGGTGAATGTGAGACAAGGAGCATTTTTTGCACAGTAGCTCTGACAATGGAGCAGCTTTAGTTGCAAACACATGAATGTGATTGCTGCAGTGTCCCACGAAACCAAAGAAAGAGCAGCAACATCCTTCAGAAGAGGTATTGTAAGATAAAGTCAGTTCAATCTCTCGTTTACCTTGAATAACACCAGTACCCTAATAAACCACATGAGGTTGCATGATTTGAGCTTTCTTAGAGTTAACTTTACAACCTAAATTATTTAGGAGGGTAAGCAATTCATCTAACAACTGGAGATGTTCCGATTTAATTTCAGTTTTTAAGAAAAGATCGTCAATATACTGAACTAAATATTCAGGTTGTGAAAAGCCCTCTATGTAGCCAACTGACGATGAAATATAGATGGAGAATTATGAAATCCTTGAGATAAACAAGTCCAAGTATATTGTTGGCCAGCAAATGTTAAAGCAAACTTATACTGACACTGCCAATTTAATGGAATAGACCAAAACCCATTACTAATATCCAGCACAGTAAAATATTTAGCCTGTGGAATTTGTTTTAACAGCATTGCTGGACTAATAGTTCAGTTGGTGTTATTAACGGAGTGACCTTGCGTAACATTCTATAATCTACTGTTAAATTCCAAGAACCATCAGGCTTTTGTATTGGCCAAATCGGAGAATTGTTTGTAGAAGCCACTGGACTCAGCACTCCCTGCTGTAGCACACTATCAATCACCTTGGCAACCTCACCTTCAGCCTGCTTAGGGAAAGCATATTTTTTCTGTGGTTTCAGGTCTGAACCTTCAACCGTGATTTCACCCTCTGTGCTTCCATAATGTTTGTGTTGCGCAAACCCAGCCTCATGTTTGACTATAACCCCTTGACTATTGGGATCATCAGACATAGTCTAGGGATTAAATCAAAATTCACCCACTGTGAAAATTCTATCTCTGTAAGACCCCACAGCTACTTCTGCTGGAGCTTCATCTCTATCAGCCATTTGCCAAATACAACAATTAACTGGATCAAAAGAAAGGTTACACTTTGTCATTAAGTCAGAGCCCAAAATGTGCTCCACCATGGGGGAAAGATCTACTAAAATTGCAGGGTGGTAATAAACAACATTCCCCAGTAGAAATTCTAGTGGTTCTGTAATAAGTCCCTCTTGCAACTGACCAGTGAATCCATTCAGTAACATCATACCATTAGTATGCCACAATTGTTCAATAATATTGGATGTGTTAAGGGTAGTGCGGGATCCCCATGTCCCATAGGAACTCAACGGGATGGCCTCATATCTCGCCATCCACTTAGCGTTGTCCTACACCATCCCATCTTGTATTGCACACCCAAGCTGGAGAGGCGAGACACTGTCAGAATGGGGGTAAATGGGTGTTTTTCTGGTTGGCAATCAGTGACTAGTGGTGTGTCTCAGGGATCAGTGTTGGAACCACAATTGTTTATGATTTACATAGATGATTTGGAGTTAGGGACCAAGTGTGGTGTGTCAAACTTTGCAGATGACACTAAGATGGGTGGAAGAGCAAAGTGTGCAGAGGACGCTGGAAGTCTGTAAAGGGATATAGATAATCTAAATGAATGGGCAAGGGTCTGGCAGATGGAGTACAATGTTGGTAAATATGAGGTCATCCATTTTGGTAGGAATAACAGCAAAATGGACTATTATTTATAGTCCATTTTTTACAGACTGACTCCAAAACTTCGTCAATGGAAACAAAAACCAAAAATCAGCTTATATGTTTTTGCTGTCTGAAATTCTGCTTACTTTAATGTACAAAACTTTGTAACAAAGAGTGAGATGGTTCTCTGTAATAAAGGAATCAATCAACATTTTTCTATTTTATCCCTAATAATTTTTAAACTTCACTGCACAATCAAATTAAATCTCTTACCTTAGTCATGTTTTGGAAATGCTGGCATTGGACTGAGGTGGGCACAGTAAGAAGTCTCACAACACCAGTGATCCAACAGATTTATTTGGAATCACGAGCTTTCTGAGCACTTCTCCTTCATCAGGTGAGGATAGAGCAGTGCTTGGAAAGCTCGTAATTCCAAATAAACCTGTTGGACTTTAACCTGGTGTTGTGAGACCTCTTACTTAGTCATGTTTATTCTCACAGCCTCAACACAAGAACACAATTCGGAGAAGTGGGGAGTTTCATGTTTGAATTATTTTATTTTAAATTCAACATAACATTAAACGATCCATTGCAAAGAGTAAATACATTTATAACTGACAAGAACACATTCCTCACTGGAAGTTCATATTCCACAAACTTGAATCATCCAAACTCCGCTGCACCTGAACATGTCATACCTAGTCCCGTTTGAACACCACACTGCGCTCTCTGATGGACAGTATTTCTCTGCATATCAGCACCAGGGTTTCAGACTCTTAGTCCTGTTTTCAAATCCAGGAATGGGTTCCTGGCCTCGCTTCTTCTTATCCATGCAACCATACCATCCTCACAAACTTGAGAGACCCAGGTTCAATTTCAGCCTTGGGTCACTGTCTGTGTGGAGTTTGCACATTCTCCCCACGTTTGTGTGGGATTCCTCTGTGTGCTCTGGTTTCCTCCCACAGTCCAAAGATGTGCAGGTTACATTAATTGGCCATGCTAAATTGCCCCTTAGTACGAGGGTAAATATGTGAGGTTATGGGAATAGGGCCTGGGACGGATTGTTGACGGTGCAGACACGATGGGCCAAATGGCCTCTTTCTGAACTGTAGGGATTCTATGATGCTATGAATTGTACCTTTGCCCTGAAAAATATGATGGCACTTGACTACATCCAGGCTGAACAAGGAGGAGCCTGTGCCTTAATTGGGACTGATACGTTCCGAACAGTTCAGAAAATATCACATTAAATCATCGGGTGGATTCTGAATCTTTTTTCCAGGGCTGCCACAAGAGGACACAGGTTTAGGGTGCTGAGGAGTAGGTACAGAGGAGATGTCAGGGGTAAGTTTTTCACTCAGAGGGCGGTGGGTGAGTGGAATCGGCTGCCGTCAGTGGTGGTGGAGGAAAATTCGATAGGGTCTTTTAAGAAACTTCTGGATGAGTACATGGGACTTAATAGGATTGAGGGTTATAAGTAAGCCTAATAGGTAGAGATATGATCGGTGCAACTTGTGGGCCGAAGGGCCTGTTTGTGCTGTAGTTTTTCTATGTTCTATGTTCTAAAAAGGAAAACTTGAACAGCTCCCACTCTTCAGTTTGTGGAGCTTGTTGACTGGTTGGCTAGGTCCAATTGGAAGCTTCATGGTGCGAGGAGTGGTATTATTCTTTTTTATTCTTGTAACGATGTACTGCATAATCTATTCTTAAATACATGTGTAATCATTTAATAACAATCGAGAAGAGGAATTCCGTCATGATGATGATTGCCAAAGGAATGGGAAACAAACCATTCACGCACCTGAAGGAGGTGTCATATATTTGATTTGAAATGATTACATAGAATAATAGGAGGGATACTGTGGGACTCTTTGTTTGCATCAGATAAAATACTTTATTTTAAGCTATTTCTGGGTGTGTAACTAATTTAAAGCTGACTTGACTAAATTTTAAAACTCAGCTGGGAATTCTGGGATGACTGCATTCTTTCAAAATACAATGTTAGCAGAGATGATGCTAAACAAAGTTTTTCACGGCCATACAGCTGCCAATTAAGTAAGTTGGAGACTACATGTGCCCAGTTCTTTTAATAATACAGAGAAGAATTGATATTTTGCAGTAACAGTTATCTGTTCAGTTCTATTCACAAAGAACAAAGAACAAAAACAGCCCGGGAAACAGGCCCTTTGGCCCAACGAGCCTGCGCCGCCATCTTAACACCACCAGTCCCCCCCATCCACCCATGACCCTTGTCTAATGTTTTATGGCCATCCACATTGAGGGAAACTGATTTAGGGACAATTTATTACTGCCAATCAGCCTAACAGCACATCTTTGGGGTGTGGGAGGAAACCAGAGCACCCGGAGAAAACCCACGCAAGCATGGGGAGAATGCGCAAACTCCCACAGACACTGGCCCAAATCCATGTGTCTACACAGCAATCAGTGATAGTCACTGAGCTGTCGTCTTGCCCAGTATCTGGTCCAGTTTAGGCACACACTAACGACATGAAGCACTAGGCCAATCTCGAACAACCAAGAGCAGCCCAAGTACGACCCATCGCGTGTATGCCCCTCGTTGGACACAAGGCGGACCGACTTAAAACCTGTGAATGAAAAGAGAAAAAAAACATTATTATTGTACCATATCCATTTACCTCACCAGGGACGCCCCAATGCTAATGACCCTTATCTAAAACAATCTCCTATATCCACCCATCTCCAACCCATTCCCAGATCTATTCCTGAACTCTAACGCTTCTAAACAGCTATGATTCTCATGGGGCAGGTTTTTGGAAAGGCGGGTTTTATGTTTTGATCCCCTCTCTCCTGCCCGCCCTTCAGCAAAATTGTTGACAGGTTAGGTGGGTAGATAGGTGGCAAGAAGGCCACCCAGAGAATTTAACTGCCTGAAAACCCATACTGGGGACTCATAAGAGTCTGCCTTTATTCTTTAGATAATCAGTGTAGACCTCTGAACCACACATGTACCTTAAACCTCATTTCTCCACCCATGGTGCACTTCCCTCTTTCCTAGGATTTAGCTACGTGCTAACTAAGCTTTGGAACAAGCAGATTTTCACAAACTTCGGTCCAAGGTTTGGGTCAAGTCTATATTGGGATCAGATTCTGCCGGTCTCTCTCCCTCTCTCTCATCACCACATCAGAGGTGGCCCCAATACAGGTATAGCTTCAAATGAATGGACACCCATTGAATCCAAACTGCGAATCGAGTCGGGCATGAGGAACTTGCCTTCTGATGGACAAAAGCTAAGGAGAGATTCCATTTAGGGTGGCATAGTGGTTAGTACTGCTGCCTCACAGCACCAGGGACCCAGGTTCAATTCTGCCTCGGTCACTGTCTGTGTGGAGTTTGCAATTTCTCCCTGTGTCTGTGTAGGTTTCCTCTGGGTGCCATGGTTTCCTCCCACTGTCCAAACATTGCAGGTTCGGTGGATTGGCCATGCTAAATTGACCCTGGTGTCAGGGGGATTAGCAGAGTAAATGTGTGGGGATATGGTCTAGGGCCTGGGTGGGATTGTGGTCGGTACAGACTCAATCGACTGAATGGCCTCCTTCTGCACTGTAGGGATTGTATGAAAAGGTTCTATGATTTTGGAGATGGACTTGAGGAGAGCAGTATCCATTGTAGGGGAGTGAGAATTTAGAAGATTACGATTGGGTATCTCTACAGTCAAATTGAAGGACACCAGGGAAAGATTGGCAATTTATACAGAAGTACCATTACAAGTTGTAGGGTCCACTGTAACCCAGTCACACATGGGCAGCAAACTATTTGGCTCCCATTCATTGTGGTACAAGGACAGGGCCCAGTGTTTTGTGAAGAGACTGGTTATAAAAATCCAGTTAGATTGGAGGAAAATTTTCAAAATGGGCATTGGAAACTTATATGAGGTATTAGGGATGTACCCAGATATTTTCCAAACAGGCCTTGGAAAAATGAAAGGCCAAGGTAAGCATTTATGTAGCCCCAGATGCTCAACAAGATTTTTTAAAGCAAGACCAGTTCCATATGGGTTATGCGCGAATTAGAAGAGCTGGGGATGATTCACGCATGCAATTTTCTGATTGGGCCGCACCAGTAGTCCTGATATTAAAGGAGGACAACACAATCCATGTCTGTGGTGATTAGAAAATGACGGTGAACAGAGCATCTCGTTTGGACAAATATCTAATGCTGTGAATAGACAACTTCTATGCAAAGTTATCTGGAGGCCAGATTTTAACAAAGCTGGATATGAGGCATGTAGGCCTCCAGTTAGAACTAGAAGTGTCATCAAGAAAGTACATGAAAGTAAACATGCATAAGGGTTTGTACATATTTACTTGCCTATCCTTTGGGTATCATTGGCATGTGTCCTATTCCAAAAAGTATTGGAAGGCATATTGCAATGAATACCCAGAGTGGCAGTTTATAGAACATAGAACATAGAACATAGAACACTACAGCACAAACAGGCCCTTCGGCCCACGAGTTGTGCCGATCACATCAACACCTACCAACCTACAGACCTATCTATAACCCTCAATCTCATTAAACCCCATATACTCATCCAGAAGTCTTTTAAAAGACCCCAGCGAGTTCGCCTCCACCACCACTGACGGCAGCCGATTCCATTCACTCACCACCCTCTGAGTGAAAAACTTACCCCTAACATCACTTCTGAGCCTCCCTCCCCGCACCTTAAATCTGTGTCCTCTCGTAGCAACCATTTCAACCAGGGGAAATAGCCTCTGAGAGTCCACCCTATCTATTCCTCTCAACATTTTGTAAACTTCTATCAGGTCGCCTCTCAACCTTCGTCTCTCCAGGGAAAAGAGTCCCAGCTCCCTCAACCTAACTTCATAAGGCATGCCTCCCAGTCCAGGCAACATCCTTGTAAATCTCCTCTGTACCCTCTCAATAGCTTCTACATCTTTCCTATAGTGAGGCGACCAGAACTGCGCACAATACTCTAAATGAGGCCTGACAAGGGTCTTATAAAGTTGCAGCATTACCTCCCGACTCCTAAACTCAATCCCTCAATTAATGAAGGCCAGTACACCATACGCCTTCTTGACCACCTCCTCCACCTGCGAGGCCGATTTAAGAGTCCTGTGGACCCGGACCCCAAGATCCTTCTGCTCTTCAACACTACTCAGACTTCTGCCCTTGATAGTGTACTCGTTCATCCCGTTGGTTCTGCCAAAATGGACGACTGCACATTTATCTGCGTTGAAGTCCATCTGCCACTTCTCCGCCCAGTCCTGCATCCTATCTATGTCCTGCTGCAACTTTTGCCATCCTTCCAGACCATCCACAACACGACCAACCTTCGTGTCATCAGCGAACTTACTTACCCATCCCTCCACTTCCTCATCCAGGTCATTTATGAAAATGACAAACAACAAGGGTCCCAGAACAGATCCTTGAGGCACTCCGCTGGTGACTGATATCTAGACAATATTTTAATCACAGGAGACACTGTCAAGGAAAGTTTACCAGAAGTCTTCCAACAACTTTCGGCACACCAAGAAGAGAAAAAAGGATATTTCAAGCAGTAGAGGTAAGAATCATAGAACCCTACAAGTGCAGAAAGAGGCCCTTCGAGTCTGCACTGAACACAATCCCACCCAGTCCCTACCCCCATATATTATACCCACTAATCCCTCTAACCTACGCATCCCTAGACACTAAGGGGCAATTTTTTAGCATGGCCAATCACCCTAACCCGCATATCTTTAGACTGTGGGAGGAAACCGGAATACCTGGAGGAAACCCATGCAGACACAAGGAGAATGTGCAATCTCCACATAGACAGTGACCCGAGCCAGGAATCAAACCCAGGACTCTGGAGCTGTGAAGCAGCAGTGTTAACCACCGTGCTATCATGCCAACCATGTATTTTGGACACAAGGTTGACAAAGATGACCTACACTAGTTCAAGGAAAAGGTAAGAGCCATAAAAGAGGTTCCAATGTCAAGGAATACATCAGAATTAAAGTCGTTCCTTGGCCTTGTAAATTATTGTGGCAAGTTCATTCCAAACCTTACTGGCACACCTACTTACCTTGTTGAAAAGTATCAGAAGTGGGCATGGAAAGAACCACAGGAGAGGACGCTTTTGTGAGAATAAAACATCAGCTGCAGTCAGACAACATGTTGACCTGTTTCAACCCAGAAAGGCCATTGATCATAACATGCAATGCCTCTTATGGAATAGGTGCAATACTATCACACTCTTGGAGCAACGGGATGGAGTGCCTGATTGCATATGCCTCAAGAATATTAAGCGATGCAGCAAGAAGGTATACACAGAGATAAAAAGGAGGTCTGGTAAAGGTCTTTGCAGTGAAGAAAATCTATCAATATGTGTATGGTCGACACTTTACCACCATACCTCTGTTGAGCCTTTTTCCTGAGCACAAAATGATCCATCCTGTTACGGGGGCCTGAACACAGCGATGGACACTATTATTGTGAGTATACAGTGGAATTTGGACCAGGGACACAAAAATCAGACACAGGTGCCCTGAGTCGCCCACATTTGTCCACAAGCTTGTCTCTCCAACAAAAATGGATGAAGTGTTAGTAAATTTGTAGTTACAAGGAGCTTAGATAGAGATAAACTAGAATCTTATTAAATGATGGGAAAGTCTGAGATCTTCCTCCAGTTTCTGTTGTCACACACATAGATTAGACACGAGTCTCAAATTGGAGCAAACCTTATTCAGCCAGAATCAGCACCTTCTGGACAGGGAGAAAGGTTCACCAAACGGTGATAATTTGTTTGGATTACAACACAGGGAGAAGTGAGAGTGTGTGGGATGGGAATTCACAGCATTGTGTGTACAAGGGAGAAAAGAATGTTCCAGATAAAATAGAACGCTCTATCCTGAGTTCTGATTGTATCCAATAGTTCGTAGTAAAAATCATGTTTAGCAATTAGTTTGTGACCCAGTAATCAAATTATATTAATCTATTCACCTCATAAATATGTTTAGTTGTATTCAATGTCACACAATTACCATATGACTGCATCTTTCTCTGTGAAGATGTAGCTGTATTCCTTTCTGACAGGTAAAACATACCATGTGGTCTAGCCTTATGTGTCTAAAACTATGGTCCTGTACTTCATTTAGTTATTGTGGTGAAGACAGTCAAGGTTGAATAGCCCAGTGCCTGGAGCTGGGATCCTGCTACAAACTCCCTGTCCATTCAAACTGGCCATTGCAGTGGCTTTGTGCTTCCCACTGTGTGATTGGCTGCTGGCTGCTTTGTGATGTCACCTGGAGACAGGATTCCATCCCTGGTTACGACCCATCAGTTTGGGGTCACTCTGGGAGGTTGGGTTTCAGTGCTGGTGTGACGCCAGGTACAGAGGATGCTGCCGTGTAAGGCATGGCACACAGCATTTAAAATATGGATTTTATTCAATATGGTCATTGGACAGAGAAGCTGTTAAAATAATTGGTTAAAAGGTCACTGTGCCACAAAATGGACTCTGACCATCAAGTCACACTGCCGTGTGGATTCCAGAACTTAGTCAGGGAACTGACTCACTGCCTCACAAAGAGAAAGGATTGTGATTATCAGTGACAGCAACCTGAGTGAAGCTGCAGATTCTACAGAAATCCGAGCACAACCACAATGGGTAGAAGTTTTTTGTTGGTTTCAGTAAAAACCATCAAACTGCCATTCTGACGCTATCCTCCACACATGCGCAGCACTTCTCTCTGTTGATCATGCACAGTCCCACCTGATGGAAAGAGCAGCTGGATAGGAAGGTGATTTGCATGATGGATTGGGCTTCATTCATGACGCTTCATAGTTTCTCATGGTCTTGGACAGAGCAGGAGCCAAACCAAGCTGTGATACAACCAGAAAGGATGCTTTCCAGAAAGGGAGGAGAATGTTTTGTGACAACCAGAATATCTGTTTCAAATTTCTATCCTGCGATTACATTTATTGCCATGACAAGAAGGAACCACACATCGTGCTGACTAAACCAAGAAAACCATTAAACTCCTTGATCACAGTTTCTGAAGCCTCAGGAGAAGATAAGAAGAAGCCGTTGATTCTGGTGACAAATCAAGGAGCAGCCAAATCTCTACCTGAACATCAACCCACACAAGTTCATCAATTGAAGAAATGACCAGAAACCAACTTCATCTCTTCAAGAGGATCCTGACAAACATCTTCTAACCCAGCTATTGAAATCCTGTCAGTGGTCTTTCACTAAAGATCTCTCATCAGACCTGTAACTTCAAGCATCAGATTGCATGAGGTAAATGATTTATGAGCATTTCCTGTCTTATATAAATTGTAACAGTGGATTATCTTTCACCTGATAACTTTTCTAGAGTGTGTTAGTTGAATGAAAGTGTGTGAGTGAGTGAAGTAGAGTCTATTTTTGGTTAATTGGTTTGTGTTTAGTTTTTGTTACTAAGTAACCAAATAGAAAGAAATAAGTACAATGATTACAGAGGCATGCTGCAAGATAACATAGATTTGGACCTGAATCTTGAAGGGTTTCTGTCATTTAGGAAGGTTAGAAAAAGATCGAAGGCTAGCTCTATTAATTAATAATGGTATTGTCATAATAGAATGGAATGAATTAAGATCAGAAAACTTGGATGTGGAAGTGGTTTGAATAGAGATGAGAAATGATAAAAGGAAGAAGTCACTTGTGGGATTTTCAGACCCGTTATCAGTAACCCTACAGTAGGGCAGAATATAAAAACTGTTGGGAGCTTGTTGGAAAGATATGGCGATTATCATTGGGGATTTTACTGTATGTATGGATTGTGAAAATAAGGTGAGCAAAGGTAGCCTAGGTGAGGAATTCAAAGAATATTTTTGGATAGTTTAATCGAACAGCACATTTGGCCACCTATGAGAGAACAGACTAAAATGAAACAGGACTAATTAATGACCTCATAATGGAAGCACCCCAAGGTAGCAGCCATCAAAATATGATGGAATTTAACATGCAGTTTGAGCAAGGGAATAGTGCATCTGGGACTAATATTTTAAACTGAATTATATTTAATATTTATTAAAATAAATACATAGTCGGGGATAGGGATAAGTTTCAGTGGGAGGGTAAGAAAGAGACTTTGCAGGCTGGCCAAAGTTTTGGGAAGAGGAAGTAATTCAAGGGGTGGTGCAGGGGCTTTAGAGGGAGGGGAAAGTGTCCAGTGGGTGGGGAGGGGGCACATTCAGGAGGAGGGGAGATGTTATTCTTTGTATGGAAAACACTCCAATGGGTTGGATGGGTTGTAGTTTCATGTTTTGTGAAAGGTTTTGGTGGATCAGGAAAGGTGTGGAAGGAGATAACAGAAATTCCATCTGTAGGGGATGAAGTGTTGTGTGTCACAGAGGGATTAACAGTGCCAAGAGGTTTTGAAGGTGCAGAGTGGAGAAGAATCAGGACAGCAGTCGAGTTTCGGTATGTAGGGAAGGGAACTATGGGATGGGGAAAAAGAAATCAGTGAATAAGGGAGGTGTTTGTGGCAGAGCTCAAAGGAAGGTAAAAAAGTTTCAGTCTGGAATCAAAGTACGTGGAAGAGTTTCAATGAGCAGAAAAGGGAATCAGGCAATGAGGAAGAGTTTCAGTTGAAACCATCCTGTACACAGACATTATAAACAGAATTGAACACAACACAAATATGATAAATTGGCATTGATAGTATGGTGGGGGTGGGTCTTGTCAGCCATTTCTTGGTTAGCACTTTCATCTCTGAGTCAGAAGATTGTGGGTTCTCACTTCAGAGTCCTTAGCTGTGAGGCTGACATGGCAGTGCAAGACTGAGGCAGTGCTGCACTGTTAGTGGGACAATCTTTATATGGGTTAAACCAAGGCTGCCCTCTCAGGGGAATGTAAAAGATCCCAAAACACTACCTCATAGAAGAGAACTGAATTATTGCTGGTGGCCTGGTAAAAATGGATACTGCAAAAAACATCACAAGAACAAAATCATTGTTGTTATGCTAATATGTTGGAATTTAACATGCAGTTTGAGGAAGGGAAGAACGCATCTGAGTCCAATACTTTAAACTAAAAATAGTTTAATATTTCACAATACACATAATAGATACATTCCAATAAGATGAAACAAAATCCAAAGGGTGGATCCATCATCCATGGTCCAAAAGAACATTAAAGGATATCGTCAAATTTAAAGATAAAGCATAAAGATGGGTAATAGATCAGAACATTTGGTAGAATATAAGAAAAATGACTAAAAGATGAAGGGTAGGAAAATTAGAGTTCAGGAGAAAGCTAACCAGAAATCTAAAGACAGATATAAAGAGTTTCCAGAGATATATTAAACATAACAGACTTACAGTGAGTGTTGGTCAAATAGAAAGTGAGGCTGCAGAATTAATAAGAGAAAATAAGGATATGGCCAAGGAGTTGAATAGGAATTTTGGATCGGTCTTCACTATAGAATATACAAGTAACATTTCTGTACTAACCCCTATGGCTTGCAGGGGGAATCACTAATTAATCTACTTCCCTGTTGGACTCATTAAATACGAACTCCCTGGGGATTGGTAATTAACCAACCAGGTGGAGCTTGTATACCGAGCTCTGTATAAAGCAGGACCCTGAGAAGGCCTATTATCTTTCAGTCCTGGTTGGGAACTGTTGTGTTCACCACAGGCTTGAAAATTGTGGTTTTTGGTTATTTTACTTTTGCAATAAAAACACTGTTCATTTACAGCCGACTCTTGGAATTAATATATGGGCAATGAGGTAAAAGGAATATTTTGGTAACCCTGCTCATGAGATCCTGATAAGCCTGTATCAGTTTTGCAATGATGTGGAGATGCCGGCGTTGGACTGGGGTAAACACAGTAAGAAGTCTGACAACACAGGTTTAAGTACAACTAATTTATTTGATAGTAAACTCACAAGCTTATGGGGTTTGCCCCTTCGTCAGGTGAATGAAGAGTTCTGGCCTCAGACAGAGCATATAATAGCACAATTATATGCTCTGTCTGAGGCCAGAACTCTCCATTCACCTGACGAAGGGGCAAACCCCAAAAGCTTGTGCGTTTACTATCAAACACATTGGTTGGACGTAAACCTGGTGTTTTCAAACTTCTTACTCAGTTTTGCAATGCCATTTTTTGGGAAATTGGAGCCATATGATGTGATTATTGAGGAATGGCAAAAATGTGTTTAGAGAATGAAATAAATCTTTTGAGCTAACGAAATAGAATGAGATAATCGGCAAAAGGTCACCCTGATGACTTTGTGTGGGTTGCAACATTCGGTAAAAAGTCTGATGTATCTGACAAAACTGGAGACCACGTTCATTGATGAGTTCGTGGAAATGGTGGCAAATGATTACAATCCTAAACTGTCCATGAACTCCCAAGGGTATAGGTTCATTACAGCTAATAGATTTGCAGGGGAACCAGTGACAGAATTCCTGACGTGACTAAGAATATTGTAACTATGGCTGCATTAACAGAAATGCTGAGAAATCATTTAGGGTGCAGCATAAATGATCCTTTGACAGAACCTAATCTAGATTTTTAAAAAGGCATAGAGCTGGCCTTAACTCATGAAAATGCAGACAAAGGTTCACAAGAGCTGTGCATGATCTATAGATAATAATATTCTTAAGCTCAAGCGAGTTCTCTACCGCAGTCTCTGGGCCACACTTAAACATACTCATGACCCGCAGCCTTGGGCGAGGAAAAATGAACAAGCAAAGAAGCCAGAAAGAAAATCCTGGCACTGGACGAAAGAGAGTTGCACAACTTAGCGAGTGGCCAGCATGACAGCACTATGCATGCAGCCAAGGAGTCCTTCCCAAGCAAGATACCAAAACAAGCACAGCATCGAAGGGTGAAGCCAACCCAATAGAGAACACATCAGATAGGTCAAGCTGAAGAGGAGGAGCTAGCACTATTAAATTGTTACACCACACCAAAGATGGCCCTCATACAGAAATAGCTTCAATGAATAGCCACCCACTGAATATCGAGGTGGACATGGGGGTAGCAGTATCCATTGTAGGGAGTAAAAATTTAGAAGATTACGACTGGGTATTTCTACAATCAAATTGAAGGACCAGGGCAAGATTGGTAACTTATACAGGAGTACCATTATAAGTAGTAGGGATCATGGTAACACCAGTCACATATGGGCAATAAACAGTTCGGCTCCTGTTGAAAGTAGTACCAGGACCAGGGCCCAGCGTTTTGTGAAGGGACTGGTTACAAGAAGTCTAGTTTGACTGGCAGAAAATTTTCAAAATGGGCATTGGAAACTTATACGGGGTACTAAGAACTTACCTAGAGCTTTTCCAATCAAGCATTAGAAACATGAGGCCAAGGCAAGTATTTATGTAGACCTAGATGCTCAACTGTGAGTTTATAAAAGCAAGATCAATTCCATACAGGTTATGAGCAAAAGTGGAGACCAAACTGAACATAGAACATAGAACATAGAACATTACAGCGCAGAACAGGCCCTTCGGCCCACGATGTTGCGCCGACCAGTTAAAAAAAAAACAACAATGACCCACTAACCTAAACCAATCCCTTTTCGTCCATAAACCTGTCCACAGACCTCTTAAATGCCCCCAAACTAGGCGCATTTACAACTGCAGCAGGCAGGGCATTCCAATCCCTCACCACCCTCTGGGTAAAGAACATACCCCTGACATCTGTCCTATAACTACCCCCCCTTAGTTTAAAGCCATGCCCCCTCGTGCTAGATTTTTCCATCAGAGGAAAAAGGCTATCACTATCCACCCTATCTAAACCTCTAATCATCTTATATGTTTCAATAAGATCCCCTCTTAGCCGCCTTCTTTCCAGCGAAAACAACCCCAAATCCCTCAGCCTCTCCTCATAGGATCTCCCCTCCATACCAGGCAACATCCTGGTAAACCTCCTCTGCACCCTCTCCAAAGCCTCCACATCCTTCCTGTAATGTGGGGACCAGAACTGCACACAATACTCCAAGTGCGGCCGCACCAGAGTTGTGTACAGTTGCAACATAACGCTACGACTCCTAAATTCAATCCCCCTACCAATAAACGCCAAGACACTGTATGCCTTCTTAACAACCTTATCTACTTGATTCCCAACTTTCAGGGATCCATGTACACATACACCTAGATCCCTCTGCTCCTCCACACTATTCAAAGTCTTCCCGTTAGCCCTATACTCAACACATCTGTTATTCCTACCAAAGTGAATTACCTCACATTTCTCTGCATTAAACTCCATCCGCCACCTCTCGGCCCAGCTCTGCAACCTGTCTAAGTCTTCCTGCAAACTATGACACCCTTCCTCACTATCTACCACACCTCCGACTTTGGTGTCATCAGCAAATTTACTGATCCACCCAACTATACCCTCATCCAGATCATTAATAAAAATCACAAACAGCAGTGGCCCCAACACAGATCCCTGAGGCACACCACTTGTAACCGAACTCCATGATGAATATTTACCGTCAACCACTACCCTCTGTCTCCTATCCGCTAGCCAATTCCTAATCCAGTTCCCTAGATCACCCCCAATCCCATACATCTGCATTTTGTGCAGAAGCCTACCATGGTGAACCTTATCAAACGCCTTACTAAAATCCATATACACCACGTCCACTGCCTTACCCCCATCCACCTCTTTGGTCACTTTCTCAAAAAACTCAATAAGGTTAGTAAGGCACGACCTACCCGCCACAAAACCATGTTGACTATCTCCAATCAACTCATTACTCTCCAAATAACTATAAATCCTATCCCTAATAATTTTTTCCAAAACCTTGCCCACAACAGAAGTGAGACTCACCGGTCTATAATTCCCGGGGAAGTCTCTGTTCCCCTTCTTAAACAATGGGACAACATTCGCTAACCTCCAATCATCTGGTACTATACCAGAGGCCAATGACGACCTGAAGATCAGAGCCAGAGGTTCTGCAATCACTTCTCTTGCCTCCCAGAGAATCCTGGGGTAAATCCCATCCGGACCAGGGGACTTATCTATTTTCAGACCCTCCAGAATATCCAGCACATCCTCCTTATCAACTGTAACACTGTCAATTCTACTCCCCTGCAACCCAGTGTCCTCCTCAGCTATATCCATGTCCCCCTGCGTGAACACCGAAGAGAAATATTGGTTCAATGCTTCACCAATCTCCTCCGGTTCCACACATAACTTCCCTCTGCCGTCTATAACTGGCCCTAACCTTGCCCTAACCAACCTTCTGTTCTTGACATACCTATAGAACGCCTTAGGATTCTCCTTAACCCTATCAGCCAAAGTCTTCTCATGTCCTCTTTTAGCCCTTCTTAGCTCGCTCTTCAACTCCCTCCTAGCCAATCTAAAGCTCTCTAGTGCACTATCCGAGTGCTCACGTCTCATCCGAACATAAGCCTCCTTTTTCTTTTTAACCAACGAATCAACTTTTTTGGTGCACCACGGTTCCCTAGCCTTACCAATTCCACCTTGCCTGACAGGGACATACCTATCACAGACTCGCAGTAGCTGCTCCTTGAAAAAACTCCACATTTCGGACGTTCCCAATCCCTGTAATCTCCTAGTCCAACCTATGATTCCTAATTCTCTCCTAATAGCCTCATAATTACCCTTCCCCCAGATAAAACCACTGGCCCGAGGTTCATGCCTATCCCTTTCCATCACTAAGGTGAACGTAACCGAATTGTGGTCACTATCACCAAAATGCACACCAACTTCCAAATCCAACACCTGATCTGGCTCATTTCCCAGCACCAAATCCAATATAGCCTCACCTCTAGTTGGCCGATCTACATACTGAGTCAAAAAACCTTCCTGCACACTTTGCACAAAAACTGAAGTGACTAGAAGAGCTGGGGATAATATATCCTGTGCAATTTTCCAAGTGGGTCCCAGTGTTAAAGAAGAACAATATAATTCCGTGTCTGTATTGATTAGAAAATGATGGTTAACTCAGTATTTTGTTTAGACAAATATTTGATGCCACGATTAGACAACCTCTATGCAGAATTATCAGGGGTCAGATTTTCACAAAGCTGGACATGAGTCATGCATACCTCCAGTTAGAATTAGAAGTGTTACCAAGAAAATATATGAAGGTAAACATTCATAAGGTCTTGTACAAATACACTCGCCTATCCTTTGTGGTATCATTGGTGTAGGCCATATTCCAAAGAATAATGGAAGGCATTTGCAGGGCATATCCAGAGTGGCAGTTTATCTATACAATGTTCTAATCACAGGGGACATTGTCAAGGAACACCATGAAAATTTAGTGGAAATAGAAAAAAAATTACAGCTCAGAGACAGGCCTTTTGGCCCTTCTTGTCTGTGCCAAACCATTTTTTTGCCTAGTCCCACTGACCTGCACTTGGACCATATCCCTCCACACCCCTCTCATCCATGAACCTGTCTCCCTTGAGAAGCAAGGTTCCTTATTCCTATTTACTTTGCCTTTAATCCTGACAGGAACATACAAACTCTGCACTCTCAAAATTTCTCCTTTAAAAGGCCTCCCACTTTCCATTTATATCCTAGCCGGAGAACAGCCTGTGACAATCCACATTTCCCAGATCCCTTCTTGTTTCATCAAATTTGGCCTTTTTCCAGTTCAGAACTTCAACCCGAGGACCAAATCTATCCTTATCCATGATCAGGTTGAAACTAATGGCATTATGATCACTGGATCCAAAGTGTTCCCTCACACTCACATCCATCACCTGCCCTAAATCATTTCCCAAAAGGAGATCCAGTATCGCATCCTCTCTGGTTGGCACCTCTATATACTGATGTAGAAAATTCTCTACAAACTACCCCTTCTAAACCTTTAACAGCAAGTGAGTCCCAATCTATATGTGGAAAATTAAAATCCCCTACTATCACAACTTTGTGTTTCTTGTTGTCAGCTATCTCTCTGCTGATTTGCTCCTCCAATTCTCTCTGACTATTGGGTGATCTATAATACAACCCCATTAATGTGGTCATACCCTTCCTGTTTCTCAGCTCCACCCATAGGGCCTCTGTAGACAAGCTCCCTAATCTATCCTGCCAGAGTACTGCTGTAACATTTTCCCTACCAACAATGCCACTCCCCCACCTTTTATCTCTCCACCTCAATCACGCCTGAAACATTGGGACCCTGGAACACTGAGCTGCCAGTCCTGCCCCTCCTGCAGCCAAGTTTCACTAATGGCTATAATGTCATATTTCCACGCGTCAATCCATGCCTTCAGCTCATCTGTCTTCCCCACATACTCCTGGCATTGAAATAGACACGCCTCAAAACATTATTTCCACCACACTCAACCCTTCCATTTGTGATTTTGCTTGAACTAACCTGTCTTTTTACCTCCGCTTCCCTATCTGTACTGGCACTCCGGTTCCCATCCCCCTGCAAATCTAGTTTAAACACTCCCCAATAACACTAGCAAACCTCCCTGGAAGTGTTTTGGTCCCCTTGTAGTTTAGGTGTAACCCATCTCTCTTGTACAGGTCCCACCTGCCCCAGAAGATGTCCCAATGATCCAAGAATCGGAAACCCTGCCCCCTACACCAGTTCCTCAGCCACGTGTTGATCCACCCAAGCATCCTACTCTTACCCTCATTGGCATGTAGTACAGGTAGCAATCCTGAGATTACTACCCTTGGGGTCCTGCTTTTTAACTTCCTTCCAAGCTCTCTATACTCTCTCTTTAGGACCTTCTCACTCTTCCTACCTATGTCATTGGTACCAATGTGTACCACGACATCTGGCTGATCACCTTCCCACTTTACAGCGCTGTGCACGCAATCAGAGACATCCCTGACCTTGGCACTTGGGAGGCAGCAAACCATGCGGGAGTCTCTGTCCCAACCACAGAACCTCCTGTCCGTACCTCTGACCATTGAGTCCCCTATCACTATCGCTCTCCTCTTCTTCCTCCCACCCTTTTGCACTGCAGAACCAGACTCAGCATCAGAGTTCTGGCTGTCACAGCTTGTCCCAGATAAAGCATCCCCCACAACAGTATCCAATTCAGTCTACTTGTTGTGGAGGGGAATGGCCACCGGGGAACCCTGCTCTGCCTGTCCTTTCACATTTCCATTTTCTCTCCTTACAGTAACCCAATTTCCTGTGCTCCGCTGCTTAGGTGTAACTACCTCCCTAAAGCTACTGTCTATATCCTTCTCATTCTCCCTAATTAGATGGAGGTCATCAAGCTCCTTCTCCAGTTCCCTAACAAGCTTTGCTAGCAGCTGCAGCTGGATGCATCTCTTGCAGGTGTTGTCATCAGGGATACCGGAGGTCTCCCTGATCTCCCACATCCTGCAAGAGGAGCATTCCAACATCTTGCCTGGCATCTTTTTTTAACTCTGGGGAAGCAAGAATAAACTCTCTGAAAAGAGAGAGAAAAAGAACACCTACTCTCCCCTCTGCCTGTTCTTGCCGAAGCCCGTTATGAGCCAAAGCCCTTCAGCCTTCACTCTGCTCCCTCTCACTACGCTGCCTGCTCTCAACACTGCCCGCTGTATAGAGTGGCCTACTCTTTAAATCTCCCGCTCACCAGTGGCTGACATCAGGCGCCTTCACAGCCTTGACAGAGAAAAAAATCTCAACCTCCCAGAATCCCCTGCAGCCGACTTCTGCTTCTCTTAGTTTAAACCTCGAAAAGAAAAACCCGTGAAAAATTGGAATAAATAAATAAAACACCAGTACTTTGCTTACCCTCAGCACTCCTGCTAAGAATCTCTCCCTCTATGTCGTGCTCCAGCTGAACAACGTTCTCTATGTTCTCAACTTCTCTACGTTAAAATCCATCTGCCATTTTACCACCCATTCCACCAACCGAGCGATATAATTTTACAGATTACAGTTATCCTCTACACTATCCACTACTTGGCAAATCTTTGTGTCATCTGCAAATTTTCCAATCCTTTTGTAAGGGTGTCTATCAATCATTACCCTTTTTGTCCTGTTACTAAGCCAACTTTTGATCCAGTTTGCCACATTACTCTGTATCCCTCTCCCTTTTATTCAACACTTCCCCAACCAAAACAAGAAACCTATATGCCGAGCATTGCAAACTACCACAAACTCCAAAATAAAGTCCATTCAGGCAGTTCGCAATGATATAATTACTCTATCGGAGGATGGTGATTTTGTATAGGCTGTTTCCTCATTTCAGGAACCTTTTCCTGTGTAATCTCCAGAGAATCTGGAAGACCCTGCTGCTAGCATGGGGGTCCCTCTTTGATGGGCTGCAGGTAGCTGGTGCCACTAATGCTGCTTCCTCCCTTGGGTAAACGACTCTGACTCTGAAATTTTAGGCTTAGGCAACACCAATAGGGTCATCCTGACAGTTTTGTTTGTGGGGCTTTCCACTTTTGATGTGATGTTGTGACCAACTGGTCAGTAAATCTCCTCCAAACCAGCTCATCTTTGGCCTGTATTGTATAGGACAACCGCAAGTTCAACAAAGTTAGCTGGTATCCACTTCTTCCCAGAAGTGTAATTCCTGGCCAGAGCAAAGTCCTCTTTTTGAAAAGTCCCCAACTTTGCACTTCCTGTTCTTCTGTCCCTCTTGCTTCTGCTCAACCACCTCTCGGGTCTTCTTCAACTGCAGCATTTCGAATATGGTTCATAATTTCCAACTGAATATCAACAAAACCTACCAGCACTGGGTGGCATGTGGTATGTTGTGATACACACTCAAATTAATTTATCCACCACTCTGGAGACCGCTCCCCATGCAACGACTTCAGAGATTGTTTCAAGGTCAGTATTGCTTGGTGATACGGTACTGAATTCACATGTCTGATTCCATGGTTCTCCATGTACCTGGCAAATATTGCATGGAGTTTGTATAGCAATGATTTCACCAATGTGGACTTCATGGCCATGATCTTCAGCCACTTAGAGTCAGCCAGTACCAGTAAGAGCACCTGCCATGCAACTGGACCAAAGTCAATATGATTCGTTGCCACGGTGACTGGCGCCATTCCCAAGCATAAAGACGTGACAAGGGTGATGCCTACCATACAGAGGTGTAGGACTCAAATAATCCCACTTTTTCTTCAACTTTTGCATCAACTTTCAGCCGTCAAAAATAGCTTCTTGCTATTGGTGCACCTTTCCTCTCAATGATGAGGAAGTGATGACTCCCATACCTCATACTGAACATCTATCCAATACGGACATATACGGCCAAAATTCTGGGTAGTTTATATTACTTGACCATGATTGGCAATGGTATGTTTCCACTTGGTATCAGGGGGATTAGCAGGGTAGTGTTATGGGGATAGGGTCTGGTGGAATTGTTGTTGGTGCAAGATGAATGGACAAAATGGCCTCTTTCTGTACAGTAGGGATTCTATGACCTCCCTCCCAGGACTAGATCCTGCCTGGCTCATAATCAGACCATTCTGAGTGGCATTCCACACCTGGTTAGCAGTATTTGGAACTTTACCTTCTTGTGTGAAGTACATTATCTTCAGATTCTTGCTGGCAGCATCTTTATCGCCAGGCAAAGGCAGCCTTGACAGAGCTTCCATATTGCCATATTTATTGGACTGGCGGTACCAGATTTTCTGTGAGTAGGTTTCACCTTTGCAATCGAGTTGCTACCATGGAAGGTATTCCCGTGTACAGTCCTAAAATGGATGTCAAAGGCCTATGTTGTGTCAGAAGTATGAAATGCCTGCCATGTAGGGCATGATAGAACTTCATGATTCCAAACATGATGCCCAAGCCTTCCTTTTTCCACCTGAGCATACTTTTCCTCAGCCATTGTCAATGATCTTGAAGTGAATGTGATGGGCCTTTCCTCCCTGCTTGGCATAACACAGGACAGGACAGCCTCAACGCCATCGGATGAGGTTTCACATGAAAGCTACAGTGAAAACTTCGAGTTGACATGAACTAGCACTTCCAATCGCTTCACAGCCTGTCTTACTGCCAAAGAGGCCTCCTCACATTCTTTGGTCTTCTTCCTTTTCCCAGCAAAGGATGCATCGGTTTCAACGCCATCATCAGATCTGGAATGAACTTTCTGCAGCAATTAATGAGTCCCAAAAATAATCTCAAATTGGGGCACATATATTTTGGTCTTGGGGCGTTCATGAAGGCCATCTTCATACACGCCGTATGTAATCCATCACCATCAATTGCATGCTCCCAAGTATTCATTGGAGTCTTTAAAGAACTTGCATTTCTCTCCTGTGACTTGAAGGCCATGCTTCTGCAACTTCTTGAAGTTAGGTTGATTGGCCATGGAGACGCGTTTCATAGGAATAATGGTGTTGAAGGGTGAGCTGTAGTCAATAAATAGGAGTCTGACGTAGGTGGCTTTGTTATCTAGGTGTTCCAGGGTTGAGTGTAGGGCCAGGGAGATGGCGCCTGCTGTGGACCTGTTGCAATTGTAGGTCAACTGTAGTGGATCCAGGCAATCCGGGAGGCTGGAATTGATTCGTGCCAAGACTATCCTTTTGAAGCACTTCATAATGATGGACAGAGCCACCGGATGATAGTCACTAAAGCTGCTTAGCTGTTCTTTGGTACCGGAGTGAAGGTTGTCTTCTTGAAGCATGCTGACTACTCTTGCTAGCACATGGTACTGGTAGCAAACCTGAGATTACTACCTTTGAGGTCCTATTTTTTAGTTTAACTCCTAACTTCCAAAATTCTGCTTGTGGGACCTCATCCCATATTTCTACCTATATTTTTGGTGCCTATATACACCACAACAGCTGGCTGTTCACCATCCCCCTCCAGAATGTCCTGCAGCATTCCAAGACATCCTTGACCCTTGCACCAGGAAGGCAACATACCATCCTGGGGTCTCATTTGCGTCTGCAGAAATGCTTGTATATTTCCTTACAGTCGAGTCCCCTACCACTATAGCTCTGCCACTCTTTTTCCTGCCCTCCTGCATATTAGAGCCAGTCATGGTGCCATGAACCTGGCTGCTGCCACCTTCCCCTGGTGAGCCATCTCCCCCAAAGTATCCAAAACGGTATATCTGTTTTGGAGGGAAATGACCACAAGAGACCCCTGCACTGCCTTCCTACTCTTCCTCTGACTGGTAGTCACCCATTCCCTATCTCCCTCAGTAATTTATATCTGTGTTGTGACCAACTCACTGAACGTGCTATCCATGACTTCCTCAGCATCATGGATGCCCCAAAGTGAATCCATCCGCAGCTCCAGAGATATAAAGCAGTCCAATGGCAGAAAGGCAGCAATGTCTCCACCCTTCACTGATTGCTCCTAAGCTCCGCCCCAACCAAGCCCCTAGGCCATGCCCCTTTGGCATCAGTCAATGCCTGGTGGGCAGTGCCTATGTGTCCCCTGGACATGGGCACTTTGCCCCTTTGGCAATAATGTTAGAAAAATAGCCAGATACAATGAATGCATTCACTTGTGATAGAGTTGTTGATATAACAGATACTTCATACCAGTTAAAAGTCCCCCTTTTTATTCTTAAAGCAACTTTCTCTGGTAAAGTTTGAAATATAAGGAGATTCCCTTAACTGCCGAAAAGGTGAGTCACTGTACCTGTTGATATCTCATGATTATTGCATCGCTCAGAGTCTGGATGTGGTCCTCGTTCAAGGTTTCTTTGGCTTCCTTGCAGAAGTTGTTAAAGATGTTATGCACCTTCTCTTGAATTTCAATGATTTTTTTTGTAATTTGGAATCAGAAATCCCAGAGACAGGTAAGAATTGTACAGGTGAATTGGAGAAAATTAACAAATTCAGGCTTTCAGTTCATGAGTGATGGTTTTGTTCATGTTCAGTATAACGAGTTTGGCTGGATATTAGCCCCAACCCTGTGAATAAGTTTCATAAGTTCATAAGATAGTGGAGCAGAATTAGGCCATTTGGCCCATTGAGTCTGCTCTGCCATTCGATCAGGGCTGATATGCTCCTCATCCCCATTTTCCTATCTTCTCCTCAAAACTCTTCAACCGATTGCCAGTTAAAAATCTAACTCCTCCTTAAATTTACTCACTGCCCCAGCATCACTGCACTTTAGGGTAGCGAATTTCACACATTCATAACCCTTTGTGAGAAGTAGTTTCTCCTGAACTCTGTTTTAAATTTGCTACCCTTTATCCTAAGACTATGGCCTCTTGTCCTAGAATCCCCAACAGTGGAAGCATCCACTCTACTTCTACTTTATCCATACCTTTTATATACCTCACTTTGATCTCCCCTCATTCTTCTAAATTCCAGAAAGTATCAGCCTAAACTGTTCAATCTCTCTTCATATGACAAATCCCTCATCACTGGAATCAATCTAGTGAACAGCTTCTGCACTGCCTCCAATGCCATTACATTTTCCTCGAATAAGGGGACCAAAACTGTGCACAATACTCCAGGTGCAGCCTCACCAATGATTTGTATATTTGCAACAATACTTCCTTACCTTTATATTCTATTCCTTTAGCTATAAATGCCAACATTTCATGTGCTTTCTTTATTATCTGTTGTACCTGCCTGTTAGTTTTCTGTGACTCATGAAAGAGGACACCCAGTTTCCTCTGCACCGGAAGATCCTAAAGTCTCTCCTCATTTAGATCATAAGTCGCCTTCCCATTTTTCCGACCAAAGTGCACGACCTCACATTTATCCAGGTTAAACTCCATCTGCCACATTTTGGCCCACTCTTCTAACCTATCTATATCCATTTGTAAGGATCTTATTGGCTCATTGCAACTTACTGTTCCACTCATTTTTGTGTCACCTGCAAATTTTGCTACAGAGCCTTCTATCCCTGTATCCAAGTCACTAATGTGGATTGTAAATAGCTGGCACCCCATTAGTTACTTCTTGCCATCCAGAAAAAAAACTCATTTATCCCGACTCTTTGTCTTCTGTCCAACAGGCAGTCACCTATCCAAGCTAATAAATTATCCCTAATCCCATGCTATCTAGCCTTGTGAATTAACCTTTTGTGCAGCACCTTATTAAATGCCTTCCAGAAGTTCAGATATACTACATCTACAGGATTCCCATTATCCAGTTTGCGTGTTACATCCTCAAAGAACTCTTTCATCAAACCATGCTGACTCCGATAGATAGTGTTTTGGCTTTCCAAATGTCCTGATATGGCTTCCTTGATAATGGATTCTAACACTTTCCCAACAACAGATGATAAGCTAACTGGTCTGTAATTTCCCACATTTTGCCCCTCTCCCTTGCTGAATATGGGCATTACATTAGCATTTCCTTCCACTGGGGTACCTTTAACATTTTCAAAATGTGGGCGTCATTGGCTAGGCCAATGTTTATTTCCCATCCCAAATGCTCTTGAGAAGGTGGTGGTGAGCTGCCTTCTTGAACAGCTGCAGTCTATGTGGTGTAGGTATATTCATAGTGCTGTTAAGGAAGGAATTCTCAGACTTTGGCCCAGTGACAATGAAGGAACAGTGATATATTTCCAAGTCAGGATAACGTGTGACTTGGAATGGAACTTGAAATGAACCACTGCTGTAACAATTGCACTGTGAGTTTGAAAGCATCTACATAGTGGTAGTAATTTCAGCATTATCCCAACTTAACATTTGCTCTGTGCATTTTCTCACAGAAGATGGCTGCCCTAAATTTATTCCATGTTGATACTGCTCACTAACACAAAGTTAAAAACCCTCTGAACCTAAAGAGTCAGTTGAGAAAATCATTATTCAGACCAATGCACAAGTGAGTAACTTAGCAGTCGACCTCACTACAATAAGATAAAAGGATATTTACATGTAGTGAAGCTGTCCCAGCCAGTCCAGTAGCCTCATTATTCAGATTCATTAGGTTGATAAATAATTCATCATTGTAATGAAAACGGTCTCCAAATATGATTGAACAGACAATATTGCTGACAGCAGAATTAATAATCTGTTTTGTTTCAAATGATTGACCTATTAATAAACAGAAAACTCAATATTGAAAACAAGGCTATGTTTGTCAATAATACTTCAAAAACTTGTTCAGTTGTGAAAAATCACAAATTAAAAAAACAGTGAGCTTACTAATACAGGATTTAATCAAACACGAGAGGAATAGGCAGAAACTACAGTAACTCAGGAAATAGTGATTTGTCAATACAATTAACACCCTGAACATTGTGGGAGAAATGGGCAGCTTATGGAGCAGCTTTAATGTCCTTGAAAGTAATCATACAGAGTGAAAAATATAAGGTGTTTTCATTCCAACACACCCAATAGAAGCAAGAAAACAGGGGGAACAATGAGGTTGAAATTTGCCCTTGGCTGTTGAGGAAAACAAATAGAAGTCCATCTGCACTGAAACAGAGAGAAGGATAAAATGGGTTGTCAATGTACTGTAGCCTATTATATTTATGAGGGACTCACCTTCTCAACCTTGTTCTCACCTGAGCTGCAGTTACCCTTAGGTTAAATCGCCACTAGTCAGCTTTTTCACTCAAAGGGGAGAACAGTCCATGGCTACCTGAGATTATGGCGACTTGACGTCACCTTTATTATATACATCAGTCCATGATGAATATAAGTATTGAAGGAGCCTGTGTACAGGAACAGATAATCATGCTTGTGCTGTGTAAATATCTCATACCACAGCCTGGTCTCTAATCCTCTTACCATTGCGCCAAGGCTCTGACTTGCCAAGAAAATGTGTTTGTCAGTATGCGATAACCATCCCATGTTAAAATAAAATCATGGACAGGCACTTTCCACTTGTCACAAGAAAATTTGAGATCTGGAATGTCAGTCCCAACAGTGATGGTCCTGAACACTGCATTACCAACATAGTTCAGGAATTCAGGGGCCTCACTTAGAACTTCTTTGGGAACATGGAGAGGTGATGTCAATGCATTGGAGGGGGTTTACAAACCTCCAAATAACCCATCCACCTGATCCTTCAAGCACCACCTACTCCTGATGTGACAGAGTCTACAGATTATTTATTGAACTCATCAGCCCTCTCAGAACCCATCGAATGTGAGTGAAAGTGAGTCATTCTCGATCCTGAGGGACTGTCTCAGAAACTATAAGAAGTGCTTGAATGGAAACATAGTGTATGTTTACCTTTACATCAGCAGGAAACATACCACCTTGTGTGGTGTCGACTTTGATTGACAAAGCTGGGAATCTGAATTGTTTCTATCCATTACCCACCAGGAGCTACAACTGAGAATCTCATCTCTATGGAATGTAATTATACTGAAGGTCAGGTGTACAACTCGACCTATTCTGAAAGAGCATCATTCAATCTTTCTGCCCTTTGCCCATTCTCCATTTCTCTAAACTATTCTAGATGCAGTTTCTATACCTGTAGCTGAATATCAAATGTCCTTAAGGCCCATTGACTGAAACAAAGCTTTCATGTTATATTGGTCATTTTGTAAAGCCATACTCTTGTTATAACTTACAAACCAATAAAATGAGATTCTGTATTTGCAATTTACTTTGTAAGAGAGGTTTAAACATTTGGAAGATCCCATTGGTGGAAAGGGCCAGAAAACACAGAAGTTGCTTTCTCCTGATCTAATATAACCTAAAATGCCCAAATTTGATTAATGGTTTGTGACTGCAAAAGGTTTAATGGCAACCTTATTAATGCTGTGTATAGCAAATTGATGGCACATTATGAAACTGGTCTGATTTTCATTCGCACTGTCATCACTGGAATTAAAACTGGATTCTACAAAGACTAATAGATCCAGTAACAAGTTCAGATGTTACCACATAAGTTGTCTTAATGTCATTTGTGGAAGCTCTGTTTTATTCAAAACAGAATCATTCATGTAGATGAGAATTTCAAATCAACAATTAACTACATTTCAGGTCTCTGAGATACAAAGTGCTCACCTTTATGACTCTCCAATATATCAACAAGGAAACTGACTTCTTCAGTGATCTTGTCTTCAATGGATTTCTTGCCCATCACAAAGTTACAAAGAAATGATATCACAAACTTTCTTTCATCCTGCAATTGCTTTCCATCACTAAATACTACACCTGAAAGTGATACAGCAGCTGATTTAATAGTGTACACAGTGAGAGTTTAAGTGAATGGAAGTCATTTTTATTCTTCTGTTTTAAGATTATTTAGACCCCCAGATCTTGATTACCCTTTCCAAATGTGTTTGTTCAATACAAAAAGGAATCATTTAGATTAATGACATCTTATATTGCAGACAGAGACCACTCAACCCATTCCTGCTCTTTCTCCATGATTAGCACTTGGGGCGAATGGGATCAAAGGTTATGGGGAAAGCAGGATTAGGCTACTGAGTTGGATGATCAGCCATGATCATAGTGAATGGTGGAGCAGGCTTAAAGGGCAAAATGGCCACCTCCTGCTCCTATCTTCTATGTTTCTATTCTGCGAATATTTCCCAGCATCTAGCCAATTCCCTTTCAATGTTTCTGATTGAACCTGCATCCACGACCCTTTCAGACACTGCAGGTGAAAACTTACCAAGCAATGACAGTGTTGGTTCATGCGTAAAAAATGGAGCAGTGTCTTACCTCTGATATGCTCGCTGCATAATGCCTTAACTGCTGCAAGCTCTGGGGAGCTTCACATAAATGGCTCACCAACATTTGTTCCAGAATGAATGCAGGGGACTGCGGCCAAGAAGCCAGCACTGTGCTTTGCAGAGGGGGCAATCATCCAATTGCTTAAGAGAGTGGCACAGAGGCAGAAAACCTCTCCGAGAGATGTTCATTTAGTAGGGTGACCAGTCCTGATATGTAGTGGGAACCCTGGTCAATGCAAGTGCACTACAGAAGAGGATGGGACAACAATGTTAGAAGAAGTTGATCTTCTTCACTCAGCAGTATAAGTGAACTACACCCAGTTTCCCACTAGATTCCCTCACACCTGCAACCCTCAGCCACCTTGGTGTCTGTCAATACTAGGCACCATGTTTCCCCCTCAACCCCTCCCACAATCAGCATGTTCTCCCAATAGATGCTCTGCCTCTCACGCTCCAGCTCCCAACCAAGCCCTGCACCCCTCACACCTCATCACCATCTTAAAGGTCCATACTGCCGTCCAAGCTGTCCCTATCTGTGTCATTGCAGGACAAACTAGAGCACAACAGCAACAGTGGGTGCAGCCTGCTGGAGTCATGCCCGGGTTGTGAACACTCGCATGCTACAAGGAGTAGGCCCTCAAGCTGGCCAGGAAGGAGGAAAAGCGTGCCTGCACTGCTAGTGAAGGGGAGTAAGCAAAGAAAGGTGAGAATTTTCAATTCAAATGTTGTCATTCCTCAAATCTCAAGTGAGTAAACAATGTTCCCTCCATGTCACATGTAATGCAATAATGCCATACACCTTCTCTTGCAGGCCAACCACCAGAACAGGCCAGTCTATCCTCATGTCCCCTAGACCCACGGGACTCCAGCAAATCAGAGGAAGATGCCTCACAGCTATCACCTACACTGGGCACAGTGCAGATACCCCGACCTTTGTGGGTTCATAAGTAGGCAGGCTTCTGGGTCACCCAGTGGTGAGCATCTCACAGCTGATGATCCACAGCAGGCACAGGCAGGAATGTACCAGCGGATCAGCAATTAGAGGGATACTGGAGGCTAGGACTCTCCTGAACCCCAGGCTGATGATGTGCCCCCAGTTCCCATCATTCCACTAGAGCTGTAAAGGCAGAGGCCAAAATTCTCCTGTCTCACAGGAATACTAGTGGGCAAGACAGAGAGTTCGATGGATCATTTAAAGATCCATTGAGCTTGGGTGGGAATTTCAGGTCTTCGGGGCATGTGCAGCCTGAGAATCACATCCAGAATCACGAGTCTCAGGAAGGGATGACAGCAGCCCTCCTCAGACTCATAGGCCAAATGGAGGAATCCGATTGCCTTCTATCTGCTTCACTGTAGGGCACCAAATCCAACACTGCAAGGTTGGTGTCCTCAGTAGAGACTTTCATGCAGTCCATGGGAGGAGATCATAGAATCCCTGCAGTGCAGAAGAGGCTGCTTGGCCCATCGAGTCTGCACTGACTCTTTGACAGAGTATCTGATTCAGGCCCTCTCCCTGACCCTATCCCTGTAACCCCACACATTTTACCATGGCTAATCCATCTAATCTACACTCCCTGGGACACTAAGAACAAAGAAAATTACAGTACAGCCTTCCAAGCCTGCACTGACCATGCTGACCAACTTACCTAAAACCTCCTACCCTTCCGAGGACCATATCCCTCTATTCCCGTTCTATTCATGTACTTGTCAAAAGTCACTACCGTATCCGCTTCCACTACCTCCCCCGACAACGAGTTCCAGGCACCCACCACTCTCTGCATAAAAAAATCTGCCTCGTACATGTCCTTTAAACCTTGCTCCATGCACCTTACACCTATGCCCCCTTGTAATTGACTCTTCCATCCTGGGAAAAAGCTTCTGACTATCCACTCTGTCCATGCCTCTCATAATCTTGTAGACTTCTATCAGGTCTCCCCTCAACCTCCAGTCAGAACAAACCAAATTTCTCTAATCTCTGTTCATAGCTGATGCCCTCCATACCAGGCAACATCCTGGTAAATCTTTTCTGTACCCTCTCCAAAGCCTCCATATCCTTCTGGTAGTGTGGCGACCAGAATTGAACACTATATTCCAAGTGCAGCCTAACTAAGGTTCAATAAAGCTGCAACATGACTTGCCAATTTTTAAACCCAATGCCCCGGCAGATGAAGGCAAGCATGCTGTATGCTTTCTTGACTACCTTCTGCACCTGCACTGCCACTTTCAGTGATCTGTGTACCTGTACACCCAGATCCCTTTGCCTATCAATACTCTTAAGGGTTCTGCCATCTAAAGATCAATTTAGACTGGCCAATCCACGTAACCTGCAAATTTTGGACTGTGGGAGGAAACTGGAGCACCCAGAGGGAACCCGTGTAGACATGGAGAGAATGCGCAAACTCCATACAGTCAACCACAGCTAGAATTGGATCCAGGTCCCTGGCGTTGTGAGCAACAATGCTAACCACTGTGCCACCATGCTACGCATGGTGCAGGGTTTTGAGTGCATGGTGCAAGCACTGATGGGATCCATGAATGTCGGTGCAGAGAGTGGCAGGGCTTCTGGATATCACTGTAGCTGCTCCTCCATCCCATAGAAGAGCACAGGAGCCCCCCAAGAACCCAAAGGGAAGAGGATCATTAGGACTACAGTCTGGGGCCCTCCAGCCAATGGACCCTAGGGATCTTTGGTTCATCTGACCACACTCTCACTATGAGTAATTTGTCTCCAGCCTCTGACACGAAGGAGGGCAGCAGTCCAACATCCATGCCACCCAAAAAGCAGGCTTGGATCCTAAAGATTCTGGCTGTCCTTGGGTACACCTGCCAAAGTCATCTCAGGTCAGAGGTCATGGAAGTCAGCAGGCCGCCTCAACTCATTTTGGAATTTTGGGAGACACCGAGATATCATGGGAGGGTGAGGAAGATTAAGAAACGTAGGCACTTATCAGGCCCGGGTGAATATAGGCACTGTTGCAGTAAGGTCACATTTTGTTTTGAATGTTTGACATTAAGTTTCACTTCATTCACCCATAGAGCCTCCACAGAGTCTGCTCATGCCGCCAAGCTTGGAGTACCACTGCACTCATCTGGCACCTCATTCCTGTGGAGTGTGACAATGGTAGTGCTGTGCACCTTCCGTGCCCTTGCCAGCCCCCACTAAGGAAGGCCACTCCCTCAGCTGTTATGTGGACAGAAACCCAGGAAGGAGTACATGGGAAGTGCTCCCTGTATACCAGCCTTCACAATCCTCACAGGAAAGGTTGAGAAGCCCTGCAAGTGACCTGTTCCAATGCCTCTACACAAAATGGCGATTCTGGGAATTCTAAGCTGACCCCGAGTTTAACCTATGCATTCTCAGAGGCTATTTCCCCGGGTTGAAATGGTCGCTACGAGAGGACACAGGTTTAAGGTGCGGGGAGGAAAGTACAGAAGTGATGTTAGGGGTAAGTTTTTCACTCAGAGGGTGGTGAGTGAATGGAATCGGCTGCCGTCAGTGGTGGTGGAGGCGAACTCGCTGGGGTCTTTTAAAAGACTTCTGGATGAGTATATGGGATTTTATGGGATTGGGGGTTATAGATAGGTGTTGATGTGATCGGCGCAACTCGTGGGCCGAAGGGCCTGTTTGTGCTGTAGTGTTCTATGTTCTATGTCCCCCAAGTCCTCTCCAGTGTACCCTGAGCAGTTCACACCATATTAGGTGTTGGCTGCCTGAGTGCTCACCTCCAAAACCACCCCTGGAGGTGAAGGTGCCAGTTTCGTGCTTCTGTAGACCTGCAGTAAGTGACAGTTCTGTGCAAGTTTAATATCCGAAGAGCGTTCTTGCTAATGACGTGCTAATGTATTAAAATAGACTTTCTGTAGTCCGGCAGTCTGGGTGGCATGTTGACACAGTGTTTAGCACTGTTGCCTCACTGTGCCAGGGACCTGGGTTCGATTCCTGGTTTGGGTCACTGTCTGTGTGGAGTTTGCACGTTCTCCTCATGTCTGTGTGGGTTTCCTCCGCGTGCTCTGGTTTCCTCCCACAGTTCAAAAGATGAGCTGGTTAGGTGCATTGACTCGAACAGGCGCTAGAACAGTGGCGACTAGGGGAATTTCACAACAACTTAATTGCAGTGTTAATGTAAACCTTACTTCTGACTAATAAATAAACTTGTAAAACTTTTTAGCTTGGTTTTAGACCACTCCAGCATGAGGGGAGATCAGAACTTCAAAACTTGCCGATGTAAATTGCACCTTCCCGACTTTGAGCAATTTATATTAAAAAAAAGCTCATCTTCTCTTTGATTCTTTCACCATATTCTTAAAAATTAATTTGACTGTTAAATGTGAGAAGATGCCACAATGGAAGAAGTCAGCACAGTGAGGATCTCGGTTTGTCAATCTTATATTGGGCAGAATGAAAGTTTTCTCTTGAGGATTGTTGTTGCTGTGGTGGAAATATTAAATTATAAAAGTCCTACATGAATTGTTGGTGCTATGGTGTTAGCTTTATAATGTCTGTGAGATTTCCATGTTGATTCCATGTGTCTGCTATTCAGTCATTAACATTATGTAGATGTGCGTAAGCAAAGAAGACAGTATCTTTGATTAGCATTGTCAATGTAGGTGGTTTGGCTGATAAATAAATATTGACAACACAGCAGGTTTTTAGCTGCAATCTCAGCAGTTTAACTAAGGTTTGTGTGGCTCTGTTGTTAATTCAAGTACTGACCACTAACTCGGCATGATAGGAGGAAGGTTGATTTGGTTCTTGACATAGAAGGTGAGACTTTTCCTGACTGTGTTACAATTAAGAATTTACATAATGACATTAATTGATTGTATCTTTTATATTTGAATAGATAGAGGAACTACATCCAGCTAGTTTAGTCCATAGTTCAGCTATAGCTGCTTCTCTTCCCCAAATAACAGTGTGGACTGGGTGTTTGAACTTGTTCAAAGTTGAGTTCATCAGTCTCTTTTTTAATCAATAAATGGAGTCAAAGATTATGGGAGGCGAGAAAGTGGAGTTGACGCAACAGTTCAGTTTGATTGTATCGAATGGTGGGAAGAGGCTCAAGGAGTTGAATGGTTATTTCTGCTCCTATTTTGGATGTTCTTATGTTTGTAGTACTCTTGGTTCTCAGACACAAACTTCTGGTTTCAACTCCCACTCTAGAGTTTCAGCACAAAAATCAATGCTGACACTCTGGTGCAGTGCTAACAGAGCACCGTATTGCCAGAGGTACTGTTGTGCTTTGGGAATGCTGCATTGCCAGAGGGGCAGAAGTGCTGACAGAGCACTGCATTGCCAGAGATGATGTAGTGTTGAAAGAGCACTGCGTTGCCAGAGGTGCTACAGTGTTGAGGGACAGCTGCATTGCAGAGGTGTTGCAGTGTTGACGGAACCTTGCAATGCCAGTGGTCCTGCAGTACTGAGGGAGCACTGCATTGTTGGAGACTCTGCAAGACTAAAGGAGTCCCGCGTTACCAGAGGTGCTGTGGACCTGAGGGAGTATTGCATGCAGTACTGAGGGAGCACTGCATTGCCAGAGTGTGCTGTAATGTTGAGAGAGCACTGCATTGCTGGAGGTGCTGCAGTACTAAGTGAGCACTGCATTGCTGGAGGTACTGCAATGTTGAGGGACCACTACATTTTCAGAGTTGCTGTGGTCTTGAAGAACAAAGAGCAAAGAAAATCAACAGCATAGGAACAGGTCCTTCGGCCCTCCAAACCTGCACCGACTGTGCTGCCTGACTGAACTGAATCCCGCATCCTTCCCAGGATCATATCTTTTGTTCCCATCTTATTCATCTATCTGCTTCCACTACCTCCCCTGACAGTGACTTTCAGGCACCCACTACCCTCTGTGTAAAAAAACTTGCCTCGGACATCTTCTTTAAACCTTGCCTTTCGCACCTTAAACCCATGCTCCCTAGCAATTGGCTCTTCTACCATGGGAAAAAGCTTCTGTCTATCCCCCTGTCAATGCTGTTCATAATTTTGTTGCGTTCTATCAGATTGCCCCTTAACCTCCATTGTCCCAGTGAGAACAAACCAAGTTTCTCCAACATCTCCCGATAGCGAATGCCCATCATACCGGACAACATCCTGGCAAAGCTTTTCTGTATCTTCTCCAGAACCTCCACATTCTTCTGCTAATGTAGCAACCAGAATTGAACACAATAATTCAAGTGTGGCCTAATTAAAGTTCTATAAAGCTGCAACATGACTTGCCAATTTTTAAACTCAATGCCCTGGCCAATAAAGGCAAGCATGCAAGCATTTTGCCGTAGACGCTGCAATGCTGAGGAACACTGCTACGCCAGAGATGCTGCAGTGCTGAGGCAGTATGTCATTGCAGGAGGTGCTATAGCGTTGAGGGAGCACTGCATTGGTGAAGGTGCTACAGGATTGAAGGAGTACTGCAATGCTGAGGGAGTAGTGCATTGCCAGAGATATTACAGTGTTGAGGAGCACAACATTGCCAGAGGTGCAGCAGTGTTGAGGAAGTACTATATTACTACAGGTACTACAGCATTGAGGGAGTATGTATTGCCTGAAGTGCTGCCGTACTGAAACAGCATTGCATTGCTATAATGACAGATTGTGATAATGGTAGTCTGGGGGATATGTGGACTGTGATATTATAGATTGTGGCAGTGGTAAAGCGAGGGCTATGAGATTACAAATAGTCACACTCAGAATCATATCACCGTGTAAATGGCAGTCGAACAGCAGTAGATATTATTAAATCAGGCCAATATTGGGGAGTATGGTGATCCCCGGAAAACTTCAGAAACAGCAAATGGATAATTGATATTCAACATTTGAGGTGAGCTCTTTGATGTCTGATATTAGTTGCAAAAATATTGTTAACAAAGACAACCTCATCATCAAACACCACCCATGTGACACAACAAATGGGTTTATTGTCTTAGCAAAGCTGGCATCATTAGATTTACCACAATATTGGCTGAGCTGGAGAGTTTCAGCTTTGAAGAGAGGCTGGTTAGGCGAGGGTCCTTTGGGAAGAGAAGGCTGGAAAGGGAACTAATTGAGGTGTATAAAATTGCGAGGAACTTTGATACGGTAGATAGAAAGGTACTTTCCATTGAGTAGAGTGATCAGTAACACTCAAGAAGTTTAACACCATCCAGGACAAAGCAGCCCAATTAATTGCCATACCTTCCACAAACATTCAATCTTTCCACCCTGATGGACAGTGGCAGCTGTGTGTACCATCTAAAAGTTTCTTTGGACAGCAACTTCCAAACCCACGGCCATTATCATCTATGAGGACAAGAGCAGCAGACCTGGCAACACCACCTGGAAGCTCCCCTTCAAGCCACTCAACATCCTGAACTGGAAATATATGGTTGTTCCTTCACTTGTTGCTGGGTCAAAATCCTGGACTTACCTCCCTGACAGCACTGTGGGTGTACCTATGTCTCAGGGACTGAGGCAGTTCAAGAAGGTAGCTCACCACCACTTTCTGTAGAGTAACTAGGGATGGGCAATAAACAATGATCTAGCCAGTGATACCCAATCATGTAAATGAATAAAAAATAAAATACAACAGGGGACAGAGATTTTAGGCAAGGATCAGGAGGTCTAGAAGGGAATTTGAAGAAAACCTTTCTTCCCAGGGAGTGGTGAGAGTATGGAACTCAATGGAACTCACTGCTTGAAAGCATGATAGAGGTAGAAACCCTCACACCATTTAAGAAGCCCTTAGATAAGCATTTGAAGCACCATAACACACAAGGCTATAGACCAAGTGCTGGAAAATGGGATTAGAATAGATAGGTGTTTGATGGTCAACACAGATGTGATGGGCCAAAAGGCTTTTTCTATGCCATACGCCCCATATCGCCTCACCACATAGCATACTCTGATATAGTAAAAAGGAGGTGTGGCAAATGTCATGTTGATGGTGTAAGTGAGAACAAAACTGGATATATAAAGATCAGGAACAAAGAGAAAAAGAAAGAATCAAAGAGAGAGTGGCAGCTAACATGAAAGGAAATTCAGAAACCTTATTTTAGGCACATAAATACTAAGGGTTAATTAGGAGCCTAAAAGTGCATTACAGATGAAGCAAAGGGAATGGTTCAAGCACTGAAAGAGAATTTAATATCTCACTTTTGCAACATAAAAAGATGCTGCCCGAGTCACAGTGAAAGTCGATGCAGTTGAGGCATAGGTTAGGCTAAAAGACTGGGAAAGAGCAGAGACTAAAGAGACTGACTGTATTTAAAGCCAATCTGTCAACAGAACTGGAAGTGATGTAAGCGAGGGTGCTAAGGAGGCAAGGGTGGAAAGTCTTGGCCATCATCTGATGGTAGGAAAATTAGCAAAAACAAACATGGCCTAAAATGTCACCTTACCACATCGGAACGAGAACTTATTGAATATCGGTATGTGTGACCTCCCGGTGAACTGGTCAGCATGATTCAGGAGGGCATCTTTCACTGTGTCATAGCCGGTCAACACCACCGCCTTCTGTGGGCCAATCTCCACTGAACATACACTTTCGTATTCTCGGAGAGCTAACAAAAAGTTATTTAATAAGATTACACTGTCATTTTCAATGAGCAATAATAAGGATACATCAGGGGAAAATGAGAGAAAATTAACAATAACTTCAGCCTTACAGCCCGACATCCTCACATTAGAAAGCTAGGAGGGTGATTCTCCAAAAGTGCTGAATTGGTGAGAAAACTGGTCTAGATCACGACGTTTCTTCAGTGCAACTTCAGACCTGAATCTTCCCACTCTGTGCAATGCAGAGGTCACAATCGTGAATATCATTAAAAACTTAAGGGTTGGGGCCTATTCATGCCAAAGAGCCTGAAATTGGCAGGCTCAGTGGGAACCTGCATATGCTCACATCGCTGGGAGACTGCTGAAAAGACCTCCCCGCATCCAGATCACAGCCCTTCAACCCCCATAGACATCGCTGGCCCCCACAACGACATACAGACATTGCTGGCCTCATCGGTGGCCCCACAACCCCCACAGACATCGCCGGCCCCCCTCCCCATACAGACACTGCTGGCACCCCCTCCCCCATACAGACATCGCTGGCCCCCTGTCCCCTATATAGATATCGCTGGCCCCCACATAGACATTGCTGGCTCCTCCCCTCTCCCCCCACACACAGACGTGACTGCCTGCTTACCCCATGCCCCCATAGATCCGGATAATGCAGGTACCCCCATCCCTCCAACACACTGACCTCACTGCTGCCCTATAGAGAACTTGCGTTGTGCTAAAATGCACAACCCCAGTGCAGGCATTCCTTCTCTTGAAGGGAAGCCTTGAGTATTGTATCCTTCATTTCCCGCCCCCCACCCCCGGGACACGCAGGTTATCAGTTAGGAGTCCTGAGTATTGCATCCCCCCCACAACTCCCAGACATAGCAGCCTATTGAATGGCAGGCAATCAGCACCCTGAGGGATGCAGGACACTCAACTGAAAGCAGCCTTCAAAATTTCTCACAAGGATTTGTTGTTAATGGGCCCTTGACTGACCACACTCACTGCACCTGCACCCTCCTGATATGCCAAAGCTGTATATAAGCTGCAGGAATGGACACACAGACAGTCAAGCCACAAAGATGTCTGTGTGCAAACCAGCACTCAGATTTGCAGAGGCTGCCATGGAGGAGAGGCATGAGTGGATCTTTTCTGGCCAGGGCCCTAACTCAAGGGGTGGATAATGTATAACCTTGTGTGAGCAGCAACAGTGCATGAGCATCCCACCTGGAACCTACATATGCTTGGCGTGGATCTCAAACCACGCCGAGACACCTGAAGGGCATGCAACAAGTTACCCTTCCCCCAGAAACAGAATCTAACCCCTTCCCCTCAATAAGCACCCTTCAGCAGTGATTGCTTTCCCCGAAACTGCCAGCACAATGCCTGAGACACAGGCACGCATTGTGCACCATGCACTGCAATGTATTAATGCTTGCTATCCATCTTATGTTCCCACAAGAAAACAACATTCATGACATATGTGAGACTGCACAGACTGGTGGTGGTGTGCCTGACCTGCGGCATCAAAGAGTGTGCCATGGAGCTGGCAGGGGGTGATGGAGCATCCCGAATGGTCACCAACAGCCAGGTCAGTGTCCAGCATGCAAGTGAGCAGAAGCGAAACCCTCAGGCTAGGTCCTCCTCGAGGTAAGTGTGATGCTGCATAGAATGTTTTACCTCCCTGGCCCTAATGTGTTTTCTTTATTGCAGTTCTGGACCCAGAGGAGCCGGCCCTTCGGATGTTGCCGCTGCCCCCACTGCTCTGGAACAAACTAGCAACAAATCTCTGGATGACACCTCGGAGGGAGGCACCGAAGAATCCTCCGAGAGCAGCACCACTGATGCAGCACTGGCATGTACCACACAACCCACCAACACATAGACGATCGCCACGGTGCGTACCTTTAGTGTTGAGACTTCTGGATCATGATCTGGTGAGCACATCACAGACACTGATCCACATCCAGGGCTCAGGCACACAGAGGTCTGCTGGAGGTCAGGATTCAGCTGTCCCGGAGCCAGCTGCTGGGCCTCTGGGTTTGTTCCTCCCAAGGCTGTGGAGATGCATAATCAAACCCGGGAAGCTGTGGAAGAGCTGTCAGCAAACATGCTGTGACAGCAAGACTATTTAGGGGAGTCCAACAGAGTGCTGTTGCAGGAGGTGGTGCCGGGACAGCGTGCAAACCAAGCCAACACTGCAAGGGTGGCGACCACAGTGGAAAGTCTGGCTCAGGGGTCTGTCCTCATGGGTGACAGGGTCCAGGCCATCCTGGAGACACAACGGGCCAGGGCTAGTGTGTATCTGGCAACCAGGAGGTACACTGTTCTATGGCTATGAGGGCACGTAGGAGACACTGCTGACCATGGCTTGGACTCCCACTGGCATTCTGGAGACACAGCAGGCTGTCGCTGTGAGCCTTGATAACTTAGCCCAGGCTGAGAGGGCTACCAATGAGGGTTTCAGAGCCTGGCTCACTCACAAAATGCTTTAACAGAGGGGCTTCAGAGCTTGGCCTGGTCTCAGAGATCCCTCTCTGAGGGTTCGCAGAGCACAGAGCACTCGGATCTGGGCCTCTAGGACTGACAGAACCAGGAGCTTCTGGGGCACAATCCAGCTACTCTGGCATCCCATTGAGTGTCCTGGGGCCTCCGGGCATCCCAAGAGAGAGGGAAAGGCTTAGGCCCATGCCAGAGCCTTCCAGCCAGGAAATCCCAGATGTCGCAAGACCTTCCAATTTCCCCCTTCGTCACATCGGGACAAGCAGGGCCTGTGAGATGAACAGGGTGGCAATAAAACAGTGCCATCCGCAAGTCAGCCAGCACCCTCCAGGTCCTGGCCACCCAGGGGACATCTGCCAAAGGCATCACAGGCAATGGGGCATACATCACAGCTGGACACCTCCACCTCCAACGTGCATCCTGGGGTAGCAACTAGAAGCAGTAGACCACACAAAGAAACTTGTATTTCACTAAGAGGACACAGGTCACCAGTGGTCAGGGTTTATTCACCTCACTTTTAATGCACCTCACAGCTGTAACTAATATGTCTCTAATTCTCCCCCCCTCCCCCACCCTCTCACAGAGTTGAGTGATCCCAATTCCCAAGCATAGAGATGCTGTCTGAGCCTTGGAGACTCAGCCACATGTTACAGAGTACCTGCCCTACTTTCTCCAACATCCACCAGACCCTTGGTGCAAGTGCCACCCCCACGTGCCTCCCACCCCCGGCCAAAAAACATGTGTCCCCAACCCTTACAACTACGTAGGCCAGGGTGGCAGCGCGCATTCTGAGTACAGGTAGGAGTCAGGCTTGAGTAGCACCAGGGGCATGATCCCAGTGTGCACAACAGCGATTGTCATCATCCTCCAGCTTTCAACCAAGACTTGCAAACATTACCAGCCTAGGTACATTAACAGATTTGGATGTTTCTGGGGGACAGGCTGATGGGATGAGACAGCCTGGGCAAGGGTAACGTGGTGGTTTGAGGATGAAGGTTGGTTTGGAGGGGGAATAGCGGCTGCACTTGCTCCTGGGGTGTGGTGGATGTATGATGGTTGCAGCCCCTCACTGCACAGCACCAGCTAGGTGAAGCGGGCTGCATTCAAGGCATCCCTTGCTGTCCTTCCCTGCTGGACACCTACCATCTTTCCTTTGGCTCTTCATATGGTGGGGCACCCACTTCACATCCTCGCCTCTCCTCCTCCTCCTGCTGGTCTCCCCGCCGCTGATCGTGTGCAGAATGCAGCAAACGATCACAATGCATGAAGCACGCACAGGGTCATACTGGAGGCACCCCCCTCAGAGAGGTCCAAGCAGCAGAACCGCATCTTAAGCAGGCTGATGCACTGCTCTATGATGTACTGGGTGGCTGCATGGGGGTGTGCATTGTCCATAGCTGCACACCGACCTGCGTAATCTGTGCCAGCATTTGTTATGATGGAAATTTCTCACAATAATTGAGTCACGCATGGCACCATGGATTCTATGGTGTTGCCAGTACCCACAAATGGGGGTACTGGCCCAGGTGAGAGATTGGGGAGGTGATGGGTCTATGCAGCCAATGAGAATAATCCGTCATTCCACGCTCTTTCCAAACCCTACTGTGCAGGTGGATCTTGGATGTGCCTCAGTCTCGGGCTTCCACATAGGCGTCATCAGCCATGGCCTTAGCGGGTATCCTTAGTCACCCACTGGACACCCTGGGAATCTGGGCTGGTCTTCAAAGAGCCCAGGGATGTGCGTCTGCCTGAGCACAAAGATATCATGGACACTCCCTGGATGGTGTGCATCGACCTGCATGATCTCATTAGATGGTCGCAGGCTATTTGGACATTCAGGGAGTGGAACTCCTTCCTGTTCAAAAATAGCTGCAGTCCTGCATGTGGGGCCTGCAAGGCGATGTGTGTCCTTGAACGTTGGGAATCCCAGCAATTGAAGCAAAGTCAAGAGCCCAGGCCTCCTGCTGTGAATGGCCCACATCGAAATTTATGTACAGCCCTGTCTGGGCATACAGGCCATCTGTGACCTGCCATACACATCTGTGCATGGAGACCTAGGAGATCCCAACTAAGTTGCCACTGGGTGCCTGAAATGAGTAAAAAGTCTGACACCACCAGGTTTAAGTCCAACCGATTTATTTGATAATAGACTCACAAGCTTTCGGGGTTAAGATCTTCTTCAGGTGAATGGAGAGTTCTGGCCTCAGATAGAGCATATAAAGCACAGACAGTTTACAGATTACTGATTAGAATGCGAATCTTTACACCTAACCTGCTGTTCAAGTCCTAAAGTGGCTGACAATGTGAGTGGAAGGAGCACTGATCACAGGTTAAAGAGATAGAACATAGAACACTACAGCACAAACAGGCCCTTCGGCCCACAAATTGCGCTGATCACATCCATACCTACCAATCCACAGACCTACCTATAACCCCCAATCCCATTAAATCCCATATACTCATCCAGAAGTCTTTTAAAAGACCCCAACGAGTTCGCCTCCACCACCACTGATGGCAGCTGATTCCATTCACTCACCATCCTCTGAGTGAAAAACTTACCCCTAACATCACCTCTGTATTTGCTTCCCTGCACCTTAAATCTGCGTCCTCTCATAGCGACCACTTCAACCCGGGGAAATAGCCTCTGAGAATCCACCCTATCTATTCCTCTCAACATTTTATAAACCTCTATCAGGTCGCCTCTCAACCTACGCCTCTCCGGGGAGAAGAGTCCCAGCTCCCTCAACCTATCTTCATAAGGCATGCCTCCCAATCCAGGCAACATCCTTGTAAATCTCCTCTGTCCTTCCTATAGTGAGGCGACCAGAACTGCGCACAGTACTCCAAGTGGGGCCTGACAAGGGACTTATAAAGTTGCAGCATTACCTCCCGACTCCTAAACTCAATCCCTCGATTAATGAAGGCCCGTACACCATACGCCTTCTTGACCACATCCTCCACCTGCGAGGCCGATTTAAGAGTCCTGTGGACCCGGACCCCAAGATCCTTCTGCTCTTCAACACTGCTAAGAGTCCTGCCCTTGATAGTGTACTCGTTCATCCCATTAGTCCTGCCAAAATGGACGACTACACATTTATCCGCGTTGAAGTCCATCTGCCACTTCTCCGCCCAGTCTTGCATCCTGTTTATGTCCTGCTGCATCTTCTGACATCCTTCTAGACCATCCACAACACCACCGACCTTCGTGTCATCGGCAAACTTACTAACCCATCCCTCCACTTCCTCATCTAGGTCATTTATGAAAATGACAAACAGCAAGGGTCCTAGAACAGATCCGTGGAGCACTCCACTGGTGACCGACCTCCATGCAGAAAAAGACCCATCCACAACCACTCTCTGCCTTCTGCAGGCAAGCCAGTTCTGGATCCACAAGGCCAAAGCCCCTTGGATCCCATGCCCTCTCACCTTCTCAAGAAGTCTTACATGGGGGACCTTATCAAACACCTTGCTGAAGTCCATGTACACCACGTCCACTGCTCTTCCTTCGTCAATGTGTTCAGTCACATTTTCGAAGAACTCAACTAGGCTCGTAAGGCATGACCTGCCCTTGACAAAACCATGCTGACTATTTCTGATCATGCTAAACCTCTCCAAAAGCTCATAAATCTTGTCCCGCAGAAGCCTCTCCATCAACTTACCAACCACTGAGGTCAGACTCACCAGTCGGTAATTTCCCGGGCTATCCCTGTTCCCTTTCTTGAAAATAGGAACTACATCCGCAATCCTCCAATCCTCCGGAACCTCTCCCGTCTCCATCGACGACGCAAAGATCATCGCCAGGGGCTCTGTAATCACCTCCCTCACCTCCCACAGTAACCTGGGGTGCATCCCATCTGGTCCCAGCGACTTGTCTATCTTGATAGAATTTAAAAGTTCTAACACATCCTCTTCCTTAATATCCACATACTCAATCTTTTCCATCTGCTGCAAACCTGTAGCAAAATCTCCCAGATCAGTTTCCACCGTGAATACTGAGGCAAAGTACTCATTAAGCATCTCTGCCATTTCTTCTGGTTCCACACAGACCGTTCCCCTTAGGGTCCTATCCCTTCTCTTCTCATCCTTTTACTTTTCACATATTTGTAGAAGGCCTTGGGATTCTCCTTAATCTTACCCGCCAAGGCCTTCTCATGACCCCTTCTGGCTCTCCTAATTTCCCTTTTAAGCTCCTTTCTACAATCCTTATACTCCTCTAGATCCTTAACATCTCCTAGCTCCCTGAACCTTTTGTACACCTTTCTGACGAAGTTCACCACAGCCTTCGTGCATCGCGGTTCCCGCGACCTACCAAAACCTCCTTGTCTCATCGGAACGTTGTCGTGCAGAGCTCCAGACAAACATTCCTTGAATATCCGCCACCTTCCTTCTGTACTTTTCCCCAAGAATGCCTCCTTCCAGTTTATTTGCCTGATTAACTGCCTGACGTCTTCGTATTTCCCCTTACTCCAGACAAACACCTTCCTAGCCTGCCTGATCCTATCTCGTTCCAATGCTATTGTGAAGGAGATAGAATTATGATCACCATTCCCAAGATGCTCTCCTACCGAGAGATCCGTCACCTGTCCTGGTTCATTCGCCAGTACCAGGTCAAGTACAGCCTCTCCTCTCGTAGGCTTATCCATGTACTGTGTCAGGAAATCTTCCTGAACACAACTAACAAACTCCTCCCCATCCAAACCCCTTACCCTTGGGATATTCCAATCGATGTTTGGGAAATTGAAGTCTCCCATCATGACAACTCTGTTATTTCTACATCTCTCTAGGATCTGTTTCCCTATCTGCACCTCAACTTCCCTGTCACTATTGGGCGGTCTATAGAATACACCCAGCAAAGTTATCGACCCTTTGCTGTTCCTAACTTCCACCCACAGAGACTCCGTAGACGGTCCCGCCATGGCATCCTCCTTCTCTGCAGCCATGACACTGTCCCTAATCAACAGTGCCACTCCACCACCTCTTTTGCCTCCCTCCCTGTCCTTCCTGAAGCATCTGAATCCTGGCAACTGAAGTACCCAGTCCTGTCCCTGAGACATCCAAGTCTCTGTAATGGCCACCACATCACATTCCCAAGCAGCAATCCACGTCCTAAGCTTATCTACCTTATTTACTACACTCCTGGTGTTAAAATAGATACACTTCAGCCCCTCAGTCTGGACATTTCCCTTCTCCACCACCTGTCTAACCTCCCTCTCATACTGCCTGCCGTCCTTCCCTACCTGGGAGCTAACCTCCTCGGTCCCAGTTTCCCCATCACTATTCCCTCCCCCCATCCTTTCTAGTTTAAAGTCCCCCCAGTAGCCCTAGCCAGTCTTTCCACCAAGATATTAGTCCCCCTGGGATTCAAGTGCCACCCCGTCTTTACTGTACAGGTCACACCTGCCCCTAAAGAGGTCCCAATGATCTAGGAACCGAAATCCCTGCCCCCTGCTCCAGTCCCTCAGCCACGCATTCACCCTCCACCTCATTCCATTCCTGCCCTCATTCTCCCGTGGCACAGGCAGCAATCCTGAGATTACTACCTTCGCTTTCCTCTTCCTCCGCTGCCTACCTAGTTCCCTATAGTCCCTTTTCATGACTGCCTCCCTCTTCCTGCCTACGTCAGTAGTACCTATATGCACTACAACCTCCGGTTCCTCACCTTCCCCTTTCAGGATGTCTGGGACATGCCCAGAGACATCCCAGATCCCAGCTCCAGGGAGACAAACCACCATCCGCGACTCACGTCTACGTCCACAAAAACGCCTGTCCGCCCCCCTCACTGTGGAGTCCCCTATTAGTACTACCTTTCTGCTCTCTTTTTTAATTTTTTGACATACTGGCTCAGCACCAGAGACCTGGCCACTGCTGCCTCCCTCGGATGAGCTGTCCCCCCCAGTAGTACTCAGGCAGCAGTACTTATTTTGAGTACTTATTATTCATCTGTTGTACTACAACAACGGACGAATGAACATCGCTCGACAATCACCAGGCAAGACTGTTCCCTTCCTGTTGGCGAACACTTCAGTGGTCACGGGCATTCAGCCTCTGACCTTCGGGTAAGCATTCTCCAAGGCGGCCTTCATGACACACGACAGCGCAGAGTCGCTGAACAGAGACTGATAGCCAAGTTCCGCACACATGAGGACGGTCTCAACAGGGATCTTGGGTTCATGTCGCACTATCTGTAACCCCCGTGACTTGCCTGGGTTTGCAAAACCTCACTTACTGTACTGTCTGGAGACAATACACATCTCTTTAACCTGTGATCAGTGCTCCTTCCACTCACATTGTCGGCCACTTTAAGACTTGAACAGCAGGTTAGGTGTAAAGATTTGCATTCTAATCAGTAATTTGTAAACTGTCTGTGCTTTAAATGCTCTGTCTGAGGCCAGAACTCTCCATTCACCTGACGAAGGGACTAACCCCGAAAGCTAGTCAGTGTACTATCAAATAAATCGGTTGGACTTAAACCTGGTGTTGTCAGACTTTTTACTGTGTCAACACCATAAAATCCATGGTGCCAAGCATGACTCAATTATTATGTGAAATTCCCATCATAACAAATGCTGGCACAGATTATGCCAGTCGGTGTGCAGCTGTGGGCATAATCTGCACACCTTTGAACCATTGCTATGTACGCAATTGCAGCATCCTTTACAGGCATGGGTTGCTGGTCCGTGTCACAGGGCAGGGACAGACTGCAAAGCAGCACCAGATGTGTGCCCAGTGACAGCAGATTCTATGCAGTTCATGTCTGAACCTCTGCACCCTGGCCTGGAGCAGCTTTATCTGGTTCGGCCTCAGTCAACACATGATGCACTCCTCCCCACCCTGGAACACCAGCAGTTGGTTGATTCCCTGACCACACCCTGTGACAAGACAAGGCCACTGCAAAGTGTCCTGGAGCACGAGGTGAGCAGGACTCCTTGAGGGTGCCTCCCACACTGAGCTACAGTTCTGGACTAGAGGGGAAGGCTGAGCAGGACTCTTTCACAGAAACCCTGAGAAAATAGAAGCCCTTCCTCCTCAAAGGGCCATAAGCCAGCACCTGAAGACAGCAGAAGGAAGCCCACCAGGTATCTCCAGGGCCTGACTGCAACATCCCTCATGCTCTGCTAGCAGCACTTACCACCTCACGCCAGTTCAAGGTTGCCTAGCCAGGTTGAGACTTTCACATAACTACTCTAATTCGTGCCAAAGTGACATCACACCAAAGAGATGGGAGATGCAAACATGGAGATTGCCCTGTCAATCCCAATAATGGCATGCCTTGGCATGTTAGGTAATGCAATTCAGCGACACACCACATTTCAGTGCAGTCATGGCAGTGCCATTTTGTTTCCAGTTGGGAAAAAATGCATAGGTCATAAACACTTGTGCAGAATCCACGAAATGGCCGACATGCACATCTCCTAACCTCACTTGCCAGAAAATTTGAGGGTCATAATGTCTCAGTATTATTACTGATTTACCCCAGCGGTCACCCAGAATCGCCAGAATTAGATTCCATCTGTTCAATCCCAGACTGTCACAAATCAATTCTTGTATTGTTTAACTAATGTAAACTGACTTAAATTAGTTATTTGATGGACTGATCAGTAAACATGGAAGTCTAGTATTTAAACTGGAATACCCGGTTACCATCCAGACTCTGTCAACTCCTGACTATGGGAAAATGTGAACAAACTTAAGGAAAGGAACAAACACATTTTCTGGTCCTTCCCATCAACGGAAGTCAGACAGGTTGTTAACTTCAGTGCCGACCCAACTACCCTGTTACAGGAACAAGCAGTGGGGCAGACTGAAGTGGATGGTAAGGTGTTTAATTAGATTTTCATTTCCTCCACCGCCCAACAACCAAGTCAAGAACTTGCCCAGTGCAGGCGCATGGGGTTTTGTGGCTATAAAATCCAGCTCACAGAATCACAGAGACACTTCAACTCAGGATTCGTTTCGTGCTTTCAGCCTACAAAGCTTCTTAGAACATAGAACATAGAACATAGAACATTACAGCGCAGAACAGGCCCTTCGGCCCACAATGTTGCGCCGACCAGTCTTATTTTAAAAAAAAACATTGACCCACTAATCTAAACCAATCCCTTTTCGTCCATAAACCTATCCACCAATCTCTTAAACGCCCCCAAACTAGGCGCATTTACAACTGCAGCAGGCAGGGCATTCCAGTCCCTCACCACCCTCTGGGTAAAGAACCTGCCCCTGACATCCGTCCTATAACTACCCCCCCTTAATTTAAAGCCATGCCCCCTCGTGCTAGCTTTCTCCATCCGAGGAAACAGGCTATCACCATCCACCCTATCTAAACCTCTAATCATCTTATATGTTTCTATAAGATCCCCTCTTAGCCGCCTTCTTTCCAGTGAAAACAACCCCAAATCCCTCAGTCTCTCCTCATAGGACCTCCCCTGCATACCAGGCAACATCCTGGTAAACCTCCTCTGCACCCTCTCCAAAGCCTCCACATCCTTCCTGTAATGTGGGGACCAGAACTGCACACAGTACTCCAAGTGCGGCCGCACCAGAGTATTGTCTTTTATTGTTGTAGACCCCACAATCCTTCAGAGCTACTCAATATAGGATGTCCTCTTACCCCTATTGGAGACCAGTACAGACTATTCAGGTCCAGTTGGTGCAGTTTCCCATCAGGGGAAGTGGAGTTGGTCCAGGCGGGAAGTTTCTGGGAACTTTGCCTTTCCATCGAGTATTGGAAAGGAGCAGGAGGACAAAGAATATCAGGAGAATACGGTAGAGAGGTAAGCTGTAGGTAAGAAACTGAAGAAAGCCATCATGTAGAAATCCAGCCAGACTACTGAACTCACGGAGTTCTTGGTATTACAGTCTGGCTTTGTCTTTCAGTTCATTCCTCCTTTTATTGGTTTGCAAAGAGCCGCCTCCATTTCCATATTGGGTTGTGTTTTTAACCCACACATTCCCTGTTGGGAGGTTTATTTTACTCAACAGATTATTACACAGCAGTCTGAACTTCAGGTCCCAGGACTGATATAGGACAGAGTCTGATTACGGGTACAGAAATCAGAGCCCCAGCACGATAGACATTAATGCACAGCAAGAGTCCATTCAAAAAGAGAGATACATCAATATTCACGCCTGGACGTGGCTAACTGCGACTGGACAGGTGCAGCTGAGATTCAGTCTGGTTCCCAGGACAAGGCTTCAACGATAAATAAGAATATTTAATAACTTTATACACATGGCTAAGGTGGGAATGATTTCTCACCGACACTTCTGTTCTGATTCACATTTGCACTGATAGTGTTTTCTTTATGATAACCTAACATCTTAAATTCTTTACAGCCAGTGAAATGCCTTATTTGAAGTGTTGCCCCTATTGTAATGTTGGAACACAATGGGGTGAATTTGAGCCCAAACTCTCGCTCTGTTAGAATGATGGTGTGCTCAGAATCCAGGCAGTGCAATTCATGCCAGCGAATTTCCAAGTTCTGGAGTGCGATTTTACCACTTTGCATGGCGAGCTGATAAACCAGCATGTGATGCTAAAAATACAATTCACAGCCAGTTTCAAACAGTTTGTTCTGTTCCCAAGCCCATTTTTTTAAATCAGTTGTGGGACGTGGATATCCCTAGCTGGGCAGCATTTATTGCCTATTCCTAGTTGCCTTTGAGAACATAGAACCCTACAGTGCAGAAACAGGCCCTTCAGCCCATCGAGTCTGCACCGACCACAATCCCACCCAGGCCCTAACCCCATACCCCCACACATTTACCCACTAATCCCTCTAACCAGGACACTAAGGGGCAATTTTAGCATGGCCAATCAACCTAACCTGCACATCTTTGGACTGTGGGAGGAAACCGAAGCACCCGGAGGAAACCCACGCAAACACGAGGAGAATGTGCAAACTGCACACAGAAGGTGGTGGTGTGCTACCTTCTTGCGACTGAGTGACTTGCTAGGCCATTTCAGAGGGCAGATGAGAGTCAGCAACCATGTTGCTGTGGCTCAAGAGTCACATGGATAAGGATAGCAGATTTCTTTCTCTAAAGGACATTAGTGAACCAGATGAGTTTTTCTGACAATCAATAATGGCCATCAGTAGATCCTTAATTCCAGATATATTTATTGAATTCAAATTCTACCATCTGTCCTGGTGGGATTTGAAGACCAGTCCCCAGAACATAAACTGAGTTTCTGGATTAATAGTCTAGCAATAATACCACTAGGTCATCCCTTCCCCAATGTATAAACCACTTGGTGCCCAAAAAGGGCACAAAGTTTATTAGCATGGGATTGACTGGATTTCCATATCATTAGAGAACTCTGAACATGATAATTCCCCCTCCTGGAAGAAAGGATGTGGTAAAAGATCAACCAGTGGGATGAGTTAAAACAGTGAAGAAGATCTCAAGAAAAGTCGAGGAACTGAAGGAGACTGCACAGCCTAGGCAGGGGCTGGATAGTAAAAGATAGCATGTAATCTTTTCAAAGACTTCACCCATACGGGTAAGGTTTACTCAGGGGGAGTAAATAAAGAAGTTAAAATATTGGGAGATAGTCTGTCTCTAATAGTAAGAGATGAAAATATTTGCACTCCTTCTGAAATATTGCCCGAGAGAGTAATAATCTGTGGAATAAATGGTAAGAGAGATACTGTATCCCTGTATAAAATAAGGCAGGAAAGTCCAATCAAGACTGGGTAAGTGATAGCAGAGGTGATGGAAAACTGAGCTATTCCAGGAATACAGTTTATCGTTATAAACAATATAGCTGGATCACAGGTGGGATTAACGTCCATTGTAGTGGAAAAGCCAGAAGAAAACCAGGGAACTGAGGAGTCAAAAGAAAAATAGCCTGGAATTTTTCCAGACTGTGTGGTGACAAGATCCCACAGCTATAAGTTAAAACAGGAAGGGAGAACAAAAGAGAAAGATGAAGGAGTTGAGGTCCAGTTAGCTGACACTCTGATGAAATGGTAAAGGAAAAACCTAGCAGTAGAGGATCAGGCAGAGGTGTTTGCTTCTGAAAGATTAATGAGTTACAACAGAATGATGAGATGATAAAGGATTTATATCATGAAGCCTCTATGGAAAAGGAATGGAGACCTTGACAGGTTAGTGCAGCTAAGAAATGGGTGGAAATTCACCAGATTGTGTTAGCAGTACAATACAGTCAGTAAGTATTGCGGGTAACACACAAATTGCCTGTAGAAGGTCACCTAGGAGTGAGGAAGATTCAGGCTAAGATACAGAAGCATTTTTATTGGCCTGTATACACGAAAATGTGATTGAATTTTGCTGTGCCTGTCATACATGTCAGATGGTGTGAAAGCTATAGGCAATGATAAAACCAGCACCTTTGATGTCAATTCCTGCATGTGAAGAACCTTTTGCATGGGTTATAATTGATTGTGCAGGTCCCCTCCCCAAAACTAAAAATGGGAATCAGTATTTGCCAACCGCAATGGATGTGTCCACCAAGTTTCCAGAGGCAATTCCATTACGGAATATCAAGGCAAAAAATGTTGTGGAGGAGTTGATTGCTTTCTTTATCCATTATGGATTACCCAGAGAGATTTAGTTAGACCAAAGATCCAATTTTGTTGTCAAATTATTTAAGAAGGTCATGGATAGTTTAGGCATCAGACACTTTACCTCAAGTGCATACCATCCTGAATCCAGGGAGCACTGGAAAGGTGGCATCATGTAGACGACTTATTTACAGGATTACCCAACTGATTGGAATAAAGGTATCCCTTCTATATTATTTGCTATTAGAGATGCTCCAGACTCAGCTTACTCCATTTGAGTTGATGTTTGAACACAAAGTAAGAGGTCCTTTAAAATCAATTAAGGAAAAGCTGGTAGGTTCGAAATCAGAGATCTCACAGTTGGATTATGTATCTGAGGTGAGAGGAAGATTTAACAGAGTGAATGAATTAGCTGGACAGCACGTGAAGACGGCACAGCATCTAATGAAACAAGAAACAGATAACAAATCTAAAATTTGTGCGTTTGCCCGTAGGGATAAAGTATTGGTGCTATTACCAGTGGTAGGAGATCTCTTGAAAGGCAGGTTTAATGGTCCCTAGCAGATTGAGAAGTAGTTAAGTGAGGTGAATTATCTGATAAAGATGCCAGATAGGGAAAAAATGTATAGGTATGTCATGTGAACATGCTAAAACAGTACTATGACAGGGAAAGGGAACTGGAGAAACAGGTATTAGTTTCTGCCACTGGGAGTGAGGAATCAAATCCAGTTGATATGCCTCAGAATAAATTGAATAATGAAAAAGTCCTTAAGGAATGGAATAGCGGAGTGAGCTATCAATCTCAGGAACGGGGAACTGAATTGAAAGACCTGTTACAGTGCTATGAGGATCTATGTGGAAATAGAATAGAGAGGACTAATGATGTAGTACATGTGATTGACACATGGAATGCTGTTCCAATAAAACAACACCCCTATTGGCTTTATCCCCTCAAAGCATCACAAGTTCAGAAGGAAGGGGAAGCAATGCTACAAGATGACATCATAGAACCGATTGTGTTGGTCCTCAAACTTAATGGTACTCAATGATTCTATGTAGATTATTGGAAGTCCAATGCTTTGACTACATCTGATTCATACCCGATTCCAGGAATGGGGGATAGTGTGGAAAAAAAATCGGACAAGGTACTTGCATCGTAAAGTTGGACTTAGTTCACGGTTACTGGCACATGTTGTTTCAGAATTTACTAATTGTGCTGTCTTCATAGATGACTTAGCGATTTTTAGTCATTCATGGTAAGATCACATGGAGCATTTGGCAGAGCTCTTTGACAGACTATGGAAGGCAAAGTTCATCATAAGGCAGAAGTGACATTCTTAGGACACAACATCAGATACTGACAAATGACACAGAGGAACGTGAAGACGAAGGCCATCAAAGAATTTCCAAGGCCATTATCAAAGAAGGAAGTGCTACGACTTTTGGGTTTGAATGGATGCTACAGAAAATTTGTATCAAACTTTAGGTGTAGTGGCACCATGATAGACTTGTTAAAGAAGAACATGAAATTTCTTCATGGATAGAACAATGCCAGAAGGCATTTTAGAATTTGAAGGGAGTGTTAACCACCGAACCTGGTTTAGCCATGCCAAACTTTTTGAAATCCTTTAAAGTCACCATCAATGCCAGTGATGTAGGTGTTGGAGCTGTGTTGTTACAGGGGGATGATTGTGGAATTGAAAGGCCAATCAGTTATTTTTCAAAAATGTTCAATATCCACCAGCCAAATATTCCATAATTGAAAAGGAGTTATTGAGTTTCATAATGTCCTTATAAAATTTTAGTATTTATGTTTCAAACAATGCATCGGAGACAATTGTTATCAATCACAATGTTTTGACAAATTTGGAAAGATTCAAGAACAAGATGCCAAATTATTTTGTTGGAGTCTCATGTTACAAGCATTAGTTTACAGATGGTACATGTTGCGGATCATGAGAATGTTATTGTGGATGCTTTATCACAAGTTTAAAAGAAAAATAATGAAGCCATCTTTTCATGATGATGGTTCATTTTTTCTTAAGAGGGGAGTGTTGTGAGGTTAGTGCTTGTAAAATTATAAAGAAATTGCAAAAATGCTAAGAGTTGTAAAATTACACAGTCTGTTTAAAAAAAACTTTTCTTGTACTCAGTGCACTGCAAGTCTAGGATGCACGTGCAATAACACCTTCAAGAATCTACAGCTCACTTGAATGGACACCAACCACTCCCCTTACTGGCAAAACCACACTTGGTCTCATTATTTTTCTAAGTGCTATATGATAACGTCTGGAGCTCACCCAAAAATAGATGAGATTCTCTCCCATTTGGCATTAGATTTTTTGTGGTAAAATTGGCCCCTCCCTATATTAAAACTCTAACCCCTTTACAATCAAGGCCAAAATGTCATTGGCCTTCTTAGCTACTTGTTGGATCAGATTGCTAGCATTTTTGTGATTTATGCACTAGAATATCTGGATACCTAAGTACTTCACTCACTGGTAGTCTCTCTCTCTCTCCATTTAGAAAACAATCCGCCTTTTGATTCCTCCTATCAAAGCACATGACTTCACACTTCCCCACATTAAATTCTATTTGTCAGATTGTTACGCAGTCACCCAATCTACATCCTGTTGTAGAATCACAATATCCTCATCAGAATCTGCCCTTCCACCTATCTTCGTATCAACGGCAAATTTAGAAACATTACATTCTGTTCAAGGTGGCACAGGACTGCTGTTTCACAGCACCAAGGACCGGGTTTGATTCCTGGCTTGGGTCATTGTCTGTGTGGAGTTTGCACATTCTCCTCATGTCTGCACGGGTTTTCTCCAGCTGCTCTGGTTTCCTCCCAAAGTCCAGATGTGTGCTGGTTGGGTGCACTGATCATGCTAAAGTCTCCCTCAGTGCACCTGAACAGGTGCCGGAGTGCGGCGAGTAGGGGATTTTCACAGTGACTTTATTGCAGTGTTAATATAGGCCTACTTGTGACACTAATAAATAAACTTTAAAATAATTTATGTAAATGGTGAACAATTGCAGGCCAAGAACTCTGAAAAGGACCTATTTATTCCAACTCTCTGTTTTCTATCTAACAGCCAATCTAACTCTGTTTTCTATCTAACAGCCAATTTTCAATTCATGCTAACAATTTCTTCCAATTTCATGGGTTTCTACTTCATGCACCAGTCTCTTACTGGCACTTTGTCAAATGCCTTTTGGAAATCTAAATACACGACATCTGCAGGTTCTCCTCTATCTATTCTCTCTGCTACATTCTCAAAGAATTTGAGCATATTTGTCAAACCTTTCATAAGACCATGTTGACAAGGTTTGATTACATTCTTTCCCAAATGGTTACCTATTTCCTCTTTGATTATTTGATGCCAGAATATTGCCAATAATAGACGTTAAACTAACTGGCCTATAATTCCATGCCTTCTGCCTTTCTCCCTTGTTATACTAGCATATCATATTGACTGTTTTCCAGTCTTCTGGTACCCTCCCAGAACCTAGCAAGTTATGAAAAATTTAAATCAATGGATCCACTATCTCTGCAGCCACTTCCATTAAAACTTGTCTGCCATTAACCACTTGAGTTTCTCTAACAATTTATTCCTTGTAAATGGAATTATTGTGAGCTTATTGAATCATAGAACTATAGAATTATACATGTCAGAAGAGGGCCTTTGGTCCATCGAGTCTGCACCAACACATGAGAAAAACCCGATATCCCACCTGATCACATTTACCAGCCCTTGACATAGCCTCGAATATTATGATGTGCCAAGTGCTCATCCAAGATGTGAGGTAATTTGCCTCTACCACTCTCCCAGGCAATGCATTCCAGACCGTCACCACACTCTGGGTAAAAAAGATTTTCCTCACATCCCTCTTAAACCTCCTGCACCTCACCTTGAACTATGTTCCCTCATGACTGACCCTTCAACTAAAGGGAACAGCTACTCCTCATCCACTCTGCCCATGTCCTTCAATCTTGTACACATCAATCATGTCACCCCTCAGTCTTCTCTGCTCCAACAGAAATAAACTAATCTTACCTAACCTCTCTTCATAATTGAAATGTCCAAGGCAGCACCAATTTCCTCTGCACCCTCTCCAGTGCAATTACATCCTTCCTATAATTTGCTGACCAGAACTGCATACAGTACTCTAGCTGTGGCCTCAACAAAATTCTATACAATGCCAACATGTCTTCCCTGCTTTTGGAATCTATGTTTCGATTGGTAAAGACAAATGTATAATATGCCTTTTTCACATCCTAACGTGTCCTTTCCTCTTCAGAGACCTATGGTCAGACACAACAAGGTCCCTTTGATCACAGAACCTCCTAGTGTCTTGCCATTCATTGAATGAACGGCATTGAGTGAGAGGGCATGGGGTCCAAAGGGCTGTTGCCTTATGGATCCAGAACTGGCTTGCCTGCAGAAGGCAGAGAGTGGTTGTGGATTTTTCTGCATGGAAGTCGGTCACCAGTGGAGTGCCCCAGGGATCTGTTCTGGGACCCATGCTGTTTGTAATTTTCATAAATGACCTGGATGAGGAAGTGGAGGGATGGGTTGGTAAGTTTGCCGACGACATGAAGGTTGGTGGTGTTGTGAACAGTCTGGAGGGATGTCAGAAGTTGCAACGTGACATAGATAGGATGCAAGACTGGGCAGAGAAGTGGCAGATGGACTTCAACCCGGATAGACGTGTAGTGGTCCATTTTGGCAGGTCCAATGAGATGAAGGAGTATAATACCAAGGGTAAGACTCTTAGCAGTGTAGAGGATCAGAAGGACCTTGGAGTCCGGGTCCATAGGACTCTTAAATCAGCCTCATTAGGTGGAGGATGTGGTCAAGAAGGCATATGGTGTACTAGCCGTCAATCGAGGGATTGAGTTCAAACAAACAAAGAACAAAGAACAACCCAGCACGGGAAACAGGCCCTTCGGCCCAACGAGCCCGCACCGCCGCATCACCCTACACCTATTCTACCCTGCATGTCTACGAATGGGACCCTACTCAGTCAGATTCAGGGAAGAAATAGTGTCAATTTGGTAAAAACCGATTAGCCTAAGAGCACATCTTTGGGGTGTGGGAGGAAACCGGAGCGCCCGGAGGAAACCCACGCAACCACAGGGAGAATGCGCAAACTCCCACAGACATAGGCCCAAATCCATCTGTCTGCACAGCCAGCAGTGCTAGTCACTGAGCTGTTGCGGCGCCCGTCTACCGGTCCAGGATCAAGCACACACACCGACATGAAGTACTAGGCCACTCCTGGACTTCCAAGAGCAGCCCACGCACGACCCGCCGTGTGCATGCCCCTCGCTTGACATGAGGTGGACCTCCACCTGTGGAATAAAGACAAAAAATATTAATCATACAGCCTTCAGAAGTCAGGAGATAATGCTGCAGCTTTATAAGACCCTAGTCAGACCCCACTCAGAGTACTGTACGCAGTTCTGGTCGCCTCATTACAAGAAATATGTGGAAGCTATTGAAAGGGTGCAGAGGAGATTTGCAAGGATGTTGCCTGGATTGGGTGGCATGCCTTATGAGGATAGGTTGAGGGAGCTCAGTCTTTTCTCCCTGGAGAAATGAAGGATGAGAGGTGACCTGATAGAGGTTTATAAGATGTTGAGAGGTATAGATCGGGTGGGTTCTCAGAGGCTATTTCCCAGGGCTGAAATGGTTGCTACGAGAGGACACAGGTTTAAGGTGCTGGGGAGTAGGTACAGAGGAGATGTCAGGGGTAAGTTTTTCACTTGGAGGGTGGTGAGTGAGTGGAATCGGCTGCTGTCAGTGGTGGTGGAGGCGAACTCGTTGGGGTCTTTTAAGAGACTTCTGGATAAGTACATGGGATTTAATGGGATTGAGGGTTACGGGTAGGCCTAGTAGGTAGGGATATGATCAGCACAACTTGTGGGCCGAAGGGCCTTTTTGAGCTATGAATACTTCTTTGTCAAGTTTCTCCGTCCAAAGTGTATCACTTTACACTTTTCATGGCTAAATTCTATCTGCCACTTTTTTGCCCATGAGAGCATCTTGTCTACATCTACTTGTAGCCCAAGACGCTCAGTCTCACTGTTAAATGCCAGGCCAATCTTTGTGTCATTTGCAAAATTAATAAACCTACACCAACATAGTCATCTATGTTGTTTATATGAATGATGAATAACAGAAGACCCGCATGGATCTCAGTGGTATGCCATTGACACTAGATTCCAGTCACTGAAGCAGCCTTCTGATATCACTCTCGGTCTCCTACAACTGAGCCTATTTAGAATCCATTTTATTAAATTACCCTGCATTTGCCTTCTTTACAAGTCTTCCATGTGGGACTTTGTCAAGGATTTGCTGAACTCCATATAAACTACATCAATTGCACTATCCTCATGAACACGTCTGGTCACTTCCTCAAAAAGTTCAATCAAATTTGTTAGGTATGACCTCCCTCTGACAAAACCATGATGACTATTTCTGATCAAGCCTTGCCTCTCCCAGTGGAGATAGATGATCTCCTTCAGAATTTTCTCCAATAGTTTCCCTACCACTGATGTAAGATTCACTGGTCTACAGTTCCCTGGCTTATTTCTACAACCCTTCTTAAATAGCGGAATCACATCAGCTGTTCTCCAGTCCTCTGGCACCTCCCCTGTGTAAGAAGTCTCACAACACCAGGTTAAAGTGCAACCAATTTATTTGATAGTAAACTCATAAGCTTTCAGGGTTTGCCCCTTCGTCAGGTGAATGCCGGCATTTCCAGATCATGACTACCATTGACACCTCCCCTGTGGCCAGAAAGTAATTAAAAATTTGGGTTAAAACTCCTGTAACCTCCTTCCTTGCCTCCCACAGCACCTTTCTTCTGAACCTGGCAATTTACCCATTTTAAACCTGCCAACACCTTGTCCTTCCCTATGTCAATTTGCTCAAAAACCTCACAGTATCTCTGCCTGAATTCCATATCATGGTCCTTCTCTTCGTGAAGACGGATATGAAGACAGATATTCAGTCAACCTCTTTCAATGTTCTCTGGCTCCACCCACAGACTGCCCCTTTGAAATTAACCAATCTGATCACTTATGGTTATTTGCAATGTCTTCCATAGTGAAGATTGATGCAAAAATGTATTTAGTATATCTGCCATTTCTTTGCTGTTATCAATTCACCCAACTAGTTCAGTAGAGGTCCCACATTTACCTTAGCCACCTACTTCCTACGTATGTGTCCATTGAAATTCTTACTGTTTGTTTTAAATTGGTCAATTGCTCACTGACATACTGTTTTGTAGATCAATTTTGAACACCCCCCCCCCCCCTTTAAAAACAGCTTCAGTTTTTCAGTTCTATTGTTCTGGACAAGGCAAAATAGCTTGTCCAGGTTTATATAATTTATTTGTTTTAGCATTGCAACTGCTGCAATCGCATCACCTCACAACCTTTTTTCCAAGTTTTCTCTCAGAATTCATTTTCTCTCTTCTTATGAGCTTTTTTAATCTTTTGCCGCTAGATCCAAAATCTTCCTAGTCTTCTGGTCTAACATTATTCCTTGCCACTTTGTATATCCTCCTTTTCATTTTAATATTATCTTTTACCTCCTGTGTCAACCATGGAGTTTGCCTCTTTCTTATGGAATCCCTCTTTTTGATTGTGACAAAGTCCTGTTGAGCATTTTGGACCAGCTATATGAGTATCTACCACTGTATCTTAGCTTTCTTACCTTTGAGAATTCCTCCCTTGTACCATCATAATTGCCCTTATTTAAGTTGAAGACACTGGTTATAGATCTACGGTATTCACCATCAAACAGTATCTGGAATTTTATCATATTGTGGTCACTACCCACTAGGGGTCCTTAATCACAAGATCCCTTATTAATCCATCTTTGTTATACTAAATCAAATCTAAAATCATTCCCGGATAGGTTCCTCAACATATTGCACCGGATAGCACTCCATAAATTCTTCTTCTATGCTACCTTTGCCGGGTTGTTCGGGCTGTTCTGCTTCCTTTTGGGGAGCTGCCGCTTTTACTTTGTCCTAACTTAATTTGGGTTTGTTTATTGGGTTTGACCTTAAAAGAGGACCCTTGCCTGTTTGATTTGTCCAGTCAATATGCAGATTAAAATCTCCAAGAACTCAAGTTAATTAAAGTTAGCTACAATCTCTGAGAACTGATGTTTCCCCATTTATGCTTACTTCTTGAGGTTACATGTTAGCAATCTATAGATTACTCCCACTATTGTCTACCTTCCCCTGCGATTCATGATTTCAATAAATGTGTCTCTGCCCCTCCCAGATAATTACACCTCACCTTCTCATATTCGGCAACGATCCATCAACAAAACTCAGCCTGTAAATCAGAAGGGAAATGCTTCCAATAAACACACTCAATATCCAACACACAGCTCCAATCAAACAGCTCAGCGCTCTGATTGACGGCTCTCTAAGCCACTGAGGAAGAGACAAGAGGTGCCCCACCCAGATTAACGTCTTTCATTCTCTGGAACCAGCCATATTGGAGGGGCGGGGCTTCACAGAATCCGTGACCTGCGCAGTTCTGCGCCGCCGTGATTTGGACATGGGAACTACATTACCCGTGCTGCATGGGGACCCGGAGCCTGCGCAGTGAGGAATCAGGGAGAGCCAGCTCGCGGTGCCTGATGGGAGCTGTAGTTCTGCCGCCCACATCGGCGGTTGGCTCCCAGCGTTCGGGAGTTGGAATGTGAGGAAGCGCGAGCCCCGAGCGGCTGAACCGAATTGAAAAGCAGAGACTGACCCTTGGTAGGAACCAGAGTGATGGCGGTGGGAAGATTCACCATTGCAGGAGATTCTCTGTGTACAACTGAAGAGGAAAAAGTCACACAAGTCACAGCAGTCTCACTGATTGGACAACAGAGAAAAGATGCAGGAGGATAGTGTGGTTGGCCATGTCAAAGGCTGCGGAGAGGTCGCTTCTCTCTCCACAAATGTTTTCTGACCTGAGGATTTCCAGAATTCCAGTAATCTTTTTCCCAGGGTTGAAGGGTCAGTTACTAGGAGACATGGGGGAAAGTTTAAAAGAGACGTTAGGGGCAAGTTTTTCACAAAGGGTGGCGAAAGCTTGGAATGTTCTGCAGAAGGTGTTGGGAAGAAGACGCTATAAGTGTTCATAAGAACATAAGAAATAGGAGCAGGAGTAGGCCATCTAGACCTACGAGCCTGCCCCGCCATTCAATAAGATCATGGCTGATCTGTCGTGGCTCAGTTCCACATTCCCACCCTCTCCCCATAACCCCTAATCCCCTCTCTCATCAAAAACCCATCAACCCGGGTCTTAAAAATATTTAGCGAGGTAGCCTCCACCACTTCAACGGGCAGAGAATTCCAGAGATTCACCACCCTTTGAGTGAAGAAGTTCCTCCTCAACTCCGTTCTAAACCGCCCCCCCTTTATCTTGAGGCTGTGCCCCCTAGTCCTACTATCCTTTCTGAGTGGGAAGAGTCTCTCCACCTCTATCCTATACATCCCATTCATCATCTTATACGTCTCAATGAGATCTCCCCTCATTCTTCTAAACTCTAATTTATTCAGCCTCTCCTCATAGCTCAACCCCCTCAACTCCGGCATCAGCCTAGTAAACCTCCTCTGCACTCCCTCCAAGGCCAAAATATCCTTGCGTAAGTACGGCAACCAAAACTGCACACAGTACTCCAGTTGGGGCCTCACCAATGCCCTATACAGCCGCAGCAAGACCTCCCTACTTTTATATTCAATCCCCCTCGCGATGAAGGCCAGCATCCCATTAGCCTACCTGACCACCTGCTGCACCTGCAAGCTGGGTTTTTGCGACTCATGCACAAGGACCCTCTGCACCGTCGCATGCTGCAGTTTTTCTCCACGTAAGTAATAATCCTTCCTACCATTATTCCTACCAAAGTGGACCACCTCGCACTTGCCAACATTAAATTCCATTTGCCATTTCCTGGCCCATTCGCCCAGCCTATCTAGATCCTTCTGTAGACTCTCACCACCCTCCGCACAATTTGCCTTTCCACCAATTCTGGTGTCATCAGCAAATTTCAACACCCTACACTCGGTTCCCTCCTCCAGATCATCTATATAAATGGTAAATAGCTGAGGCCCCAGCACCGACGCCTGGGGCACTCCACTAGTCACCATCCGCCAATCCGAATAGCACCCATTGACCCCCACTCTCTGCCTCCTATTTGACAACCAGTCCTCTATCCACGCTAACACCCTACCCCCAACTCCATGCCCCCTGACTTTCTGCAATAACCTCTTGTGAGGTACCTTGTCAAACGCCTTCTGAAAATCCAGAAAGACCACATCCACCGGCTCTCCTCTATCCACCGCCCTAGACACATCCTCATAGAACTCCAGTAAATTTGTCAGACACGACTTCCCTTTAACGAAACCGTGCTGCGTCTGCTCTATCAAGCAGTTCCCCTCAAGATGCCTCGCTATTTCCTCCTTGATGACGGATTCTAACATTTTACCTACAACAGACGTTAAACTAACAGGCCTATAATTCCCCGCCTTTTGCCTGGCGCCCTTCTTAAACAACGGCGTAACATTAGCCGCTTTCCAATCTTCCGGCACTTCCCCGGAATCCAGCGACGTCTGGAAAATAACCACCAAGGCATCCACTATCACCTCCGCCATTTCTTTCAGAACCCTCGGATGCATTACATCCGGTCCTGGGGACTTGTCCACAATCAGCCCCTCCAGTCTGTCGAGCACCACCTCTCTAGTAACAGTAATGTCATCGAGACCCTCCCGTCCTACCACCTTTCCATCTCTAACATCCGGCAAATTATTCACGTCCTCCTCCGTGAAGACCGAAACAAAAAAATTATTCAAGACCTCAGCCATTTCCCCATCCCCTACCACTAAGTCCCCCTTCTCATCCTCTAAGGGACCAACGTTCACCCTAGCCAGCCTCTTCCTTTTTATATATTTATAAAAACTCTTGCTATCCTTTTTTATATTAAGCACTAGCCCAGCTTCATAGTTTCTCCTACCCTTCTTTATCAACTTCTTTGTCAATCTTTGTTGACATTTAAACCTCTCCCAATCCTCTTCTCACCCACTACTCTTAGCTACTCTAAACGCCTCCGCTTTTAATTTAACACTTTCCTTCACCTCCTTCGTTATCCACGGCTTATTACCTCTCCTCCTACGGTCCTTTTTGACCATCGGAATAAATTTCTGCTGAGCACCAGGAAAGATCTCCTTAAAGATCCTCCACTGCTCCTCAGCAGACCTACCTTCCAACGCACTCCCCCAGTCCACATTCGCCAATTCTTCTCTCATCCTACCGTACTCCCCTCTGTTCAAACAAAGGACGCGAGTCCGGGAACCCACTTTCTCCTCCTCCATCTGCACCAGAAACTCCACCATACAATGATCACTCTCCCCAAGAGGATCCTTCACCGCAAGTTCCCTAATTCTACCCGCCTCATTACATAGCACCAGATCCAAGATAGCACGCTCCCTCGTCGGCTCCAACAGACACTATTCCAGGAAACTATCCCGGCAGCATTCCAAGAACTCCTCCTCGAGCCCACCGCGTCCAACATGGGTCAACCAATCAATATGCAGATTGAAATCCCCCATAACTACGGCCGTCCCATTCCTGCACGCCACACTTATTTGCGCGTTAACAGCCCGCCCCACCTCCAGATCATTATTCGGGGGCCTATAGACGACACCCACCAGCGTCTTCCTCCCTTTGCTGTTCCTAATCTCTACCCACAACGATTCCACGTTCTGCTTGTTGGCTCCGATATCATCCCTTGCTACCACCCTGATGCTATCCTTAATCAGCAGAGCTATGCCCCCCCTCCTTTTCCCTCCCGCCTATCCTTCCTAAACACTTGATACCCCTGGACATTCAGCTCCCAGTCCCTGTCACCTTGCAGCCACGTCTCTGTAATGGCCACCAGATCATATCCATTTGTGTTGATCTGCGCCACCAACTCATCCACTTTATTCCTAATGCTTCGCGCATTCAGATAAAGCGCCTTCATCCCAGCCTTCACCTGGACCTTATTTGCTGGAACGCCACCAACCATACTCACGCCCCTTACTCCCTCTATTATTGGGACATCCTCGGCCTCTATCCTTACCTGTACCGTCTCCTTAACTTTAGATCCCGTAATGTCACCTACCCTCACACCCTGGTGTAAGGGCATGGGCTGGTTCGAGTTAGCATAGAGACAATAAAGGGCCATGTGGACTGAGTGGGGGAACAAGAGATTGGCATGGAGTATGAGAACGGTGAGGGAGGAGGCAGGCTATACCTGAACTTGGATGTTACAGTTTGCAGAGGGAGACAAGCTGCAGAGCTGGGTCGAGAGGCGGCAAATGGAGTTTAATACGGAAAAGTATGAGGTGATTCACTTTGGTAAGAGTAACAGGAGTACAGAATAAAGGGCTAATGGAAGGACTTTTAGTAGTGTTGATGAGCAGAGAGATCTCAGGTACATGTGCATAGCTCCCTAAAAGTTGGCACCCAGGTTGATAAGGTTGTTAAGAAGGCATACGGTGTGTTAGCTTTTATTGGTAGAGGGATTGAATTTTGGAGCCGTGAGGTCATGTTACAACTGTACAAAACTCTGGTGCGGCTGCACTTGGAGTATTGCGTACAGTGGTCGCCGCATCATAAGAAAGATGTGGAGGCATTGGAAAGGGTGCAGAGGTGGTTTACCGGGATGTTGCCTGGTATGGTGGGAAGGTCTTATGAGGAAAGGTTGAGGGACTTGAGGTTATTTTCATTAGAGAGAAGAAGGTTACGAGGTGACCTAATTGAGGCATACAAGATGATCCGAGGATTGGATAGGGTGGACAGTGAGAGCCTTTTTCCTCGGATGGTGATGGCTAACACGAGGGGACATAGCTTTAAATTAAGGGGTGGTAGTTATAGGACAGATGTCAGAGGTAGGTTCTTTACTCAGAGGGTAGTAAGGGCATGGAATGCCCTGCCTGCAGCAGTTGTGGACTCGCCAACTTTAAGGGCGTTCAAATGGTTAGTGGATAGGCATATGGATAACATTGGAATAGTTTAGGTTAGAGGGTCATTAGATTGGTTCCACTGGTCGGTGCAACATCGAGGGCCGAAGGGCCTGTACTGCGCTGTAATGTTCTATGTTCTATGAACTTTTGCAGCATTTTTTGATTTGATTCCAGTATTTAAAGCACAGAAACAGACCATTTGGCCTATTGGTTTCCTACTTTGCTCATGCTTCACGAGCTTTCTCTCACGATGGTTAAAAAGGATCGTAGGAGGAGAGATAATCAGCCGTGGATAACGAAGGAGGTAAAGAAAAGTGTTAAATTAAAAGCGGATGCGTTTAGAGTAGCTAAGAGTGGTGGGCGAGAAGAGGATTGGGAGAGGTTTAAATATCAACAAAGAATGACGAAGAAGTTGATAAGGAAGGGTAGGATAAACTATGAAGCTGGGCTAGCGCTTAATATAAAGAAGGATAGTAAGAGTTTTTATAAATATATAAAAAGGAAGAGGCTGACTAGGGTGAACGTTGGACCCTTAGAGGATGAGAGGGGGGACTTAGTGGTAGGGGATGGGGAAATGGCTGAGGCCTTGAATAACTTTTTTGTTTCGGTCTTCACGGAGGAGGACGTGAATAATTTGCCGGGTGTTAGCGATGGAAAGATGGTAGGAGTGGAGGGCCTGAATGACATTATTGTTACTAGAGAGGCAGTGCTCGACAGACTGGAGGGACTGATTGTAGCCAAGTCCCCAGGACCAGATGGAATGCATCCAAGGGTTCTGAAAGAAATGGCGGAGGTGATAGTGGATGCCTTGGTGATTATTTTCCAAATGTCGCTGGATTCCGGGGAAGTGCCGGAAGATTGGAAAACGGCTGTTACGCCGTTGTTTAAGAAGGGTGGCAGGCAAAAGGCAGGGAATTATAGGCCGGTTAGTTTAACGTCTGTTGTAAGTAAAATGTTAGAATCTGTGATGAAGGAGAAAATAGCAAGGCATCTTGAGGATAATTGTTTGATAGAACAGACGCAACACGGTTTCATTAAGGGGAAGTCGTGACTGGCGAATTTATTGGAGTTCTATGAGGATGTGTCTAGGGCAGTGGATAGAGGAGAGCCAGTGGATGTGGTGTTTCTTGATTTTCAGAAGGCGGTTGATAAGGTGCCGCACAAGAGGTTATTACAGAAGGTTAGAGGGCATGGAGTTGGGGGTAGGAGGTTAGCGTGGATAGGGGATTGGCTGTCAAACAGGAGGCAGAGAGTGGGGGTCAATGGGTGCTATTCGGATTGGCGGTTGGTGACTAGTGGAGTGCCCCAGGGGTCGGTGCTGGGGCCTCAGCTATTTACCATTTATATAGATGATCTGGAGGAGGGAACCGAGTGATGTGTCGAAATTTGCTGATGACACCAAGATTGGTGGAACGGCAAATTGTGCGGAGGGTGTGGAGAGTCTGCAGAAGGATCTAGATTGGCTGGGCAAATGGGCCAGGAACTGGCAAATGGAATTTAATGTTGGCAAGTGTGAAGTTGTCCACTTTGGTCGGAATAATGGTAGGAAGGACTATTACTTACGTGGCGAAAGACTGCAGCATGCGACGGTGCAGAGGGACCTCGGGGTCCTTGTGCATGAGTCGCAAAAACCCAGCCTGCAGGTGCAGCAGGTGGTCAGGAAGGCTATTGGGATGCTGGCCTTCATAGCGAGGGGGATTGGATATAAAAGTAGGGAGGTCTTGCTGCAACTGTACAGGGCACTGGTGAGGCCGCAGCTGGAGTACTGTGTGCAGTTTTGGTTGCCGCACTTACACAAGGATATTTTGGCCATGGAGGGAGTGCAGAGGAGGTTTACTAGGCTGATACCGGAGTTGAGGGGGTTGAACTATGAGGAGAGGCTGAATAAACTAGGCTTGTATTCGTTAGAGTTTAGAAAAATGAGGGGAGATCTCATTGAGACATATAAGATGATGAATGGGATGGATAGGATAGAGGTGGAGAGGCTCTTCCCGCTCAGAAAGGACAGTAGGACTAGAGGGCACAGCCGCAAGATAAAGGGGGGGGGGCGGTTTAGAACGGAGTTGAGGAGGAACTTCTTCACTCAAAGGGTGGTGAATCTCTGGAATTCTCTGCCCGTTGAAGTGGTGGAGGCTGTCTCGCTAAATATATTTAAGACGCAGGTTGATAGGTTTTTGAAAGGCAAGGGGATTAAGGGTTACGGGGAGCGGGCGGGAATGTGGAACTGAGACACGACAGATCAGCCATGATCTTATTGAATGGTGAGGCGGGCTTGAGGGGCTAGATGGCCTACTCCTGCTCCTGTTTCTTATGTTCTTATGTTCTGTGTCTCTTGCTAATACAAGATGATACCCGTCTACACACACAACACACACATGTCTGCGATTGCCCAGAAATCCAGTGATGCACTTTGCTGCGCCCAGCCTGCCAGTACTCTGTATACATGTCAATGATGTCATGTGCACATACAAGATAGAATCAGGAAGGTGGTGTAATTACTTCATAATGTTTATTCACTACTATCAGTCTCTCACAGAATATTTTCTGCTTCTGTCTATAATAAATACATTAATTTTAGTTTGCTTGTAATTGTTTGACAGTGTGATATTTACTGCTTTTAAAATGAGATAGGAGAAACTGAGAGACTGCTCACGTATGTGGTCTGTGGTGCATTGTAAAATCATTAATGATCAGTCGATCTTTCGAAGTATCAGTTGAAGTGGTCTTGTGGAGAACAGGTATCACCCCTGCCTCTGAGCCTCACCCTAGGACTTGACGATAAAGGAACAACAGGTCGAGTATCAACCTGGAAAATCCTTCCAACACACCAATGGCTGGCAGTAAGAGCGGGAGAGACTCCTGGTCAGCTGTGCTTGGCGTGGTGTGGTGCCCCTCAAGCTATAAGCCTTTGGTGACAAGATAGTGACCTATTCCAGGAAAACCCTTGCTTTGGGAACAGATGAAAGTTTGCCTTTGGCAGCACTAAGTGCGGGAAGAGAAATAATTAAGCAAGATCCATTTCATATGCACTTTATGCTTCTAGAAAATACCCTTTTGCTTTTGGCAGTCAAAACAAGAAGTTGATTTGATTATAAACAATCTGAAGGAGGTGTAAATTTTATAGGACATTAATAGTGATCTGAGTAATAGATACTGGAACTGCTGGACATGTTGAGTGGAACAAGAGCTGCTATACAATATCAGCCTGAAAGAAGCAGCAATGAAAGGTCAATATGTGAATGATTCTGTCTCACGGTGGCACACTGGTTAGCACTTCTGCCTCACAGCACTAGAGGTTGAGCGATTTTGGCCGTGAGTGACTGACAGTGTGGAATTCGCAAGTTCTCCACGTATTTGAGTTTACTCTGGGTGTTCCGGTTTGCTTCCACACTCCAGAGATGTGCAAGTTAGGTGGGTTGGCTATGCTAAATCGCCGCTTAGTTTCCAAAGGTGTGTATGTTAGGTGGACTAGCCATGGTAAATGCACAGGGTGAGAGGGGTAGGGTGGAAGAAGGGAGGAGGCATGCATGATGCCAGGCCTGGGTAAGATGCTGTTTGAGAGTGTGTCTGCAGAGTTGATGAGCTGCATGGCTTCCTTCTGCACTGAAGAGATTCAGTGAATTCTTGTTAGCTAGGGCACGGGTTATAAACTTGGGGTTTTACGAGGCCAAACCAAATAGACAAACTCAAATTAAGTCAGGACAAAGTAAAAGGGGCAGCTCCCCAAAAGGAAGGGCTACAGCCCAAACAAAAACAAAAGTACAAAGGAAACTTAAGACACATCAAATCAAAATGTGATTGTCGGGGTCTATAACGCACCCTTGAATCAGAACAAGAATAAATAAATCTTTTATGAACAATCTCTCTCTCTCTCTCTCTCACATCTGCATAATCTGGTAAACAAATACCTGACTTCTTCTCACCAAACTCACTGCCCGAGACCCATCTTATGACTCTGGTCCCAACCTGGAAAACTGACTCACTCTCCCATCAGAGACATAAGTCTGTTTCAACTGGGAATTAAATAATGCTGCCCAAAACACAGCTGTGATTATTTGAGCAGCACTATCTTTGTTCCTGGCTGCTGACTGACTGTGTGTGCTGTTATATGCTCTGTTTGAGACCAGAACTCTCCACTCACCTAACAAAGGGGCAAACCCTGAAGGCTTGTGGGTTTACTATCAAATAAACTGGTTGGACTTTAACCTGGTGTTGTGAGGCTTCTTACTGTGCTAACTAATCTGTCAGTGGCAAAATGGTAACAAAACACTAATTTTAATGAAAAATGCAGTAATTTATTTCATCCATCAGCAAAGACGGACCATTTGTCCCATCTGCTATCCAGTGGTGCTTCTGCTCCATGTGAGCTGCGCCCTTCCCACCCCACCCCACCTCCCACCTCCCACACCCCCTCTCAGCAGATCCTTCTCCCTCATCTACTTACCTGGCTTCCCATCATACATGTCAAAACTATTTGCTTCCAACTATTCCATGTGGAAGCAAGTTCCACATTCTCTTGGGAAAGAAATTTCATCTCTTTTCTGGGAAAAACGGCATTTGCCCGTTCACTCTTTCTTGATGGTTACAATCTTTCCATTGTCAATATCATCCCTATCAATGTTTCTTGCACCTTCTTCACTTCCTTTCTGTCCTTTTTCAAATTGTTATGAACTGTGCACAACCCTCTAAGTGTGTTCTGAAAGTGCTAGCAAGTTCGATATCACGTTTCTTCATTTCAATCGGGAGGCGTAGTCGTATTGTCACTGAACGAGTAACCCAGAAAGCCAGGGTAATGCTTTTGGGACCTGCGTTCGAATTCCCCCATGGCAGATGGTGAAATCTGATTTTTTTTTTAAAAATCTGGAACTAAGAGTTTACTGATGACCATGAAACCAGTATTGACTGTCATTAAACAAATCTGGTTCACTAATGTCCTTTAGGGAAGGAAATCTGCTGGCCTTACCTGGTCAGTCCTACATGTGACTCTAGGCTCACAGCAATTTGGTTGACTCTTAAATGCCCTCAGCTGTGGGCAATAAATACTGGTGCAGCCAGTGATGCCCACATCCCATTAACAAATAAAAAAAATCTTTTCTTACAAAAATGTTTTTTTAATTAAAAAATCCTCACTGAGTTGCCTTGTCACTTTTAATTATTGATGAATCTATAGTTCTACACTTGCACCACTTGTAAATATGATCTTTAATCGTCCCTAACCTCTGCAATTGAAATAATTTGTCCACATGAAGTCATGAAGACAAACTGTTATTTTCAAAGCTCCATCAAATCAGCTCATAGTCTACATTTCTCTAAAGTGCCCACAGTCAGCTCTTGGAATCTAATGGGGCAAAATCCTGCAAATAGAACAAGGAACAGGCCCTTTGGCCAGCCAAGTCTGTGCTGACACAGATGCCTATATAATTTAATATTTTTTCCCCTCTGCATGGTATATATCTCTATTCCCTGCCGATTCATGTATCTATTCAGAGCCAGCTTTAATTATCAAGTGGTCACACGGTGAAGCCTTCCATTGTTTGCTGGAGCAGACGAGTGAAGGAGCAGAGAGAGAGATAAGATTTTACCTGTTAAAAACCTGTTTAAATAAGTTTAAAGCACTTTGTTCTTTGTAGAACTGTTTAAAGCATTTATTTTATTGTATTTACTGCTTTAAGAATTCTGAGGGAGTGGTTAGGAGTTGTGGGCCAGCCAGCTTTAAATCAGCGCCAGGTTTAAAAGGAGGCCTGGTGTAGACAGCGGGCAGCGTCTGAGCGGGCAGTGGAGTGAGAGGGAAGTAGAGTGATCAATTAGGGCTTAATATCAAAAGGGCTGGGGAGAAAAAGGGCCAGGTGAGTTCGTGTGGAAATTTTCAATACTACTACAGTGAATAATGGAGGGGCATGTGATGTGTGGTTTCTGTATGATGTGGGAACTGGTGGACCTCAGGGTCCTCCCCAGTGACCATGTCTGCAGTAAGTGCAGGTTGCTGGAGGAGCTCCAGCTCAAGGTAGATGAGCTGGCCTCTGAGCTACAGACACTGACGCTCATCAGGGGGAGAAAGGGTGCCATTGTCAATGGGGTGCAAGAGACATCCACCCCCCCTAGACTGGCTAACTCTAAGGGTCAGGAACAAGAGGGGGGGTGGGGAGAGGAGGCAGGAGGGTGGGGAGAGGAGGCAGGAGGGTGGGGAGAGGAGGCAGGAGGGTGGGGAGAGGAGGCCTCAGACTCTCAAGCTGCATAACAGGTTTGAGGTTCTTGCTTCCAGTCTGGACGAGGACGAGGGAGGTGAGGTCTTTGTGATGCAGCAGGACATAGGCAAAGAGAAGGGGAAAAGGAACGTCGTTGTAATTGGGGATAGTGGGGTTAAGGGTATTGACACTGTCCTTTGTCACAATGACAAAGTGCACAGAAGGGTGTGTTGTCTGCCTGGTGCTCGGGTCCAGGATGTCACATCTGGGCTGCAGAGGAACCTGGAGTGGGAGGGTGAGAATCCGGTCGTTGTGGTTCATGTGGGTGCTGACGACGTAGGCAAAATGCAAACTGAGGATCTGGGGAGGGAGTATGAAAAGCTGGGAATGGAATTAAAAAGTAGAACCGACAAGGTGGTCATCTCTGGGATACTGCCTGAACCGAGTGCAGACGGGCGTAGGGTTGATAGGATTAAGGAAGTGAATGGGTGGCTCAGGGATTGGTGTGGGAGGAATGGGTTTGAATTTATGGGGCATTGGCACCAGTATTGGGGTAGGTGGGACCTGTTCGGGCGGGATGGGGTTGGTCTGAACCGTGCTGGGACCAGAGTGCTGGCGAATTGTGTAAAGAGGACTGTAGACAGGGCTTTAAACTAATTGGGGGGGGGGGGAGGGTGTGAGGGTAGGTGACATTACGGGGTCTAAAGTTAAGGAGACGGTACAGGTAAGGATAGAGGCCGAGGATGTCCCAATAATAGAGGGAGTAAGGGGCGTGAGTATGGTTGGTGGCGTTCCAGCAAATAAGGTCCAGGTGAAGGCTGGGATGAAGGCGCTTTATCTGAATGCACGAAGCATTAGGAATAAAGTGGATGAGTTGGTGGCGCAGATCAACACAAATGGATATGATCTGGTGGCCATTACAGAGACGTGGCTGCAAGGTGACAGGGACTGGGAGCTGAATGTCCAGGGGTATCAAGTGTTTAGGAAGGGATAGGCGGGAGGGAAAAGGGGGAGGCGTAGCTCTGCTGATTAAGGATAGCATCAGGGTGGTAGCAAGGGATGATATTGGAGCCAACGAGCAGAACGTGGAATCGTTGTGGGTAGAGATTAGGAACAGCAAAGGGAGGAAGACGCTGGTGGGTGTCGTCTATAGGCCCCCGAATAATGATCTGGAAGTGGGGCGGGCTGTTAACGCGCAAATAAGTGCGGCGTGCAAGAATGGGACGGCCGTAGTTATGGGGGATTTCAATCTGCATATTGATTGGTTGACCCATGTTGGACGCGGTGGGCTCGAGGAGGAGTTCTTGGAATGCTGCCGGGATAGTTTCCTGGAACAGTGTCTGTTGGAGCCGACGAGGGAGCGAGCTATCTTGGATCTGGTGCTATGTATTGACGCGGGTAGAATTAGGGAACTTGCGGTGAAGGATCCTCTTGGGGAGAGTGATCATTGTATGGTGGAGTTTCTGGTGCAGATGGAGGAGGAGAAAGTGGGTTCCCGGACACGCGTCCTTTGTTTGAACAGAGGGGAGTACGGTAGGATGAGAGAAGAATTGGCGAATGTGGACTAGGGGAGTGCGTTGGAAGGTAGGTCTGCTGAGGAGCAGTGGAGGATCTTTAAGGAGATCTTTCCTGGTGCTCAGCAGAAATTTATTCCGATGGTCAAAAAGGACCGTAGGAGGAGAGGTAATAAGCCGTGGATAACGAAGGAGGTGAAGGAAAGTGTTAAATTAAAAGCGGAGGCGTTTAGAGTAGCTAAGAGTAGTGGGCGAGAAGAGGATTGGGAGAGGTTTAAATGTCAACAAAGATTGACAAAGAAGTTGATAAAGAAGGGTAGGAGAAACTATGAAGCTGGGCTAGCACTTAATATAAAAAAGGATAGCAAGAGTTTTTATAAATATATAAAAAGGAAGAGGCTGGCTAGGGTGAACGTTGGTCCCTTAGAGGATGAGAAGGGGGACTTAGTGGTAGGGGATGGGGAAATGGCTGAGGTCTTGAATAACTTTTTTGTTTCGGTCTTCACGGAGGAGGACGTGAATAATTTGCCGGATGTTAGAGATGGAAAGGTGGTAGGACTGGAGGGTCTCGATGACATTACTGTTACTAGAGAGGTGGTGCTCGACAGACTGGAGGGGCTGATTGTGGACAAGTCCCCAGGACTGGATGGAATGCAGCCGAGGGTTCTGAAAGAAATGGCGGAGGTGATAGTGGATGCCTTGGTGGTTATTTTCCAGACGTCGCTGGATTCCGGGGAAGTGCCGGAAGATTGGAAAGCGGCTAATGTTACGCCGTTGTTTAAGAAGGGCGCCAAGCAAAAGGCGGGGAATTACAGGCCTGTTAGTTTAACGTCTGTTGTAGGTAAAATGTTAGAATCCGTCATCAAGGAGGAAATAGCGAGGCATCGAGGGGAACTGCTTGATAGAGCAGACGCAGCACGGTTTCGTTAAAGGGAAGTCGTGTCTGACAAATTTACTGGAGTTCTATGAGGATGTGTCTAGGGCGGTGGATAGAGGAGAGCCGGTGGATGTGGTCTTTCTAGATTTTCAGAAGGCGTTTGACAAGGTACCTCACAAGAGGTTATTGCAGAAAGTCAGGGGGCATGGAGTTGGGGGTAGGGTGTTAGCGTGGATAGAGGACTGGTTGTCAAATAGGAGGCAGAGAGTGGGGGTCAATGGGTGCTATTCGGATTGGCGGATGGTGACTAGTGGAGTGCCCCAGGGGTCGGTGCTGGGGCCTCAGCTATTTACCATTTATATAGATGATCTGGAGGAGGGAACCAAGTGTAGGGTGTCGAAATTTGCTGATGACACCAGAATTGGTGGAAAGGCAAATTGTGCGGAGGGTGGTGAGAGTCTACAGAAGGATCTAGATAGGCTGGGCGAATGGGCCAGGAAATGGCAAATGGAATTTAATGTTGGCAAGTGCGAGGTGGTCCACTTTGGTAGGAATAATGGTAGGAAGGATTATTACTTACGTGGAGAAAAACTGCAGCAGGCGACGGTGCAGAGGGACCTCGGGGTCCTTGTGCATGAGTCGCAAAAACCCAGCTTGCTGGTGCAACAGGTGGTCAGGAAGGCGAATGGGATGCTGGCTTTCATCACGAGGGGGATTGAATATAAAAGTAGGGAGGTCTTGCTGCGGCTGTATAGGGCATTGGTGAGGCCGCAGCTGGAGTACTGTGTGCAGTTTTGGGCGCCGTACGTACGCAAGGATATTTTGGCCTTGGAGGGAGTGCAGAGGAGGTTTACTAGGCTGATGCTGGAGTTGAGGGGGTTGAGCTATGAGGAGAGGCTGAATAAATTAGGCTTGTACTTGTTAGAGTTTAGAAGAATGAGGGGAGATCTCATTGAGACGTATATGATGATGAATGGGATGGATAGGATAGAGGTGGAGAGACTCTTCCCACTCAGAAAGGATAGTACGACTAGGGGGCACAGCCTCAAGATAAAGGGGGGACAGTTTAGAACGGAGTTGAGGAGGAACTTCTTCACTCAAAGGTGGTGAATCTCTGGAATTCTCTGCCCGTTGAAGTGGTGGAGGCTGCCTCGCTAAATATATTTAAGACGCGGGTTGATAGGTTTTTGATAGGCAAGGGGATTAAGGGTTATGGGGAAAAGGCAGGAAAGTGGAACTGAGCCACTTCAGATCAGCCGTGATCTTACTGAATGGCGGGGCAGGCTCGAAGGGCGAGTTGGCCTACTTCTGCTCCTATTTCTTATGTTCTTATGTAAACCAGGTCTTGCAGCATTCACAATGAGCAGACCTCAAGCCCCATGCTGAGGTTAAATAAATTGAATTCCAAGTGTCTACTGCAGGCTTTTTGTTAAACCAAAAAACCCAATTAGTACATTTACATTCCATATAACAAACATATTTGCATAACCCTCTCAAAAAAACAAGCATTGAAATTCATAGTTCCACTATAACCATTTGAAGCTGTGAATCAAAAGGATATGGCAGGCAACATATTGTGATAATGGATGGTTTATCAAATGTCAATCAATTGCTGAGGTTTATGTCAACAGACAGAGTGAAAGGCAATAATATTCAACACTCCAGTTTCTTCTGCGTTTAAGGCAGATTTAAATGCCTGGATAGCTTCACAGTTCCCTTTGACAATTCACCTTGACACTTCTGACCGTTGTTTCTGACAATTCCTTGAGCGCTCAGTTACAATAAGTTTACGCACTTCTAATGCACATTCATTTCTACTTTCAGTAATTTAAATGGGTAACTAATCTCCCACAAAGGATTCTGAGGACCATATCCTCTACAAAAGGGTATCCTACCGATCCAAAAAAATCTATGGAGCTCAGTTCTTCTCCTACTGGGTGTAATTTGCACATGACAGATTTCAAACACTTCTCACAGAAAACCACGAGTGGAGGCAGCTGCTGATTTCGATGGACAGTTGCCTCTGTGAAACATGCATATCCCGCCCCACTATTCCTGATTTCATGAAAATGGGAGGTGCTGTGAGAGGAGAGGAAGTTAGGGGAGAGGCAGGACTCAGGCTTATTCCACCTATCCTCACAATAGAGAGGCTTCGTGTCATGGCAAAAATCAAACGGAAAAAAATCCTGAGGGGGAGATAATGTGTTCAAGGGATAGATCCTAATTCCTTCTGTGTCAAAGCAGTCATGCCTTTGACATAGTAGACGTCAGAGGCATGTCCAGAAGCAAACGTGCCTGCACTGGGCTGTTGCTGGCCAGAAGGTGCATGTGCTACAATCTGAAACAGAATCTGCCTCATTTCATTCAAAGTTTCATTGCTTCTTTGCAGAAGATGACAAAGAACCTCATTCTGCTGCTGAAGAATCTCATTATTTCTTTGTAAATAATGCTGAAGAATTTCATTGTTTCTTCGTAAATGATGCTGAAGAATCTCATTGTTTCTCTGGAGATTCTGGCTAACATCTGTCTGAAATTCAGCCAGAGTTTGCTGAAGCAAGTTAGAAGTGGCCTGATAACTCTCAGTATTTTGAACCTGTTCCTGATGTATGCGTGCAAAAGGTTTCAGATCATCTTCATTTCCTTCACGAGCAGCATGTGCCTGATGTTGTCCGTGTACTCGTGGAGACGGTGGATATTCTGCTCCCAAAGCTGCAGGTTCCTCACCACCTGAAGTTTCTGAGTGCCCTCCCTCCACCACAGCATCCAGGGCATCACAGGCCTCCTCCTTCACACAAGCCACAATATTTAAGTTGAACTTACCAACACTATCCTCCAAATCAGACACCTTACCCTGCTGACACTCTCCTCCCTCCTCCAATGCAGCTGCCATGCCACATTGCTGAGAGTTATTCGCCTCTGTCCCTTCCTCATCAGCCCTCTCAGGAATCTTGGACGTTGCTGTCAGTTCACACCCATCACCATCTGATGTGTTCTTGGACACCTGTGTATCTTCAGAGGAAGAAAATCACAATTAGTTTCTTTCGTCACGTAAATTAACTGTCCTCCTGATGCTTTAAACACTAGTTGCTGACAGCACCTTCACTCATCCCCATATCTGATCCGCTATTGGTTATCGTGGGGTTGGAAAGACCAAATAGCTTTCTTGTGAACTCCTCCTGTTCCGTCAGTTCCATGATGTACTGAACCCGTCCTCCAGTCAATGAGCATTCCTGTGTGTTATGGGCCAGCTTTAGGTAAAGGTGGAAATAAAAATAGAAAAGGAATCATGGTTCAGACTTTGTGTGGTGTCTTGTGACACATTTTTCTGATGCTGCAAACAGCTTTCAACCGACACCCATTGGGAATTCTAATTAGAGATCAATCTTATGACAAAGTCAGAGCTAGCTCCAAGACAACTGCATTTTACAATAGCTCATAAAAGTGGTTAAAAAAATCTTGTGGAATTTCTGTATTTTCAACTCAAAAACTATGATTTAAAGTTTCAAAAATTAACATATGTATTTAATATTCATCTTGTCCATCACAAGCAATTTTTTTTTATATTAGTGTCACAAATAGGCTTACATTAACAGTGCAATGAAGTTACTGTGAAAATCCCCTAGTTGCCACACTCCAGTGCCTGTTCGAGTACACCGAAGGAGAATTTAGCATGGCCAATGCACCTAACCAGCAGGTCTTTCAGCTTGTGGGAGGAAACAGGAGCACCTGGAGGAAACCGTGCAGACTTCATGCAGTGGCTCAAGTCAGGAATTGAACCCAAGCCCCTGATGCTGTGAGACAGCAGTGCCAACCACTGTGCCACCATGTGCATAAGCAGTAGCTTCTATATGTATTGATGTCTTTTTTTTTTGATGATGTTTGGAGATCTAATCAAAGGTTAAATTGACCTTTTTGAAACAATTGGACTGATGGGAGAGGTTGGAGTCAGACACGCTGACACATTTCTCTGGAAGGACAGTTCCCATGTGAGCACTGGAGGATAAACAACACAGACAACTGTCAGTGTAAGGAAAACAGGTGAGCTGCCATGTGAATGCACTGGTATCTGTTGAGGTCTGATGACTGTGAGAACGATATGTTGCACACCTCTCATATGAATGGTTTCTCATTAGTGTGTGGAGAGGGCTGATTAGTCCAAGAACGATTTGTTACATATCATACAAGTGAATGGTTTGCTCCTATGTGAATGTGTTGCTGCGTCCAGAGAGACGGTGATGCAGGGAATGATTTGTCACCATACATCTCAATATCAGTGTACACAAGAAGCCAATGAGTTTAAGAATAATTCATCACAAACCTTTCATGGGAGGGATTTCTCCCGTGTGAAGTGCTGATGGAGGATCAATGACTTTGAGAATGATTTGTCACACACCTTGTACGTGAAAGATTTCTCTTCTCTGTGAGTGCGTTGGTGTCTGTGGAGGTTTGATAACTGCGAGAATGCTTTGTCACACACTTCACACCTGAATGGTTTCTCTCCTGTGTGAACGCGTTGGTGTTTATGGAGGATTGATGACTTTGCAAATGATTTATCACACACCTTGCACGGAAAGGACTTCTTTATCTAAAGGAAAAATTGAAAAAGAAAGCATGGTTCAAACTTTGCTGTGCTGTCCAGTGACACACTTTCAGCTTGCACCTGGAGGACCTTCTGATTAAAGATCAATCTCACGAAAAAGTCACAACTATCTCCAAGAAAACTGCAAAACATCCCGAAATTAGTAAAGTGAAATCTTGTGATCTTTCTGTACTTTCAACTAAAAAAAACTATGATTTGAACTTTCAAAAATTAACATATATATTTAATAATCGGAATGATTTGTCACATACCATACATGTGAATGTGACAGTGTACACAAACCTATTAATCTGAGAATAATTTGTCAGATACCTTGCACGTAAAGGGTTTCTCTCCTGTGTGAATCCTCCGGTGTGTCAGAAGATGAGAGGAATGATTGAAAGCTCTCATACAAAATTCACACTTGAAGGGTTTCTCTCCTGTATGAATGCGTAGGTGATGACGGAGGTTCGATGACTGAGAGAATGATTTGTCACACACCTCGCACGTAAAGGGTTTCTCCCCTGTGTGAATACTTTGATGTTGGCGGAGGATCGATGAGTTTGAGAATGATTTGTCACACATTTTGCATCTGTAGGGTTTCTCCCCTGTGTGAAGGCGTTTGTGCTCTCTGAGGTTTGATGACCGTGTGAATGATTTGTCACACACCTCACAGGTGAAGGGTTTCTCACCTGTATGAATACGTTGGTGTTCTTGAAGGTGTGATGACCTTGAGAATGATTTGTCACACATTTTGCACGTGAAGGGTTTCTCCCCTGTGTGAAGCTGCTGATGTTGACGGAGGGTCCATGATTGTGAGAAGGACTTCTCACAAACATCACACCTGAATGGTTTCTCCCCCATGTGAATCATCTTGTGCCTCAGGAGATTAGTAGAATTCACAAAATCTTTATCACAAACATCACATTTGAATCGTTTCCCTTCCATGTAACTGTCCTTGTGGTAACAGTCACTATAACAAATTCACCTCAGAAGATTTTATGATCCTGTGGAACCCTCGCAGACAACTCACACTTGAACAGCCTTCTACCTGTGGGAATGAGTCAGTGGTTCATGAGGCTTAATGAGTGACTGAAGCTCTCACCACACTTGGCGTTTACTTCTTCCTGACCAATCACTCATCTGATGGAAGGTTCCACACCACCGACCTAGTTTCAGATCTGAAGATATGTTAAAGCTCCCCTAACCTGACAGATTTCGAGATGATAGTTTGACTGTCCAACCTTCTCTGTGTTGAACAAAGCAGTGAAGGGACTGGATATCTTCCTACAGTTATGTAGTCATTCTTTGGGTAATGGTCAGGGTTTATCTGTGGTGTCTATCCTCTATTCTCGGGTGTAGTACGGTGCAATCCTTCTGTAAAACAGGAAAAGTTAAGGTGTGACAAACCCAGACAACATAGAACATAGAACACTACAGCACAAACAGGCCCTTCGGCCCACGAGTTACATAAGAACATAAGAAATAGGAGCAGGAGTAGGCCATCTAGCCCTTCGAGCCTGCCCCGCCATTCAATAAGATCATGGCTGATCTGTCGCGGCTCAGTTCCACCTTCCCGCCCTCTCCCCATAACCCTTAATCCCTTCTCTTATCAAAAACCCATCAACCCGCGTCTTAAAAATATTTAGCGAGGCAGCCTCCACCACTTCAACGGGCAGAGAATTCCAGAGATTCACCACCCTTTGAGTGAAGAAGTTCCTCCTCAACTTCGTTCTAAACCGCCCCCCCCTTTATCTTGAGGCTGTGCCCCCTAGTCCTACTGTCTTTTTTGAGCGGGAAGAGTCTCTCCACCTCTATCCTATCCATCCCATTCATCATCTTATACGTCTCAATGAGATCTCCCCTCATTCTTCTAAACTCTAACGAGTACAAGCCTAGTTTATTCAGCCTCTCCTCATAGCTCAACCCCCTCAACTCCGGTATCAGCCTAGTAAACCTCCTCTGCACTCCCTCCAAGGCCAAAATATCTTTGCGCAGGTGCGGCGCCCAAAACTGCACACAGTACTCCAGCTGCGGCCTCACCAATGCCCTATACAGCTGCAGCAAGACCTCCCTACTTTTATATTCAATCCCCCTCGCTATGAAGGCCAGCATCCCATTCGCCTTCCTGACCACCTGCTGCACCTGCAAGCTGGGTTTTTGCGACTCATGCACAAGGACCCCGAGGTCCCTCTGCACCGCCGCCTGCTGCAGTTTTATGCCCCGTAAGTAATAGTCCTTCCTACCATTATTCCTACCAAAGTGGACCACCTCACACTTGCCAACATTAAATTCCATTTGCCATTTCCTGGCCCATTCGCCCAGCCTATCTAGATCCTTCTGCAGACTCGCCACACCCTCTGCACAATTTGCCGTTCCCCCAATCTTGGTGTCATCAGCAAATTTCGACACCCTACACTCGGTTCCCTCCTCCAGATCATCTATATAAATGGTAAAAAGCTGAGGCCCCAGCACCGACCCCTGGGGCACTCCACTAGTCACCATCTGCCAATCCGAATAGCACCCGTTGACCCCCACTCTCTGCCTCCTATTTGACAACCAGTCCTCTATCCACACTAACACCCTACCCCCAACTCCATGTCCCTCGACCTTCTGCAATAACCTCTTGTGAGGTACTTTGTCAAACGCCTTCTGAAAATCTAGAAAGACCACATCCACCGGCTCTCCTCTATCCACCGCCCTAGACACAGCCTCATAGAACTCCAGTAAATTTGTCAGACACGACTTCCCTTTAATGAAACCATGCTGCATCTGCTCTATCAAGCAATTCCCTTCAAGATGCCTTGCAATTTCCTCCTTAATGACAGATTCTAACATTTTACCTACCACAGACGTTAAACTAACCGGCCTATAATTCCCCGCCTTTTGCCTGGCACCCTTCTTAAACAATGGCGTAACATTAGCCGTTTTCCAATCATCCGGCACTTCCCCGGAATCCAGCGACGTCTGGAAAATAACCACCAAGGCATCCACTATCACCTCCGCCATTTCTTTCAGAACCCTCGGCTGCATTCCATCCGGTCCTGGGGACTTGTCCACAATCAGCCCCTCCAGTCTGTTGAGCACCGCCTCTCTAGTAACAGTAATGTCATTAAGACCCTCCAGTCCTACCACCTTTCCATCGCTAACACCCGGCAAATTATTCACATCCTCCTCCGTGAAGACAGAAACAAAAAAGTTATTCAATACCTTAGCCATATCCCCATCCCCTACCAGTAGGTCCCCTTTCTCATCCTCTAAAGGACCAACGAGCTGCGCCGATCACATCAACACCTACCAATCTATAGACCTATCTATAACCCCCAATCCCATAAAACCCCATATACTCATCCAGAAGTCTTTTAAAAGACCCCAGCGAGTTCGTCTCCACCACCACTGACGGCAGCCAATTCCATTCACTCACCACCCTCTGAGTGAAAAACTTACCCCTAACATCACTTCTGTACCATGGATGACCTGAGACATTCAGGATACAATGAGAAGGAAAAGGGGGTTTTTAACAGTATAAGGGGAGTAAATCTGCAGAGGCTTTAGTGGAGTACAGAAAGTGCAGGATGGAGCTTAAGAAATCAATTAGGAGAGCAAAGAGGGGATATGAGAATGTTCTGGCTGGTAAAAGTAGGGAAAATCCTAAGGTATTCTATAAGTATATCATGGGAAGAGGATAACCAGGGAAAGAGTATGGCCCGTTAGGGACCAAGGGAGAAAGCTGTGGATGGAGGCAGAGGACAATGGTAGGGTGTAAAACGAATATTTCACATCTTCTTCACCCATGAGAATGAGGAGGTAGTTATAGAACTTGGGGAGAAAGACTGTGAGGCTCTAGAGAAAATCATAGGGAATGGCAAGGGATTGATGTATTAGTAGGCTTAAAAGTGGACAAATCTCTAGGTCCGGACGAATTGTGTCCCAGACTATTGTGGGAGGCAAGGGAGAAAATTGCAGGGGCTCTGATCCAATTTTTTAATTCCTCCCTGATCACCAGGGAGGTGCCAGAGGACTGGAGAACAGCTAAAGTGGTCCCACTATTTAAGAAAGGTTGTAGATTTGAGCCAGGGAACTATAGACCAGTGAGTCTCGCATCTGCAATTGGGAAACTACTGGAGAAGATCCTGAAGAAGAGAATCTATCCCCATTTGGAGAGGCAAGGTTTAATCAGGAATAGTCAGCCTGGTTTTGTCAGAGGGAGATCATGCCCAATAAAACTGATTGAATTTCTTGATCATGTAACCAAGTGTGTGGATGAGAGTAGTGCAGTTAATGTAGTTTACATGGACTTCAGCAAAGCCTTTGACAAAGTGCCACAAGGGAAACTTATTCAGAAGGCTAATACACATGGGATACAGGGTGATCTGATAAGGCGGATTCATAATTGGCTTAGTGGTAGGAGAAAAGGGTGGTGACAGACAGCTATTTTAAGTGACTGGAGGCCAGTGACCAGTGACCACAGGGATCCATGCTGGGCTCCCTATTGTTCATTATTTATATTAATGACGTAGATGACTGTGTGGGAAGTTTGCTGATGATACAAAGACCGGCTGGGTGGTTAGCAGTGAGGTTGAGTATCTTAGGTTACTGGAAGGTACAGATGAGATGGTCAAATGTGCGAATAAATGGCAGATTGGAAGAAACTACAGAAGGTTGTGAATGTAGCCCAATCCATCACGCAAACCAGCCCTCCCATCCATTGACTCTGTTTACACTTTCTGCTGCCTCGGCAAAGCAGCCAGCATAATTAAGGACCCCATGCACCCCGGACATTCTCACTTCCACCTTCTTCCATCGGGGAAAAAGATACAAAAGTCTGAGGTCACATACCAACCGACTCAAGAACAGTTTCTTGCCTGCTGCCATCAGACTTTCAAATAGACCTACCTTGCATTAAGTTGATCTTTCTCTATACCCTAGCTATAACTCTAATACTACACTCTGCATTCTCTCGTTTCCTTCTCTATGAGCGGTATGCCTGTATAGCACGCAAGAGATAAGACTTTTCACTGTATGCTAATACACGTCACAATAATTAATCAAATCAAAGATGGAATTTAACCCTGAAAAGTGTGAGGTGATAAACTTTGGAAGGAGTAATTTGACAAGTATACTATGAAAGAATTGACATTGGGAAGTTCTGAAGAACAAAGGGACCTTGGCGTGTTTGTCCATAGATCTCTGAAGGTGGAAAGGCAGGTTAATAGGGTGAAGCATGTTGCACACTTGCCTTTATCCATCAGGGCACAGATTACAAATGATGTGGGTATGCCGGCGTTGGACTGGCGTAAACACAGTAAAAAGTCTTACAACACCAGGTTTTAGTAATCAGTTGGACTAAAACCTGGTGTTGTCAGACTTTTTACACAGATTACAAAAGCAGAGAGGTCATGGTGGAGTTGTATAGAACTTTGGTGAAGCCACAGTTGGAGTACTGTGTGCAGTTCTGGCCACCACATTATAGGAAGGACGTGAACACAATGGAGGGGGTGCAGAGGAGATTCATCAGGATGTTGCCTTGGATGGAACATTTAAGTTATAAAGAGAGGTTGGGCAGGTTTTTTACTCAGAGGGTAGTGACAGTCTGGAATACACTGCCTGGGAGGATGATGGATTCGGGATGCCTCATGTCCTTTAAAAAGTACCTGGATGAGTACTTGACACACTATAACATTCAAGAGTATGGGTCAAGTGCTGGCAAGTGGCATTAGGTGGGCAGGTCACGGCCTTTCATGCACTGGTGCAGACTCGATGGGCTGAAGGGCCTCTTCTGCACTGAAGGATTCACTGAAACATGATTTCCTCCAATTCCCTCTCCTTCTTTGCTGAAAGGGCTGACTCCTCAGTTAGAGACTGTTCCACAGTGAGTGTCCATTGCCTATTCTGGGGAATCAGATACACTGTACTCAAACACCCCAAATTCAGTCACAGCACTGGGCAAATCTATCAAATCCAAGCCTCAGCTTTTGCGAAACATTGAGGCCTTGAGGTAAAATCTTTAAAAATATTAAATGACATTTCAATAAATAAGAACGTAACATAAGAACATAAGAAATAGGAGCAGGAGTAGGCCATCCAGCCCTTCGAGCCTGCCCCGCCATTCAATAAGATCATGGCTGATCTGAAGTGGATCAGTTTCACTTTCCTGCTTTCTCCCCATAACCCTTAATTCCCCTGTCTATCAGAAACCTATCTACCCGTGTCTTAAATACATTCAGCAAGGTAGCCTCCATCACTTCAACAGGCAGAAAATTCCAGAGATTCACCACCCTTTGAGTGAAGAAGTTCCTCCTCAACTCTGATCTAAACTGCCTCCCTCCCCCTTATCTTGAGGCTGTGCCCTCTAGTCCTGCTATACTTTCTAAGTGGGAAGAATCTCTCTACCTCTGCCCCCCAGATAATTACACCTCATCTTCTCATATTCAGTAATGACCCATCAATGAAACTCAGCCTGTAAATCAGAAGGGAAATGCTTCCAATGAACACACTCAATATCCAACACACAGCTCCAATCAAACAGCTCAGCACAAAGCACCGAGTAAACAGGTCTCTCAGCTGGATCTTCTCACACAGCATAAGGGGCATTTCCACACCTGATTCCCCACAGGATAGTCAGACTGCCTGAACATTAGTGTGGATATGATGCAATGTAATTATTATAAATTCTGCTCCTTCACTCACCATCTCCTGACTTGGTTTTCAGTCCCTACAGGAAGTGAAGCAGCTGTGAAAGAGGAAGAGGAGAGAATGAGCAGAGTGGGTGGGCTCTCTGATTGACGTCTCTCACAGCCAATCCAAATATTTCTGGAGTAACAGGAGTTTCCTGAAGTTTGGGAAACTGACCAGGGAAACGGAGGTGACTTTGAGCAGCAGATCAGGTGGGATTTAAACTTGTCATTGTCCCATCTGAATAAAACCTCACTTATTGCAGCTGCTGTCCGTTGAACAAAGAACAAAATCAGCCCGGGAAACAGGCCCTTCGGCCCAACAAGCCCGCGCCGCCATCTCAACACCACCAGTCCACCTCTCTACCCACGACCCCTGTCTAATGTTTTATGGCCATCCAGATTGAGGGAAACTGATTCAGGGACAATTTATTCCTGCCAGTCAGCCTAACAGCACATCTTTGGGGTGTGGGAGGAAACCGGAGCACCCGGAGAAAACCCACGCAAGCACGGGGAGAATGCACAAACTCCCACAGACACCGGCCCAAATCCATGTGTCTGCACAGCAATCAGCGATAGTCACTGAGCTGTTGTCTTGCCCAGTATCTGGTCCAGTTTAGGCACACACTAATGACATGAAGCACTAGGCCAATCTCGAACAACCAAGAGCAGCCCCAGTACGACCCATCGCGTGTATGCCCCTCGTTGGACACAAGGCGGACCGACTTAAAACCCGTGAATGAAAAGGAAAAACAAAACATTATTATTGTACCATATCCATTTACCTTACCAGGGATGCCCCAATACTAATGACCCTTATTTAAAACAATCTCTTATATCCACCCATCTCCAACCCACTCATGTGCCTGTCTAAGTTACTCTTAAACGACTCTAGCGTGTTTGCCTCCACCAGCTTACTTGGCAGAGCATTCCATACCCCCACTACCCTGTGTGTGAAAAACCTCCCTCTAATATCTGTGTTGTATCTCTCCCCCCTCACCTTAAGTCCATGGCTCCTTGTCCTATGTGTGTCTATCATAGGAAATAGCTTACCTCTGTTTACTCTATCTACTCGAGGGGGATAGAATATAAAAGCAGAGAGGCCTTGCTGCAACAATACAGGGTACTGGTGAGGCTGCAGCTGGAGTACTGTGTGCAGTTTTGGTCACCACACTTGTGGAAGAATATATTGGCCTTGGAGGGAGTGCAGAGAAGGTTCACTAGGCTGATACCAGAGATGAGGGGGTTAGCCTATGAAGAGAGACTAAATAGACTGGGTCTGTACTTGTTGGAGTTTAGAAGGCTGAGGGGGGAATTTATAGAGACATATAAGATAATGAAGGGGATAGATAGGGTAGAGGTAGAGAGATTCTTCCCGCTTAGAAAGGATAGCAGGACTAGAGGGCACAGCCTCAAGATAAGTTGGGGGGGGGGGGGGGGGAACAGTTTAGATCAGAGTTGAGGAGAATCTTCTTCACTCAAAGGGTGGTGAATCTGTGGAATTCTCTGCCCGTTGAAGTGGTGGAGGCTACCTTGCTGAATATGTTTAAGTCATGGGTAGATAGGTTTCTGATAGACAGGGGAATTAAGGGTTATGGGGAGAAAGCAGGAAAGTGGAACTGATCCACTTCAGATCAGCCATGAGCTTACTGAATGGCGGGGCAGGCTCGAAGGGCTAGATGGTCTACTCCTGCTCCTATTTCTTATGTTCTTAAATGTTTGACAGAGACTTCTAGTGTGAGAATAACATTCTTCATCCTCAGAGGCTTTTAAACTCTCAGCATCAGCATGGGATGTGTAGCCTCGCATGTGTTTCACAGCAGCTCAAAGGAGAAACTCACAGTTTGCAACGAAGTGATGATGTGCGGTGGTGGAATCAGCACATGTGCAGGAGAGAGTAAAAGAGAAGGGGGTTGCGGGAAGGATGGTGGGTGAAGAGCTCAACCCAGTGATCAGGCAGTAACTTGGGGAGTTTATCTCGGAGACTCTGGGGTGTCTTGCAGAGTTAACCCTCACTCCCCACCAGTTCTCTCTGCCGGCCTCTTGATCTTCTGCTGCCTGACCCTTCCACTGTGGATCTCACCCCTTCTATGAGCCTATATCCCCATCCAAAATTTGGGAGGCAACAATCCATTCAAGAACTTTGGACAGGAAGGGACAGTCAGAGCTGATAGTTTTCAAGGATACAGCATGCAAGGGTTTATTTTAGGTGGGGAGATTTAGAGTCCGAAACAACTGAAAATAGAGAACAGTGAATAATATTGGCTAACATAGAGTGCAGAAGGGGAAGTTGGATGATCAGTAGTTTAGTGAGAAGAGGGTCGAGGGAACAGGAGGTGGGTTTCATCCACTCGGGAACTGATTCAGAGTGACTCAGTGCTCAGGCATTGGGAAGTGATTGCACCTCGGACATTGACTCCATTGTGGTCAACTCTATGGAAAAAGAATAAGGATAGGTTAACAGTGGGAGCAGGGGGTAATGACAGTACCGGTAATAATGGCATCTTTGGGGGAATGAGGCAGTGTTTCTGAAAGCAGTGGGTGGTGGGCACGAGTGGGCAGGGACCATGCTGGTGAGAGCAGATGACATATTCTGTGCCAATGGAACCGCCCAACTTTTAACCAAGTTTCTCAAGGTCATCACAAGCTGAAATGTTAACTTTGTTTCTCTTGTTAACTTTGATGTTGCCTGACCTAAGTATTCACAGTATTTTTTAAATTTAATTTTTAAAGCCCAGAAACAGATCATTCAGCCCATCTACTTTCTACCGTGCTTATGTTTCACATGTGCTTTCTCCCTACCTATTTTATCTCACCCTATCAGCTGATCCTTCTCATAAAAACAAATTACAGCAGATGCTGGAATCTGAAACCGAAGCTGATGTTTTGAATCTGCATAACCCTTTGTCAAAGCAGGTCACCCAAACTCGAAATATCAGTTCTTTTCTCTCCTTACAGGCGTTACTAGACCTGTTGAGATTTTCCAGCATTTTCTCTTTTGGCAGCAGATCCTGCTATTCCTTTCTCCCAAGTCTTCTGAACTGTTTTCCCATCAAGTACATCAAAACTGTGTCTCAACCATTCCCTGTGGAGCAAGTTCCACATTCTAATCAATCTCTTCGGAAATAAGTTTCTCATTAATTTATAGTTTTATAATTAATCATTTAAAAAAGTTATATGATGTTCACTCAGCCTTTTCTTGTCTTTCCTGATTGAGAATTGAGAGATTGTTACAATATCATTCTTATCCATGTGTTTTTTTACACATCTGGTTTCTTTCTATCTTTTTTCAAATAGGTTGATCTGAACTGAATGCTGGAAATTTGATAGAGATTCAGAAAATGTTGGAAATCCTTAGATCAGGAAACATAGGTGGAGAGATAAGCAACTTTCCTGCAGCCTTTGACATGATCATGCTATCCTTCTACAGCAACTCTTCTATGTTGTCCAGTCAGTGGGACTGCTGTGACTTTCTCCTCTTCAGTTGTACACAGAGAATCCTCTGCAATGGTGAATCTTCCCACCGCCATCGCTCGTACCAAGGGTCAGTCTCTGCTTTTCAATTCAGTTCAGCTGCTCGGGGCTCGCGCTTCCTCACATTCCAACTCCCGAATGCTGGGAGCGAACCGCCGCTGTGCGCAGCAGAACTACAACTCCCATCAGGCACAGCGGGCTGGTACCCCCCCACTCCGCAAGCTGCCAGTGACCCAGACCCGAACTGATCTTCCAGTGACCCAGACCCTTATCCAATCTCAAGCTGCCACTGACTCAGACCACCAGACCCGACGTCAACCTCCCAGTGACCCAGAGCCTCAGCCACAACACCGAGCTTCCAGTGACTCAGATGCCCAGACCCAATATAGAGCTTCTGGTGACCCAGATGCCCAGACCTAACATTGAACTTCCAGAGATGCAGACTCCTCAGACCCAAAGTCAAACTCCTGAGTGACCCAGACCCTCTGGAATTAAGTTACCAATGATCCAGACCAATATCTGACTCCCGGTAACCCAGTCCAAAAATTGAATACGCAATAACCCAAACCCCAGACATAAGAACGCAAGAACATAAGAAATAGGAGCAGGAGTAGGCCATCTAGCCCTTCGAGCCTGCCCCGCCATTCAATAAGATCATGGCTGATCTGAAGTGGCTCAGTTCCACTTTCCTTCCTTTTCCCCATAACCCTTAATCCCCTTGCCTATCAAAAACCTATCTACCCGCGTCTTAAATATATTTAGCGAGGCAGCCTCCACCACTTCAACGGGCAGAGAATTCCAGAGATTCACCACCCTTTGAGTGAAGAAGTTCCTCCTCAACTCCGTTCTAAACTGCCCCCCCTTTATCTTGAGGCTGTGTCCTCTAGTCCTACTGTCCTTTCTGAGCGGGAAGAGCCTCTCCACCTCTATCCTATCCATCCCATTCATCATCTTATACGTCTCAATGAGATCTCCACTCATCCTTCTAAATGCCGAGTATAAGCCTAGTTTATTCAGCCTCTCCTCATAGCTCAACCCCCTCAATTCTGGTATCAGCCTAGTGAACTTCCTCTGCACTCCCTCCAAGGCCAAAATATCCTTGCGTAAGTGCGGCGACCAAAACTGCACACAGTAATCCAGCTGTGGCCTCACCAGTGCCCTGTACAGACATGACATCAAGCTCCCAGTGACACAAATCCTCCAGATCGACATCAAACTTCAAGTGACCCAGACCCTAGTCAGACCTCGAGCCCCCAATGATGGACCCAAATTCCAGAACCAACATTGAGCTAATGACCCAGACCACAAGACCCAACATCAGCCTCCCAAAGATCCAGATCCCTCACTGACGTCAATATCCCAGTGTCCAGATTCTGGATTCTGCCTTGATTCTGTCTCCTCCTGTGTATTTACTTTTGTACTCAGACAGCAGCCAGCTTGGGCATAATTTTACACTCCCATCAGCGGCAGGAATCATGTTGAACAGGGCATAAAATTATGGCAAATTGGCTAAAGTCAGTTTCTCACTGATAGGAAATTTGTTTGGAATTCTGTCCTGTCATTGACGGAAGATTAATGAGTTTCCCATTGATCTACATCAGGACCCATTTTTGCATTAATTTACATTCCATGAATGCTGATTAAACGGTCAATTCGTCAGGATAATGTTCAAATTAAATGCATGCCAATGGATAATGAGAACCGTTTTCCTACTGTTTCAATGATCAGCGACAAAGATGTTAAAATGAGCTTGAAAAGGGTACAGACAATGTGGGAGGGTTCTCAAGGCACGTGGGAGAAGTTGTGTACAACTAATATAGGCTGAATAAGAAGCATGCTCCCCTTTAATTGGCTTACGCAAACCACGAGTGTGGCTCGGAGGGTTTCATGCACAACGAATGAGCTTGGCTCCAATTCCAATGCACATCGAGGTGACAATGCATAAACTTTATGTGCTCTGCAGATGTACTTGGCATCTGGCCTTCACAGAAACACGCAGGTTCCAAGAATCAATAGCCATATCGGCTGTGCAGAGGCAATATGAATCCCACAAGCCCCCATGTTCCCTGTACATTGGTCATGACGTTAAAGGCAGTCAGAATTGGGTATCCATAGTAGTTGTAATGGCCACTGGGGAACAACCAACACAACGTTGACTGTTGCTTCAGGCACTTGTTTCTTCTGACTGTCACGTACATGTTTATTGCGAATGCACATTCACGTCTGAGGGGGAAGATCAGCCACTGTCACCCTCCTGGATGATATCATCCTGCAAGGAGTACATGATTTTCAGAATGAGGGAAATTCAAGGGCTGGGGAATGTTTCACTATATTGTGTACGGAGGAAGACAAATCAATATGAACCACCATTGATTAATGTATCAATTCACAGGAAAAAGAAGTTGAGAATGCAGGCTGTAGACAATGCTGCCTTCTTTATAGCTTTGATGCAAATGAGAAGAAGGGCCCATTACCAATATGTACAACTCAGGGAATACTATTGCCCTGAGGAACAAAAGTGAGTAGGACCAGGAAGTCCCAAATGCTGATGAGGAAGGACAACCTCCTTAAAGCCTTGATGCAATCAAGAATCTACAGAGAGCACAGCTCGTACACGGAGATGAGACAGTGTCAATAGACACCTTCACTTATTTAAAGACATGTCAACTCATATTTGCTACGTTATCCGTGAGAAACTCATGCTGCACAGACAAGGACAGCATTTAATGCCAGGGGCACTTAAGATTACCAGCGTACTCAACATTTTTACCAGTGGATCTTTCTAAGGTTCCAGTAGGGACCTTTGCAGAATCTCACATTCTCACAGAAATGCAAAGGGAGGTGAGCGATATCCTTTTCAGTAAAGGTCACCATTACATTCCGCTCTGCCTGCATGAAGAATACCAGGCTGCTAGAGCTATGGAATTTGCTGCAAAGTTTTCAAGTGCAGGGGATCATCGATTGCACACATATGGTCTTGAGAGCTTGGCAGTAGCCTTTGAAATTTGTTAATAGGAAAGGATTCCACACACTCAATGGCCAATTTATCTGTGATCACAAAAAAGCAGATCATGTATGTTTGTGCTGGGGACCAAGGATGGTCTCATCATTCTTGTCTTGAGTCACTCAATGGTGCCACAGATTTTGAACGCCCTCAGTACAGAGAGGGCTGGCTCCTCTGTGATTAGGCATACCCACTAAAGGCATGGTTAATGATACTGGTTTATCTTCCACAGAATATGTCTGAGGGATACAGCACAGTGGTTTTGCCAGTGAGACCCAGGGCAACATCTGGGGACCTGGGGTTAAATCCCACCACAGCAGATGGTGACAAAGAACAAAGAACGAACAAAGAAGAATACAGCATGGGAAACCGGCCATTCAGCCCAACAGGGCCGCACTGCCATTTTAACATTATGAGTCCTCTCTCCACCCATGACCCTTGTCTATGCTTATGGAATTCCACATTGAGGGAAGACTAATTTAGGGACGATTTGTTACATCAATCAGCCTAAGAGCACATCTTTGGGGTGTGGGAGGAAACCGGAGCACCTGGAGAAAACCAACGCAAGCACGGGGAGAATGCACAAATTCCCACAGACACTGGCCCAAATCATGTATCTGCACAGCAGATGCTGACATTTGATTTCAGTAAAAAAATCTAGAATTAAAAAATGAATGATGACCATGAAACCATTGTTGAGTGTCATAAAAGCCATCTTGTTCACAAATGTTCATTAGAAAAGGAAATCTTACTCACTCTGGCTGACAGCATTGTGGTTGACTCTCAAATGCGCTCTGAAATGGAGGATAGTTAGAAAAGGCAATAAATGCTGGTCCAGCCAGGTACGCCCACACCCCACAGTAATGAATTTTCAAAAAATGTTCAGCTGCAAACTCCTTAACACAGCAGATTATTTACTTCTTAAAGATATATTTCTGATGTTTGGACTGACCAGATAAGAACAGATTGGGGCGGCATGTTGGCACAATGGTTAGCACTGCTGTCTCAGTGCCAGGGACCCTGGGCTCGATTCCCAGCTTGGGTCTGTGGCTGTGCGGAGTTTGTATGTCCTCTCAGCATCTGCATGGGTTTCCTCCCACAGTCCAAGAAAAAATGACGTGCTGGTTTGGTGCACTGGCCATACTAAATTCTCCCTCAGTTTACCTAGACAAGTGCTAGATTGTGGCGAGTAAGGGGTTTTCACAGTAAATTCATTGCAGTGTTGATGTAAGCCTACTTGTGACACTAACAAATAAACTTTAAATAAGGGATCTATGGTATTCTCCACAGAGAATGTCATTGTTCTTTGCTGCACCCTGCACAACCTAGCGCTGCAAAGGAGGATGCATTGCCAACATGTTTAATGTGAATCCTACAGTCATTCATATACAGCACTGCTTCCCTCTGCCCATTATCTTCGGCCTATGTTTGATCACTATGGTCTAGCAACTGGTTGAATATTGTTACAATATATATTTCAGCAGAACATGCAGCACAGTTTGTTGTATAACTGGTGTATTAAGATACCAGTTTTAGTGATATAGATAAGCACATCTGACAACTTTATTAACCTCCACTCATTAAACCTTATTCAGTTTCACATCTCTCATTAAATCAAAGCTCAGTTCTGCCACAGCCGTCTGGCTTACTGATCCTGCTGCCACGAGAAACACTTTCTCCTCATTTACTCTATCAAAACTCTGTGTAATGTTGAATAGCTCCCTTCCTCTTTCCGCCTCCATCCTCCCTCACAACTGGCAAATGGAATTTAATTTAATGTTGGCAAATGTGTAGGAATAATGGTAGGAAGGACTATTACTTACGTGGCGAAAAACTGCAGCATGCGACGGTGCAGAGGGACCTCGGGGTCCTTGTGTATGAGTCGCAAAAACCCAGCCTGCAGGTGCAGCAGGTGGTCAGGAAGGCGAATGGGATGCTGGCCTTCATAGCGAGGGGGATTGAATATAAAAGTAGGGAGGTCTTGCTGCAGCTGTATAGGGCATTGGTGAGGCCGCAGCTGAAGTACTGTGTGCAGTTTTGGTCGCTGCACTTACGCAAGGATATTTTGGCCTTGGAGGGAGTGCAGAGGAGGGTTCCCAGGCTGATTCCGGAGTTGAGGGGGTTGAACTATGAGGAGAGGCTGAATAAACTAGGCTTGTACTCGTTAGAGTTCAGAAGAATGAGGGGAGATCTCATTGAGACGTATAAGATGATGAATGGGATGGATAGGATAGAGGTGGAGAGGCTCTTCCCGCTCAGAAAGGGCAGTAGGACTAGGGGGCACAGCCTCTAAAGGGGGGGGTAAAGGGGGGGATAAAGTGGGGGGGGGGGTTTAGAACGGAGTTGAGGAGGAACTTCTTCACTCAAAGGGTGGTGAATCTCTGGAATTCTCTGCCTGTTGAAGTGGTGGAGGCTGCCTCGCTAAATGTTTTTAAGACGCGGGTTGATAGGTTTTTGATAGGCAAGGGGATTAAGGGTTATGGGGAGAGGGTGGGAATGTGGAACTGAGCCACGACAGATCAGCCATGATCTTATTGAATGGCGGAGCAGGCTCGAAGGGCTATATGGCCTACTCCTGCTCCTATTTCTTATGTTCTTCTTATGTTCACACACACTTTCCCTTACCGCCGCCCCCCCCCCCCCCCCCCCCCGCCCCCCTCCACCAAACCCTCTTCTGGGGCTCTGTTGTTGTGGTCCCTTCCTTCTTCTCCCCTCTCTACCTGTCTCTCTTCCCTCCCTACCTGTCTCTCTTCCCTCCCTCCTTGTCCCTCTCCCCTCCTCCCTTACCCTTCCTTTCCTCTCTCCTTCTCCTCTTCTCCCTCACCCCTTCCCTCCCCCTCCTGTCAGCTCTCCCCCCTCCTTCCCCACCTTGCCCTCCTCACTCACTCTCTTGTCTAACCCCCTCCCTCTCTTCTCACCCTCCTTTCATTCAGTTGACTACAAATTCTTCTCTTCTGCAATTTTTCTACCTGGAGACTTTTGATTAAGGCAAGTTTATATTTAGATTGGACACCTAGCTGTCAGTAACCAGTAGTCTGGAGATATGATCAAACAGAACTATTTCCTGGTTTACTGCAGTGAGCCCAGGAGCCAGAGACATGTAGGAAAAGATACCTCATTAACTGTTCATCCAAGTTGGTGAAGGGGAACAGCAATGGTTGGACAATTAGTCCTTCTCTGTCTGTGTGGAGTGTTCGCTCAAGATAGGCCATGGGCTCAGAGAGACTCTCAGTGTCTGAATACAAGGGTATTAACCCTCAGTCAGTGAGTAATGGCTCAGAAGGGGTCTCAGTGTCTGGGTCATAGAGGTTTATAGCATAGAAACAGGCCCTTCGGCCCAACTCATCCATGCCACCCTTTTTTTAAAAAATACCTAAGCTAATCCCAATTGCCTGCATTTGGCCCATATCCCTCTATACCCATTGTACCCATGTAACAATCTAAATGCTTTTTAAAAGATAAAATTGTACCCACCTCTACTACTACCTCTAGCAGCTTGTTCCAGCTTATTCACCACCTTCTGTTTGAAAAAATTGCCCCTCTGGACACTTTCATATTTCTTCCCTCTCACTATACCTTCTAGTTTTAAACTCCCCTAATATTGGGAAAAGATATTGACTTTGTCTACCTTGTCTATGCCCCTCATTATTTTATAGACCTCTATAAGGTCACCCCTCAGCCTCCTACACTCCAGAGAAAAAAGGTCCTGGGATATTAACCCTCAATCAGTGAGTAACGGACTTAGAGAGGGTTTCAGTGTCTGCGTACAGGGGCGTTAACCCTCAGTAAGTCTTGGTGTCAGGCTGGATCACCATGGTTAAGGGTGGAGAGAGGACATGTTGGGGACTGAAGATTTGTTTCTGACAGCTTTGAAGCTTGTATTTGTGTTCTAAGCAATGCACTGATATTGCAGGAAGGGTCTGAAGAGAGTGCTCCAAGGAGAGCAAAAGACTTAAAGGGCCAAAAGACCTCCTGCAGTAAAGGGCTTACTGACTCCAAAGGTACATGGGTATGGAGACTGGTGATCTATAAAGCTGTAGGACAATGAGTTCTTCGAGTCTCTTGCACTTTCAACTGGATACTGGCTGGTCTTTATGTTGTCTCCATTTACGTTCTCTGATTTATATCCTGTAAAAATTTATTTATCTCTATTTTGAAAGCTCCAATTATCTCCCAGCAACTGCACTGGAAAGGGGACTTACACATTTTAAAAACGCAATAAAAGCTAAAAAAAAAAATCGATTTCTATAATACATGTGGAAGTTCGACCAGAAAGAAGCACAAAATAAAGCCACTACTCTGTGATATACTCTAAGTCCCAACCCTCTTTTTGGTGAATTTAATCAAACCAAGTTGAACTAAGGGGCAAAACCAGGAGGGAAACCTCTTAAAGGAGGCAGAGGGAACCCCCTGAAATAAAAATCAAAGCATGAAGGAAACTTAAAAACATTAAACCAAAAGGTGATTAATAGTGTCCATGGATTTCGCATGCTCCTTCTTGAGGGCCACCCAGCTATGAGTGTAGCTGCGATAGGGGCAGACAGACAGGTTGGCCAACCCTGCCAGTCGCCTGCTGCCTGGACCTGTTTATGGTGTATTTGGCCAGACTCAGGAACAGGTTCACGAGGAGGTCCTCCTCCTTCCCAGTCCCCTCCACTCTCCATCTATGGATGCCCATAAGGAGCTGAAGTGCAAACAAAATGTTAACAAAATAACTGAAAAGGAGTGCAGCCTAAAATATTTAACAGAGACATAGTCCATGATACTACAAGACTGCAAAAAGGACAGGTTTCTTGGGAGCCCATGAACCTACAGTTGTAGGGGACTACTGCAGGCACTACCCTCCACCCCAAATCCCTGAAGTTGAGGGAGAGGATCTGTCCGTAAAGAGACCTCCACTTGGAACACTGCTGCTGGATGGCAACAAGGCTCACAACTGCATTTCCAGGCAAAGGGCAAGAGCATGGTAGTGGAAGGCAGCAGCAGCAGTCCATACAGGAAATCCCTTAGTGCAATGATAAAGGGCAGGGAGGACATTGCCTTGAGGCGGCTCAAAATGTGGGGACCCAACCCCGGGAGAGCTGGTCTAGGCTTGGGACTAATCTGAAATTCCACCCTGGTAGGAGCACGCTCAGTTTCAGGCACCTCCTCAAGACCACATGACAGCAGATCCAAACTCAGCCATTTTGAGGTCGCAGATGGCTTCAGTCACAAGCTGAATGCCCCTGCCATGTGCTGAGCCAACTCATGGAGTGTGATCCAGTGAACCCCTCTGCCAACCCACATGTTCCTGATCCTGGTCACTCTGGCAGCCACAGTGTATCTCTCTGCCAACAATCAGAAATGGAATTGGCAGAGGAACAGATTCCTAAGCAGCAGACAGGAGGGAGCTGCGTTCTGAGGTGATGTGTCCCAGACTCCTGGTAGAAGATGGGCAATACCTGCTTTTAATCTAGCTAGTCTTCCCTCATTCTTCTAAACCCCAGTGGATAGAATCCTAACCAGCTCAATGTCTCCTCACACATCGGTCCTACCATCCCAGGAATCAAGCTGGTATACCTTCTCTATATAGCAATAACCTTCCCCAGAGAAGATCAAAACTGCGCACAATATTCCAGGTGTGTCCTCACCAAGGCTCTGTATAACGGCAGCAAGACATCCCTGCTCCTGCACTTGAATCCCCTCTCGATGAATGCCAACATATAATTTATTACTGTTGCGGACTTTAATGTCACAATTGATCACAATTTTAAAGTTAAAGTTTATTTATTAGTCTTACATTAACACTGCAATGAAGTTACTGTGAAAATCACCAAGTTGCCACACTTCGGCGTCTGTTCAGATACACTGAGGGAGAATTTGGCATGGCCAATTCACTTAATCTGCGCATTTTTGGAGTGTGGGAGATACTGGAGCACCCGGAGAAAAATAACACAGACACGAGGAGAATGTGCAAACTCCACGTAGATAGTGACCCAAGCTGGGAATTGAACTTGGGTCCCTGGCACTGAGAGGCAGGAGTGCTGACCACTCTGCCACTGTGCTCCTTCAAGTAATCACAACAAGTCCCAAAGTTCTCTGAAGTATCTGTTTTAATCAAGCTATATAACTCAGACCTTGGAAAATCACAACTAGCTAGACTGCAGAATTCAGAAATACACAAGCAATTATAGTTTCAAATTCAATTATAAATAGTTAGCATATACCAATCATGTTTCAGAGTTATCTCTATCCAATCATGGTTATTGATTAAGGTTACATCATGCATACAAAAAGGTATACTGTCTAATTAAAACTCATGCATGTGATTTCAAGAAATGAGAGCTATATCTCTGACCAATGGTATACCAACTTTTCTTTCCATTGTTCCTTGTTCTAATGTACTGCAGCTGCACATCGTTTAATTAAGTGGCCCTTGACTCTTACCTGAGTCTACTTTAATCAAGACATATCATTTGCACGTAGATTCCTTGTGTGACTGAGGTTCAGCTCGCAGCTTATGTGACTTTAAACCTTGTGTGATTATTAAATTACTGCCTGCTGCACCTGCATGTTTACCTTCAGTGACTGGTGTACTACAGAACCCAGGTCTCATTGCACATTCCTCTCTCTAATTTTGTAGCCGTTCAGATAATAATCTGCCAGTTAAAGGGAAGGAGAGCTCAGGAGACGTTGTAAGATCTCCAGAACAAATATTAGCATAGAGAGTTTGGAAAGGGGCAGGAATATAACTTCAGGCACAGCAGATAAGAGAACAACTATGAGAAGTATGATGTTGTGGGCATCACAGAAACATGGCTGCAAAGGGATCAGGGCTGAGAGCTAAATATGCAAGGATACACACTGTATCAAAAAGACAGATGGGGGCAGAGGGGGCAAGGTTGCCCGGTTAGTAAGAAACTAAATTAAATTGATGCAAAGAAGTGATATACACTTCTTTGGAAGATGTAGAATCTGTGTGGGTAGAGTTGAGGAACCACAAAGCTAAAAACAAATTTGTGGAATGTCTATGAGATGGCTTGGTGGAGCAACTTGTGGCAGAACCCAGTAGGGAGCAGGAAATTCTGGATTTGGTATTGTGTAATGAGGCAGACTTGATAAGGGAGCTTAAGGTGAAGAAACCAGTCACCAGCGGAGTGCCTCAAGGATCTGTTCTGGGACCCTTGTTGTTTGTCATTTTCATAAATGACCTGGATGAGGAAGTGGAGGGATGGGTAAGTAAGTTCGCTGATGACACGAAGGTCGGTGGTGTTGTGGATGATCTGGAAGGATGGCAAAAGTTGCAGCAGGACATAGATAGGATGCAGGACTGGGCGGAGAAGTGGCAGATGGACTTCAACGCGGATAAATGTGTAGTCGTCCATTTTGGCAGAACCAACGGGATGAACGAGTACACTATCAAGGGCAGAAGTCTGAGTAGTGTTGAGGAGCAGAAGGATCTTGGGGTCCGGGTCCACAGGACTCTTAAATCGGCCTCGCAGGTGGAGGAGGTGGTCAAGAAGGCGTATGGTGTACTGGCCTTCATTAATCGAGGGATTGAGTTTAGGAGTCGGGAGGTAATGCTGGAACTTTATAAGACCCTTGTCAGGCCTCATTTGGAGTATTGTGCGCAGTTCTGGTCGCCTCACTATAGGAAAGATGTAGAAGCTATTGAAAGGGTGCAGAGGAGATTTACAAGGATGTTGCCTGGACTGGGAGGCATGCCTTATGAAGTTAGGTTGAGGGAGCTGGGACTCTTTTCCCTGGAGAGACGAAGGTTGAGAGGCGACCTGATAGAAGTTTACAAAATGTTGAGAGGAATAGATAGGGTGGACTCTCAGAGGCTATTTCCCCGGTTTGAAATGGTCGCTACGAGAGGACACAGATTTAAGGTGCGGGGAGGGAGGTTCAGAAGTGATGTTAGGGGTAAGTTTTTCACTCAGAGGGTGGTGAGTGAATGGAATCGGCTGCCGTCAGTGGTGGTGGAGGCGAACTCGCTGGGGTCTTTTAAAAGACTTCTGGATGAGTATATGGGGTTTAATGAGATTGAGGGTTATAGATAGGTCTGTAGGTTGGTACGTGATGTGATCGGCGCAACTTGTGGGCCGAAGGGCCTGTTTGTGCTGTAGTGTTCTATGTTCTATGTTCTATGTTAAACCGTTAGGAGGCAGTGACCAGATAGAATTCACCCTGCGGTTTGAGAGGGAGAAGCTGGAATCAGATGTAACGGTATTACGGTTGAGTGAAAATAACTATGAGGCATGTGGAGGAGCTAGCCAGAGTGATTGGGAGAGGAGCCGAGCAGGAAAGACCATGGAGTAGCAATGGAAGGACTTTCTAGGAGCAATTCAGGAGACATAGCAGAATTTCATTCCAAAGAAGAGGGCAAGGCAACCATGGCTGTCAAGGGAAGTCAGGGACAGCATAAAAGCAGAAGAAAAAGCATACAATATGGTGAAGATTAGTGGAAAACCAGGGGATTGGAAAGCCTTTAAAAACCAGAGGACAACTAAAAACGCAATAAGGGTGGAGAAGATGAAATATGAGAGTAAGCGAGCCAGTAACGTAAAACAAGATTGCAAAAGTTTTTTTTAAGCGATATAAACGGTAAAACAGAGGCAAGAGTGGACATTGTGTCAAAATCTGGTTACAAACAACACTAGGCACGAAGAGTACTCAACTTCCAAGTCTGAATTTTGTTATTGAGAAAGGTCTTATTTTCATCCGTAGTCAAGCCTGGCAGCAGTGTTTATAGAACTAACACAAAGTTTGGATTTGGTCACTTATCCTGAGTACGTAAGCGCTGGCTTTACTGGGCCTTATTTGGCTAATAATCATTTTCCATTGCTTAACAAAGTTGTTGTCATAACTTAATTTCCAAATTGTTGTAACTCTGAATGATAACCATTGCCTATTCTCCGTCATTCCTTTAAGTAATGTTCCCTAGTCCATCAAAGCCAACTTGAGGCTCATTGTAGTTTACTTCATATAGGTTCAGGATGCTTGTCTCAGAATCAATTACTTCACTCTTCATCTTGATGAAGAAGTCTATTATATTATGGTTGATCATGCCCAAGGAGCTTTGCACAAATAGACTGCCAATTATTAATTTCTCATTACACAATACATAGTCTAGGATGGCCTATTCTTGATATGGTTCCTATATGTATTGGTGCAGAACTCCAGGAATTCCTCCTTTATGGTATTGTGATGAATCTGATTTGCCCAATCTATGTGCAAATTAAAATCATCCACGATAATAGATGTTCCTTGATTTAATGTGCCTCTGTCTTCCTGTTTAGTGCCTTTCTCAACACTACAGCTTGGGGATCGATACACAACCATCACTAATATTTTTTGCCCCTTAAAATTTCTTAGTTCTACTCATATAGATTCCACATTGTCAGAGCTAATATCCTTTCTCAGTATCAAGTTAATTTCCTCATCATCAGCACTGCAACTCCACCACCTTTTCCTTTCTGTCTATCCTTCTACCTGTAACTTCCAGTAACATTTGAAGAATTGTATCTTGTGCAGTTTGCTTAATCTGAGCAAGACACTTGTCCGTCAGATTCAATGTCTCTGATCAATTGATAAATTCATAGACCAGAAGATATGAAAGTGTGGTGACAAACATTGCGCTTGATGATCTCTCGTGTGAGAATCCAATAGTTACCAGGAGTGAGAAAGATGTCACAAAAGCTTCATCACAAACTTCACCTTTGAAGGGTTACGCCAGGCTGTGGCTCTTCTGATGGAGCAGGAGACTTGCTGACATTGAGAATGATTTGTCACAGAACTCACAAATAAATGGTTTGTCCCCTGTATGGATACGTTCATGTATGCGGAGATACCCTGCCTGCGAGAATGATTTGTCACAGAACCCACACCCAAATGGTTTCTCTCCTGTGTGGCATCTCTGATGGACCAGAAGGCTTGATGACCTCAAGAATGATTTGTCACACACCGCACATGTGAACGGTTTCTCCCCTGTGTGGGTGCGTTCATGTGTGTGAAGGTGTGCTGTCTGTGAGAATGAGTGGCCACACACCTTGCACCTGAATGGTTTCTCCCCTGTGTGACTGCGTTTGTGAGAGTGAAGGTGCCCTGCCTGTGAGAATGATTGGCCACACACCTTGCAGATGAATGGTTTCTCCCCTGTGTGGGTGCGTTCGTGTGCATAGAGATGCCCTGCCTGTGAGAACGATTGGCCACACATCTTGCAACTGAATGGTTTCTCTCCTGTGTGAGTGCGTTTGTGTGTGCGGAGGCTCCCTGCCCTTGAGAATGATTTGTCACACACTGTGCAGATGAATGGTTTCTCTCCTGTGTGGGTGCGTTCGTGTACACAGAGGGAAGATGAGTGTGAGAATGATTTGTCGCACACCTCACATGTGAAAGGCTTCTCCCCTGTGTGGGTCCGTTGGTGTTGGCAGAGGGCTGATGATCGAGAGAACGATTGGTCACACACCTCACAAGTGAATGGCTTCTCCCCTGTGTGGGTCCGTTGGTGTTGGTGGAGGTACCCTGATACTGAGAATGATTTTTCACACACTTCACATGTAAATACTTTCTTGCCTTTGTGAATGCGTTTGTGTACATGCAGGTACGATGATGTTGTGAATGATTTGTGACACAGCTCACATCTGAATGGTTTCTCACCTGTGTGAGTGCGTTGATGATTATGGAAAGCTGATAATTTTGGGAATGATTTTTCACACACCTCACACGTGAACAGTTTCTCCCCAGTGTGAACTCTTTTATGTACATGGAAATCCGATGATTGTGAGAATGATTTGTCACATATGGCACATTCAAATGGCTTCTCCCCCGTGTGACTGCGTCGGTGAATCTCTAATGTTGACGGATGTGCGAAAGCTCGATTACACTCCTCACACTTGAGTCGTTTCTCTGCCATGTTATTATCCAGTATTACTGCTGGGACAACAAATGCACTCGCGTGTTTGAGGATCTTATGAGCTGGTGGAACTCTCCCCGCCCTTGAAGAGCATCTACAAGAATGAGTCAGAGGTTCAATGATTGATTGAAGCTTTTGCTACATTTGGAGTCACTCACACTTCTTCCCAGCTTCACTCTAACTGATCATGCACAGCTGATCAATTTCCAGATGGTGGTTTCACTACTCAACCTTCTCTGTGTTGAGCAATGCTGTGAAGGGACTGGATGGCTTCCCACAGTTGTGCAGTTGCTCCCTGGGTGATGATCAGTATCTATCTGTGGTGTCTATTCTCTAAGTATTCTCTGATGTAGTACAGTGCAATCTTCTGTAAAACAGGAAAAGGAAACGTAATTTTTTCCAACTTCCTCTCCTCCTTTGCTGATACTTCCATGGGATTTGAGTGTCGCTGAGCAGAACCAGAGTTATTGCTCATCCTAGTTACCATTGATTGTGGTGAGGTGACTTCCTGAACCGCTACAGTTAACGTGGTGTAGGTACACCCACAGTGCGTTTAGGGAAGGAAGTCAAGGACTTTGACCCAACAACAATGAAAGAATGGTGAGTCAGACTAGTGTGTGACTTGGAGGGAAACAGACAGGGGGTGGTCTTCCAATGCATCTAGTGCCTTTGTCCTCTAGGTGGTAGAACTTGCTGGTCTGGAAGCTGCTATCAAAGCAGCCTTGGTGAGTTCCTGCAGTGTATCTTTTACATAATCCACACAACTGTCATTGTGCATCAGTAGTGAAGATGGTGAGTGTTTAAGTTGGTGGATGGGGGCCAATCAAGGGGTCACTTGGTCCTGGATGGGTAAGAAACTGGAGGTCTTTAATAAAAAAGGTATTTTCTCCACAATTCAAAAAACAAAAAAAGGCAACAACTTTTGAACAGTTTGTAGAAACACAAGGTCACTGTGTTAATATTCCTAAGCTGGTTAGATGGCATCCTGTATACCTCCTTATTGTTTAGAAAGGATCAGGATATCACTTTCAGCAGAATATAAACTAAAAAGCTGACCTCGAGCAGGGCGATGAATAGGGAAGGTGGTAACCACCCTGACAGGTTAGATACTTGTCCTATGTCCATTGGATAGATCATTGACACTGAGCAAGATACCAGCCTCCAGAAAAATGAGGTATTAACAAGTTCCCAGGCAAAACTGTGGTTTACTGTTACAGGTCATATCCTGGTAAGGGGGCTTATTAATAAACAATTGTGGGAGTGGATCAAATTAAATAGTTTTATTGAGATTGATATTAGAATTTGTATTAATAGCTTTAGAGTACGCAAGTATTGCAATAAGAGACTGTATGGCATGATGGAAAATTTAGCCAATACTATCTGCATGATGGGATCTTTAATCAAACGCACAATCCTTACTGTGAGGGTTTTAACTCAAAGTGCTGAAACTCCACTCTGTCATGACAAGTTAGGGAAGAAAATATGTTAAAGTTAGCATACAATTCATTATTGCCCACAACTACACACATATATAAAGATACAATAGAACCACAGAATCCCTACAATGCAGGAGGCCATTAAATCTGCACTGACTCTCTGAAAGACAGTCTTACCCAACACCACCACCTCCCCCCACCCCACCCCACACGTTTACCATGGCCAATCCACCTAACCTACACATCTTTGGACACTAAGGGGCAATTTAGCAAAGCTAATCCATCTAACCTGCATATCCTTAGTTACCAAGAGGCTGTTTAGAATAGCCAATCCACCTAACCTGCAAATCTTTTGTCTGGGAGGAAATGAGACCATCCAAAGAAAACCCACAAAAATAAGGGGAGAACATGTAAACTCCATACAGTCAGCCAAGGTCAGAATTGTACTGGGGTTCCTGCAGCTGTGAGGCAGCAGTGCTAATCACAGTGCCACTGTGATGCCCAAGGGAGAACAGAACTGTGCCTTTTATTTCTGGAGGTAGTGAATATGTAAGTAAAATGATTCCCCATTATGTGCCTCATTGAAGCCAAACCAATTTGACAGAAGATCTCCTTAAATTTGTTAAAACTCAACATACCTTGTGGCATAAGTGATTTTGTCAGCATGTAGACATCTTCTGTTTCTTTAGTTTTGTTCAGGTTTTTATAGGTTCTTCCAACATTCATATCAACTCCAAAGTCACCTTTGCAATATGAACAGGAAACAGTGAAACACACATCATACTAGCAAAACTAATCCAATATTCTCCTGTCTTTGTAGTTATCCAACTCCCCTCTCCTCCAATTTCTATCACTGCTCATTAAACTCCCCGAGGAGTAACTCTCTCTCTTTCTCTCCCCTGAACAAAAACATTCAGAATTTGCATCATTTTTTTCAACCTTTTAAGTTATTTGCCACATGTTCAGTGAGTCAGCGTTCAAGTCCGCAATCTAAGTCTTCGCTGATGTTATATTTGTAATCTGATTCTGGTTTTCTTACTCGGAGACAGGTCCCTCCCTATTCCACAGTTCTCTCACCACACCGGATACTTTCTCATGCACCCACTCAGACTGCACATCCCAAATTCAGCTATCAGACACAGCACTGGGCAAAAATATCAAATCCAAGCTCAAGCTTTTGGGAAAGGCTGAGGTCTTCAGGTAAAGTCTGTAAAGAAGACATAGAACATAGAACACTACAGCACAAACAGGCCCTTCGGTCCACAAGTTGCGCCGATCACATCAACACCTACCAACCTACATTAAAAGACATTTCAATAAATGTGTCTCTACCATCCCAAATAATTATACCTCACCTTCTCATATTTAGCAGTGCAAATGAGAAGAGAACTGCTTCCAATAAACACACTCAATATCCAACACACAGCTCCAATCAAACAGCTCAGCACAAAGCACCGAGTAAACAGGTCTCTCAGCTGGATCTTCTCACACAGCATAAGGGGCATTTCCACACCTGATTCCCCACAGGATAGTCAGACTGCCTGAACATTAGTGTGGATATGATGCAATGTAATTATTATAAATTCTGCTCCTTCACTCACCATCTCCGGACTTGGTTTTCAGTCCCTACAGGAAGTGAAGCAGCTGTGAAAGAGGAAGAGGAGAGAATGGGCAGAGTGGGTGGGCTCTCTGATTGACGTCTCTCACAGCCAATCCCAATATTTCTGGAGTAACAGGAGTTTCCTGAAGTTTGGGAAACTGACCAGGGAAACGGAGGAGACTTTGAGCAGCAGATCAGGTGGGGATTTAAACTTGTCATTGTCCCATCTGAATAAAACCTCACTTATTGCAGCTGCTGTCCCAGTTTCCCTGGTAAATGTTTGACAGAAATTTCTAGTGAGGGAATAACATTCTTCATCCTCGGAGGCTTTCAAACTGACAACATCAGTGTGGGATATGCAGCCTTGGATGAGTCTGACAGCAGCTCAGAAGAGGAAGACCCTCAGCATCCAAATCAATGATGGGGATCAGCACATGTACAGAAGGACAGAGGAGAGAGGAGGTATAAGAGGGATTCACAGAAGGAATGATCATGCGGAAAACGGCATCAGGGTTCTGGAACAAAGGAGGCACGGGAGAGGGAAATAGAAAAGAGTGTGGGTGGGAAGATTGTGCCACTGCTTGGGAGGAACTCTGACTCAAGGAGCGATTGTAACCTGGGGAGTGACTCTGCTCAGAATGTGACCTGGGATTGAGAAGTTATTACCTCGGAGATTGATTCCAAGGTGACCAAGTGTTGCAAAATGTTAAATCTTACGGGATCCAGGGTGAGATATCTAAATGTATACAAAATTGGCTTCTTGACAGAAGCCAGAGGGTGGTTGTAGAGAGTTGTTTTTTCAAACTGGAGCCCTGTGACCAGCGGTGTGCCTCAGGGAGCAGTGCTGGGCCAATTATTATTTGCCATTTATATTAATGATTTGGATGAGAATACAGGGGGCATGGTTAGTAAGTTTGCAGATGACACCAAGATTGGTGGCATAGTGGAAAGTGAATAAAGTCATTTCCAATTGCAACAGGATCTTGATCAATTGGGCCAATGGGCTGACAAATGGCAGATGGAGTTTAATTTAGACAAATGTGAGGTGATGCATTTTGGTAGACTGAACCAGGGCAGGACTTACTCAGTTAATACTAGGGCTTTGGGGAGAGTTACAGAACAAAGAGATCTAGGGATACATGTTCATAGCTCCTTGAAAGTGCAGTCACAGGTGGACAGAGTGGTGGAGAAGGCATTTGGCATGCTTGGTTTCATTGGTCAGAACACTGAATACAGGAGTTGGAAGGTCTTGTTAAAGTTGTACAAGACATTGGTAAGGCCACACTTGGAATACTGTGTGAAATTCTGGTCAGCCTATTGTAGGAAGGATATTATTAAACTCGAAAGAGTACAGAAAAGATTTACTAGGCTGCTACCGGGATTTGATAGATTGAGATATAAGGAGAGGCTGGACAGACTGGGACTTTTTTCTCTAGAGCACAGGAGGCTCTGAAGCGTAGGGTTGATTTTACAGAGGTCTACAAAATAATGAAGGGCATAGACAAAATAGATAGTCAATATTTTTTCCCAAAGGTAGGGGAGTCTAAAACTAGAGGGCATGAGTTTAAGGTGACAGGGGAGAAACAGTGTCCAGAGGGCAATTTTTTTCACACAGAGGGTGGTGAGTGTCTGGAACAAGCTGCCAGAGGTAGTAGTAGAGGCGTGTACAATTTTATCTTTTAAAAAGCATTTAGATAGTTACATGGGTAAGATGAATATAAAGGGATATGGGCCAAATGTGGGCAATTAGGATTAGTTTAGGGATTTTAAGGGTGGCATGGACAAGTTGGGCCAAAGGGCCTGTTTCCATGCTGTAAACCTCTATGACTCTAAATCTGTGGAAATAAGATAGGGACAGTTAAACAGTGGGAGCAGGAGTGAAGGGGTATTGGTGAGAATGATGTTTTGGAAGGCAGGGCAGCGTTGCTGAAAGTGGGCAGTATATTCTGTGACAGTGGAGCTGCCGGCATCCAACCTAGTTTCTGATAAAAGCTCATCACGAGCTGAACTTAACTGTGTTCCTCTCCACATTTGCTGATTGGCCTGCTGAACATTCCAGCATTTTTCATTTTGATTACAATTTTTAAAGCAAAGAAACAGACCTTTTGGCCCCTCTACTTTCGAACAGTGATTTTCCTCAACATGAGCTTTCCGCCTTCCAATTCTTAATCTCGCTCTATCAGTAGATCCTTCTCTTCCTTTCTCCCTCATCTATTTATCCAGTTTCCAATCAAATACATCAAAACTATTTGTCTCAACCATTCCCTGCAGGATCAAGTTTCACATTCTAATCATTCTCTTGGGAAAGATTTCTCCTGGATTGCTCCTTGGATTTATTATTGACCATCTAATAGTACTGGCCCCTGGTTTTGGACTCCCCCACAAAAATGGAAACATCTGTCCATTTATCCCCCTGAATTCTTAATTTTACAATTCATTTCTACAATGTCCCCCCTCAGCATCCACTTTTCTAGGGAAAAGAATGCGAGCATAGTCAGAAATTTACAGTTTGGAAACAGGACTTTGGCCCAACTTGTCCATGCACCCAGTTTTTACCAATAAGCTAGTACCAATTGTCCATATTTGGCCCATATCCCTCTGCACCCATCTTACCCATGTAACTGTCTAAACGCTTTTCAAAAGACAAAATTTACCATCCTCTGGCAGCTCATTCCAGATTCTCACCACCTCTGAGTGAAAAAAATGCCCCTCTGGACCCTTATGTATCTCTCCCCTCTAACCATAAACCTATGCCCTCTAGTTTTAGACTTCCTTACCTTTGGGAAAAGATGTTGACTATCTACCTTTTCTGTGCTCCTCATTACTTTATAGACCTCTATAAGATCACCCTACTCCTCCTGCACTCCAGGGAAAAAAGTCCCAGTCTATCCAGCCTCCTTATTACTCAAACCATCAAGTTCCAGTAGCATCTTCGTAAATCTTTTCTACACTTTCTAGTTAATAATATCCTTTCTATGATAGGGTGATCAGAACTGTAGACATTATTTCAAATGACCTTACTAATGTCTCATACAACTTAAAGACACCCCAACTCCTGTATTCAATGTTCTGACCAATGAAACCTGAATGCTGAATGCCTTCTTCACCACCCTGCACCTGTGACGCCATTCTCAAGAAGCTATGAACCTGTACTCCTAGATCTCTTTCTTCTATAACTCTCCACAAAGCTCTACCATTAACTGAGTAGATCCTGCCCTGGTTCGATCTACCAAAATGTATCACCTCACATTTATCTAAATTAAACCCCATCTGCCATTCACTGGCCCAATTGATGAAGATCCATTGCAATCCTAGATAACCTTCTTCACTGTCTACTATGTCATCAATTTTGGTGTCATCTGCAAACTTACTAACCATGCCTCCTAAATTCTCATCCAAATCATTAATATAAATAATAAGTGGACCCAGCACCGATCCCTGAGGCACACTGCTGGTCACAGGCCTCCAGTTTGAAAAACAACCCTCTACAACTATCTTCTTCTGTCTTCGGTCATTAAGCCAATTTTGTATCCAATTGGCTACCTCACCCTGAATCCTCATGAGATTTAACCTTATGCAACAACCTACCATTTGATACCCAGTCAAGGGCCTTGCTAAATTTCATGTTGACAACATCGACTGCAATGCTCTTATCTACCTTCTTGGTTACCCCTTCAAAAACCTCAATCAAATTCCTAAGTCATGACCTTCCACTCACAAAGCCATGCTGAATGTCCCTAATCAGTCCTTGCCTCTCTAAATACCCGTAGGTCCTGTCTCTCAGAATACTTACCCACAACAGACATTAGGCTCACTGGCATGTAGTTCCCAGGCTTTTCCCTGCAGCCCTTCTTAAACAAAGGCACAACATTTGCCATCTTCCAATCTTCAGGCACCTCACCTGTAGCTGTCAATGATTCAAATATCTCTTCTAGGGCAGATCTGCAATTTCCTCCCACATTGTCCTGTGAAACATTTCATCTGGTCCCAGGGATATATCTACCTTGATGCGCTTTAAGACTTCCAGCACCACCACTTCTGTAATACATTCACTCCTCAAGACATTACTATTTATTTCCCCAAGTTTCTGAACATCCATGTCTTTCTCAACAGTAAATGCCGATGATAAATATTAATTTAGGATCTCGCCCATCTCTTGTGGCTCCACACATAGATGACCTTAATTGATCTTTAAGAGGCCCTATTCTCTCTCTAGTTACTCTTTTAGCCTTTATGTATTTATAGGAGCTCTTTGGATTCTCCTTTGCCTTATTTGTCAAAGCAATCTCATGTTCCCTTTTTACCCTTCTGATTTCTCTCTTAACCCTACTCCGGCAACCTCTATACTCTTCAAGGGATCCACTTGATTGCAGCTGCCAATGCATGTCATGTGCTTCCTTCTTGTTTTTGACCAGGGCCTCAATATCCCGAGTCATCCACGGTTTCCTATTTCTAAGAGCCTTACACTTCACTGCTTACCCTGAACACTGGTTAACATACTTTTAAAAGCATTCCACTTACCAACCATTCCTTTGCCTGCCAATAGACTTCCCCAATCAACTTTTGAGAGTTCCTGTCTAATACCATCAAAATTGGCCTTGCCCCAATTTAGAATTTTAACTTTTGTGCCAGACCTATCATTCTCCATAGCTATCTTAAAACTAATGAAATTGTGGTCATTGGTCTCAGTGATCCATCACTAACACTTCTGTCACTTGCCCTTCCTTATTTCCCAAGAAGAGGTCAAGTTTTCTAGTCGAGCCATCCACATACTGAATGAGAAATTCCTCCTGTATACACTCAACAAATTTTTCTCCATCCAAATCCCTAATGCAATGGCTGTCTCAGTTAATGTTGGGAAAGTTAAAGTCCCCTACTATTACCACACTATTTTTCTTGCAGCTATCTTTAATCTTTTTACATATTTGCTCCTCAATTTTCCACTATTTGGGGGCCTGCAGAAGAATTGTATCAAAGTGATCTCTCCCGTATTTTTCAGTTAGACCCGTACAGACTCAGTAGGCGAACCCTTGGATATTTCCCTTCAGTACTGCTGTGATGTTCTTCCTAATCAAAAATGCAACTCCTTCTTCTCTCTTACCGTCTTTTCTATTTGTCCTATAGTATCTGTACCCTGGAAAATTGAGCCACCAGTCTGCCCCTCCCTTAGCCATGTTTCAGTGAATAGCTATAATATCCCAGTTCCATATACTCGTTCCATATACTCATCCATGCCCTGAGTTCATCTGCCTTGCCCGTCAGGCCTCTTGCGTTGAAATAAATGCAGTGTGATCTGGACTTCTCCTGCTCTCTGCCTTGCTTTCTCAGACCATCTGTCTGGTCATGTATTGTACACTCTCCGTGTTTTATTTCTCTTAGCCTTAGTGGAACCATTCACTGAGTTCTCCACAGTCTCTATATTCTTGTCCTTTTTATTTTTGACTTTGGTTTCTCTGCCTTTAACTTTTCCCCTTATTGTCTTTTGTTTTTGTTTCCACTTTACTTTCATCGGACTTACTGCATTGGTTCCCATCCCCCTGCCACATTAGTTTAAACCCTCCCCAACATGTTCATTCTTTCCTGATAGTTACAATCCCTCAATTTTTAATGTTATCCTTATGAAAATTTTTAACCTTCTCCAGTTCCTTTCTGTCCTTTCTCTGCTTTTCAGTTGTTTCCTTCCAAAAACAGACCCCAATGTTGTTTGTTTTTTTTAAAAATAAAATGTCCTTGTTGAGCTGCCGTGTTACTTTTAGCGTTTGATGAATCTAAAGTTCTGCATATGTTTGTTTGTCTTTCTTGATTTTCAGAAGGCGTTTGACAAGGTACCTCACAAGAGGTTATTGCAGAAGGTCAGGGGACATGGAGTTGGGGGTAGGGTGTTAGCGTGGATAGAGGATTGGTTGTCAAATAGGAGGCAGAGAGTGGGGGTCAATGGGTGCTATTCGGATTGGCGGATGGTGACTAGTGGAGTGCCCCAGGGGTCGGTGCTGGGGCCTCAGCTATTTACCATTTATATAGATGATCTGGAGGAGGGAACCGAGTGTATGGTGTCGGAATTTGCTGATGACACCAAGATTGGTGGAACGGCAAATTGTGCGGAGGGTGTGGAGAGTCTGCAGAAGGATCTAGATAGGCTGGGCGAATGGGCCAGGAACTGGCAAATGGAATTTAATGTTGGCAAGTGCGAGGTGGTCCACTTTGGTAGGAATAATGGTAGGAAGGATTATTACTTACGTGGCGAAAAACTACAGCAGGCGACGGTGCAGAGGGACCTCGGGGTCCTTGTGCATGAGTCGCAAAAACCCAGCTTGCAGGTGCAGCAGGTGGTCAGGAAGGCTAATGGGATGCTGGCCTTCATAGCGAGGGGGATTGAATATAAAAGTAGGGAGGTCTTGCTGTGGCTGTACAGGGCATTGGTGAGGCCGCAGCTGGAGTACTGTGTGCAGTTTTGGGCGCCGTACTTACGCAAGGATATTTTGGCCTTGGAGGGAGTGCAGAGGTGGTTTACTGGCTGATGCCGGAGTTGAGGGGGTTGAGCTATGAGGAGAGGCTGAATAAACTAGGCTTGTACTCGTTAGAGTTTAGAAGAATGAGGGGAGATCTCATTGAGACGTATAAGATGATGAATGGGACAGAGAGGATAGAGGTGGAGAGACTCTTCCCGCTCAGAAAGGATAGTAGGACTAGGGGGCACAGCCTCAAGATAAAGGGGGGGCGGTTTAGAACGGAGTTGAGGAGGAACTTCTTCACTCAAAGGGTGGTGAATCTCTGGAATTCTCTGCCCGTTGAAGTGGTGGAGGCTACCTCGCTAAATATTTTTAAGACGCGGGTTGATGGGTTTTTGATAAGAGAGGGGATTAAGGGTTATGGGGAGAGGGTGGGAATGTGGAACTGAGCCACGACAGATCAGCCATGATCTTATTGAACGGCGGGGCAGGCTCGAAGGGCTAGATGGCCTACTCCTGCTCCTATTTCTTATGTTCTTATGTTCTTACGTGTGATGGAAACAAACTCCATCTGTATTATTAAAGTTCAGTATCATTTCTGAGCAATAGCATTGGGAGCAAGAGAAAAGCACAAGGGTGTTAAAGAAACTTCTATCTGTAGTATTCTGAGAGTTTTCCCTGACATGAGTCTCTGAGTGTTAATAAAGTGAGCCAGCTTTCAGGAGTGGGTATGGGGTAGAATCAGACCCTGCTTTAGTTGGCGATGTGAATTATAAACAGCTCCTCTTCAAGTGAGACATATTTGACACTGAGTAATGTTTGTACTCTCCTATCTGGGACGATTACTGTCCTCAGTATGGTGAGGGAGTGAGGCTGAGTCTCTACAGACTTGAGTTGCCTCAGCCCATCATACCTTGATATAATAGCGATGTGATATGACCACCTTACACTCTTCCAAAATTCATTTTGTGCTCTAGGAAAGATCATGACTCATTCTCAAATGTTTTATGTTGGTTGATTCAAAGTTTGTAAGCTGAATATTGGGTTGTTTATCTGCTGTTTTATCAATCTTCTGTATAGATTTATAATTCACCAATTCACTCTTTAGCTTAACGCACACCACTTACAGTATCCATATTGACCAGGACAAATTGATTGTCACATGAATATTTCTTCAGACTGGGCTCCCTGTACAAATCTCACCCACCATTTATTGAAACACAATGAGTGAAGAAATTATCTGTAGATGTTTACATACTATTGATCATGAAGCCAATTTGATTGCAATGTACCATCCTTAAATAAAACTGCTTTAATTGGTCACATTTTTTAAAAAGTGTTTGTAAAACAAAATAAAATACTGCAGATGCTAGATGTCAGAAATAAAAACAAAATGCTGGAAAATCTCTACAGATCTGGCAAGCTCTGTGAAGAGAGAATTACAGTCAATGTTTTGAGTCTAATATGACTCTTGGACAGAACATATTTGACTCAAAGCAGTTCCTAGATTTGGAAAATGTCCTGATTTATCTTTGAGGTTCAATATAAATGATCTCCCATTTCCCCCCATTGAACTTCTGCTGCTGCAGTTTTATCCCCTCACTTCATCTATTAATGTGCCTTTGGAACTTGCCACTCCATCCACAATACTGATCATGTCATGTCACTTGTTATCAGTAAACTTTCCCAGAATATTCCTCCATTAAAGTTATTGATCAATATAATGAATAGCTGAGTCTCCAGTACACATCTTGGGAACACTGCTGGGCATATCCTGACAATTAGAGAACATTCCCTTTTTCCTAACTCTATCTCCAACAAATTATCAACCTCTGTCACAAGGTTCTCTCCAATTCTATGCATGTTCACCTTCTGTGCAGAACATTTACAAATACTTTTGGAAGTCCATATAAAGAAACTTCTAGAGACCCTGTCCAGCATGTTAATAAAGCAATTTGAAAAGATCATTAAATTAATCATTAGATTGCAATGACTTATTGCACAACAACATAATAACAGGTATAACCACCCAAAGAACATGAAGAACAGAATAGGCACAGGGGCACTTCATTCGGCCTGGACAACCTGCTGCTCCATTCAATATGATTAGGATTAATCTTCTACCTCAATCCCACCTTCCTACACTATCCCCATCTCTTTATTCCCTCAGTATGCAAAAATCCATCAATCTCCGACTTAAATATACTCAGTGACCGAACATCCATGGCTCTCTTGGAGAGAGAATTCCAAAGATTCACAACCCTTTCAGTGAAGACATTTCTTATCTCTCCTCATCAACTGACCCACAATTCTGAACCTTGAATGAAAGCTCAAAACAAACCTTCTGCAACAGTTAACTTCTGAGTCTCAGCGAAAAAGTGATCTTTCCATTGTCACAGTCAGTGCAGTTCCCTTTCCTTCACTCCAAATGGTTGTGCCACCTCCTGTCTGAAATTGAGCCTGTTTAGAAACTATTGTGATGTTCTGGTGTGACTCATGGGAATATGCAGTGTGGGGTTGGTGGAGGGGTGGGGGGAGGTTCTTGTCTTGTGATCACACAGCTTGACCAGTTTGGTTAAAGGGCCTTCCCTTTGATTATACAGAGCTTGTCAAGTCCTTGGACATCATTTTGGTGACAATGACTTATTATGCCAAAATTCAATAACACGTTTCCACTCAGCTACAGGCCAAATTTCAGGGAGGGTAGGGGATGGGACTGTTTCTCTCTGTTATATTGTTGCAACTATTTACAGAATCAGATGGAGGCCATTCAGACTCTTGATCCTGGTCCCAATTTAATTCCATGATGGCTGATCAGTACCTCAAATTAAAATTTTTTTGATCCTGATCCCAATAAACGTAGGAACATCAGAACAGGAGGATATTCAGGCCATCAAACCTATTTTACCATTTAGTTAGTTTGTTTGATTTGTATATTCACTCCACTCAGTTCTACATTTCTCAATCCCCTTCCTAACATTCACCTCAGTCTAATTTTACATATCATCTGTTGCCATTTCAAAGTAGTGACAATGTTTGGGGTGTTGGGTAAACTGAAGACAGGATATAAAGGGACAGGATTTGCCTGGAAAGTGGAGGTAACATTGCTCCCTGAGTATTGAGATGGTGCACAGCTTGGGAGAAACGTAGCTATTTTAAATTAACCTATAGAATATGGGTTTCACCGATTAGAATAGTACTTATTATCCATCCCTAATTGCCCGAGAAAGTGCTGGTGAGCTGCCTTCTTGAATCACTGCAGTCTATGTAATGTAGATGCACTCACACTGCTGTTAGAAAAGGAATTCCAGGATTTTGACTCAGCAATGATGAAGGAACAAAATATATGTTTCCAAGTCAGGATGGAGAGTGACAGAGGGGAAATTCCAGCTGATGGTGTTCCCAGGTCTCAGCTGCTCTTGTCTTTCAAGATAGTGGCAGTCATGGGTTTGGAAAGTGCTGCCTGAGGAACTTTGGTGATTTCATGCAGTGCATCTTCGAGGTATATGTGGCTGCCGCTATTAGTTGGTGGGAAAAGGAGTGAATATTTGTGGAAGAGATGCCAAACAAGTGGGCTGTGTTGTCCTGGATATTAAAGAACAAAGAAAAACACAGCACAGGAAACAGGCCCTTCGGCCCAACAAGCCCGCGCCGCCATCTTAACAATGTATTTTTCCTACACCTCCCTTGACCCGTGTTGTTGAGCTTCTCGAGCATTGTTGGAGCTGCATTTATCCAGGCAAGTGAAAAGCATTCCATTACACTCCTGATGTGCTTTGTAAATGGTGGACAGGCTTTGGGGAGTCAGGTGGTGATTACTTAACCACTAGCCTCTTGCCTGCTCTTGTAGCTACAGTTATTATGTGACTTTATACTGCGCCCTCAGATTTATGTATACTACCTCCAATAATTCTCCTATAACTCTCCCAGTAAACATAAAATTAAATTGAAAACAGACTTCCTAAGCTCCAGCCATATCCAGGAAAAGAAACTCTCCAGACTGCCATTACTAGAGAGAGTGCAGTCACTATATCTCCAGCTAAGTAAGACAACCTGCTGTTCTATAGCTCGGTATCCTGACCTTTTTAAACCTACAACCTAAAAAGTTATATTCCTGAAACTAAAAATATTCCAAGACATGTGAATTATGAACTAATTATTCACACCCCTCAGCTGAAGAAAATGTGTTGAAAGTAATGAATTTTTATTTATACCTTGTAGAATATTACAAGATATTCTAGATCAAAAGTTCTTCAGCACTCTGTTGAATTCGATGTCCAGATTAGAATGTAAAATATTACTTTGTGATGTTTTGAGAGTTTTCATTTTACAATATTTAAAGTGCAAAGTTCTGTCTGCAAAAGAAAAATGAGAGAATCCATACAGAGCAGGTCATTCAGTCCATTGAGTCTGCATTGACCACAATCCCACCCAAGCCCTATTCCTGGAACCCCACATATTTACCCTGCTAATTGCCTGACACTCGGATCAATTTAGCATAGCCAATCCACCTAACCCGCACTGGACTGTGGGAGGAAATCACAGCACCCAGAGGAAACTCATGCATACATTGGGAGAATGTGCACCCGGGAGATAGTGACCCGAGGCCAGAATTGAATCCGGATCCCTGGCGCCATGAGGCAGCAGTGCTAACCACAGTGTTACCGTGCCACCCGTGTGTTAAGAATTGCACTGACAACCAATTTAAGATTGTTCTTCATTCTTATTGACAGATGAATTTTCAACTCACTCTTTAAAACAGTCAGTATTGCTTTCAGCTTTTGAACCTCATTGGTCTTCATGGCTGTAGCTTTCATATCTTTAAACTCTATAAAGAATGTCTCAAGTTAAATTGTCTCCTTCTTATTTAGGTATTGGCACAACCATGTTTCAATTCAAAATGGCTTATTTTTGTGACAACAACTTATTCCTCCTTTGATCAAAATCCTTTCTGGCTGTTCCAAGAATGTCATTTACAATTTCTTCTTGTATCTGATCAAGTACCTGTGTGTAAAGTGGTTCAGCTTCTTGCAGTTAGAGCACTGCTTTCCTCACGCTAACCTTACAACTGAAGACTCACTCCCCTGCGTGGATCTTCTGATGGAGCAGGAAATCCACAGACCTTGAAGGGTTTGCCACATACTTTGCTGGTGAAAGGTTTCTGCCCTGTGTGAATGTGTTGGTGTGTACAGAGAGACAATGAGTCTGGGAACGATTTGTCACGTGAATGTGAATGGCTTTTCCTCTGTATAACCTCGCCGAAGTTTCAGCAGGTCCCAGGATTCTGCAAAGCTCTTGTCACACACAGCGCATTTAAATGGTTTCTCCCCAATGTGCATGTGTTCATGTGCACAGGGGGATGATGAGTCCACGATTGATTTATCGCATACCTTGCCTGGGAAAGTTTTCTCCCCTGCATGAACGTGTTGGTGTGTGCGAAGGGTTGATGAACGTGTGAACGATTTATCACAAACCTTGCATGTGAATGGTTTCTCCCCAGTGTGAACGCGTTGGTGTCTGCGGAGATGTGATGATTCTGAGAATGATTTCTCACACACCTCACACTTAAACGGCTTCTCTCCAGTGTGACTGCGTCGATGTTTCACCAGTGTTGATGACTGTGTGAAAGCTCGGTCACACATCTCACATCTGAAAGGTTTCTCCCCTGTGTGAACCCTCTGGTGTCGCAGGAGATCAGAGGTTTGGGAGAAAGCCATCTCACAAAGTTCACACTTGAAGGGTTTCTCCCCTGTGTGAATCCTCTGGTGTATCAGGAGGGTTGAAGATGTTGCAAAAGCTTTATGACAAAACTCACAATTGAAGTGTTTCTCTCCTGTGTGGATTGTCTGATGTAGCTGAAGGCTCCTTAAGTTAGTGAAGGCTTTGTCACAGACCTCACACTTGACCGCTTCCTCCCCTGAATGAATGAGCTGGTGTGCATGGAGATTCCTTAACAGTGAGAATGATTTGTCACACACCTTACATGTGAAAGGTTTCTCCCCTGTGTGAATGCGTTCGTGTTCACGGAGATGTGATGATTGCCTGAATGATTTGTTGCATACCACACATGTGAATGGTTTTTCCCCTGTGTGAATGCGTTGGTGTTCACGGAGTGAGGATGGCTGTGAGAATGATTTGTCACACACCTCACAGGTGAATGGTTTCTCCCCTGTGTGAATGCGTAGATGCACACGGAGGGTCCAGGACTGTGTGAATGATTTACCACACAGCTTGCATGTGAATACATTTTCACCTTTCTGAATACACTTGTGTACACGGAGGTTCGATGACTGTGAGAATGATTTGTCGCACACGTCGCACGTGAATGGTTTCTCCCCTGTGTGAATGCGTCGATGTTGCACGAGCCTCGATAACTTTGGGAAGGCTCGATTACACATTTCACACTGGAATTGTTTCTCATCCATGACGCTGATCTTGTATTACAGGTGGTACAACAGATGCACCATGTGTGTTGGGAGCCAACAGGAGCCTACGGAGTCCTCCCCACACTTGAAAAGGCTCTCCCTGTCAGAATGAGGTAGTGCTTCATAAGGCTTGATCAATGATTGAAGCTCTCACCATAGCCAGAGTTCACTCACTTCCCAGCCTGATAGATTGCTAATATGAAAGATTTGTTCTGATGGAAGCTTCTAACACCACAATCAGTTTCATATCTGATTTGTCAAAGCTCCCCTAAATGATGGTTTCACTGCCGAAACTTCTGTGTTGAGCAATGCTGTGAAGGGGCTGAATGTCATCCCACAGTTGTGCACCTGTTCCTTGGGTGTGATCAGGATCTGTGTTGTCTATCTTCTCTGTATTCCCTGATGTAGTACGGTGAAATCCTTCTGTAAAACAGGAAAAGAAACATCATTTCCTCTAATTCCCTCTCCTGTGAAGAGGCTGACTCTTCTGTTAGAGACAGTTCCACAGTGAGTGCCAACCTGCTATTCCCCTGTGTGGGGGATCAGATACAAGTCCTTTCTTTTCCCTCGCATGATATCCTCTGTTTCCAGCAGCAACACTGTATAGTGACCAAGAGCAGACAACGTGGCTGCCTTTTTTTCCTCTACCCAGACTCCCATCTTCTCAAGCACCCTGAGAACAATGGAGAGACAGGCGAAGATTAGAACAGGCTATCCTTTTACTGTGAGCTCATCTCATGTTGCTGAAGACCAGTTTTACCCTCAGAGTATGTGTTTAATGTTTAAAAAAATTGAGATTTTGAAATTTCTCTCCTTTCCCAAAAGAATTCCAAGAAAACACACTGGGCAGAAAATGTGAGAAGCTAAAGAAAATATTGCTTCAGTGTGACTGATTGAAGGGTTCTGGTTTATCCTGGGAAATTAGATGCACTGCACTCACTCAGATTGCCTATTCAAATTCAGTATCAGACACAGCACTGGACAAACTTATCAAGTTTACGCCCAGGCTTTTTGGAAAGGACAAGGGCATTCAAGTAAAATTTTTAAAGAAGACATAAGACATTTCAATAGTTTGGCTGCTACAGCTGGAGGCTATTATGGAGATTAGAGATAACGAGGGCAAGGCGACACAGAGATTTGAAAATAAGGATGAAAATTTTTAAATTGAGTTGTTGCTTGACCAGGAGCCAGTGCAGATCAGTGAGTACAGGGGTGACTGGGTCTTGGTGTCAGTTGAGATATGGGCAGCAGAGCTTTGGAAAAGCTTGAATTTACCCTGCACGATATGAGAGCAGCCAGAAGACTACTGGAATACTTGAGTGTGGAGCCTACAAAGGTATGGATGAGAGTTTTAGCAGCAAATGAGCTGAGGTTGGGCGTTACTTGTCTCTCCTGAGAGGGGAGCTGGCATCTCTTCCTATATTCAGTTTCCCTTTTCCTAAGCAACACAATAATAGTGGTGGTAATTATTGTTTGCTAGAGCAGACGAGTGAAGGAGCAGAGAGAGAGCTAAGATTTTACCTGTTAAAAACCTGTTTAAAATAAGTTTAAAGCACTTTGTTCTTTGTAGAACTGTTTAAAGCATTTATTTATTGTATTTACTGCTTTAAGAATTCTGAGGGAGTGGTGAGCAGGCAGTTGTGGGACATCAGCTTTAAATCAGCGCCAGGTTTAAAAGGAGGCCTGGTGTAGACAGCGGGCAGCGTCTGAGTGGGCAGAGGAGTGAGTGGGAAGCAGAGTGAGCTACTAGGGCTTAATATCAAAAAGGGCTTGAAGGAAAAAAGGCCAGGTGAGTTCGTTTGAAAAACAAAAAAAAAAGCAAAAAAAAATTTTTTTCAAAACTACTACAGTGAATAATGGAGGGGCATGTGATATGTGGTTTCAGTATGATGTGGGAACTGGTGGACCCCAGGGTCCATCCCAGTGACCATGTCTGCAGTAAGTGCAGGTTGCTGGAGGAGCTCCAGCTCAGGGTAAATGAGCTGGCCTCTGAGCTACAGACACTGAGGCTCATCAGGGGAGAGAGGGTGCCATTGTCAATGGGGTGCAAGTGACATCCACCCCCCCTAGACTGGCTAACTCTAAGGGTCAGGGACAAGAGGGGGCTGCTGGGAGGAGGAAGGGGGGTGAGGAGCAGAGGCCTCAGCCTCTTAATCTGCATAACAGGTTTGAGGTTCTTGCTTCCAGGCTGGACGAGAACGAGGCAGGTGAGGTTAGTGAGCAAACTGCACACGGTACAGTGCTGCAGCAGGACATAGGCAAAGAGAAAGGGAAAAGGAACGTAGTAGTGATTGGGGATAGTGGGGTGAAGGGTATTGACACTGTCTTTTGTCACAATGACAAAGTGCACAGAAGGGTGTGTTGTCTGCCTGGTGCTCGGGTACGGGATGTCACAGCTGGGCTGCAGAGGAACCTGGAGTGGGAGGGTGAGAATCCGGTCGTTGTGGTACATGTGGGTGCCGGCGACGTAAGCAAAATGCAGACTGAGGATCTGGGGAGGGAGTATGAAAAGCTGGGAATGGAATTAAAAAGTAGAACCGACAAAGTGGTCATCTCTGGGCTACTGCCTGAACCGTGTGCAGACGGGCGTAGGATTGACAGGATTAAGGAAGTGAATGGGTGGCTCAGGGATTGGTGTGGGAGGAATGGGTTTGAATTCATGGGGCATTGGCACCAGTATTGGGGTAGGTGGGACCTGTTCGGGCGGGATGGGGTTGGTCTGAACCGTGCTGGGACCAGAATGCTGGCAAATCGAGTAAAGAGGACTGTAGACAGGGCTTTAAACTAATTGGGGGGGGAGGGTGCGAGGGTAGGTGATGTTACGAGGTCTAAAGTTAAGGAGAGGGTACAGGTAAGGGAAGAGGCCGAGGATGTCCCAATAATAGAGGGAGTAGGGGGCGTGAGTATAGTAGGTGACGTTGCGGCAAATAGGGTCCAGGTGAAGGCTGGGATGAAAGCACTTTATCTGAATGCACGAAGCATTCGGAATAAAGTGGATGAGCTGGTGGCGCAGATCGACACAAATGGATACGATCTGGTGGCCATTACAGAGACGTGGCTGCAGGGTGACAGGGACTGGGAGCTGAATGTACAGGGCTATCAAGTGTTCAGGAAGGATAAGCAGGAGGGAAAAGGGAGGGGCGTAGCTCTGCTGATTAAGGATAGCATCACGGTGGTAGCAAGGGATGATATTGGAGCCAAGGAGCAGAGGGTGGAATCGTTGTGGGTGGAGATTAGGAACAGCAAAGGGAGGAAAACGCTGGTGGGTGTCGTCTATAGGCCCCCGAATAATGGGGCGGGCTGTTAACGCGCAAATAAGTGCGGCGTGCAGGAATGGGACGGCCGTAGTTATGGGGGATTTCAATCTGCATATTGATTGGTCGACCCATGTTGGATGCGGGGGGCTCGAGGAAGAGTTCTTGGAATGCTGCCGGGATAGTTTCCTCGAACAGTGTGTGTTGGAGCCGACGAGGGAGCGAGCTATCTTGGATCTGGTGCTATGTAATGAGGCGGGTAGAATTAGGGACCTTGTGGTGAAGGATCCTCTTGGGGAGAGTGATCATTGTATGGTGGAGTTTCTGGTGCAGATGGAGGAGGAGAAAGTGGGTTCCCGGACACGCGTCCTTTGTTTGAATAGAGGGGAGTACGGTAGGATGAGAGAAGAATTGGCGAATGTGGACTGGGGGAGCGTGTTGGAGGGAGGGTCTGTTGAGGAGCAGTGGAGGATCTTTAAGGAGATCTTTCTTGGTGCTCAGCGGAAATTTATTCCGATGGTCAAAAAGGATAGTAGGAGGAGAGGTAATAAGCCGTGGATAACGAAGGAGGTGAAGGAAAGTGTTAAACTGAAAGCGGAGGAATTTAGAGTAGCTAAGAGTAGTGGGCGAGAAGAGGATTGGGAGAGGTTTAAATGTCAACAAAGATTGACAAAGAAGTTGATAAAGAAGGGTAGGAGAAACTATGAAGCCGGGCTAGCGCTTAATATAAAAAAGGATAGCAAGAGTCTTTATAAATATATAAAAAGGAAGAGGCTGGCTAGGGTGAATGTTGGTCCTTTAGAGGATGAGAAAGGGGACCTAGTGGTAGGGGATGGGGATATGGCTAAGGTATTGAATAACTTTTTTGTTTCTGTCTTCACGGAGGAGGACGTGAATAATTTGCCGGGTGTTAGCGATGGAAAGGTGGTAGGACTGGAGGGTCTTAATGACATTACTGTTACTAGAGAGGCAGTGCTTGACAGACTGGAGGGGCTGATTGTGGACAAGTCCCCAGGACCGGATGGAATGCATCCGAGGGTTCTGAAAGAAATGGCGGAGGTGATAGTGGATGCCTTGGTGGTTATTTTCCAAACGTCGCTGGATTCCGGGGAAGTGCCGGATGATTGGAAAACGGCTAATGTTACGCCGTTGTTTAAGAAGGGTGCCAGGCAAAAGGCGGGGAATTATAGGCCGGTTAGTTTAACGTCTGTGGTAGGTAAAATGTTAGAATCTGTCATTAAGGAGGAAATTGCGAGGCATCTTGAAGAGAATTGCTTGATAGAGCAGACGCAGCACGGTTTCATTAAAGGGAAGTCGTGTCTGACAAATTTACTGGAGTTCTATGAGGATGTGTCTAGGGCGGTGGATAGAGGAGAGCCGGTGGATGTGGTCTTTCTAGATTTTCAGAAGGCCTTTGATAAAGTGCCTCACAAGAGGTTATTGCAGAAGGTCGAGGGACATGGAGTTGGGGGTAGGGTGTTAGTGTGGATAGAGGATTGGTTGTCAAATAGGAGGCAGAGAGTGGGGGTCAACGGGTGCTATTCGGATTGGCGGATGGTGACTAGTGGAGTGCCCCAGGGGTTGGTGCTGGGGCCTCAGCTTTTTACCATTTATATAGATGATCTGGAGGAGGGAACCGAGTGTAGAGTGTCGAAATTTGCTGATGACACCAAGATTGGGGGAACGGCAAATTGTGCGGAGGGTGTGGAGAGTCTACAGAAGGATCTAGATAGGCTGGGCGAATGGGCCAGGAAATGGCAAATGGAATTTAATGTTGGCAAGTGTGAGGTCGTCCACTTTGGTAGGAATAATGGTAGGAAGGACTATTACTTACAGGGCGAAAAACTGCAGCAGGCGACGGTGCAGAGGGACCTCGGGGTCCTTGTGCATGAGTCGCAAAAACCCAGCTTGCAGGTGCAGCAGGTGGTCAGGAAGGCGAATGGGATGCTGGCCTTCATAGCGAAGGGGATTGAATATAAAAGTAGGGAGGTCTTGCTGCAGCTGTATAGGGCATTGGTGAGGCCGCAGCTGGAGTACTGTGTGCAGTTTTGGGCGCCGCACCTGAGTGCAGAGGAGGTTTACTAGGCTGATACCGGAGTTGAGGGGATTGAGCTATGAGGAGAGGCTGAATAAACTGGGCTTGTACTCGTTAGAGTTTAGAAGAATGAGGGGAGATCTCATTGAGATGTATAAGATGATGAATGGGATGGATACGATAGAGGTGGAAAGACTCTTCTCGCTCAAAAAAGACAGTAGGACTAGGGGGCACAGCTTCAAGATAAAAGGGGGGCGGTTTAGAACGGAGTTGAGGAGGAACTTCTTCACTCAAAGGGTGGTGAATCTCTGGAATTCTCTGCCCATTGAAGTGGTGGAGGCTGCCTCGCTAAATATTTTTAAGACGTGGGTTGATGGGTTTTTGATAGGAGAGGGGATTAAGGGTTATGGGGAGAGGGCGGGAAAGTGGAACTGAGCAGCGACAGATCAGCCATGATCTTATTGAATGGCGGGGCAGGCTCGAAGGGCTGGATGGCCTACTCCTGCTCCTATTTCTTATGTTGTTATGAAGAACCCTTCATAGAATCATCCAGAATCACAGAATAGTCCAGCACAAAACTGATGCACTGTCAGAGGAACCGCGTTTCAGATAGGATCTCAAACCAGACTCCCTGTGCTCTGCTTTCTTAAGGTCAGTGTAAAACATCCCTTAATGCGATCTGAAAAAAAAGTGTGGAGGGGAGGGGAGGGGGGTGTGGTCACTGCTATCCTCACCAATCCCTCAATCAACCAACGACACTAATAAGTACGCTGTCTGATCACATTGCCATTTGTGGATCTTGCTGTGGACAAATTGGCTGCCAATTTTTCTACTTTTTCAGTGACCACACTTCAAAAATATTTCATTATGACTGTAGAGAGCTTTGAGGCAGATGGTGGTCGTGAAAGGCTTTATATAAATACATTGTTTCTTTTGGGTGGAGGTTACTGAAGTGTGTGTGTGTGTTTTGGGGGGGGGGGGGGGGGGTGGGGTGCACAGTGACAGTCTGATCTCTTCAAGGGATTTAAAAATACAAGAAGCATCCAGACTCCAACACAGATAGAACTGACCATTGACAGTCCACAGAATAATAACCTACTCCCAACGCGCACACAGACAAAATCCAACAATAGTAAATCAGTGAGAATCCTCAGTCACACTTATCTCCCAGATAATCTACCTCATCTTCTCACATTCAGCAGTGGACCCCAACAAAACTCAGCCTGTAAATCAGAAGGGAAATACTTTCAATGAACACACTCAACATCCAACACACAGCTCCAATCAAACAGCTCAGCACAAAGCACCGAGTAAACAGGTCTCTCAGCTGGATCTTCTCACACAGCATAAGGGGCATTTCCACACCTGATTCCCCACAGGATAGTCAGACTGCCTGAACATTAGTGTGGATATGATGCAATGTAATTATTATAAATTCTGCTCCTTCACTCACCATCTCCTGACTTGGTTTTCAGTCCCTACAGGAAGTGAAGCAGCTGTGAAAGAGGAAGAGGAGAGAATGGGCAGAGTGGGTGGGCTCTCTGATTGACGTCTCTCACAGCCAATCCAAATATTTCTGGAGTAACAGGAGTTTCCTGAAGTTTGGGAAACTGACCAGGGAAACGGAGGAGACTTTGAGCAGCAGATCAGGTGGGGATTTAAACTTGTCATTGTCCCATCTGAATAAAACCTCACTTATTGCAGCTGCTGTCTCAGTTCCCGTGGTAAATGTTTGACAGAAATTTCTAGTGTGGGAATAACATTCTTCATCCTCAGAGGCTTTCAAACTGAATCTCTCGCTCTCATCCATCATTATAAAGATGAAAGGGATAGAAATTCAACAATTTAAGCTCAACATAAATTTGGAAAAATACGCAGAAATGCCATACATTATTATTGAGGTACTGGAATAATTCTGACTTTTTAAAAAAATGTTTGTGAGACAACTGAAAAACTGTGGACCTGTTCCTTGCTGAAATAATTGCTGGTCACAGCATGTAAACTGGAGTTATGAATATGACTATTGGTGCCTGAACGCCCAAAATCCTGAGTGTAATTTTAAGAGCTGCCTCAAATATGCGCAAACGGTAGAAATGCACCACTTTTATTATTCCCATCTGCGGCTGTGGTCATTTCTGTAGAAGGCACCTGTTTCCTGGGTGATGTTTAAAAACCAGTGTTAAAGATTACAGAAGTTCAATTTACACTTTATATCTAACAGTTAAAATTCCTGATCCGGTCAATTTCAGCCAGATTACACTGACAAAACTAACACAAACTACTGTGAACTCTTGACCACAACCGATGCATTTGTGGTCTCTCCATATTTGTTAAAGGGCTTCACTTAAACAAACTTTTGTGTGTAAACATTTACAACATAATTTTTTAACTCATTTTGTAACATGTTTGTATTTCAAAAAATGTTTTTTTTTAAAAAACAGGGAGCCCAGAGCCTGAGGAATTATTTGTGTGGCCCTGAAAACTTTAATCCATGGAATAATACATCTGGAGTTGGACTTGAACCCATAACCTCTGACTCAGAGAACAGGATTACGATGGGTTTAAGTCCCATTCCAGGACTTCCAGCACAAAAAATTCTCACTGACGCTCCAGTGTAATACTGAGGGACGGAAGAGATTACTGAGATAGGCAGGGGAAAAAACATTGAGGGATTTGAAAACAAGATCAAAAGCCTCACTAAAGTTTTCCAAGGAAGAGTGGATTATTCCTCACGTTCTATTCATGATAGATGTTAGAACTATGCCAAAATCATTGAACTTGCAAGAGTCAATTAAAGCAGAATGGGTAATCAGTAACACTGATTGAAGACAATCCTTTAAGATGAACATACCAGCTGACACCAGGGATTTTACTGCCTTTCAAAGGTTTCAGGAACCCAGACACAGAAGTCTGCAGCTCAACGAGCTAACGTTTTAAATCAAATCAAACTCTCAGGCTGCCAGTTTACAGGGGAAAAGCATTCTGTCACAACCTTGAGAATGAACCCCTCAAAAACTGAATCTAATACAACAGAAATATTATACGTATTGTCAGCCATGGCTTAGTTAGCACTCTGATCTCTGACTCAGAAGGTTGTGGGTTCAATACATACATTATAACACTACTCTTCAAAAATCTCATCATTTCCTGTAAAACGCTTTCAGATGTCTTCAGTTTATAATAGTTGATATATAAATTTCTTCTGGGAAGGTTGCACTTGCTGCAAGCTGTGAATTCTAAAACCACTGATGGAGAAAGTACACCAGCCCCCAGTGACATTGACAAATGTATTGTGTACAGGACTCATATTGTAGGCTCCTAAGTGTTTCAGTGAATAATGAGTATGCATGTTCTCCCTGTGTCTGAGTGGGTTTCCTCCGGGTGCTCCAGTTTCTTCCCTTTCTTGCGGTAGACAGAGGGGAACCAGTGGATGTAGTGTTTCTTGATTTTCAAAAGACGTTTGATAAGGTCCCGCACAAAAGGTTGCTTCAGAAGGTTAGGGGGCATGGAGTTGGGGGTAAGGTGTTAGCATGGATAGAGGATTGGTTGTCTAATAGGAGGCAGAGAGTTGGTATCAATGGGTGCTATTATGATTGGCGGTTGGTGACTAGTGGAGTGCCGCAGGGATCGGTGCTGGGGCCTCAGCTACTTACCATTTATATAGATGATCTGGAGGAGGGGGCTGAGTGTAGGGTGACGAAATTTGCTGATGACACGAAGATGAGTGGAAAAGCAAATTGTGTGGAGGGTGTGGAAAGTCTGCAGAGGGATCTAGATAGGCTAAGCAAGTGGGCGAGGACCTGGCAGATGGAGTACAATGTTAGCAAGTGTGAGGTTATCCACTTTGGCATGAATAATAATAGGAGGGATTACTATTTAAAGGGCAAAAAGCTGCAGCATGCTACGGTGCAGAGGGACCTGGGGGTCCTTGTGCATGAGTTGCAAAAACCCAGTCTGCAGGTGCAGCAGGTGATCAAGAAGGCGAATGGGATGCTGGCCTTTATAGTGAGGGGAATAGAATATAAAAGCAGGGAGGTCTTGCTGCAACTGTACAGGGTACTGGCGAGGCCGCAGCTGGAGTACTGTGTGCAGTTTTGGTCGCCGCACTTGCACAAAGATATTTTGGCCTTGCAGGGAGTGCAGAGGAGGTTCACTAGGCTGATACCAGAGATAAGGGGGTTAGACTATGAAGAGAGACTAAATAGACTGGGTCTGTACTCGTTGGAGTTTAGAAGGCTGAAGGGAGATCTTATAGAGACGTATAAGATAATGAAAGGGATGGATAGGGTAGAGGTAGAGAGATTCTTCCCGCTCAGAAAGGATAGCAGGACTAGAGGGCACAGCCTCAAGATAAAGGGGGGGCAGTTTAGAACGGAGTTGAGGAGGAACTTCTTCACTCAAAGGGTGGTGAATCTCTGGAATTCTCTGCCCATTGAAGTGGTGGAGGCTACTTCGCTAAATATATTTAAGACACGGGTAGATAGGTTTTTGGTAGACAAGGGAATTACGGGTTAAGGGGAGAAAGCGGGAAAGTGGATCTGAGCCACTTCAGATCAGCCATGGGCTTATTGAATGACGGGGCAGGCTCGAAGGACTAGATGGCCTACTCCTGCTCCTATTTCTTATGTTCCCACAGTCCAAGGATGTGCAGATTAGGTTAATTGGCCATGGTAAACTGTCTCTTAGTATCAGGGAATTAGCAGGGTAAATATGTGGGGTTACAGGGATAGGGCTGCGTGGGATTGTTGTTACTGTAGGCTCGATGGGCCAAATGGTTTCTTTCTGCACTGTAAGGATTCTATAATTCTGGTCTGAACCTACCAAAATAACAAAACATTTGAAAACAACTCAAGATCTTTCCCAGAATACGAAATCAATCTTGGAAGAGTAAGGTGAACATATCACACAATTACTACATCAAGGTACGATGGGTTTGGGAATTTAGGTCTGGTGAGATCCATCTCCACTCCCTTACCAAACTCAAGTTAGTCATCCTCCCAGATAGAAGAATACAAACATTACACATGGTGTTAGTCAAACACTTGTCACCTGAAGAGGATCTGTCCATAATTCACATCACCAACTAAAGCAGGGTCCAATTCTACCCCACATCCACTCCTGAGAGCTGGCTCACTTTACCAGTAAGTCTCAAAATACCAGGTTAAAGTCCAACAGGTTTATTTGGTAGCAAAAGCCACTAGCTTTTGGAGTGCTTGCTGCCCCTTCATCAGGAGTGGGAGATGTGTTCACAAACAAGGCATATAAGGATACAAACTCAATTGACAAAATAATGGCTGGAATGCAAGTCTTTACAGGTAATCAAGTCTCAAAAAGGTACAGACAATGTGAGTGGAGAGAATATTAATCACAGGTTAAAGAGATGTGTATTGTCTTCAATGTGTATTGAGACTTGATTACCTGTATAAGAACATAAGAACATAAGAAATAGGAGCAGGAGTAGGCCATCTAGCCCTTCGAGCCTGCCCCGCCATTCAATAAGATCATGGCTGATCTGTCGTGGCTCAGTTCCACTTTCCCGCCCTCTCCCCATAACCCTTAATCCCCTCTCTTATCAAGAACCCATCAACCCGCTTCTTAAAAATATTTAGCGAGGCAGCCTCCACCACTTCAACGGGTAGAGAATTCCAGAGATTCACCACCCTTTGAGTGAAGAAGTTCCTCCTCAACTCCGTTCTAAACCGCCTCCCCCTTATCTTGAGGCTGTGCCCCCTAGTCCTACTGTCTTTTTTGAGCGGGAAGAGTCTCTCCACCTCTATCCTATCCATCCCATTCATCATCTTGTACGTCTCAATGAGATCTCCCCTCATTCTTCTAAACTCTAACGAGTACAAGCCTAGTTTATTCAGCCTCTCCTCATAGCTCAATCCCCTCAACTCCAGTATCAGCCTAGTAAACCTCCTCTGCACTCCCTCCAGGGCCAAAATATCCTTGCGCAGGTGCGGCGCCCAAAACTGCACACAGTACTCCAGCTGCGGCCTCACCAATGCCCTATACAGCTGCAGCAAGACCTCCCTACTTTTATATTCAATCCCCCTCGCTATGAAGGCCAGCATCCCATTCGCCTTCCTGACCACCTGCTGCACCTGCAAGCTGGGTTTTTGCGACTCATGCACAAGGACCCCGAGGTCCCTCTGCACCGTCACCTGCTGCAGTTTTTTGCCACGTAAGTAATAGTCCTTCCTACCATTCTTCCTACCAAAGTGGACCACCTCACACTTGCCAACATTAAATTCCATTTGCCATTTCCTGGCCCATTCGCCCAGCCTATCTAGATCCTTCTGCAGACTCTCCACACCCTCCGCACAATTTGCCTTTCCCCCAATCTTAGTGTCATCAGCAAATTTCGACACCCTGCACTCGGTTCCCTCCTCCAGATCATCTATATAAATGGTAAATAGCTGAGGCCCCAGCACCGACCCCTGGGGCACCCCACTAGTCACCAACCGCCAATCCGAATAGCACCCATTGACCCCCACTCTCTGCCTCCTATTTGACAACCAATCCTCTATCCACGCTAACACCCTACCCCCAACTCCATGTCCCCTGACCTTCTGCAATAACCTCTTGTGAGGTACCTTGTCAAACGCCTTCTGAAAATCCAGAAAGACCACATCCACCGGCTCTCCTCTATCCACTGCCCTAGACACATCCTCATAGAACTCCAGTAAATTTGTCAGACACGACTTCCCTTTAATGAAACCGTGTTGCGTCTGCCCTATCAAGCAATTCCCTTCAAGATGCCTCGCAATTTCCTCCTTAATGACGGATTCTAACATTTTACCTACCACAGACGTTAAACTAACCGGCCTATAATTCCCCGCCTTATGCCTGGCACCCTTCTTAAACAACGGCGTATCATTAGCCGTTTTCCAATCTTCCGGCACTTCCCCGGAATCCAGCGACGTCTGGAAAATAACCACCAAGGCATCCACTATCACCTCCGCCATTTCTTTCAGAACCCTCGGATGCATTCCATCCGGTCCTGGCGACTTGTCCACAATCAGCCCCTCCAGTCTGTCAAGCACTGCCTCTCTAGTAACAGTAATGTCATTAAGACCCTCCAGTCCTACCACCTTTCCATCGCTAACACCCGGCAAATTATTCACGTCCTCCTCCGTGAAGACAGAAACAAAAAAGTTATTCAAGACCTTAGCCATTTCCCCATCCCCTACCACTAGGTCCCCTTTCTCATCCTCTAAAGGACCAACGTTCACCCTAGCCAGCCTCTTCCTTTTTATATATTTATAAAAACTCTTGCTATCCTTTTTTATATTAAGTGCTAGCCCAGCTTCATAGCTTCTCCTACCCTCCTTTATCAACTTCTTTGTCAATCTTTGTTGACATTTAAACCTTTCCCAATCCTCTTCTCGCCCACTGCTCTTAGCTACTCTAAATTCCTCCGCTTTTAATTTAACACTTTCCTTCACCTCCTTCGTTATCCACGGCTTATTACCTCTCCTCCTACTGTCCTTTTTGACCATCGGAATAAATTTCTGCTGAGCACCAAGAAAGATCTCCTTAAAGATCCTCCACTGCTCCTCAGCAGACCTACCTTCCAACGCGCTCCCCCAGTCCACATTCGCCAATTCTTCTCTCATCCTACCATACTCCCCTCTATTCAAACAAAGGACGCGTGTCCGGGAACCCACTTTCTCCTCCTCCATCTGCAACAGAAACTCCACCATGCAATGATCACTCTCTCCAAGAGGATCCTTCACCGCAAGGTCCCTAATTCTACCCGCCTCATTACATAGCACCAGATCCAAGATAGCACGCTCCCTCGTCGGCTCCAACACACACCGTTCAACGAAATTATCCCGGCAGCATTCCAAGAACTCCTCCTCGAGCCCACCTCGTCCAACATGGGTCGACCAATCAATATGCAGATTGAAATCTCCCATAACTACTGCTGTCCCATTCCTGCACGCCGCACTAATTTGCGCGTTAACAGCCCGCCCCACCTCCAGATCATTATTTGGGGGCCTATAGACGACACCCACCAGCGTCTTCCTCCCTTTGCTGTTCCTAATCTCCACCCACAACGATTCCACTTTCTGCTCTTTGGCTCCGATATCATCCCTTGCTACTACCTTGATACTATCCTTAATCAGCAGAGCTACGCCACCCCCTCTTTCCTCCTGCCTATCCTTCCTAAACACTTGATAGCCCTGTACATTCATCTCCCAGTCCCTGTCACCTTGCAGCCACGTCTCTGTAATGGCCACCAGATCGTCTCCATTTGTGTCGATCTGCGCCACCAGCTCATCCACTTTATTCCGAATGCTTCGTGCATTCAGATAAAGCGCTTTCATCCCAGCCTTCACCTGGACCCTATTTGCTGTAACGCCACCAATTGGGACATCCTCGGCCTCTTCCCTTACCTGTACCCTATCCTTAACTTTAGACCTCGTAGCATCACCTACCCTCGCACCCTCCCCCCCCCTAATTAGTTTAAAGCCCTGTCTACAGTCCTCTTTACTCGATTCGCCAACACTCTGGTCCCAGCACGGTTCAGACCAACCCCATCCCGCCCGAACAAGTCCCACCTACCCCAATACTGGTGCCAATGCCCCATAAATTCGAACCCATTCCTCCCACACCAATCCCTGAGCCACCCATTCACTTCCTTTATCCTGTCAACCCTACGCCCGTCTGCAACCTCACCTGCCTCGTCCTCTTCCAGACTGGAAGCAAGAACCTCAAACCTGTTATGCTGATTAAGAGGCTGAGGCCTCCGCTCCTCACCCCGCTTCCTCCTCCCAGCAGCCCCCTTTTGTCCCTGACCCTTAGATTTAGCCAGTCTAGGGGGGGTGGATGTCACTTGCACCCCACTGACAGTGGCACCCTCTCTCCCCCTGATGAGCCTCAGTGTCTGTAGTTCAGAGGCCAGCTCATCCACCTTGAGCTGGAGCTCTTCCAGCAACCTGCACTTACTACAGACATGGTCACTGGGAAGGACCCTGGGGTCCACCAGTTCCCACATCATACAGAAACCACACATCACATGCCCCTCCATTATTCACTGTAATTTTTTATGGGGAAAAAATTTTTTTCCTTGTTTCCTGCTGTAGTAGTTGAAAAAATTTTTTTTTCCTTGTTTTTTCAAACAAACTCACCTGGACTTTTTTCCTCCAAGCCCTTTTTGATATTAAGCCCTATTAACTCACTCTGCTTCCCACTCACTCCACTGCCCGCTCAGACGCTGCCCGCTGTCTACACCAGGCCTCCTTTTAAACCTGGCGCTGATTTAAAGCTGGCTGGTCCACAAATGCCTTTCAACCACTCCCTCAGAATTCTTAAAGCAGTAAATACAATAAATAAATGCTTTAAACAGTTCTACAAAGAGTAAAGTGCTTTAAACTTATTTTAAACAGGTTTTTAACAGGTAAAATCTTAGCTCTCTCTCTCTGCTCCAGCAAACAATGGAAGGCTTCACCGTGTGGCCCCTTGATAATTAAAGCAGGCTGGTCCACAAATGCCTTTCAACCACTCCCTCAGAATTCTTAAAGCAGTAAATACAATAAATAAATGCTTTAAACAGTTCTACAAAGAGTAAAGTGCTTTAAACTTATTTTAAACAGGTTTTTAACAGGTAAAATCTTAGCTCTCTCTCTCTGCTCCAGCATTCCAACCATTATTTTATCAATTGAGTTTGTGTCCTTATATGCCCTGTTTGTGAACACATCTCCCAATCATCTGACGAAGGGATAGCGAGCACTCCGAAAGCTAGTGGCTTTTGCTACCAAATAAACCTGTTGGACTTTAACCTGGTGTCGTGAGACTTCTTACTGTGTTTAGCCCAATCCAACGCCAGCATCTCCACATCATCACTTTACCAGCACAGGGACACAACCTTAAAATTGAGCTAAGGTTTTCAGGGGTGATGTCAGGAAGGGAAGATCCCCTGGCTTCATTCTCCAACTCGTAATCAGTTCTGAATACTGCTGAAAGTGATGTTTGATTGAGGGAGTGCAGCCAGAGCTAAGTCTATGGCACCATAACTGATTCAGCACAAAAGGAGAATAGTGACTGAGGATTTGATAATTAGGTGAACAGACAGACATTTCTGCAGCCACAAACTTGAATCCAGGATGATTTGTTGCCTTCCTGATGCCAGGGTCAAAGATGCCACTGAGTAGCTGCAGTGCTCCCTGAGGAATGAACATCATGATCCTCATCAGCACCAATGACAGACAGAAAGCAGGATTTGTCCGCCGATCAGAATTTAGGATGCAGGTTAGAAAATCAACAAGCAGAAGCTATCTCCAGACTTCTCTGAGTACCAAGTGCCATTGAGTATAGAAATAGGAAGATAAATTAGATGAATGTGTGACTGGGCAGATGAAGCATGATAGATGGGTTTAGATTCCTAGAATATCAGCTCCGTGGAAGGTGGGACAAAATCTGCTCTCCCAAACACATATTGGTTGAAATATGCAAGCCAAGCATTCTTCTCTCAATCCATGCATAGCATCATTCAGTTTATGTTAATGCTCTGGATACAAACATAACTGGTTGTCCTTGCTGCATGAGGGTTGCTACAAGTCCTGTTTCACTGGCATTTCACTGCAACGTGACTTCATCATTGACATTATAGTACCTCAACACTGGCACTGTCTTTACTAATTGTTGAGAGTGAAAGGTATTTCTTGTTCTGTGTCCCAGTACCACTGAATATCCTTTGCAGTGAACCTCAAACTGACAACAAATTAGCAAAAACCTGTTTTGATAGGCTCTTTGTGGGTTCATTGATGTTCCAGGAGGTGAAGAATTTATTACAGAACTCACACCAATAGGGTTTCTCCCACAAGTGTGTTTATCGATCAGGAAGTACGCTAATTGTGTGAAAGCTTTGTTACACACCTCATACGAGTGGTTTCCCACCAGTGAGGATCCATTGGGGTTCTTTAGGAGTTAGGACTGGATGAAAGCCTTGTCACAAAGCTAAAGAGTTCTTCCACAGTGTGAGTTCACCAGTAGTATTGAAGATGTCACAAAAGCTTCATCACAAACATAACACTTGAAGGTTTTCTCCATTGTATGTATCCTCTGATGGAGCAGGAGGTTTCATGACCATGATTTGTCACACACCTCACGCCTGAATGGTTTCTCCCGTGTGAATCCTTTGATGGTGCAGAAGATTGGATGACTGTGAGAATGATTTAATCACACACCTCACAGCTGAGTGGTTTCTCTCCTGTGTCAATACGTTGATGTGACTGAAGTACCGCTGATGATGAGAATGATTTCTCACACTCCTCACAGGTGAATGGTTTCTCTCCTGTGTGAATGCGTTTCTGTACATGGAGATTGGATGACGATGAGAATGATTTCTCACACTCTACACACCTAAATGGTTTTTCCCTTGTATGAATGCGTCGGTGTGTACAAAGCATTGATGATGACGAGAATGATTTCTCACATACTTCACATGTGAATGGTTTCTCCCCTCTGTGAATCCTCTGATGATGCATTAGGCTGGATGACTGAGAAAAATTTGCCACACACCTCACATTCAAATGGCTTTTCCCCAGTGTGACTGTGCTGGTGATTCTTGAATGTTGATGAATATGTGAAAACTCAATCACATACTTCACATGGGAATAGTTTCTCTTTCATGCTCCTGTTGTCGTGTTATAGGTGGGAAAATTGATGCACTGTGTGTATTAGGATATCACATAAGCCTGTGGAGGTGTCTTCAGCCTCACACCTATCAGAATGAGCCAGTAGTTCACAAAGCTTGATGAATGATTAAGCTTTCACCATACTTGGTCCCAGCCTCATCCTGACCGATCACCCACAGCTGGACCTTCAGAAAGTTTGGTTCTGATGTAAGGTTCCATAAACACTGACCAGTTTCAAATCTAACAATATCTCAAAGCTTTCCTGACCCGACTGATTTCCAGATGATGGTTTCACTCCCCAACTTTCTCTGTGTTGAATAATACTGTAAAAGGGACTGAATGTCTTCCCACAGTTCTTCCTTGGGTGATGGTCCAGATTATCTGCGATGTCTATCCTCTGTATTTTCTTGTGTAGTATAGTGCAATCCCCCTGTAAAACAGGAAAAGGAAACATGATTTCCTCTCCTGCCCTCTCATCCTTTTCTGAAGTGGATGACTCGTCTGTTTTCTTTCATACTATTGAAGAATGTGAGCATTGCTGACTAAGCCAACGTTTATTGCTTTTCCCTAATGTCCCTGGAGAAGTGGTGGTGAGCCGTTTACTTGAATTATTGCAGGCCCAGTGGTGTACGTAAACTATGTTAGGAAGGGAGTTCCAGCAACAGTAAAGAAAGTGATATATTTCCAAGTCAGGACAGTATATGGTTTGGACGGGAACGTTCAGGTGTTCATGTTCCCATGCATTGCTGCCCTTGTCCTTCTGTGTGTCGGAAGGTAATGGTGAAGGAGTTTTAGTGAGTTGCTGTAGTACATCTTTTAGCTGGTACACACTACTGCTATTATGCATCAGTGGTGAGGGACGGAACATTTCAGGTAGTTGAGGGTGCGGGGGTACTCAAGTAAGCTGCTTTTTCCTGGATGGTGTCAGATTTCATGAGTGCTATTGAAGATGTACTCATCCAGGCAAGTGGAGACTATTCCGTTACACTCCTGATTTGTGCCCTGTTGATGGGGACAGGTTTTGGAGATATAGAGTCAGGAGGTGAGTTCATCACCATCAGATTTTAGGCCTCTGAACAGCTCTTGTAGCCACATTATTTAAATGGCTGGTCCAGTTCAGATTCTCATCCATAATATCCCCAGAATGTTGAAATGTGGGATTCACTGATAGTAATGCCTTTGAATGTCATGGGAAGATTGTTGGATTCACTCTTGCTGAGATGGTTTTTGCTTGCCAGTTGCATAGTGAAGTTTAATTTTGTGAATTATTTGCAATTAGTTATGGGCATCAGTTAAATAATTAAAGAATGTCAACCTAATATGGTTTTATGCTGAATTCTGCAACACGAACCCACGACATGATTTGGCCTTAGCATCATACAACTTAAGAAGGTAGAAACATAGAACCTATGGCACAGAAACAGGCCCTTTGGCCCAAACTGTTCCATGCTGACCAAAAAGCCCAACTAAGCTAACCCCATATCCATCTATCATGTATCTGTCCAAATGCCTTTTAAATGTTGTCAATGTCCCTGCCTCAACCACTTCTTTCTGGAACTCATTCCACATATGTACACCCTCTGTGTAAAAAATCTGCTCCTCAGGTTCCCATTAATTCTTTCCCCTTGTAACTGAAACCTATGGCCTCTAGTTCCTGATTCTCCAACCCTGGGAAAGAAACTGAGTGCATTCATCCTATCCATGTCTCTCATGATCGTATACACCTCCATCAGATCACCCCCACCCCCGCCTCTCCCCTGTGCTCCAAAGAAAAAAGTTCTAGCCTGTCCTATCTCTCCCTATAGTTCAGTCCCTTGAGTCCTAGCAACATCCTTGTAAATCTCTTCTGCACACTCTCCAGTTTAATAACATCTTTCCTATAGCAAGGCAACACAGATGCAGCCTCACCTTCATCCTGTACAACTACAACATAACTCTCCAGCTTCTAAATTCAATGCCCTGACTGATAAAGGCCATCATGTCAAAAGCCTTCTTCACTGCCCTGTTACTCCACTTTTAGGGAACTGTGCACCTGAACACCAAGGTCCCTCTGTTTCACAATACTCCCAAGATCCTACTATTCGCTGTGAAAGTCCTACCTTGACCTGATTTTCCAAAATATAACATCTCACACTTATCTGTATTGAACTCCATTTGACATTTCTTGGCCCACTTCCCCAGCTGATCAAGATCCTGATGCATTTTTTGATAACCTTCCTCACTGTCTACAAACCCCTTATTTCATGTCATCTACAAACTTATGTATCATGCTTTGTACATTCTCATCCAAATCATTGATGTAGATAACAAACATCTATGGACCCAGCACTGACACCCGAAGCACACCACTAGTCACAGGTCTCAAGTCCAACAGTCATCCTTCCACCATAACTCTCTGGTTCCTACCAGCAAGCCAATCGTATACCCAATTTGCCACTCTCCCTGGATTCCGTGTGATCTAACCTTGCCTATCATGTGGAACTTTATCAAAAGCTTTACTGAAGTCCATATAGCCTACGTCCACCACCCTGCTCTCAATCAATCTTCCTGGAATAAAACAGTCATTAAGCCAATGATGCAAGTCATCAGGGTTGAACAATTTCTGGTGTGGAAACATCCACTTCCCAGCAATTAAAATTACCAGCTTCACTCTCTAAATTCAATGACCTATTGTGCAAAGAATAACAAGTGTTCAAACATTCAGCCTTGTGCACTAAATTAGGCTAGTTTAACTTGTGCTGTTTAAAAGAAATCACATTATTTCACACTATACAACTATCTTGATTCTAAGTTTAGAAGTCAGTTCTGTCATTAGCTTTAGTAACTCGAGTTATTTTAAGTCTGTTGGATGAACGCAGTCTGCTATATTTAACACAACTGCTTTCAAACATTGATTTTATTTTATTTGTATTTTATATAGACTTCATGCAATTGTTCTATCTTTGTAAATTCCACAGAACAATTCTGTATTTTTAATCAACTTACAGCAAACACTGACAGATACAACAAAAACACACAACAGCAAACCAATTTTCACAGAAAAAATATATTAATAACGTGTGTTTTCATAAAGTTCTACAGAACATATACTTCAAGATCAAGACTTCTGGACCCATGAATCCACATTCTCAGACATCACATGCTATCTTATTTGAAATAAAAGCAGACATCAAAACCATTCTCACTTATATTCTATATGTATACTATATAACCCACTCTGTAAACTTCTTAATTAGTTTTAAGGTCATAATCAACTTGTCCATTCTATCCTTTGTTTTAAAAGTATAGTTACTCACTCCAAGTAACCAAAGAGAAGTAACAACCTTCAAATAGTCCCACAAGTAGTTGACACCCGGGAAGGCCAGTCAGCGGACAATGGGAAATTAAATCAATCGATGACCATCACTCTCGAGAAACCAATTAGAAACTGATCATGCACGACCTAGCCCTGTCACACAATCCATAATGCAATTTAAGAATTAGCCTTGCTTAATTTAGGCCAATCAGAAAGCAATATCATTGATCAGACTATGGGTTGTGCTAAGAATGAGTTAATAAGCAGCAACTTTCACTAACCATGTTGCCCAGCAAGTGACTGCTGGCTGCAGGGAAGCACAGGTTATAGAGAGAGATTGAGTATCAACCTGCACCCTCGGCTGAAACAGAAAGTGACTGCCATAGCACGTTAGTCAAGCTCTGTTCTGAATTTGATAACTATCAATCTACAGTTTATTAAAGGTTTCCTGAATTACTTCATCAAACTTCCTCCGATTGCCTAAATGGTTAAAATCTCAAATGAACACAAGTAGAATTTAAGTTCAAATAATGCCTCCCCTTGTGTGGGGAACGAGATGCAAGTCCTTTCATTTTCCTCAGCTGACTATCACACACTATATTTCCAACAGGGAATCTGGATTGCGATTATGAGCAGAAAATGTGGTTATTTTCTTTCCTCTGCCCAGAACCCTATCTTCCTGGGCACCATCAGGGCAATGCAAAAGACACTAGATAAAAGCAATTTACTACAGATGCTGGAATTGGAAACCAAGAGAGTAAAATGCTGGAAAATCTCAGCAGGTCTGGCAGCATCTGTAAGGAGAGAAAAGAGCTGCCGTTGAGTCTAGATGACCCTTTGTCAAAGCCCATAGCAAAAGACAGTCAGGTTGAGTGTAAAATGGGTTATCAATTCGTGTTGGTGAAGTCTAGCTTTGCCTTGAGAAAATGTGCTTAATATAAAAACACACAAGAGAGATAGTAAATCAATGGAGATTGAAATTTCTCCTTACTTTCTAAAATTATTTGAAGAAAACACACTGTATAAGGACGTTCTAGAAGCTAAAGAAAATATTACTTCAGTGTAGCTGATTGCCAGGTTAAACCTGATTCCCAGGTTTATCCTGGGAAATTAGATATACTGCACTCACTCAGGCTTCACATCCCAAATTCAATCATCAGACACAGCACTGGACAAAATTATCAAATCTAAGCCCAGGCTCTGGGAAAGATCGAGGTTTTCAGGCAGTAAAGGACATTTCAATAAATGTGTCTCTGTCCCTCCCAGATAATTACACCTCACCTTCTCATATTCAGTAATGACCCATCCACAAAACTCAGCCTGTAAATCAGAAGGGAAATGCTTCCAATAAACACACACAATATCCAACACACAGCTCAACACAAAGCAGAGTAAACAGGTCTCAGCTGGATCTTCTCACACAAAATAAGTGGCATTTCCACACCTGATTCCCCACAGGATAGTCAGACTGCCTGAACATTAGTATTGCTTTTATTTATGCAATTTTTTATAAATTGTGTCTCTTCACATGTTTTTCAGTACATGCAAAGAAAAAAGAGATGAGAAAGAATACACAAGACCGAGGGAAGCAGGAGAGGAGTCACAGAGGAGAAAGAACCAAGGGGACGGGCACAAATGGGAATGTGCTGAGGAGAGAGAAATGGAGATGAGAGTGGGTGGGGAGATTGTGCCAGTGCTTGCAAGGAGTGATTTTGATCTGAGTAATGACTCTGTGCTCAGGGTGTGACCTGGGCTTGGGAAGTGACTGTAAGTCAGAAATTGACACCATGGTAACCAAGTCTGGAAACAGAATAAGGAAAGTTTAACAGTAGGAGCAAGGGTGAGGGTGAGGGGGTGTTGGTGAGAATGGTGTGTGTATGTGTATGGAGGAAGAGGAGGGGGAAGAGGGCAGGGTTGTGCTGCCTAGAACAGTGGGCGTTGCTCCTGTGAGTGGGCACAGGCCATGCTGGTAAGAGTGGATGATATAGTGTGTGCCAGCTGAGCCACCCAACTTCCAACCTGATTTCTGATAGTAGGTCATCTTGAGTTGTTAAAATTTAACTTAGCATCTGTAGAGTAAAACTATCTGACCGGCTGAGTATTTCCAGCATTGCTAGATTTGATTATAATTTTAAGTACAGAAACAGATCATATAGGTCATCTATTTTTTTCCTAGTGCTTATGCACCACATAAACTTTCTCCCTACCACAGATCCTTGTATTCCTTTCTCCCTTATGTACCTGGCTTCCCATCAAAGCTATTTGCCTCAATCATTCCCTTGGGAGCAAGTTCCATATTCTAATCATTCTCTTGGGAAAGATGTTTCTCCTGAATCCCTCATTGGATTTATTTTTGACCATCTTATATTTCGGGTAATGGACTCGCCCATACAAATGGAAATATCTTCTCTCCATTTATCTCCAAATTCTTAATTTGAAAGTTCATCATTTTAAAGATTTCTATGATGTTCCCTCTCAGCCTTCTCTTTTCTAGGGAAAAAGTGTTAGCTTGTTCAGTCTTTACTGTTAGTTATAATCTCTCCATTCTCAGTACCATATTTATCAATTTTTTTACACCTTCTGTTCCCTTTCGATCCTTTTTCAAAATGTTGATCTGAACTGTGCTCAGCTCTCTCAATGTGATCTAAACGAGGTTCTAGACAAGTTCAACATCACTTCTCTGCTTTTCAATTCTATTCCTCCAAAAATGGATCCTAGTTATTGTTTGATTTTTTTAAATAAAATGTCTTTGTTGAGCTGGGGCAGCACAGAGGCTAGCACTGCTGCCTCACAGCGCCTGGGACCCGGGTTCAATTCCAGCCTCGGGTGACTGTCTGTGTGGAGTTTGCACATTCTCCCCATGTCTATGTGGGTTTCCTCCCACAGCACAAAGTGTTGGATTGATTGGCCATGATAAATTGTCCCTTAATGTCAGGAGATTAGGACTGTAAATATGTGGGGTTACAGGGATGGAACCTGGGTGGAATTGTTGTCCGTGCAGGCTCAATGGGCCAAATGGCCTCTTACTGCATTGTAGATTCTATGAACTGCATAGCTAATTTTAATGACTGACAAATCATGTAGTTCTGCCTTTGCACAACTTGTAAATATGACCTTTGGTCCTCCTTAACTTCTCCAATTGAAACAATTTGTCCACATGAGGTCAAGGTTATTTTGAAAGCTCCATCAAATCAGCCCATAGTCTACATTTCCCTAGCGTGCAAACAGCCAGCCATTGGAATCCAATGGGGCAAAATCCTGTGAATGCAGGAAATCCTGAGGTCAGGAAACATCTGTGGAGAGAGAAGCAACAATTCTGCAACCGTTGACATGACCGACCATACTATCCTCCTCCTGAGGCAACTCTTCTCTGTCGTCCAGTCAGTGGGGCTACTGTGACTTTTTCCTCCTCAGTTGTATACAGAGAATCTCTTGCAATGGTGAATCTTCCCACCGCCATCCCTCTGGTTCCTACCAAGGGTCAGTTTCTGCTTTTCAATTCGATTCAGCCATTCGGGCTCGCGCTTCCTCACATTCCAACTCTCGAACGCTGGGAGCCAACTGCCACTACGTGGGGCAGAACTACAATTCCCATCAGACACTGCAGGCTGGCTCTCTCCCGATTCCATACTGCGCAGGCCCTCAAGATATATGCTGCATGGGTAATGAAGTTCCTAAGAAGTCTCACAACACCAGGTTAAAGTCTAACAGGTTGATTTGGTAGCACAAGCCACAAGCTTTCAGAGCACTGCCCCTTCTTCAAGTGAGTGGGAGTTGTGTTCACAAACAGGGCATATATTGATACGAACTCAATTTACAAGATAATGGTTGGAATGCAAGTCTTTACAGATAATCAAGTCTTACAGGTACAGAGAGGGTTAAACACAGGTTAAAGAGATGTGTATCGTCTTCAGGCAGGACAGTTAATGAGATTTTGCAAGCCCAGGCAAGTTGTGGGGGTTACAGATAGTGTGACATGAACCCAAGATCCCAGTTGAGGCCGTCCTCATGTGTGGGGAACTTGGCTATCAGTTTCTGCTCAGTGACTGCATTGTCGTGTGTCACGAAGATTGCCTTGGAGAACGCTTACCCAAAGATCAGAAGCTGAATGCCCATGATTGCTGAAGTGTTCTCCAATAGGAAGAGAATACTCCTGCCGGGTGATTGTTGAGCGATGTTCATTCATCCGTTGTTGTAGCGTCTGCATGATCTCCCCAGCATATCATGCCTTGGGACATTCTTTGCTGCAGCTTATCAGGTAGACAACGTTGGCCGAGTTCCAAGAGTACATACCGTGTACCTGGTTGATGGTGTTCTCATGTGATTTCTTTAACCTGTGCTTAAACCTCTCTCCACCCACATTGTCTGTACCTTTAAGACTTGATTACCTGTAAAGACTCGCATTCCAACCATTATCTTGTAAATTGACTTTATCTACATATGCGCTGTTTGTGAACTGAAATCCTGCTCACCTGATGAAGGGGCAGTGCTCTGAAAGCTTGTGGCTTGTGCTACCAAATAAACCTGCTGGACTTTAACTTGGTGTTGAGAGATTTCTTATTATGCTTAGCCCAGTCCAACGCCAGCATTTCCACATAATGAAGTTCCGACACGAGACTCTAAAAAAAACTGGCTTGGGCGGAGCACAGATACAATGAATCCCTTGCCGCCTCATCTGTGACTGCCTGAGCAGAATGATTGACGCATGCATTATGAGTGGAGATACTCATCCACTTCTCTGGTTCTCAATCAGAGCACTGAGCTGTTTGATTGGAGGATATCAAGTATTTATTGGAAGTATTTCAGTGCAGGAAAGATTTACTAGGATGCTACTGGGGCTTGGTGGTTTGAGTTATAAGGGCGGGCTGGATAGACTGGGACTGTTTCCCCTGGATATAGAACTCTTAGGGGTGATCTTACAGAGGTCTATAAAATAATGAGGGACATAGATAAGGTTGATAGTCAACATATTTTCCCAAAGGTAGGGGAATCTAAAACTAGACAGCATAGATTTAAGGAGACAGATACTAAAGGGTCCTGAGGTGCAATTTTTTCACACAGAGGGTGGTGATGTCTGGTATGAGTTGCAAGAGTTATTAGTATAGGCGGTTACAATTTTGTCTTTTGAAAAGCATTTAGACAGTTACATGGGTAAGATGGGTATAGAGGGATATAGGCCAAATGCGGGCAATTGGGACTAGCTTTGAAGTTTAAAAAAAAAGGACGGCATGGACAAGTTGGGCTGAAGGGCCTGACTCCAAGCTGTAAACCTCTATGACTTTACAACTCTATAAATGGCAGATGGAATTTAATCCGCACAAATGTCAGGTGATGCATTTTGGTAGATCCAATCCAGATAGGAGATATAAAGTAAATGGCAGAACCATCAGGAGCACAGACACAGAGAGATCTGGGAATGCAGGTCCACAGATCCTTAAAAGTAATAGCACAGGTGGAAAAGGTAGTGAAGAAGGCAATCATACCATATGCTTTCATCAGATGGGGCACCTAGTACAAAAGTTGGCAAATTATGTTACAGGTATATAAAATGTTGGTTCAGCCAGATTTGGAATACTGTGTCCAATTCTGTTCACCACACTACCAGAAGGATGTGGAGACTTTGGAGAAAAAGTTTACCAGGATGTTGCCTGGTATGAAGTGTATTAGCTATGGGGAGAAATTGAATAAACTGGATTGAACTCCCTGGAAGGACAGGGGCTGAGGGGCAATCTGACAGAAGTTTATAAAATTATGAAGCGTAAGGATAGGGCAAACATTTGGAAGCTTTCTCCCAGGGCAGAAATGACAAATTCTCCTTGCGTAAGTTCAAGATAGGGGGGAAAATGTTCAGTGGAGATGTGCGGGGCAAGTTTTTTTTTAAACACAGAGGGTGGTGTGGGCTGGAATGCTCTGCCAAGGGAGGTGGTTGAGACAGATACATTGGCAACATTTAAGACTTATCTGGAAAGACACATGAACAGACAGGGAAACAGAGGGATAAAAGCAATTGGTCGAGATAGGACACCTCTGGCAGCTTGTTCCTGACACTCACCAACCTCTGTGTGAAAAAAGTTGTCCTTCTGGACCCTTTTGTATCTCTCCCGTCTCACCTTAAACCTATGCCCTGTAGTTTTCGACTCCCCTACCTTTGGGAAAAGATTGACTATCTAGCTGATCTATGCCCCTTATTATTTTATAGGCCTCCATAAGATCATCCCTTAGCCTCCTATACTCCAGAGGAAAAAGTCTCAGTCTATCCAGCCTTTCCTTATAATTCATACCATCAAGTCCCAGTAACATCTTAATAAATCTCTTCTGCACTCTTTCTAGTTTAATAATAACTAGAAAGAGTGCAGAAGAGATTTACTAGGATGCTATAATAATATCCTTATTATTAAACCAGGACCAGAATAGGGTGACCAGAACTGCACACAGTATTCCAGTTGTGGCCTTACCAATGTCTCATACAACTTCAACAAGGCGTCCCAACTCCTGTATTCAATGTATTGACCAATGAAACCAAGCATGCTGAATGCCTCCTTCGCCACTCTGTGCATCTGTGACTCCACTCTCAAGGAGCTACGAACCTGTACCCCTAAGTCTCTTTTTTCTGTAACTTTTCCACAACCCGCTACCATTAACTGAGTAAGTCCTGCCCTGGTTCAATCTACCAAAATGCATCATCTCACATTTATCTAAATCAAACTCCATCTGCCATTTGTCAACCCACTGGCCCAATTGATCAAGATCCTATTGCAATCCGAGATAACCTTCTTCACTGTCCACTATACCACCCATCTGCAAATGTACTAACCATGCCTCCTATGTTCTTATCCAAATCATTAATATAAATGATAAATAACAGTGAACTCAGCACCGATCTGAGGCACACCGCTGGTCACAGGCCTCCAGTTTGAAAAACAACCTCCACACCACCCTCTGGCTTCTGTCAAGAAGCCAATTTTGTATCCATTTAGCTACCTCACCCTGGACCCTGTGTAACAACCTACCATGTAGTACCTTGTTAAAGACCTTGCTAAAATCCATGAAGACAACATCAACTGCACTGCCCTCAGCTACCTTCTTGTAGTGGGGGGGGTTTATGATAAAGGGTAGACATATAAAAAGAGTATAGAAACGCAGAGGAACCTGGGGGTGCAAGTGCACAAGTCTTTGAAGGTGGCAGTACAGGTGAAGGTGGAAAGCTTATGGTATGTTAGCCTTCATAGGAAGGGGTATAGAGTATAAGAGCTGGCGTCTAATGTTGCAGTTGTGTAGAACGTTGGTTAGGCCGCATTTGGAGTACTGCGTTCAGTTCTGGTCGCCTTACTACCGGAAAGACGTGGAGACCCTGGAGAGAGTGCAGAGGAGGTTTACCAGGATGCTGCCTGGTATGGAAGGACTGGGTTATGAGGAAAGATTGGGTAAATTGGAGCTGTTTTCCTTAGAAAGATGGAGAATGAGGGGAGATCTAATAGAAGTGTAAAAGATTATGAAGGGTGTAGATAGAGTAAACAGTGGTAAGCTTTTTCCTAGATTGGAAATAAATATTACGAGGGGCCACGGACTTAGGGTGAGGGGGGGCAATGTACAATTCGGATGTTAGAGGGAGGTTTTTCACAGAGAGGGTTGTGGGGGTATGGAATGCTGTGCCAAGCAAGGTGGTGGAGGCAGGCACGCTGGAGTTGTTTAAGGGATACTTAGATAGGCACATGAGTGGGATGGCGATGGAGGGATATAGGAGACTTTTAAAAAAGGATCAAGAGCTTTGGGACGTCCCTGGGAAACAACTGATTCCTATGGACCTTCCAACATATTTTCTGGCTCATTTGTTTTATTTTTGAGCTTCTGGGGATTCCCTTGAATGTTTGTGTAAGGAGGTGCATGTTACTGATGTTTTTCTCTTTTAATCCACAGGGGCTTCGGTCCGCCTTGTATGCCCCTTGTTGGACAGCATGCAGTGGGTCGTGCAAGGGCTGCTCTTGGATGTTGAGAGTAGCCTAGTGCTTCACGTCATTAGTGTACGCTTAAACTAGACCAGCTGATGGGCAACACGCCAGCTCAGTGACTATCACTGTTTGCTGTGCAGATACATGGATTTGGGCCAGTGAGTGTGGGAGTTTGCGCATTCTCCCCGTGCTTGTGTGGGTTTTCTCCGGGTGCTCCGGTTTCCTCCTACACCCCTAAGATGTGCTCTTAGGCTGACTGGTGTAACAAATTGTCCCTAAATTAGTATCCCCTAAATCTGGTTTCCAATGTGGAGTGCCATTAGTGAAGGCAAGGGTCATGGGTGGAAGAGGGATTCACTATGTTGAAATGGCGGCACAGGCTCATTGGGCCGAAGGGCCTGTTTCCCATGCTGTGTTGTTCTTTGTTCTTTGTGGTTACACCTTCAAAAAACTAAATCAAATTCAAGAGACATGATCTTCCACTCACAAAGCCATGCTGACTGTTCCTCATCAGTTCCTGTGTCTGTAATGCTTGTAGATCCTGTCTCTCAAAATACCTTCCAACAATTTACCCACCACAGACGTGAGGCTCACCGGCCTACAGTTCCCAGGCTTTTCCCTGCAGCCCTTTTTAAACAAAGGCACAACATTTGCCACCCTCCAATCTTCAGGTATCTCACCTGTGACTTCGATGTTTCAAATATCTCTACTGTGGACGCACAATTTCCTCCCTAGCCTCCCACAATGTTCTGGGATATACTTCATTAAGTCCCGGGGATTTATCTACCTCAATGCACTTTTAGACTTCCAGCACCACCTCCTCTGTAATATGTACACTCCTCAAGACATTGCTATTTATTTCCCCAAGTTCCCTCACATCCATACTTTTCTCACAATGAATACTGATGAGAAATATTCATTTAGGATGTCACCCATCTCTTGTGGATCCACACATAGATGACCTTGCTGATCCTGAAGAGGTCCCATTCACTCCCTATTTACTCTTTTGCCCTTTATGTATTTGTAGAAGCTCTTTGGATTCTTCTTTGCCTTATCTGCCAAAACAATGTCCTTTTTTTTTGCCCTCCTGATTTCTCTCTTATTTCTACTCCTACACCCACTATACTAGAAGAAAATATAGAAACTCTTTGTTCCTGCTCCCCACTCACCTGATGAAGGAGCAGTGCTCCAAAAGCTAGTGGCGTTTGCTATCAAATAAACCTGTTGGACTTTAACCTGTGTTGTAAGACTTCTGACTATATTTTATGGCAAACCAGTTCTGAATCTATTGAGCTAGTTCACCCCGATCCCGTGAGATTTAATCTTTTGCCATGAGGGATCTTGTCAAACGTCTTACTAAAGTCCATGTAGACAACATCCATAGTCCTTCCCCGTCAATCATTTTTGTCACCTCCTCAAAAAGCTCAAGTAAATTAGTGAGACATGACCTCCCTTGTATAAAACTATGCTGTCTGTCGCTAACAAGATCATTCAGTTCCAAATGTGTATAGATCCTATTTCTAAGAATCTTCTCCAACAATTTCACTATCACCAATGTCAAGCTCACTGGTCTATAGTTACTCGTGTTATTCTTGAAAGGTGTGCTGGTTAGGTGCATTGACCCGAACAGGTGCCAGACTGTGGTGACTAGGGGAATTTCACAGTAACTTCATTGCAGTGTTAATATAAGCTTCACTTGTGACTAATAAGTTTTAAACATTGTTACCCTTCTCATATAGTGGGACAACACTGGCTACCATCCAATCCTCTGGGACCTCACCCAAAGAGGAAACGAAGATTTGTCTCCCCCAGTCATCTGGGACAGAAGCCATCTGGCCTTGGGGGATTTGTCTACCATAATGCTTTGTAAATTCACGTAATACTTCTTCCCATGTAATGATGACTTGTTCTAAAGGGTTTATACACCCATCCAAGATACCAATCGCCATATCCCTCTCCTTTATGAATACCAATGCAAAGTACTCATTAACAATCTCACCCACTTCCTTTGGTTCCACACATAATTTCTCTCCTTTGTCCTTGAGTGGACCAATTCTTGTTCCTAATACATGTATAAAATGACTTGGGATTCTCCTTAATTCTGACTGCCAAGGACATTTCGTGACCCCTTTATACCCCCTTAACTCCCTGTTTGAGCTCTTTTCTACTTCGTAAGTTTTTAGTTGCCTAGACTGCACTTTTGCATCCTTTATCTTTTTGACTAGACTTGCAATTTCCCTGATCATCTACAGTTCCTGAATCCTGTCTTGTCTTTCCTTTTCATAGGCACATGCCTGCCCTGCACACTGATTAACAGCTCCTTAAAAGACTCCCACATGCCAAATGTGGATTTACCCTCAAACAGCCGCTCCCAAACAAAGCCTCCAACTCCTGCCTAATCTGGTTGTAGTTAGCCTTCCTCCCAATTTGATTTATTATTGTACATGTATAAACAGTGAGACGTATTGTTTCTTGTGTGCTATATAGAGAAACCATACTGTTCATAGAGAAGGAAACAAGAAAGTGCAGAACATGGTGTTAGTTGTAGAGAAAGATCAACTTAATACAAAGTAGGTCCATTCACAGGTCTGGTGGCAGCAGGGAAGAAGCGGTTATTGAATCTGTTGGTACGTGACCTCAGACTTCTGTATCTTTTTCCTGATGGAAGAAGATGGAAGAGAGAATGTCCGGTGTGTGTGGAGTCCTTAATATGCTGGCTGCTTTGCTGAGGCAGCGGCAAGTGTAGACAGAGTCAGAGTCAATGGTTGGGAGACTGGTTTGCATGGTGCATTGGGCTACATTCATGACCTTTTGTAAATCTTTGCAGTCTTGGGCAGAGCAGGAGCCATGCCAGAAAGAATACAACCAGAAAGAATGCTTTCTGTGGTGCATCTGTAAAAATTGGTGAGATTTGTAGCTGACATGCCAAATTTCCTTAGTCTTCTGAAGAAGTAGAGGCATTGGTGGGCTTTCTTAACTGTCGTGTCAGCATGGTTGGGGGCGAGGGGGGAATCAGGACAGGTTGCTGGTGATCTGGACACCTAAAAGCTTGTAGCTCTTGATCGTTTCCACTTCGTCCCCACTGATGTTGACAAGGACATGTTCTCCTTTACACTTCCTGAAGATGATGACAATCTCATTCGTTTTGCTAACATTGAGGGAGAGATTATTGTTGCCACACCAGTTCACCAGATTCTCTCTCTCATTCCTGTACTCATTGTTTGAGATCCGACCCACTATGGTGATATCATCAGCAAACTTGAAAATCACGTTGGAGGGGAATTTGGCCACACAGTCATAAGTGTATAAGGATTATAGTAGGGGGCTGAGAACACAGCCTTGTGGGGCACCGGTGTTGAGACTGATTATGGAGGTGCTGTTGCCTTTCCTTATTGATTGTGGTCGGAGAGTTAGGAAGTTCAGGATCCAGTCACAGAGGGAGGTGCTGAGGCCCAGGCCACGGAGTTTGGAGATAAGTTTCATGGGAATAATGGTGTTGAAGGCTGAGCAGCAGTCAATAAAGAGTCTGACATAGGTGTCCTTGTTATCTAGGAGTTCCAGGGTTGAGTGCAGGGCCAAGAAGACACTGTATGTTGTGGACCTGTTGAGGTGGTATGCAAACTGTAGTGGATCCAGGTAGTTCAGGATTCGTGCCATGACTAGCCTTTTGAAGCATTCATAATGATGGATATCAGAGACACCAGCCAATAGTCATTAAGGCACGCTGCTTGGTTTTTCTTAGGTACCGGCATGATGGTCATCTTCTTGAAGCAGATAGGGACTTCAGATTATTGTAAAGAGAAGTTGAAAATGTCTGAATATCCCCACCAGCTGATCCACGCAGGATCTGAGTGCTTGTCTGGGTACCCCATCCAGGTCAGTCGCTTTCCGTGGGTTGGCCTTTGAGAAAGCTGCTCTGACATCTGCAATGGTGAACACAGTAAGAAGTCTCACAAAACCAGGTTAAAGTCCAACCAATTTATTTGATAGTAAACTCACAAGCTTTGGGGTTTGCCCCTTCGTCAGGTGAATGGAGAGTTCTGGCCTCAGACAGAGCGTATAACAGCACACACAGTTTACAGATTACTGATGGGAATGCAAGTCCTTACAACTAACCTGCTATTTACAACTAACTAACCTGTTCACCACATGTTTCCCCCACTGCAACTTTGATGAGGTGGCCAGGTTCATTCCCCAATAATAGGTACAGGAAAGCCCCCTCTCTAGTTGGATTATCCAGATATTGAACATAAGAACATAAGAAATAGGAGTAGGCCATCTAGCCCTTTGAGCCTGCCCCGCCATTCAATAAGATCATGGCTGATCTGTCGTGGCTCAGTTCCACATTCCCACCCTCTCCCCATAACCTTAATCCCCTCGCTTATCAAAAACCCATCAACCCATATTTAGCGAGGCAGCCTCCACCACTTCAATGGGCAGAGAATTCCAGAGATTCACCACCCTTTGAGTGAAGAAGTTCCTCCTCAACTCCGTTCTAAACCGCCCCCCCTTTATCTTGAGGCTGTGCCCTCTAGTCCTACTGTCCTTTCTGAGCGGGAAGAGTCTCTCCACCTCTATCCTATCCATCCCATTCATCATCTTATACGTCTCAATGAGATCTCCCCTCATTCTTCTAAACTCTAATGAGTACAAGCCTAGTTTATTCAGCCTTTCCTCATAGCTCAACCCCCTCAACTCCGGTATCAGTCTAGTAAACCTCCTCTGCACTCCCTCCAAGGCCAAAATATCCTTGCGTAAGTGCAGCGCCCAAAACTGCACACAGTACTCCAGCTGCGGCCTCACCAATGCCCTATACAGCTGCAGCAAGACCTCCCTACTTTTATATTCAATCCCCCTCGCTATGAAGGCCAGCATCCCATTCGCCTTCCTGACCACCTGCTGCACCTGCAGGCTGGGTTTTTGCGACTCATGCACAAGGACCCCGAGGTCCCTCTGCACCGTCGCCTGCTGCAGTTTTTCGCCACGTAAGTAATAGTCCTTCCTACCATTATTCCTACCAAAGTGGACCACCTCGCACTTGCCAACATTAAATTCCATTTGCCAGTTCCTGGCCCATTCGCCCAGCCTATCTAGATCCTTCTGCAGACTCTCCACACCCTCCGCACAATTTGCCGTTCCACCAATCTTGGTGTCATCAGCAAATTTCGACACCATACACTCGGTTCCCTCCTCCAGATCATCTATATAAATGGTAAATAGCTGAGGCCCCAGCACCGACCCCTGGGGCACTCCACTAGTCACCAACTGCCAACCCGAATAGCACCCATTAACCCCCACTCTCTGCCTCCTATGTGACAACCAATCCTCTATCCACGCTAACACCCTACCCCCAACTCCATGCCCCCTTACCTTCTGCAATAACCTCTTGTGAGGTACCTTGTCAAACGCCTTCTGAAAATCAAGACAGACCACATCCACCGGCTCTCCTCTATCCATCACCCTAGACACATCCTCATAGAACTCCAATAAATTTGTCAGACACGACTTCCCCTTAACGAAACCGTGCTGCGTCTGCTCTATCAAGTAATTCCCCTCAAGATGCCTCGCTATTTCCTCCTTGATGACGGATTCTAACATTTTACCTACAACAGATGTTAAACTAACCGGCCTATAATTCCCTGCCTTTTGCCTGCCACCCTTCTTAAACAGCGGCGTAACATTAGCCGTTTTCCAATCTTCCGGCACTTCCCCAGAATCCAGCGAGGTTTGGAAAATAATCATCAAGGCATCATCAAGGTTGTTCCAAAAAGAAACCTTCCTTGACATACTTAACAAATTCCTCACCATCTGGACCCCTAGCCCTAAGGGATTTCCAGTCAATATGAGGAAAATTAACATCTCCCACTATAACAACCCTATTATTTCTACATCTGTCCGGATTCTGCATACATACCTGTTCTTCTGGGCTGTTGAGAGACCTGTAGTACATCCAAATCATAGAGACTGCCCCCTTCCTGTTTCTGAGCTCTACCCACGTCTCAATACATGATTCTTCCAAGGCGACCTCCTTCTGTTCAACTATAATATGTTCCCTAACCAGTATTGCAAATCTTTTACCCTCCCCTCTGTTTTACCTAGAACACATATCCTGGAATATTTTGCTGCCAGTCCTATCTGTCTTTTAACCAAGTCGCTGTTATTACAGCCACATCCAAGTTCCGCGCAAGAGTCAAGACTCTAAATTCTTACCTGTTTTACCTATTATACTCATTGCATTGAAGCAGATGCACTCCAGGCCTCTGGGCCCATTAAGTTCAACTTCCCCCAGCTGCTTTTCCTCTTAGTCAGCCTGCCTTGGTACCACGCTGATCCCAAGTCTCTACATTTGCTGGCCTACTGTTCTGATTGCCAACCCCCCTGCCATATTAGTTTAAACCCAGCTGAGCTATACTAGCGGCCCGTCCTTCTTGTACATTTGGGATGTCTTCTCAATGATTCAAAAAACTGAAACCCTCCCTCCTCCACCAGTTCTTTAGCCACATGTTCAGCTGTATTATCTTCCTGTTCCTAGCTTCACTAGCACGTGGCACGAGGAGTATTCATGAGATTACTACCTGAGAGGTCCTGCTTTTTAAGCTTCTACCTAATTCCCTAAATTGACGTTGCAGGACCTCAATCTTTCTACGTATGTCATTCATGCCCATATGTACAAGGACATTTGTCTGATTTCCCTCCCATTTTAGGATGCTTTGTACCCACTTAGAGACATCCAGGACCCTGGCACCAGGAGGCAAACTATCATCCTGGAGTCCCTTTCGCTGACACAGAAACGACCATCTGTGCCTCTGGCTATTGAATCCCTGCCATTATTGCTTTGCTACACTTTGTATCTCTCATTGTGCAGCAGAACTAGCCATGGCCCAATTAGTCCATGCTGGTATTCTTTCCTGACATAAGCCTTCTCTCACGCCTCTTCATTTCACCTTATCAGCAAATCCTTCTGTTCCTTTCTCTCTCATTCACTTATCTAGTTGGCCCTGAAAGGCATCTCTATTATTTACCTTGACCACTTCATGTTGTGAAACTGAATTTATTACATTTAGGAATTTGTGGAATTGAATCAAAATAAAAACATGAAAACTTTGGGTTTTGGGTAAAATCCCAAATATTGTCTTTCAGGGAAGAAAACCCACCACAGCTGATCTGGTCTACATGCAAACTCCAGTCCCACACAATATGGTTAACTCTGAACTGGCCACTGAAATCGCCCAATAAAGAAACAATGAGAAACAATTGTTACAAAGTCCAATAATAAGAGGAAAATCAGATAGATCTCATTAACCCTGCCATTGTGTCAGAATAAGATTAAGGTGATCACAGCTCAGTGAAATCTATAACGTCTCTCTTGCCAAGGTCTAAGGACAAGTATTCAAGTGGGGAGACCTGGCCCAGATTGGTCAAATAACAGTAATACCACTGAATCGTACAAATTTGGAAACATTCTAGATTCCTCCCTTGCAATCCCTGGGAACGTTCCAACTCATTGGCAGCTGGGAAAATCCTCAATATTGATTCCATGGAGTCTCAGCTTCAGGTCAAACAAGTTAAAGGAAAACCACCACTCTCCTCCCAACTGATGAAGGAGTATTTCACTATGTTCACAACATCACTGGGGAAGTAGAATAAGGAAATCTCTCAAAACTGAGTATCAATGAGGTAGAATGAAACATCAACAGCAGCAATTTTTCAACACAATCTCAGCCCGCATTCCATTATTATCATCAAAGCAGTAGATGGAGACGTTGAGATCAGCAGACAGCAGAGCACGTTTTGTTGAAAATTGTGGACATGCAGTTCAGTAACAGAAGACAGCTCCATCAACATCTCAGTTCTCAACCATGTTGGTCCCCAGAATCTAAGCCTCAGGAACCAAGGACTAGGTGGGTTTTGGAGGTATCAAATTGAGGAGGCTCAGAGAGTTCTGCAGGGTGAAGAGGGTAATGGAGGTGCCCAATGGTAACATGGGGCACCTGACGGAGACAACTTCACCTTGCTGCCCTTGGCTTGAACATTGTTTAATCCCAGACACCCACCCCATTCCCTGAACTGCTCCTGCCAGTCTGAAAATTGAGGCTGCGTGGGAAGAAACCTTAATGTAATCAATAAATAGCCACTTAAAGGGCTCACTTGAGACAACTGCCTTGGCAAGGCTTCGTCCATCCAAGCACAAAATTGTGGAGATTGAGGAAGGAAGGAGCCTGGAGGGAAGGCCTCCAAGAAATTTTACCGTTATCACACCTCCACCTCCCCCCATCCAAATCCATAGACAAGTGAAAATAAAATTGCCATGGAAATTCAAATTTCTTTTAAAAGTTATCAGTCTCAACCAACACCACTAAAAAAAACTGATTATCTGGTCATTATCACATTACTGTTTGTGGGATCTTGCTGCGCACATTGACCACCTCATTTCCTACAACAGTGACCAACACAAGCTTAAAATTGATCATTCACAGCCCACAGGATAATAACCAGCTCCCAACACACACACACAATTCAACAATCGGAAAATAGTGAGAATCCTCAGACACTCTGGGTTCACCTTCTCATATTCAGTAATGACCCATCAATAAAACTCAATATAGTTTACCATCTGAATGAACCTTACCACTCACCACCTCCTGACTTGGTGTTCAGTCCCTACAGGAAGTGAAGCAGCTGTGAAAGAGGAAGAGGAGAGAATGGGCAGAGTGGGTGGGCTCTCTGATTGACGTCTCTCACAGCCAATCCAAATATTTCTGGAGTAACAGGAGTTTCCTGAAGCTTGAGGACCGGTGAAACGGAGACTTTAAGCAGCAGATCAGGTGGGGATTTAAACTTGTCATTGTCCCATCTGAACAAAACCTCATTTATTGTAGTTGCTGTCTCAGTTCCCCCGGTAAATATTTGACAAGATCTATTGTGGGAATAACATTCTCCATTCTCGGAGACTTCCAAACTGGCAACATCAGTGTGGGATGTGTAGCCTCAGATGTGTTTGACAGCAGATCAAAAGAGGAAGACCCACAGCATCCAAGACAGCGATGCTGTACAGTGGTGGGATCAGCACATTGTACAGGAAAGAGTTAGAGGAGAGAGAGGAGGTATGAGAGGAGTTCAGAGGAGGAATGGTCATACGGGAAAGAGGCATACGGCACAAGGGTTATGGAGCAAGAGGGCCACGGGGAGAGGTACAGAGAAGAGACTGGGTGGTGAGATTATGTCAATGCTTGTGTTGTCTGACTCAGTGACACAACTACAATTCCCATCAAGTACCATGGACTGGCTCAACCCCTGATTCAGTACTGCTGGGCCCACATGCTGTATGGGAAATGTAGTTCCAACCGTGTGAGACTCTATCCCGAAAGTGGTTGCACAAAACTAAAGCGCAACGGGTTTATTTGGTAGTACAAGCTTTCGGAGCACTGCCTTGTCACCTGATGAAGGAGCAGAGCTTTGAAAGCTTGTGGCTTGTGCTACCAAATAAACCTGTTGGACTTTAACCTGTGAGACTTCTTACTGTGCTTATCCCAGTCCAATGCCAGCATCTCCACATCAGAACTAAGGTGCACAGATTCAGCAATGCCCCCCACTCCCCAAAATCTGTTTGGCTGTGCAGTGACTGACATATCGCTTGTGATAATGCTACTGTTTCCCTTCTCGCTGATTGGACGTGAGAGCCATCAATCAGAGCGCTGAGCTGTTTGATTGCGGCTGTGTGGTGGATATTGAGTGTGTTTATTGGAAGCATTTCCCTTCTGATTTACAGGCTGAGTTTTGTTGATGGGTTATTACTGAATATGAAAAGGTGAGATGTAATTATTTGGGGGGGGGGGGCAGAGACGCATTTATTAAAATATCTTTAAATGCCTTCTTTAAAGATTTCATCTGAAGGTCTCGGCCTTTCCCAAAAACCTGGGTTGGATTTGATAATTTTGCCCAGTGCTGTGTCTGATAGTTGAATTTGGGATGTGCCATCTGAGTTTGTGCAGTATATATAATTTCCAAGGATAAACCCAGAACCCTTCAATCAGCTACACTGAAGCAATGTTTTCCTCAGCTTCTAGCGCTTCTTGCCCACTGGTTTTCCCAAATTATTTGAAGGAAACAAAGGAGAGAAATTTCAAAATCTCCATTGAATTAACATTTCTCCTGAGTGTTTTTATATTAAACACATACTATAAGGGAATCGCTGGTCTTTGCCAGCATGACTCAAGTTCATTGGTTAAATTGATAGCCCATTTTGCACTCTGCTGTCTTTTCCTTTACCCTTGTGGTATGTGCAAAGATGAGAACCAGGCAGAGGAAAGAAAGTAGCCGTGCCGTCTGCTCCTGGTCACTATCCAGTGTCCCTGGAAACAGAGGACATGAGAAAAAAAAGGACATGTATCTGATCCCCCACACAGAGTGATAGCAGACTGTCACTCAATTTACAAAAGTCTCTCACTGAGGAGTCAGCTCTTTCAACAAATGAAGAGATGAAGTCAAAGGAAATCATGTTTTCTTAACCTTTTTTACAGAAGGATTGCATTATACTACACCAGAAAATGCAGAGAGAATAGATACTGAAGATAGATCATAACCATCACCCAAGGAACAACCACACAACTGCGGAAAGACATTCGGATCTTTTGCTGTATTGGTCAATATTTAGAAATTTGAGCAGCAAAACCATCATCTGGAAATCCATTGAGTCAGGCAAGCTCTAAGACATCATCAGATTTGAAACTGGTCAGTGGCAGGGAACCTTCCATCAGAACCAATCTTACCAATGGTTCGGCTGTGGATGATCGGTCAGGGTGAAGCGAGAAAAAAGCATGAGTGAGCTTCAAATGTGTTGAGATCTTTAATCATTCAGCAAGCCTCATGATACACAGAATCATTCCCACAGGTAGGCTGTTCAAGCATGAGATATGTGACAAGGACTCCATAGACTCATAAAATCCTCCAAAATGTGAGGTGCATTGGTTATATAACAACACAAAAGCAACTTCATGTGTGAGGTTTGTGACAGAGCCTTTGGACACTTGTCAAAGTTGATGAAACATCAGGACTTTCATTTATATCTTTGAGCAAGTTTTGTGACAAATCCTTCACACAATTAAGGAGCCTCCAGCTCCATCAGACTGTCCACACAGGGGAGAAACACTTTAAATATGAAGATTGTGATATCCACAACCCTCTTGAGATGCCAGAGGATACACACACGGACAAAACCTTTCAAATGTCAGATGTGTGACGAATCATTCTCGGAATTAACAAACCTCTGGGTGCACCACCACATTTACACAGGAGAAACCATCCATGTGCAAGGTGTGCAAAAAATCATTCTCAGTCATTGAATCGTCATACACACCACTGCATTCACACTATGGAGAAGTTGTTCACTTCCCTGGTGTGCGAACATCCTTCCACACAGTTATGGAGCCTATTGGACCATCTGACAATCCACACAGGGGAGAAACCTTGCTTGTGTGAGATGTGTAATAAATCATTCTCATGCTCATCGAACCTCCTGCACTATCAGAGTTTCTACACGCTAAAATAACGAACCCTTCAGATGTGAAATTTCTGATTAAATTTTAATGTCTTCCGTCTCCTGGACATCAGAGGATTTACACACAGGAGAAACTCTTCAGAGCAGATATTTGTGACAAGACTTGCACCAGCTGCTCCAATCTCTTGAAGCACCAGTAGATCCACACTGGTGAAACACCAGTCGGGTGTGAGGTCTGTGACAATCAGGGTCAGTGTTTCTGCTGGTCCGTCAATGCACTCACAAAGGAGAAACTCTATCAGTGTGAGTTGTGTAATAACACCTTCACAGTCATTTGAATTTCTGAAACATCAGTGAACCCCTCCAAGTGTACCAAGATCTTTTCACCTACTCCTCTCCCTCCAATCACAGACTTCTCCACGAGTTAAGGAGAGAGCAAGAGACAGAAACAATCCTTGTTAGAATGGAATCTCAGAATGTGGAAGTCAGTGGCTAGTTGACATTTTTAATCCTCCCTTTAGAGTTTCAATTTCCTTGCTCACTTGCTCCTGTGACCCGCTCCTGTGTAACTCTATCCTGGGTCGCTCTCTGTTTCCTCCCCTCTCTCCTGTGTACCTCTCATCAGTGCCCCTCCCATTTTTGCACCCCCCTGCATGTCTCACTCCTGTGTCTCTCCCTCCTGCGCCCCTCCTTCCTGCGCCCCTCTCTCCTGCGCCCCTCTTTCCTGCGCCCCTCTCTCCTGCGCCCCTCTCTCCTGCGCCCCTCTCTCCTGCGCCCCTCTCTCCTGCGCCCCTCCCTCCTGTGCCCCTCCCTCCTGCGCCCCTCCTTCCTGTGCCCCTCCCTCCTGTGCCCCTCCATCCTGTGCCCCTCCCTCCTGTGCTCTGGCTCCTTTTTCTTTTGGCCCTTTCTCTTGTCCCCCTTCTTCCTGTGCATGTGCTGATTCCACCACTGCACATCATCACTGACTTGGATGCTGTGGGACTTGCTCTTCTGATCTGCTGTCATACACATCCGAAGTTACACATCCCACACTGATGTTGTCAGTTTGAAAGTCTCGAGGATGAAGAATGTTATTCCCACACTAGAAATCTCTGTCAAACACTTACCGGAGAACCGAGACAGCAGCTATAATAAGTGAGGTTGTATTCAGATGGGACAAAGACAAGTTTAAATCCCCACCTGATCTGCTACTCAAAATATGAAGATGCCAGCGTTGGACTGGATTAAGCACTGTAGGGAGTCTCACAACACCAGGTTAAAGACCAACAGGTTTGGACTTTACCTGTTGGACAACCTGTTGGACTTTAACCTGGTGTTGTGAGACTTCTTACTCTGCTACTCAAAACCATCTCTGTTTCACTGGTCAATTCTCTCCTTTCCTCTTTCACAGCTGCTTCATTTCCTGTAGGGACTGTAAATCAAGTGAGGAGATGGTGAGTGAAGGAGCAGAATTTGTAATAATTACATTGTATAATAGCCACATTAATGTTCAGACAGTCTGACTATCCTGTGGGGAATCAGGTGTGGAAATGCCCCTTATGCTGTGTGAGAAGATCCAGCTAAGAGAGCTGTTTACTTGGTGCTTTGTGCTAAGTTGTTTGATTGGAGCTGTGTGTTGGATATTGAGTGTGTTCATTGGAAGCATTTCCCTTCTGATTTACACGCTGAGTTTTACTGATGGGTCATTACTGAATATGAGAAGGCAAGGTGTAATTATCTGGGATATGCAGAGTATCTGAGGATTCTCACTGATTTCCTATTGTTGAATGCTGTGTGTGTATGTGTTAGGAGCTGGTTATTATCCTGTGGAATGTGAATGGTCAGCTCTCTCTGTTTTGTTGGAACCTGTGTGTTTCCCATCTTTTCAAATCCCTCCAAGACCTCTGCCCCATTTCTGTAACCTCCGCAGAAGGAGAAAAACAATGACTTGCCTTTATTTTGAGCCTTCTATGACCACCAGATGTCACAAAGCTTTTTAGAGCCAATGAAGTATATTTGAAGTGTGGTCACTGTAATAATGTAGAAAAATCTGGCAGCCAATCCGTGCACATAGCAAGATATCACAAACAGCAGTGTGATAATGACCTGATAACCTGATTTTTGGTGGTGTTGATTGACTTATTTGTATTGATGAGGACACTAAGAATGACTCCCATGTTCTTTAAAATAATGACAAGGGATCTTTTACATCCTCCTTTGTGAGAGAGAGAGCAGAGTGTGTCTTGTTTTATTTAATATCCCGTCAGAAAGATGGTATCTTTGACACTGTAGCACTCCCACACTACTGCTCTGCAGTGTCAGCTTCAGTGTTCATGTCCTGAAGTGGGACTTGAACTCACAATTTACTGACTTAGGGATGGGAATGCTTCCACTTGAGCCAAGGTTGACAATCTGTTCAACCTCCTCAGACTCCTGCAATCCAATGTGTTGTGTCTTTAGAGCATTCCTGATTTTAATTGCTCCACGATTGGTGGCTGTGCCTTCAGTCAGGAATAAGACCAGAAGAATAACTTTGTTTTCCCAGGAAAGCTCACTGTTAGTTTCAATGAGGTTTTTGAGCTTGTTTTCAAATCTCTCCCCTCCCTATTTCTGTAATCTCTTCCACCCCTCAGAACTGCAGCGAAGTGTTTTGGAGATGTTGACAGTGGGGGATTCAGTGATGGTTCCAGGGTAGGTTCCACAACATACTGCTCTAAAAAGCAATTCCTGATACACATTACAAATTCTTCTTCCATGCTACCCTTGCCACTTTGGTTTGTCCAATCAATAGGCAGATTAAAATCTCCCATAATAATAGCAGGACATCATTATCCACTGCCTTCATATGCTTACCCAAGTCCAATGCCAGCATCTTCACATCATTTATTTGACGTCTCGGCACTGCCCTAAAAGCTTCCTTGACTAACAATACTACCCCACCCTCTTTTCCCTTTGGCCTGTTCTTTTGGAACATTGTATCCCCAAGGATGCTGAGAACGCAGTCCAGATCATTCTCCAACCACATTTTTTTTGACAGCTAATACATCATACTCATACTTTGTAATCTGTGCCATCAACTCATCTATCTTGTTGCAAATGCTTTGAGCATTCAGATAAAGTATGTATAGCTTAGGTTTTTTTTACAGTAGTTTACAACTCTGGATTTGCTCTGTGCTGTATATTTTTCCATAGAATACTTGCAGTGCAGAAGAAGGCCATTTGGCCCATCAAATCCCATTCAGGCCTTATTTCCATAATCCCACATATTTACCCTGCTAATCACCCAACACTAGTGTCAATTTACCATGGCCAATCAACATAACCACCACATCTTTGGACAGTGGGAGGAAACCGGAATAGCGGGAGGAAACTCACACAGACACGGGAAGAATGTGCAAATTTCATACAGACAGTGATCCGAGGCCAGAGTTGAACCCAGGTCCCTGGTGCTTTGAGAAAGCAATGCACACCACTCTGCCACCATGCTGCCCGTTTATGTTACCTGCCCCAACCTGTCACACTATAACAGTCAAGATCCCCCTCACTATCCTGTGCCACCACTTCCTCATATAAAACAAGGAACAATGAACAATAGAGCACAAGAACAGAACCTTTGGCCCACCCAGCCTACACTGCCACATGATACCTTTCTAAACTAAAGATCTTTTGCCTTTGTGTGGATTGTATCCCTCTATTCTCTGCTTATTTATATATCTGTTAAGATGCATCTTAAACGTTACTCCTGTATCTGCTTCTACCAGTTCATCTGACAATGCATTCCAGATACTTGCCACCCTCTGTGTAAAAGAACTGACCTCTCACATCTCCTTTAAATGTTCTCCCTTTTATCTTATATCTATGTCTTCTAGTAATTGACATTTCTACGCCGGGAAAAAGGCTGACTATCCATTCTATCTGTGCCTCTCATAATTTTGTAAACTTCTATGGGCCACACTGTGGCACAGTGGTTAGCACTGCTGCATCACAGCGCCAGGGACCTGGGTTTGATTCCCGGCTTGGGTCACTGTCTGTGTGGAGTTTGCACATTCTCCCCATGTCTGTGTGGGTTTTCTCAGGTGCTGCAGTTTCCTCCCACAGTCCAGAGCTGTGTGGGATAGGTGGATTGGCCATGCTAAAATTCCCTTAGTGTCAGGGCAATTAGCAGGGTAAGTATGGATTATGGGCATAGGGCCTGCGTGGGATTGTGGTTGGTGCAGACTTGATGGGTTGAATGGCCTCCTTCCATAGGGATTCTACGATTCTATAAGTTCTAACAGCTCTCCCCTCAGTCTCTGATGTTCAAATGAAAACAAACCAAGTTTGTTCATCTCTCCTCATAGCTAATACCCTTCAAACCGGGCAACATCCTGATAAATATTTTCTGTACCTCTCCAAAGCTTTCACATTCTTCTGGTCATGTGGCAACCAGAACTAAATGCAATATTGCAAATGGACCCGAACAGCTACAACATGATTTGCCAATTTTTATACTGTCGACCTGACTGATGAAAGCAAGTGCTTTCTTGCCTATCTTATCCACTTGTGTTGCCACTTTCAGGGAACTACAGACCTGATACGCCTAAATCCTTCCAAATGTTAATGTTTCTAAGGGTTCTGTCATTTACAGTATACTCTTAAGGATGATTTAGTAATGTTACAAGTAGGCTTACATTAACACTGCAATGAAGTTAATGTGAAAATCCTCTCATTGCCACACTCCAGTACCTGTTCAGGTACACTAAGAGAGAATTTAGCATGGCCAGTGCACCTAACCAGCATGTCTTTTCGACTGTGGGAGGAAGTCGGGGCACCCGGAGAAAACCCATGCAGACAGAGGGAGAACATACAGACTCCACACAGACAGTGATTCAAGCCCAGGAATTGAGCCTGGGTCCCTTCTGCTGTGAGGCAGCAGTGATAACCACTGTGCCACTGCTATACTATACTCACTTCCTGCATTAGACCTTCTGTGATGACTCCAGCCAGGCGAATGAGATTGGCTTGCTAGCGTATGAACTACCCTATGAATCCTAACCCCAAGCCTAGACCTCCTCCCCCAGGTCAGGTGCCCCACAGCATGAGCTGCCTCATGGAAATGCCCTCCATGCCTTTTGCCATTGCACGTAGGCGTTTCCTGTACGGGCTGTTACTGCTCACCATCCACTACCGCGTCCTCGCCCGTCGTCCGGATACACCTTGGATTTGTCTGGATTAAATTCTGTCTGCCCTTTCTCCACTCAAGTGTCTAGTCTATCTACATCTACATCCTCTGGCAATCCTTCTCACTATCCACAATGCCATCAATCTTTTTGTCATGCGCAAACTTACTAATTCTCCTCCAAATCATGTTTATTTATTATAAACAACAGAGGTTTCTACAGAACACCGCAAACTTACTAATTCTCCTCCAAATCATGTATATTTATTATAAACAACAGAGGTTTCTACAGAACACCACTGATCACAGATCTCCAGCCAGAAAAACATGTTTCCACCGCTGCTGTCTGTCTTCTATGACCAAGATGTGGAGATGCTGGCATTGGACTGGGGTAAACACAGTAAGAAGTCTCACGACACCAGGTTAAAGTCCAACAGGTTTATTTGGTAGCAAAAGCCAGTAGCTTTCAGAGTGCTGCTCCAGAACATTAAGCTGCCAGTCTTGTCCCTCTCTCAACTAAGTCCCTGCAATTGCTGTAACATTATAATTATATGTATTAATCCAAGCTTTAAGTTCATCTGCCTTACTGTCATATTCCTTGCGTTAAAACAAATGTACTTCAGAGTGCCAGTCCCACCATGTTCAGTAACCTCTCTCTGAATATTTTTCCTCTTAGCCTTACAGACGTTAGTCTCAGTCGTCTCACTTGCTGACATTCTGCTCTTATTCCCATGCCCCTGCCACACTTATTTAAACCCTCCTGAGTGACACTAGCAAACCTCTCTGCCACAATATTGCTGCCCTCCAGTTTAGGTGCAACCCATCCTTCTTATACAAGTCTCACCTGCCTGGTAGACATCCCAATGGTCCAAATATCTGAAGCCCTCCCTCCTACGCTGGCTCTTTAGCCATGTATTTAACCGTATTATCTTCCTATTCTGAGTCTAACTAGCATGTGAGACAGGGAGTAATCCAGTAATTACAACCCTGGAGGTCCTGCTTTTCAACTTACTATCGAACTCCCTGAACTTCCTTTGCAGGACCTCGGCATTCTTTCTGACAATGAAGCTGGTACCACGGCCTCTGGCTGCTTGCCTTTCCTTTTGAGAATGTTCCACGCCCGCTCAGAGACATTCCCGACCCTGGCACCAGGGAGGCAACACACCACCTTGGAATTTCTTTTGCGGCCATAGAAAGCACCTATTTGTGCCCCTGACTATCAAGTCCCCTCTTACAATTTCTCTGCTGCAGTTTGAGCCTCCCTGCTGTATAACAGAGCCAGCTGAGGTGTCCCCCGCCCCCCACTCTGGCCGCTACTGTCACTATCCCTTGATAAGTAATTCCCCCTGCCCAACAATATCCAAAATATAAATTTGTTAGAGGGATAGCCACAGACAACTCCCGCACTGTCTGTCTGCCCCTTCTAATGGTCGCCCATCGATCTGCCTGAACCTTGGGTGAACCCCTGATTTTTTTAACTTTCTGTTCTTGGAACCCTCCCTCTTCCTATTAGGGCTCTAGTATGAGTTCTTGCTGTTCATATGATCTATCCCTACCTGTAGTTTTGCGTTGACAGTCAACTGATCAGTAATCTGCACTCATAGAATCATAGAATCCCTCTGTACAGAAAGAGACCATTCAGCCCACCGAGTCTGTGCCACCCACAAGCCCACCCAGGCCCTATTCCTGTAAGCCCACATATTTACCCTGCTAATCCTCCTGACACTAAGGGGCAATTTTGTATGATTAATCAACCTAACCCCCACATCTTTGGACTGTGGGAGGAAACTGGAGCACCCGGAAGAAACCCACACAGACATGAGGAGAAAGTGCAAACTCCTTATAGATGGTGACGCAAGGCTGGAATTGAACCTGGATAACTGGTGCTGTGAAACAACTGTACTAACCACTGTGCCGCCATGCCACCCTTTAACTTTGATTTCCCAACTTTCCAAGGAATTGAAACCTCATCACATTCTTTAATTTAAATCCCTGTCTACTTCCCTGTTTCCTGGTCTGCAAGAACATTGGTCCCAGAATGGTTAGATGTAGGCCATCCCAACAGTCCAGCCTTGACTTTTTCCAGTACTGATGTCAACATCCTAAAACTGATACCTACTTCTCCCACACTAGTCCTTGAGCTGCACATTCATGTCTCTAACTTTACAAACCGCCAATCTGCGTGTGGCTCAGGAAATAATTGGTTCTTTAACTTAATGCCTAACTTCTCAAACTGCCTACACAGAACCCCCTTCCTCGTTCTCCCTATGTCATTGGTGCCTTTATGGACCATAACCACTGGATCATCCCCCTCCTGTTGCAAGTTCATCTCCAGCCCAGACCTGATGTCCTGAACTCTGACACTGGGGAGGCAAGACGTGGAGATGCCGGCATTGGACTAGGATAAACACAGTAAGAAGTCTCACAACACCAGATTAAAGTCCAACAGAACCTGATTTCTTACTGGGCAGCAACACAGCCTTCGAGACTTTTGACTCTGGCTATATAGGACAGTCTCTATTTTCCTGACTATACTATACTGACTATACTAACTTCAATTACAACTATATTTGTCTTTTCTCCACCACTCCCCACCCCCAACCCTGAACAGCTTCCTGCACCATGGTGCCGTGGTCAATTTGCTCATCCTTCCTACATTCCCCTCTCTCAGCCGCACAAGTAGCAAGAATCTCGTACCTGTTGGACAAGGACAAGGGCTGGGGCTCCTCCATTACACCTTATATCCCTTTACCTGCCTCACTCATAGTCACAGACTCCTGTCCCTGACCACTGGTAGTTATTCTAAGGGGTGTGACTGCCTCCTGAAATACAGCGTCCAGATAAGAGGGGGTAGTTATAGGACGGATGTCAGGGGTAGGTTCTTTACCCAGAGGGTGGTGAGGGATTGGAATGCCCTGCCTGCTGCAGTTGTAAATGCGCCTAGTTTGGGGGCGTTTAAGAGATCCGTGGATAGGTTCATGGACGAAAAGGGATTGGTTTAGGTTAGAGCAACATCGTGGCGCAACATCGTGGGCCGAAGGGCCTGTTCTGCGCTGTAATGTTCTATGTTCTATGTCCCTGATATGTCACAGCATCTGAAGCTCAGACGCCACCTCATTAACTCTGAGTTGCAGTTCCTTGAGCAACCAACACTTCCTACAGATGTGCTCAGTAGGAGCGATAATGGGGTCCAGCAGCTCCCACAGCATGAAGGTGCAACACAACATCTGGCCCATCATCCCTCTTTTATTTAATTAGATTTTTAATTTGTGTTAAAAATAATTAAACTATTTTCAAGTTGTTTAATCTGTAAATATTTTCCTTTATTCCCTTCTATCTGATAGCATTTTAGAATAGGTAATTCAAATTAGCAGTTACTTACCAGCCAATGAAATTACCATTTTCCTGTGATGTCCGTTGCAAGTCAGGTTGACTCTGCACCCGGAAGGCAAGTCCCATGTTCTTTATTGAATTCTCACCTCCTTGTGCTCTTTAAAGACTCACCTCTCATGTGGGTAGCACGGTGGCACGGTGGTTAGCACTACTGCCTCACAACGCCAGGGACTTGGATTTGATTCCCAGCTTTGGTCACTGTGCGTGTGGAGTTTTCACATTCTCCTCATGTCTGTGTGGGTTTCCTCCGGGTAATCCAGTTTCCTCCCACAGTCTGTAAGACGTGCTGGTTTGGTGATTGACCCAGACAGGAATCAGAGTGTGACAACTAGAGGAATTTCACACTAATTTTCTTGCAGTGTTAATGTATGCCTTATTTGTGACTAATAAATAAACTTTACTTTAACTTCTCTGTGCTCCTTATTGAAGTTTTGCCTCTGTCTCTCTGCACTCTTTATTGAAGTTTCATCTCTTCCCGCTCTCTTTATTGAAGCCCCACTTTTCTCCCCGTGCTCTTTACTGGAGTCTCATTTCTTTCCCCGTGCACTTTACTGGAGTCTCGCCTCTATCCCTGTACTCTTGACTGAAATCTTGTCTCTCTGTTCCACATGTAGACTGATCAGTAATCTGGACTCATAGAATCATAGAATTCCTACTGTGCAGAAAGAGGCCATTCAATCCATTGAGCCTCCACCACAATCCAACCAGGTCCTACCCCCAGAACCCCATATATTTACCCTCCTAACCCCCATGACACTGAGGGACAATTTAACCAACAATCAACCATCCTGCACATCTTGGACTGTGGGAGGAAACCCTACACAGGATCTGAGTGCCAGTCGTTTTCCATGGGTTGATCTTCGAGAAAGCTGCTCTGACAGCTGCAATGGTAATCCAGGTTCCTGCAGGGCTTCCAGGATGAAGGGCATGCTCTCACTGACCACTTGCTCAAAACGGGTCTAGAATGCATTGAGTTCATCAGGGAGGGGTGCATTGGAATCAGCAATTTTACATGCCTTCATCTTGTAGCCCGTTATGTCTTGCAAACGTTGCCATAGTTGGCGGAAGTCAGTGTGGCTGTCCTGGGACTCTAGCTTTGTCCAGTACTGTCTTCTGGCATCTTTAATGGGTCTCCTTAGATCGTATCTGGCTTTTTTGTATAATAAGAAATCTCACAACAGCAGGTTAAAGTCCAACAGTTTATTTGGTAGCACAAGCTTTCGGAGTTTTATTCCTTCTTCAGGTGAATAAGGAGTCGTGTTCACAAAGAGGGCGAATACAGACACAAACTCAATTTACAAGATAATGGTTGGAATGTGTGTCTTTACAGGTAATTAAAGACTTACAGACATTGTGAGTGGAGAGAGGCTTAAGCACAGGTTAAAGAGGTGTGTATTGTCTCCAGCCAGGACAGTTAGTGAGATTTTGCAAGCCCAGGCAAGTTGTGGGGGTTACAGATAGTGTGACATGAACCCAAGATCCCAGTTGAGGCTGTCCTCATGTGTGCAGAAACCCAGACACGGGGAGAATGTGTGAAGTTCAGACAGACAGTCACCTAAGGTCAGAATTGAACCCAGGTCTTGGGACATCCTTTCCTGTATCAGGTGGACAATGTTTACTGCAAGAGTATGGACTTGTACTTGATGAATGGCGTTCTCATGTGAGATGATGGCATCCGTGTTGATGATCTGGCACGTCTTGCAGAGGTTGCTGTGACAGGGTTGTGATATCTCGTGATCACTGTTCTCCTGAAGGATGGATGGGTAGTTTGCTGCAGACAATGGTCTGTTTAAGATTGTGTGGTTGTTTGAAGGCAAGAAGTGGGGGTGTGGGGATGGCCTTGGCGAGATGTTCGTCTTCATCGACGATATGTTGAAGGCTCCGGAGAAGATGTCGTAGCTTCTGCGTTCCAGGGAAGTCCGTCTTCGTTGATGACATGTTGAAGGCTCCAGAGATGATGTTGCAGTTTCTCCACTCTTGCAAACTCTCGTGACTCGGCCAAAGTTGTCTACCTAATACGCTGCAGGAAGAGATGTCCCGAGGCATGGTACATTGGGGATACTGTGCAGACGCTACAACAATGGATGAATGAACACCATTCAACAATCACCAGGCTGGACTGTTCTCTTCCTGTGGGGGAACACTTCAGCAGTCACAGGCATTCAGCTTCTGATCTTCGGGTAAGCATTCTCCAAGGTGGCCTTCACGACACATCACAACGCAGAATCGCTGAGCAGAAACTGATCGACAGGTTCCGCACACATGAGGACGGCCTCAACTGGGATCTTGGGTTCATGTCACACCCCCACAACTTGCCTGGGCTTGCAAAATCTCACTAACTGTCCTGGCTGGAGACAATACACACCTCTTTAACCTGTGCTTAAGCCTCTCTCCACTCACAATGTCTGTAAGTCTTTAATTACCTGTAAAGACACACATTCCAACCATTATCTTGTAAATTGAGTTTGTGTCTGTATTCGCCCTCTTTGTGAACTCGACTCCTCGTTCACCTGAAGAAGGAATAAAACTCCGAAAGCTTATGCTACCAAATAAACTGTTGGACTTTAACCTGCTGTTGTGAGACTTCTTATTATACAAAAAAGCCAGATACGATCTAAGGAGACCCATTAAAGATGCCAGAAGACAGTACTGGACAAAGCTAGAGTCCCAGGACAGCCACACTGACTTCCGCCAACTATGGCAACGTTTGCAAGACATAACAGGCTACAAGATGAAGGCATGTAAAATTGCCGATTCCAATGCACCCCTCCCTGATGAACTCAATGCATTCTAGACCCGTTTTGAGCAAGAGGTCAGTGAGAGCGTGCCCTTCATCCTGGAAGCCCTGCAGGAACCTGTATCTGGGATTACCATTGCAGCTGTCAGAGCAGCTTTCTCGAAGATCAACCCATGGAAAACAGCTGGCACTCAGATCCTGTGTAGATCAGCTGGCAGGAGTATATGCAGAATCTTCAAACTATCTCTGTAATAATCTGAGGTCCCTATCTGCTTCAAGATGACAACCATCATCCCACTACCTAAGAAAAGCCAAGCAGCATGCCTTAATGACTATTGTCTGGCAGCTTTGATAGCCATCATTTTGAAGTGCTTTGAAAGGCTAGTCATGGCACGACTTAATTCCAGCCTCCTGGACTGCCTGGATCCATTACAGATTGCCTACCGCTGCAACAAGTCCACAGCAGACATCGTCTCCCTGACCCTGCACTCAACCCTGGAACACTGAGTTAACAAAGACACCTATGTCAGACTCCTATTTCTTGACTACAGCTCAGCCTTCAACACATTATTCCACTGAGACTCATCTCCAAACTCTATGACCTGGGCCTTGTCTCCTTCCTCTGTAGCTCAATGCTGAACTTCCTAACACACAACCCACAATCAGTAAGGACAGGTAGTAACACCTTCTCCACAATCACCCCCAATACCAGTGTCCCACAAGGCTGTGTTCTCAGCCACCTTCTATACTCCTTACATATCTATGACTGTGTGGCTAAATTCCCCTCCAATTTGATTTTCAAATTTGCTGATAACACTACCATAATAGATCGGATTTCAAACAATGACGATACAGAGTACAGGAATGAGACAGAATCTGGTGAACTGGTGAGGTGACAATAATCTCTCCCCCAGTGTCAACAAAGCAAAGGAGACTGTCATCGACTTCAGGAAGCTTAGAGGAGAACATGCCCTTTTCTACATCAACAGGGATCGAAGTGGAAAGGGTCGAGAACTTCGGGTTTTTAGGTGTCCAGATCACTAACAACCTGTTCTGGTCCCCCATGCCAGCACTATAGTTAAGAAAGCCCACCAATGCCTCGACTTTCTCAGGAGACTTAGGAAATTTGGCATGTCAGCCACGACTCTCACCAACTTTTACAGATGCACCAGAGAAAACAATCTTTCTGGCTGTATGACAGCTTGGCATGGCTTCTGCTCTGCCCAAGACCACAAGAAACTACAAAAGATCCATTATGTAATCCATTGACTTTGTTTACACTTGCCGCTTCCTCAGCAAAGCAGCCTGCATAATTAAGGACCCCGTGCACCCCGGACATTCTCTCTGCCTCCTTCTTCTATTGGGAAAAGGATACAAAAGAACAAAGAAAATTACAGCACAAGAACAGGCCCTTCAGCCCTTCAAGCCTGTACCAACCATACCGCCCGACTTAACTAAAACACCCTTTCCTTCTGGGGACCATATCACTCTATTCCCATCCTATTCATGTATTTGTCAAGATGCCCCTTACAAGTCACTACTGTATCCGCTTCCACTACCTCCCCTAGCAAAGAGTTCCAGGCACACATAAGAACATAAGAAATAGGAGCAGGAGTAGGCCATCTAGCCCTTTGAACCTGCCCTGCCATTCAATAAGAAAACCCACTACTCTATGTGTAAAAAAAATCTGCCTTATACATCTCTTTGAAACCTTGTCCCCTAGTAATTGACTCTCCCAGCCTAGGAAAAAGCTTCTGACTTGTAGACTTCTATCAGATCGCTCCTCAACCTCTGTCGTTCCAGTGAGAACAAACCAAGTTTCTCCAACCTCTCCTCATATCTAATGCCCTCCATACCAGGCAACATCCTGGTAAATCTTTTCCATATCCTCTCCAAAGCCTCCATATCCTTCTGGTAGTGTGGCAACCAGCATTGAATACTATATTCCAAGTGTGGCCTAACTAAGATTCTATAAAGCTGCAACATGATTTGCCAATTTTTAAACTCAATGCCCCAGCTGATAAAGGCAAGGATGCCATGTGCCTTCTTGACTACCTTCTCCATCTGCATTGCCACTTTCAGTAGCCTGTGTACCTGTACACCCAGATCTCTTTGCCGATCAATACTCTTAAGAGTTCTGCCATTTACTGTATATTTCCTATCAGTATTAGGCCTCCCAAAATGCATTACCTCACATTTAGAATATAGAACACTTCAGCCCACAAGTTGCGCCGATCACATCCATACCTACCAAGCCATAGAACTATCTGTAACTCCCAATCCCATTAAATCCCATATACTCATCCAGAAGTTTTTTAAAAGACCCCAGCGAGTTCGCCTCTACCACCACCGACGGCAGCCGATTCCACTCACTCACGACCCTCTGAGTGAAAAACTTACCCCTAACATCTCCTCTATACTTGCTTCCCAGCACCTTAAACCTGTGTCCTCTCATAGTGACCATTTCAGCCCTGGGAAATAGCCTCTGAGAATCCACCCTATCTATTCCTCTCAACATTTTATAAACCTCTATCAGGTTGCCTCTCAACCTTCGTCTCTCCAGGGAGAAGAGACCTAACTCCCTCAACCTATCTTCATAAGGCATGCCTCCCAATCCAGGCAACATCCTTGTAAATCTCCTCTGCACCCTTTCAATAGCTTCCACATCCTGTAGTGAGGCAACCAGAACTGTGCACAGTACTCCAAGTGGGGTCTGACAAGGGTCTTATAAAGTTGCAGCATTACCTCCCGACTCCTAAACTCAATCCTTCGATTGATGAAGGCCAGTACACCATACGCCTTCTTGACCACATCCTCCACCTGCGAGGCCGATTTAAAAGTCCTATGGACCCGGACACCAAGATCCTTCTGCTCCTCAATACTGCTAAAACTCCTACCCTTGATATTGTACTCCTTCATCCCATTGTTCCTGCCAAAATGGACCACTTTTATCCGCATTGAAGTCCATCTGCCACTTCTCCGCCCAGTCTTGCCCAATTTGTCCGGATTGAACTCCATCTGCCATCTCTCTGCCCAAGTCTCCAACTGATCTATATCCTGCTGTATCCTCTGATGGTCCTCATCACTATCCGCAAATTCACCAACCTTTGTGCCGTCCACAAGCTTACTAATCAAACCAGTTACATTTTCCTGCAAATCATTTATATATATATTACAAACAGCAAAGGTCCCAACACTGATCACTGAGGAACGCCACTTGTCACAGCCCTCCATTCAGGATCGCACCCCTCCACTGCTACCCTCTGACTTCTTTGACCGAGCCGGTTCAGTATCCACCTTGTCAGCTCACCTTTGATCCCGTACGTCTTCACCTTCTGCACCAGTTTGCCATGAGGAACCTTGTCAAAGGCCTCACTGAAGTCCATGTCGACAACATCCACTGGCCTACCTTCATCAATCATCTTCGTCACCTGCCCAAAAAACGCGATCAAATTCGTGAGACACAACCTCCCCTTCACAAAACCATGTTGTCTCTCACTAATATGTCCACTTATTTCCAAGTGGGAATAAATCTGTCTCAAAGAATCCTCTCCAATAATTTCCCTACCACTGATGTAAGGCTCACCAGCCTGTAATTACCTGGATTATTCTTGCTATCCTTTTTAAACAAAGGAACAACACTGGCTATTCTCCAATCCTCTGGGAACTCCCTTGTAGCCAGTGAGGATACAAAGATTTCTCTCATGGCCCCAGCAATTTCCTCCCTTGCATCTTTCAGTATTCTGGGGTATATCCCATCAGGCCTGGGAGACTTGTCAACCTTAATGTTTCTCAAGAACCCCAACACCTTTTTTATCTCAACATGACTCAAACCATCCATACATCCTTTCCCAGGCTCATCATCCACCAAGTCCTTCTCTTTGATGAATTCTGACACAAAGTATTCATTTAATGCCACGCCTATTTCCTCTGGCTCCACGCGTAGATTCCCTCCCTTGTCCTTGAGTGGGCTAACCTTCTCCCTGGCTACCCTCTTGCTCTTTAATTATGTATACAAACCCCTGGGATTGTCCTTAATCCTGCTGGCCAATGCTTTCTCATGACCCCTTTTAGCCCTCCTAATTCCTTGCTTAAGTTACTTTCTACTTGTATTCCACACTTGCCTTGTGTGTTCCCAGCCTCCTGGCTTTGACCAATGCTTTCTTTTTCTCTTTGACTAGGCTCACAATATTTCTCATTGTCCAAAACTTGCCATACTTATCCTTTAGCCTTACAGGAATATGCCGGTCCTGAATCCCTATCAACTTACACTTGAAAACCTCCCACATGCCAGATCTTGATTTGCCCTCAAACATCTGCCCCCAATCTACATTCTTCAGTTCCTGCCTAATATTGTTGTAATTAGCCTTACCCCAAATTAGCACCTTAACTTGAGGACTACACTTATCTTTATCCATCAGTACCTTAAAGCTTACTGAATTGAGGTCACTGTTCCCCTACTGCTCCCCTACTGGAACATCAACAACCTGGCCAGGCTCATTCCCCAATACCAGGTCCAGTATGGCCCTTTCCCTAGTTGGACTATCTACATACTGTTTCAGGAAGCCCTCCTGGATGCTCCTTACAAACTCTGCCCCATCCACCCCCCCCTCCCCCCCCCCCATCACCCCCAGCACTAAGTGAGTCCCAGGCAATATATTATGAATCCACCTTATCAGATCACCATGTATCTCATGTGCATTTGCCTTCTTAATAAATCTCCCATGTGGGACTTTGTCAAACGTTTTACTGAAATCCACATAAACTACATCAACCTCACTCCCCTGATCCACACACTTGGTTACATGCTCAAAAAATCAATCAAATTTGTTAGGCATGACCTCCCTATGACAAAACCATGCTGACTATCCCTTGTCAAATCTTGCCTCTCCAAATGGAGATAGCTTATTTCCTTCAGAATCTTCTCCAGTGGTTTCCCAACCACAGACATGAGATTCACTGATCTGTAAGTCCCTGGCTTGTCTCTACAATGTTTCTTAAATAATGGGACCACATTAGCTGTTCTCCAGTTCTCTGGCATCTCCACAGTCATATGGAGATGCCAGCGTTGCATCTCCACATTATGGCTACAATGCCGGCATCTCCATAGCATGGCTACCATTGACACCACAAACCGCCGGCTCCAAGTGGAGAGAATCTCCAAGAAGATCGTGCCTGATGTTGTGAGACTTCTTACTGTGTATTTCCCCAGTGGCCAGGGAGGAATTGAAAATTGGGTCAGAGTTCTTACATAGAGCAGCAAAACCTCTCTAATGAATCTAACATACAATCAAAAACAGATCAATTGTAGTTTTTTTTCTTAGAAATCATTCCTGCCTTTTAGTAAGTGTAGATCAATTAACTTCAGGATAGACTAACCAACAATAATACCTGTCAAATACTTTAGCTAATCACATTTCACTCCTCAGCATAACAATACTTTATTAGTCCATGAAATCCTGAAGCTAACTCCCTGGTTGCCTAGTAGCCTAAGATGCTCAGCCCAGAGTTCAAATAAACACTCTCATGGGTTGCCTCAAAAGTCACTGTCTAACCAGGCTAACTCATGACACCATGGACCAGATTTTACCAATCGGAGGCTAAGGGCCGGATCCAGATATAAAATGGATCCGAACCCAGAATCCTTGTTCCAGCGTGTCCCTGCTGTGGGCAGTGCTTAGCACTGCCAGAACTATCAGAGCTCTGAACTGCGCATGCGCAGTTCGAAAAAAATCTGAAAGAGCACACCCAAGCGCGAAGACAAAACCAGCAGAGAGAGCCGCAGGTGGGTGGGGGGGAATGAGCCATGATCGGACTCCCCTGGGAGGCAGCTCCCCTGATCGGACCCCCCAGGAGGCAGGCTCCTCCGCCAGACCCCCACCCCACGGTCAGACCCCCCTGGGAGGCAGACTCCCCCCCCTCAACGATCAGACCCCCCTGCGATCAGACCCCCCCGGGAGGCAGCCCCCCTCCCTCGGCAGAGCACACCCCCAACCTACCTGGATTGCTGCAATTAACTCCACCATCCTTCTGACCTGCACTCGTTGATGTGGAGATGTCGGTGTTGGAATGGGGTCAACACAGTAAGAAGTCTCACAGCACCAGGTTACAGTCCTGTTGGACTGGTGTTATAATTAATATGTGTTATAAAGTGATACTCAAAATATATTCATGATAGCTGTCTCTCTTTCTCTCTTACACTGTATTTTTTCCGAGACAAGCCGGCTGTTGTTTTTCTATATATATATATATAAAATGATGTTCCTGCAGGTGACAAGCCCAAGGTTTAATTGTTCTTTGCCGTGAGCCTGCTTCCCTGCGAGATGATTACAGCACATGCTAATCGGGAACACACAAGGCCTTGAGCAGACAAAAAACACTCAGGCATGGCTCTAACTGAAGCTGTGCTGTGTATTGTGACTGCCATTCTGAGAAATTTTATAACTCTTAACATTTCCCCTTTGTGCTTTTAATAAAGAATCCCTTTCTCCAACCAATTTCACATCCCCAGTGACATTTGGCCCACAACACAACCAATAAAGAGCTTTTTTGAAGTGTAGCCACTGTTGTAATGCAGGAAATAAGACTGCGCACAGGAGATACTTACAAACAGCAATGTGTGCTCTACCTGAAACTGTGAAATGTGGTAAGTGTCAGGAAAAGTGAAACTGATGGGCAAAAGTGGGTAGACTCCAGGAGCGAGGAACAACCTACAGACTTAGTATTGGAGAATCCCCACATCATGCAGATAACCCAAACATCCTACTCCTAAATCCCACTAATTCGAATAGAGCCACACTTCAGAACTTTGGCTGTGAAAATCCCGGGTATTCCTCAGTGATACTGGTCTCCTGTGTGCCTACCACCATTAGATGCACTGTATCTGGAGGACTCTCTACTGCTCTTTCGCTGTCTTGTGTTCACAAATATGGCATCCAGTGAGATTAAGGTCAGTAACACAGGAGTGTTTGAGTGACTGAGGCAGGTGAGTTAGATCCTGATCTGGGTTTTTGAGTGATCAGTTGTTAATTGCACACTCCAGGGACAGTTCAGATGGAGTTTGACTCTGTATCTAACCATGCTACTCTGTAAGTGTTTGATGGGACTGTATCAATGTGGAGGTTATTTCATCTCCAATTTAAATGTGGAGAAGTTATTCCTTCAAATTCACATTCCAGTGTTATTTGAATGTAATGAGGTTTCTGCCTTAATAACCCTTTCAGATAGTTCCAGACCCTCGCCGCCCTCTGGGTAAAAACGTTATCCTCAATTCCCCTCTAATCCTTCCTCAATGACTTTAAATCTCTCTCCCTAGTTATTGACCTCTCTGCTCAGGGAAATAAAATTGAAACAGTCCCATCAGCTGCTTCTGCCACTTCCATCTCTTCTACTAGCACACCTTGGCAAAATTCGATTAATCATCCCACCTCCCCACCCCCCCCCGCCCCCCACTGAGTGCTGAACTCTCATAGTTCTCTAGTTTTTCTCTATCTTCTCTCATGTCTAAAGATGTGCAAGTTATGTAAATTGGCCATGCAAGATTACTTCTTGTACAAAAATGTAGGTTAGGTGAATTAGCCATGGTAGATGCATGGCGATTAGGTGGAGTGTGAGCTGGGTAGATGCTTTTTCAGAGAGTCAGTGCAACTGGATGGGTCATTTGATTTCCTTCTGCATTGTAGGGATTCTATGATTCTTTAATGATTTCTCTGAGTTCATCTCGTCCATGAGACTCCCTTCCTGTTCCCTCAATCCCATTCTCACTAATCTGTTGATCAGTCAACTTCCCCTCCAGGTCCCTAATGTTAGCTGATATTATTCACAGTTCTCTCTCTCCAGATGCCAATCTCTTCTTTAAGTCTACTGTTTTCAGTCCCGTCTCAAAAAAAAGCTTGAACCTCTATCCCTTCAAACTGCCACTATATGTCCAACCTCTTTCTCCTCCAAAGTCCTTGAACATGTTGTCACCTCCCACATCTTGTAAAGGGACATGCGGTCAGGGAAGACTTAAAGGGCACAGCAAGGGGACAGGTGCAGGGTGTAATATCAGGTGAGTGACAAGAGACTAGCAGTGACATCTACTGCGGAGTGTGGGATCAGGTAACAGATCCAGTAACGGAGTCAATCTTTTATTCTCTACCTCTCCTCCTGTACATGTGTTGATCCACTGAATGACTTGGTGGCCTTGGGTGCTGTCAGCCTTCCTCTTTTGATCTGCTGTCAAACACATCCAAGGCCACATATCCCATACTGATGTTCTCAGTCTGAAAGCCTCTGATGATCAGGAATGCTATTTCCACACTAGAAATCTCTGTCAAACATGTGTCAGGGAAGGAGCAATTTTGAAATGGCATTCTGTAATATCACACTTGTTTAGGAATGAATATTTGTAAGTGATTGGTAAGGGTTCCTAGGAATGGCACTGCACAATATCCACACGAAAGTTTAGGCAGTCTAACTACCTTCTGGAATTCAGGTCTAGAAATGCCCCTTATATTGTTTGCGAAGATTCAGCCGAGGGACCTGTTTACTTGGGAATGAAAATTAGGATATTGGTTCCAGGGTAGTGGCATTGGGCTGGGTGATCCTGGAATGAGTGCAGAGGGTGCCCAGTGAGGAGGTGGCTGGCTGGAAGGTCTGTCTTGGAGAAGCGGCACTGCATTATATCGAAGTTTAAAAAACGGCGAAACATAAAACAGCCTTCACACATTTCCCACATCTGATCCATGTCAACTGATGCCCCCACCCCCACCCATCAGCCCTTATATCTTCCACGTCATCCTTTGCCTTCCACTCATGACCTCTCATATTTTCCTGCAAATCTACACCCACGGCTCCTCACACCCTCTATGCCAACTTCTGCCCTATTCACCTCATGCGCCCTTTTATAGCCCCTATGCTAACGTAGTATCAACTCAAACCATGTTAGGCATTGTTAGCTTTAGTCACAAAGTAAAGCTGTAATTTGCACACATAAATTCAAACAACACAAATTTTATTGAACAATTGCTGTCTGCACTGTATCAGAATATAAAACTGAAAGTAAAATAGTAGCCTAAGCGCACACACTAATGACATCACCATCAAAACATGGGATCAGCTCTTAAAGCGGTCTGCTTTCTAAATATATAAGATCCCTCCCTCTTCACTTCTGTGATCATCACAACAAATTACTATGATGTTACACATAGGATCAATAACACTCTAGACACAGTACTATGCATCATTAATCATAATATACAGTCAATAAGAAAGTCAATTTCTCTTTGGTTGCACACGGCATTCTGGAATTTATCTGTCCTTGACCCTAGAAATATGATTTGGAACTTTAGTAAACACTTTTTCTCTTGGAACTGATTCTGTATCATTCTCACTTTGTATAATAGCAGAGACACCATCTTCAGGCCACTCAGATTCAACTAAGTCTTCCACAGTAGTATTCACACGAGGATCTATAGATGTTGGTATTTCTGGAGATGATTCTGAGAAATCACTGGGATGATAATAATTAGTCAGCATATTGCCAAACTAGTTCATCTTTGGTCTCAACCATGTGGGAAATTGGACGTGCTTTTGCTAAAACGATGGCCAGTACCCATTTCTCATTCATAGCATAATTACACGCTAACACTTGAGCTCCTTATTGAAATGAATGTTGTTTTATCTTCATGTCCCATCTAGCAATTTGAAATTCTTGTTGACACTCTACTATCGCTGATGTTTGTGAAGGTAATAACAAATCAAACATCGTTCCCAACTTTCTCTTTAATAGTAACGCAGGTGAACTTTAGGTATGTCGCATGTGTTTTTGTAAGGTAACAAAAAGCTATTCACGCAATGTGATAACAAAACTTGCTCCTTTGAAGCTTTTAAAGAATGTTTCAAGGATTTTACAAATCCTTCAGTTGATCCATTGGTTGATGGATAATAAGATACTGATTTTATGTACTGAATAGAATTTATTTTGAGATAATCCTCAAACTCTTGTGAAGTAAGCTGAACTATTATTGCTAACAATACATTCTACTTTACAAAACCTTGCAAAAATTTCATCAATTTTTCCAATGATTTGTTCAGATGTAGTAGATCTTATGATAACTTCTGACCATTCTGAGTGTGCATTAATTATGACTAAGAATATATAACCCTTAGATGGACCAGGAAAACTACACGTAACCATTGCCATGGCATTTTACACCTTTCCCAAGGATATAAAGGAGAAAAGGTGGTGTATTTCTTATTTGATTTGACATTATTCCACTTTTTCATCAATCCAAGCATCTAGACCCAGCAAGCAAAAATAACTACGTGCTAATTTCTTCATCCGACTTCACTAGGATGTCCTTCATGTAGTTGTTCAAGAACTCTTCCAAGCAGTCAAGGAGTAATAGTCACTTGGATTCCCCATGCTAGACACCCACTTTGGACAGTCAACTCAAGTTTTCATAACACATATAGTTTCAAATCGGATGCGGACAATGCGCTCCAGCTATCATTCCTTTCAATACCATATCCATCACGTTCCTCATCACAGGATCATTTCTGGTATGTCTCTGAACTTGAGAAGCTGTCACAGGCAAATGATCTACTAGCGAAAAATAAAGAATATTAGCAAAACTAGTCGGTGGTATCTGCTCAATAGGTAAAGGTAAGTGTGATAATGCATCAGGCTTAGTATGGCACTCTCATTGATGATACTTTATATCATGTGAATATGCAGATAAGATCAGTGACCACCTTTGCAATTGACTAGCAGCTAATGATGGCAAACTTTTACGCAGCTTAAAGATTGTAGTTAAGGGTCAATGGTCAGTCAATAGTGTGAAATGATGACCATACAAGTAATGTTGAAACTTTCGTATGCCAAAAATTATAGTCAATGTTTCTTTTTCTAGCTGAGCATAGTTAAATTGAGCACTAGTAAGAGTACGCAAAGCAAAGCTATTTGTCATTCTTCTTCCAAAGGCATAATATGTGAAACAACTGCCCCTACATCATAAGATGACACATCGCAAGCAAACAGTAATGGCAGTTTTGATTAAAATGAACCGATATTAGGACTTCTGCAAAGCATCTTTGACATCCTTGTATACTTTCTCACATTTTGTTGTTCTGTCCTTTGATTGTTTTGCACTTAGCACATTATGGAATGGCTTCAATAATGTCGCTAAGTCAGGAACAAATTTGCTGTAATAATTTACTAAGCCTAGAAAAGACCTCAATTGCATCACATTCTTCAGACATGGTGCTTCTAAAAGAGGATCCATCTTGTTGGGTGCTTTCTTAGGCCTCTATTACCAGTAACCTGACCCAAATACTGCACTGGCATCTGGAAAATGTGCCATTTTTCATTCTTGATACGCAGACCATGTGCATTAAGACATTCCAATGTTGCTTTTAAATTATTCAAGAGCTCTTGTTCATTTGACCCTGTAATTAGAACATCATCCAGGTTACATTGTACAGCAGAGTGACCACTTAAAATCTGAACCACTGATCCTCAGAATAGGGGTCGTACACACGTTATTCCAAAAGGTAATCTTTTAAAATGAAAAATACCTTTATGAGTAACGATGGTAAGCAATGTTTGTGATTCATCAGCTTCAGTGTCCTGGGATGCGTAGTTTAGAGAGATTAGTGGGTATAATATGTAGGGATATGGGAGCAGGGTCTGGGTGGGATTGTGGTCGGTGTAGACTCGATGGGCTGAAGGGCCTCTTTCTACACTGTAGGGTTCAATGATTTCTATGATTCATCTGTACATATGCTTGTGAAATATTAATCTTCCTGAAATTATGCCCACCTGATAACTCAGCAAACAAATCATCAATTAAAGGAAGCAAATATTGGTCAGCACACAATACTAGATTTATAGTTGTTTTAAAATCACCACAAATACGAATTGAACTATCTGGTTTCATGACAGATATGAGGGAGTAACCCAGCACTTATTATAATCAGTATTAACAAGTCACACCAATTTTTATTTGACCTTGGGATGAATTGCAAATGCCACAAATCTTGTTTAGAAACTTTTTGGTTGGCTAGTAGGCTTTATCTTGAGTTTCATTTGAACTCCTTCATTGAGCCAAGTGTCCCTTTAAACACATTCTTGTATTTATCCGGATGTGCTGTAGGTGTATTTTGACATCGACCAATTTGTCGACAGCATCCAGTTAATCTTTATTTTCTCCAACCATGATCTCCCAGATAGTGCTGGAAAATTACTACAGACTACAATTTGTCCACTCTACACTGGCCATAATATAACCTACAATAGCACAATATCTTCTGTATATGTCCTTAAAATGTAGTGTCAGAAATCAAAATTAAAGCAGCACTAGTATCAACCTCCATCCTATTATGTCATCCACTTAACTTTGATATCACCCAGAATCTATTTGACCCAATGTCAGTTGGAGATTATCATCATATTTCTGAACATTGTCTTCTTCACAGTCGTAATTCGTTTCTTACATATTGTAAATTATTTTTGTTGAATTCAAGTTGCTCTTCTTCTTCAAGATACCCAGATTCATTTTCTGAATATTGCTGTCAGGGCAAGCTGGTCTAACTCAACAAGCTTTTGCCATGTGATCCATTTTGCTACAATTCTTGCATTGACTATTGTTGTGAAGTTGAGTAGAATGTTAGAATTTGGTGTTTGTAAAATTATTAAAAAATGTAAAGTACTAAAAGGTGAAAGTATTGCATGATCCCTTTAAAGGGTGCTTTTTTTGCTGTGATTAAATGTTTAGAGAGTTTAAAAAAATGTAGGTGCTATGGCGTCAGTACATAGGCTGAAACATTTGTATCAAAAGCTGAGGAGCTGGATTGCCTTGCTAACAGGATTCAGGTATTTGAATGTTTTGAATTCAGCCATCAGTTTAAATTAGCACTTGGATACCAGCAACCTATTAGATTTGAATTTGACGGTTTTGGCAACCTGCAACTAATAATATTGTGGGGATGTTGATACGTCAGCACAGGTATAAAAGAACAGGCAGTGGGAGAATAAGTAGACAAACAGCAATTGCCATTTGCCGGCTCAAATCTCTCAGATCAAAGCACCATCTCGATAGAGAAGGTACCAAAGAATACAGAAGTTCCAGACAGAGGAACCAACAGAGAAAGCCCAGAATATTGCAGAAGACGCCAAACCTGGTTGTAATTTAGAAAGTGACTAAAATTTCTATTTTTTTTGTTAATAAGTGGAATTGAATTTATCTAAACAGCATTCCATTAGAATTGTGTTTCCTTTTATTTGATTTGTTAATAGTTAGGTAACTTCTTCACTGTTAGTTAAATAAATTGTTACTTGTTGACTTAAAAGAGAGTGTCAAGTAATTATTTTAAATTAACCACTAAAAGTTGCTGAAGAATGGATCATACCACTTCGCACTCACTTTTCCAGAGTATGAGGCAAGGTGCTCTTCTTTGAGTGATTAGGTGGTAGTCCTCAAGAGGAGGGATCGAGCTCTGCTTCATAACAAATTGGGGGCTTAGATCCAGGAAATAAACAGTCCTAAATCTCCAGTCCGGGATTTGAACAGTCCAAGATTTTCAAATAAACTTAAGTGAGAAGCCAAAGGTCTGTTAACCAACTTAGAAAAGATGAATTTGGAAATTGAAACAAAAAGACTTCAAGTGACAGAAGTAAAAGTGCAAGATAGAAGTGACGGTGAACAAGCTCAGTGCAGCCAACTGCCTGGTAGGGATATATACAAATATGTCCGAACATTACCAACATTTGATGAAAAAGACACAGAAGCCTTTTTCATTTCCTTTGAGAAATTGGCTACAGATGAAATGGCCAGAGGAGGCGTGGGTAATGTTAATTCAAACCAAGTTGATAGGCAAGGCTACTAAGATGTTTGCAGCACTGTCAGAAAAGGTATCAGTAAAATATGAAGAAATAAAAAGGGCTATTTTGAATGCCAACAAATTGGTACCAGAAGCATATAGACAATGATTCAGAAATATAAGAAAGGAACCAGGTCAGAGTTATCTCAAGTTTAAAAGAATTAAAGGGAACAACTTCGATAGATGGATGAGAGCATTAAAGATTGGGCAGCATGGTAGCACAGTGGTTAGCACTGCTGCTTCACAGCTCCAGGGTCCTGGGTTCAATTCCCGGCTTGGGTCACTGTCTGTGTGGAGTTTGCACATTCTCTTCGTGTCTGCGTGGGTTTCCTCCAGGTACTCCAGTTTCCTCCCACAGTCCAAAGATTTGTGGGTTAGGTTGATTGGCCATGCTAAGAAATTGCCCCTTAGTATCCAGGGATGCGTAGGTTAGAGGGATTAGTGGGTATAATATGTAGGGATATGGGGGTAGGGCCTGGGTGGGATTGTGTTCAGTGCAGACTCGTTGGGCCGAAGAGCCTCTTTCTGCACGGTAGCGTTCTATGTTCTATAAAAAAGATATATGAGGCTATTAGTGTTATTATTCTGCTGGGGGAGTTTAAAAAGTCACTTCCAGAAGTGAGAAGAACTTATGTTGAGGAACAGAAAGTTGAAACAGTGAAAAGCGCTACAGAGATGGAGATGAATACACATTAGTGTATAAACTGAATTCTAACTTCCAACAGCAATTTCATTCCGTGAGGGATAGAGATTGGGAAAGAGAGAGATCCTTCAATGAAAAACAAAAAGTAGATCACACTGGGAACAGTTTACCACCTGTGAAAAAAGAAACCCAAGTGGGTGGAAGAGGTGAAAGACCACAGGTGTTTTCACTGTAAGAAGATGGGACACATAAAGACACAGTGCAGGTGGCGTAAGAAAGGCACAGGGATTAAAGATGTGGTAAAAGATATTCAACCACTGTTTTAACAGTGAATGAAATCTCAAGAGAAGCCAAGGAGCTGAAGGAGAGTGCACAGCCTAGACACAGGCTGGATTGTGAGTTGGCACCGAATTTTTTCAAAGACTTAATCTGTGTGGTAAGACTTATTCAGGTAGAAAGGGGGAGTAGATACAAAGTTAAAATATTGAGAGATATGGAAGCTAGTCTATCTCTAATAGTAAGAGATGGAAATGTTTGCACTACTTCTGAAATATTGTTCGAGAGAGTGGTAATCTGTGGAATAAATGGAAAGAAGAGTAGTGTTTCACTGTGTAAAGTAAGGCTGGAAAGTCCAATCAAGACTGGGGAAGTGATAGTGGGAGTGATGGAAAACTTAGCTATTCCAGGAGTACAGTTTAACCTTGCAAATGATATAATTAGATGATAAGTCAGAGTGATGCCCATTGTAGTGGAAAAGCCAAAAGAAAATCAGGAAACTGAGGAGTTAAAAGAAAAATAGCCTGGAATTTTTTCTTCACTGTGTGCTGACAAGATCCTACAGCCATAAATTAAAACAGGAAGGGTGAATAAGAGAGAAAGATGAAAGAGTTGATGTCCAGTTAGCTGACATTGTTTGATGAGATGGTAAAGGAAAAACCTAGCAGTAGAGAATCAGGCAGATGTGTTTACTTCTGAAAGATTAATGGAGTTACAACAGAATGATGAGCCAATAAAGGATTTATAACATGAAGCTTACACAGAAAAGGAATCAGAGTGTATTCCAGAAAGTTATGATCTTAAGGATAAAACCTTAAGGCAAAAATTGAGAACTTGGCAGGTTGGTGCAGATGAGAAATTAGTGGAAGTTCACCAGATGGTGTTGGCGGTACAATACAGACAGGAGGTATTGCGGGTAACACAAAAATTACCTGGAGGTCATACCAGAGTGAGGAAAACTCAGGCTAAATACAAAAGCATTTTTATTGGTCTGGATTACAGAAAGATGTGGTGAAATTATGTTGTACCTGTCACATGTGTCAGACGGTAGGAAAACCACTGGCAGTGATAAAAGCAGCGCCTTTGGTGCCAATTCCTCCATTTGAAGAACCTTTGACATGGGTTATAATTGATTGTGTAGGCCACCTCCCTAAAACCAAAAGTGGGAACCAGTATTTGCTAATTGAAATGGATCTGTCTACCAGTTTTCCAGAAGCAATTCTATTACGGAATTACCCTTTATGGATTACCCAGGGAGATTCAGTAAGGCCAAGGGTTCAATTTTACTGCCAAATTTTTAAGAGGTCATGGATAATTTAGGCATCAGACATTTTACATCAAGTGTGTACCATCCTGAAACCCAGGCAGCATTATAAAGGTGGCATCAGACCCTACTGGCCATGTTGAGAGTTTATTGCCAGGATTACACAAATGATTTGTGACAAAGGTATCGCCTTTATATTATTTGCTACTAGAGATGCTCCAAATGAATTGATTCAGTTTACACCATTTGGATTCATATTTGGACATGAAGTAAGAGCACGTTTAAAATTAATTAAGGAAAAGTTGGTAAGTATGAAGTCAGAGATCTGACAGTTGGATTATGTATCTGAGGTGAGAGAGAGATTAAACAGAATGGGTGAATTAGTTAGACAACATTTGAAGGTGATACAGCACCTAATGAAGCAAAAAGCAAATAAGAAATCTAAAATTTGTGCATTTGCCCATGGGGAAATGGTGCTATCACTGGTGCTATTACCAGTGATAGGAGATCCCTTTAAAACAAGGTTTAGTGGTCCCTATCAGATTGAGAAGAAGTTAAGCCAGATTAATTACCTGGTTAAGATGCCAGATAGGAAAAAAATGTATAGGGTATGTCACGTGAGCATGGTAAAACAGTACTATGACAGGGAAAGGGAATAGGAGGAACAGGTATCAGTTACTGCCACTGAGAGTGAGGAATTAAATCCAGATGATTTGGGTTTTGATGTGCCTCAGAATAAGTTGAATAATGGAGAAGTCCATAAGGAATGGAATAGGGTAGTGAGCTATCTGTCCCAGAAACAGAAAATGGAATTGAAAAACTTGTTACAGTGGTATGAGGAGGACTAATGACATAGTACATCAGGTTAACATTGGGAATGCTGTCCTGATAAAACAACATCCCTGTCTGCTTAATCCTCTCAAAGCAACGCAGGTTCAGGAGAAAGTGGAAGCAATGCTATAAGAAGATATCATAGAGCCGAGTCAAAGGGAGTGGAGTTCGCGGATTGTGTTGGTCCCCAAACCTGATAGTACTCAACGCTTCTGCATAGATTATTGGAAGGTCAACACTGTGACTAAATCTGACTCAACTAAGGCTGGAGGGTTGAGTGGAAAAAGTAGGACAAACTACTTACATCAAAGTTTGACTTATTTCATGCTTACTGGCAAGTACCGTTGTCAGAGAGAACAAAAGAAGTTTCTGCCTTTGTTACTCCAAATGGGCTGTACCAATTTAAAGAATGTCCTTTGGGATGAAAAATGCATCAGCTACTTTTCAAAGCCTATGAACTGAGTTGTTGCAGGATTCACTAGTTGTGGTGTCTACATAGATGATTTAGTGATCTTTCGTCATTCATGGAAAGATCACATGGGGTATTTGGCAGAACTCTTCGAAAGATTACAGAAGGCAAAGTTAGTCAGAAACTTGGCAAAAACAGAATTTGCGAAGGCGGAAGTGACATTCTTAGGGCACAACACTGGATATGGACGGATGACACCGTGAAGACGAAAGCCATCGAGGAATTTCCAAGACCAACCTCGAAGAAGGAAGTGCTATGATTTTTAGGACTGAGCAGATTCTGCAGGAAATTTGTACCATACTTTAGTAGCACAGTGGCACCATTGGCAGATTGGGTAAAAAACACAACATTTCAGTCGACAGAACAGTGCCTGGAGGCATTTGAGAATTTAAAACAGTGTTAACCACCGCATCTGTTTTAACCATGCCAAACTTTGTGAAACCCTTCAAAGTCGCCATTGACACCAACAATGCGGATATTGGAGCTGTGTTGTTACAGGAAGATTATTGTGGAATTGAAAGGCCAATCGATTATTTTTCAAAAAACTCAAAATCCACCAGAAAAAATATTTAACAATTGGAACAAAGAGTTATTGAGTTAATGGCCTTACAATATATTAATGTTATATTGCAAACAATGCATGTGTACTGATTACAATCCTTTGACCTTTTTGGAAAGATTTAAGACAAGAACAGCAGATTATTTTGTTGCAGTCTCATGTTACAAGCATTTAATTTTCAGAATCTACATGTTCTGGGTCATGAAAATGTTATTATGGATGCTTCATCACAAATTTAAAAGAAAAAAAATGATGCCATCTTTTCATGATGATGGTTCATTTCTTCTTAAGGTGGCAGTGTTGCAAAGTAAATTAGAATATTAGAATTTGGTGTTTGTAAAATTGTAAAAAATTATAAAATGTTAAGAGGTGAAAGTATTGTGTACATAGATCCCTGAAAGTTGGGAATCAGGTAGATAAGGTTGTTAAGAAGGCATACGGTGTCTTGGCGTTTATTGGTAGGGGGATTGAATTTAGGAGTCGCAGCGTCATGTTGCAACTGTACACAACTCTGGTGCGGCCACACTTGGAGTACTGTGTGCAGTTCTGGTCCCCACATTACAGGAAGGATGTGGAGGCTTTGGAGAGGGTGCAGAGAAGGTTTACCAGGATGTTGCTTGGTATGGAGGGGAGGTCCTATGAGGAGAGGCTGAGGGATTTGGGGTTGTTTTCGCTAGAAAGAAGGCGGCTAAGAGGGGATCTTATTGAAATATATAAGATGATTAGAGGTTTAGATAGGGTGGATAGTGATAGCCTTTTTCCTCGGATGGAGAAAGCTAGCACGAGGGGGCATGGCTTTAAATTAAGGGGGGGTAGTTATAGGACGGATGTCAGGGGTAGGTTCTTTACCCAGAGGGTGGTGAGGGATTGGAATGCCCTGCCTGCTGCAGTTGTAAATGCGCCTAGTTTGGGGGCGTTTAAGAGATCCATGGATAGGTTTATGGACGAAAAGGGATTGGTTTAGGTTAGAGGGTCATTGTTTTTTAACTGGTCGGCGCAACATTGTGGGCCGAAGGGCCTGTTCTGCGCTGTAATGTTCTATCCCTTTAAAAAGGTGCTTTTTTTTTGCTATGCTTAGGGAGTTAAAAAAAATGCAGGTGCATATGGTGCCAGCACACAGACATTTGTATCAAAGGCTAAACAGCAGGGTTGCCTTGTTAACAGGATTCAGGCATTTGAATGTTTTTGAATTCAGCCATCAGTTCAAATTAGGTACTGAATACCAGCAACCTATTAGATTTGAATTTGATGATTTTGGCAACCTGCAACCAATCATATTGTAGGATGTTAATATGTATCACAGGTATAAAAGAACAGGCACTGGGACAATAAGCAGAGAGACCGCAACTGCCATTTGCCCAGCTCGAAGCGCTCAGCTCAAAACACCATCTCAATAGAGAAAATACCAAGGAAGACAGAAGTTCCAGACAGAAGAATCAACAGAGAAAGCTCAGACTATTCCAGAAGAAGCCAAACCTGGTTGTAATTTAGAGACTGACTAAAAATTCTATTTTTTTTCTTAAACGCATTTACAACACAGTATTCCATTAGAATTGTGTTTTATTTGGTTTGTTAATAGTTTAGTTAACTTGTTCACTATTAGTTAGACAAATAAATTGTTACTTGTTAACTTTAGTGAGAGTGTCAGGTAGTTATTGTGAATTAACGATTAAAAGTTGAAGAGCAGATCGTATCACTTCACAATCACTTTTACAAATTATGAGGCGAGGCACTCCTCTTTGAGTGGTTAGGTGTTAGTTCTCAGAGGGGGATCCATCTTCATTTCATAACACTATCCTTGCTCCAACATTCACTCACTGAATGGCCCATTGTTGTACATCTATAACATGCTTGTTGCTCTTTTGACTTCTTATGAGCAATTCTAAAGTTGTGCACCTTCATTCCAGCACCAAATTGTGAAGCCACTATAGCAACCAATTCCATCGACACTGCAGCTTCTACTGCTGTCTTTAAAGCCAAAGCATGTTCAGTAAGTAATCTTCTTTGAATAGCCTCATTTTGAAGATCACAAACTAGATGATCGTGAAGCACATCTTCTAATGATTCACTAAACTCACAATGTTATGCCAGCTTTTTTAAGTTGCCCCAAGCTTTGCAATGCTTTCGCCTTCCACTTGATTCCTTCAGTGAAACTTGAGTTCAAAGATACGGAGGTTAGGTTGATTGGCTATGCTAAATTGACCCTAATGCCAGGGGGATTAGCAGGGTAAATATGTGGGGTTACAGGAATTGGGTCTGGGTGGAATTGTGGTCGGTGCAGTCTTGATGGGCCAAGTGGCCTCCTTCTGCACTGTATGGATTGTATGATCCTATGATAATCCTTCTGCAATGGTCAGTGGCTTTGGAGAGTAATGTTCTTCAAGGATCCTTCTCAAGTCATCATAAATTTTGATTCCTGGCTTTGCTGAATGAACAAAGTTCTGAAGCAAAATGTAGGTTTTACATCCTATTGTACTGAGAAAAACTGGTGTGATCAACTCGTTTGCAATTTTATTTGCTGCACAAGGTACTGAAAATGCTCTGCATTGGAACTCCATGATAAATTTTCTTCATTGAAAGGCCCAATGGATCCTAACTGATCTGCCATTTCACTTGTAGGCACCAGCAATGTGATTTTGCTCAGTACATTTATCGATTTACTGTCTTCCCAGTAGTCTGGATACAATTTACTTAGTGTATTTTCTGCATTCAATCTTTTCAAATATGCCAGATGCTGTCTGGACTCTCGCCCTCCTCTGATCAGAAAAACCCCCTCTTTTAAAATCGCACAGAATTTTGTTTCTTGCTGGAGTATTTCTGTATTGGCAATTTAAACTTTAATCCTGTTGTTGCTTTTTCCCAGCTTGTGAAGATGCACATTTTTTTCCTCTTAGGATCTTTTCTCGATGTTCCCGCTGAAACAAGATGCTGACTCATCGCCAATTTTCTATCTGTAATGTCCTAATTATGTTAGGGTTTGTAGGTTTTACACAGAAAGGAAAGTTGTAGTTTGTGCATGTAGATTCAAACAACAGAACGTATTTTATTGAACAGCTGCTCTGTGCACTGCATCAGAGTACAAAACTGAAAGTAAAACAGCAGCCTAAGCACACGTCCTATTGACATCATCATCAAATTATGTGATCAGCTTTTAAAGCAGCCTACACCCTTCTAAAAAATATAACATGCCATTCACACATTGCCCTTACAGCACCCACACCAACTCACCCATTATTCACAATGGGCAGAGAGCAGGACTCAGCTGAGATTAAACAAAATAGAGTTCCAAGTGATAGCTGCAGACTTCATTTTTTAAAACAACATTCATTCATAAAAAAAACTGCAACATTTAAATTTTTTCAATCATGTAATTCCTTATAACAACAAACATTTTATTCAATTGAATCATCCCCTGAAAAAACAAGAATTGAAATTCATAGTCCCACTTCAAGTGTCCATAGCCAGTTTAAGCTGTCAGTCAAACTGTGAACTGGCAGGCACCCTACTGTGACAATGGATGGTTGCAAAATGTGTCATTCACCTTAATCCTGTCAATCCTGGCTTGCATCAACATACAGAGGGAAAGGCAATAATTTTAATATACCCCATATAGTTTTTTTCAAAGAGCTAAATGCAGGAGTTTTAAATGTCTTTTTAGCTTAACAGCACCCTTTAACAGTTCATCTTGACTTTCTTGACAATTGTTTTGACAGTTTGAATCCACAGTTAGTTCCAATGCATTTATGCACATTCTATGCACATTCATGCCTATTTTTCAGAGATCTAAAAGAATATAACAAGGCTATGGGCCAAGTGGTGGCAAATGGGATGAGGTGGGAGATCAGATGTTTCTCACATGTCGGTGCAGATGTGATGGGCTGAAGGGTCTCTTCTGCGCTGTATGATTTTATGACTTCTCCCAAAGGAAAGCTTACCTTTCCCAATGGTGTGTGGCATCCAACAGTATAACTTTCCACTCAACAAGAATAGCTTATCTACAAATCAAATTCGTGGAGTTCAAACGAGCTCCTACCCTGTCTAATATGCATACACTGGATTTCAGACACCCCTCATCCAAAAACAACACAATGAAGGCAGTTGCTGATTTCTATGAATAGTTGCCTCTGTGAAACATGCAAATTCCAACATGCCCATTCCTGGAACCAAGAAAGTGGGAGACATTGTAATTCGGCTGGGAGGGTGGGGGTAGGGACATTCAGATTCAGGCCTTTTCTAAATTGATTCAAACCACAGGGTTCAATCCTTGGGCCCCAACTATTTACAATTTATGTTAATGACTTGTATGTAGGGATGTAAGGTATTATAGCCAAATTTGCAGATGACACTAAAATAGGTGGGATAGTAAGTCATAGTGAGGAAATTAGAAATTTAAAAATAGGTTTTTTGTATCTATTTGTAAAAAGATACAGTAGTACTACTGGGCAACAGTGGTTAGCACTGCAGGGACCTGGGTTTGATTCCTGGCTTGGGTCACTGAGTGGAGTTTGCACATTCTCCTCGTGTCTGTGTGGGTTTCCTCCGGGTGCTCCAGTTTCCTCCCACAGTCCAAAGATGTGTGGGTTAGGTTGATTATGCTAAAATTGCCCTTAGTGTCCTGAGATGCATAGGTTAGAGGGATTAGTGGGTAAATATGTAGGGATATGGGGGTAGGGCCTAGGTGGGATTGTGGTCGGCGCAGACTCGATGGGCCAAATGGCCTCTTTCTGTGCTGTAGGAATTCTAAGTCATATAGATAGGTTAGGTGAGTGGGCCAAAATGTGGCAGATGGAGCTTACCGTAGACAAGCATGAAGTTATCCATTTTGGTCGGAAAAATGGAAAGGCAACTTATTATTTAAATGGTGGGAGGACTTTAGGGTGCTTGAGTGCAGATGGATCTAGGTGTCATGGTGCCCGAGTCGCAGAAAACTGTACACAGGTTACAGCAGGTAATAAGGAAAGCAAATGGAATTTTGGCATTTATAGCTAAAGAAATAGAACACAAAAATAAGAAAATGTTGCTACAACAAACAAGGCATTGTTGAGACCACACCTGGACTATTCTGTACAGTTTTGGTCACCTTATTTGAGGAAGGATGGAGTAACGTTAGAGGCAGTTCAGAGAAAGTTCACTCGATTAATTCCAAAGATGAGGGTTTGTCTTACGAAGAGAGATTGAGCAGTTTAGGCCTATACTCTCAGGTTTAGAAGAATGAGAGATCTAATTGTGGTACATAAGATGATAAAAAGGTACTGTCAAAGTAGAAGTAGAGCAGATTCTTCCTTTTGTGCAGCAATCTAGAACAAGAGGTCGTAGATTAGAATAATAGGTAACAAATTTAAAACAGAGATGAGGAGAAACTACTTCTCTCAAAGGGTGAATCTATGGAATTCACTACCCCAGTGTGCTGGGATACTGAGTAAAATTAAGGAGGAGTTGGATGGACTAGTTGTTAGTAATGGGTTGAAGGGTTATGGAGAACTGGTAGAAAAGTAGAGTTGAGGCTAGACAAGATCAGCTATGCTCATATTGAATAGTGTAGCAGGCTTAAGGGAATGAATTGCCTATTCCTGCTCCAAGCTTTTATATTCTTCTGCCATTTTGCTCACAACTTTCTATTGTGGCAAAATCCAGACACAAAATATCTCTCATGGTAAAAATGGGGGTGGGAGTGGATAATAATATAAAGGAGGTAGTGTTGGAAGGAAGGGCCCTAATTCCTTCTGCGTCTCAGCCGTCCCCGTGATGTGACTTTTCCGGTACCAGAGTCACGTCCAGCAGCAGATGCCTCTGCACTGGGCTGTTGCTGGCTAGAAGATGTAGGCACTACAATCTGAGACAGAATCTGTCTCATTTCATTTAAAGTTTCATTGCTTCTTTGCAGAAGCTGACAAAGAAACTCATTCTGCTGTTGAAGAATCTCATTGTTTCTTTGTAGATGCTGGTTTTGAATCTCATTCTGCTGTCTCAGAACCTCATTCTGCTGCTGGAGAATCTCGTTGTTTCTTTGCAGATTCTGGCTAACATCCATTTTAAATTCAGTCAAAGTTTGTTGAAGCAAATTAGAAGTGGCTCGATAATTCTCTGTGCTTTGAACCTGTTCCTGATATAAACGCTTACGAAATTTCAGATCATCTTCATTTTCTTCCCCAGCAGCATGAGCCTGATGTAATCCATGTGCTCGTGGAGATAGTGGAGCTTCTGCTCCCAAAGCCAAAGGTTCCTCACCTCCGGAAGGTTCTGAGTACCCTCCCTCCATCACAGCAGCCAGAGCATCACAGGCCTCCTCCTTCACAACCACAATATTTAACTTGAACTCATCAACACTACCCTCCAAGTCAGACACCTTACCCTCCTGACATTCCTCTTCCTCCTCCACTGCAGCTGTTATGCCCCATTGCTGTGAGGTATTCACCTCCGTCCCTTCCTCATTAGCCCTTTCCAGAATCTCAGACGCTGCTGCCAACTCTCCTCCATCACCATCTAATGTGTCCATGGACAGCTGTGAATCTGTCAGAGGAAGAAAATCACAATTATTATTTGTCATGTAAATTAACTCTCCTCCTGATGGTTTAAACAATGACATCACCCTCACTTATCCCCACATCTGATCCACCACTGGTTATCGTAGGGTTGGAGAGGCCAAACAACTTGTATGCTATAGCGTTTCAAGTGGTGATCTAAATGCTTCTTAAATGTTGAGAGAGTTCCCACTTCCACCACCCTTTCAAACAGTGAGTTCCAGATTCTCAAAATCCTCTGGGTGAGACAGTTTTTCCTCAAATTCCCCTCTACATCTCCTGCTCCTTACCTTAAATCTATGGCCTGTTATTGACCCCTTTACTATGGGGAAAAATTTATTCCTCTCTACCCTGTGTCCCGCATAGTTTTGTTCCTCAATCGGGTCCTTCCCCAGCCTTCACTGCTCTAAGGAAAACAACCCCAACCTAACCAGCCTCCCTTCATAGGTGAAGCGCTCCAACCCAGGCAACATTCCGTTAAATCTCCTTTAAACCCTTTCTAGTGCAATCACATCCTCCCTTGACATGTGACCAGAACTGCACACTGTACTGTAGCTGTGGCCTGAGTGTTATGCAGCTTCATCATAATCTCCCAACCCTTATATTCTGTGCCTAGGCTAATAAAGGCACATATCCCATATGCTTTCTTCACCACCTAATCTACCTGTCCTGCCCTTCAGGGGTCTTTGGACATGCAGCCCAAGGTCCCTTTCATCCTCTGTACTTCCTAGAGTCCTACCGTTCATTGTGTTGATGTACGCAACCCGCTCTTCAGTCAACAAGCGCTCCTGGGTATTATGGCCCAGCTTTACCTAAAGGAAGAAATGAAAATGAAAAAATCATGGTCCAGACTTCGCTGTGCTGAATTGCAACACATTTTCTAAGTGATGGAGACAACTTTCAGCCTGCACCCAGGGGACTTAGAGATCAATCTCAACTGGGAAGTTGTGCGTGGAGTCCGAAGAGATAGGAGAGGTGCTAAATGAATATCTTTCGTCAGTATTCACACAGGAAAAAGACAATGTTGTCAACAAGAATACTGAGATACAGGCTATTAGGCTAGACAGGATTGAGGTTCATAAGGAGGAGGTGTTAGCAATTTTGGAAAGTGTGAAAATAGGTAAGTCCCCTGGGCTGGACGGAATTTATCCTAGGATTCTCTGAGAGACTAGGGAGGAGATTACAGAGCCTTTGGCTTTGATCTTTATGTTGTCATTGTCTACAGAAATAGTGCCAGAAGACTGGAGGATAGTAAATGTTGTCCCCTTGTTCAAGAAACGGAGTAGAGACAACCCTGGTAACTCATAGAATCATAGACCAGGGAGCCTTACTTCTGTTATGGGTAAAGTTTTGGAAAGAATTATAAGAGATAGGATTTATAATCATCTAGAAAGGAATAATTTGATTAGGGATAGTCAACATGGTTTTGTGAAGAATAGGTCATGCCTCACAAACTTTACTGACTTCTTTGAGAAGGTAACCAAAGAAATGGATGAGGGTAAAGCAGTTGATGTGGTGTATGTGGATTTCAGTAAAGCATTTGATAAGGTTCCCCACGGTAAGCTACTGCAGAAGATACAGAGGCATGAGATTGAGGGTGATTTAGCAGTTCGGATCAGAAATTAGCTAGCTGTAAGATGACAGGAGGTGGTGGTTGATAGGAAATGTTCATCCTAGAGTTTAGTTACTAGTGGTGTACTGCAGGGATCTGTTTTAGGGCCACTGCTGTTTGTCATTTTTATAAATGACCTGGATGAGAGCGTAGAAGGATGAATTAGTAAATTTGTGGATGACACTAAAGTCGATGGAGTTGTGGACAGTGTGCAAGGATGTTGCAGGTTACAGAGGGACATAGCTAAGCTGGGCTGAGAGTGGCAAATGGAGTTTAATGTGGAAAAGTGTGAGGTGATTCACTTTGGAAGGAGTAAAAGGAATGCAGAGCACTGGGCTAATGGTAAGATACTTGATAGTGTGGATGAGCAGAGAGATCTCAGTGTCCAAATGCATAGATCCCTGAAAGATGGCACTCAAGTTGATAGGGTTGTTAAGAAGGCATATGGCGTGTTAGCTTTTGTTGGTAGAAGGATTGAATTTCGGAGCCATGAAATCATGTTGCAGCTGTACAAAACTCTGGTGCGGCTACAACTGGAGTATTGTGTACAGTTCTGGTCGCCGCCTTACAGGAAGGATGTGGAAGCATTGGAAAGGGTGCAAAGGAGATTTACCAGGATGTTGCCTGGTGTGGTGGGAAGGTCTTATGAGGAAAGGCTGAGGGACTTGAGGCTGTTTTCATTAGAGAGAAGGTTAAGAGGTGATTTAATAGAGACATATAAGATGATCAGAAGCTTAGATAGGGTGGACAATGAGAGCCTTTTTCCTCAGATGGAGATGGCTAGCATGAGGGGACATAGCTTTAAATTGAGGGGTGATAGATATAGGACACACATAAGAGATAGGTTCTTTACTCAGAGAATAAAAGAGTGCGGAATGCCCTGCCTGCAACAGTAGTGGACTCGCCAACATTAAGGGCATTTAAATGGTCATTGGATAAACATGTGGATGATATTGGAATATGTAGGTTAGATGGGCTTTGGACTGGTTTCACAGGTTAGTACAACATTGAGGGCCGAAGGGCCTGTACTGCGCTGTAATGTTCTATGTTCTATCTTATGGCAAAGTCAGAGCCATCTCCAAGACAACTGCATTTCACAAAAACTCATAAGTAAAAAAACATATTGCAATCTTTCTGTATTGTCAATTGAAAGGGTAGGATTTGAAGTTTCAGAAATTGACATATATATATTTAATATTCAGATTTATTGCCATTCACAGGGAAGCTTGTGCATAAGCAGTAGCTTTAAGACGTATTCATGTCTTCTTTTGGTGATGTTTGGAGATCTGGTCAAAGATTAAATTGACCTTTTTGAAACGATTTGACTGATCGTGGGAGAGGTTGGAGACAGACACTGCTGAAACAGACAGTGCTTTGGAAGGATAACTCCCCTGTGTGAGCACTGGAGAGTAAACACAGCCAACTCTCAGTGTAACGGAAGCAGGTAAGCCACATTGTGAATATGCTGATGTCTGTGGAGGTCTGATGACTGTGAGAATGATTTGTTGCACACCTTGCAATGTGAATGGTTCCACGCTGGTGTGAATGCATGGATCTGCGTGCAGGGTCGATTACTTAGGAATCATTTGTTATGTACCTTACATGTCAATACGTCGATGAATGCAGAAGCCTGTTAGTCCAAGAATAATTAGTCACATACCTTGTATGGGAAGGGTTTCTCTCCTGTATGAAGGCATTGGTGTTTACGGAGGGTCAATGGCCACGAGAATGATTTGCCACACACCTCGCACTTGAAGGGTTTCTCCCCTGTGTGAATCCTCTGGTGTGATATAAGATGGGAGGGTCGGCTGAAAGCCATCTCACAAACATCACACTTGAAGCGTCTCCCTTTCGCCCCTGTGTGAATACTTTGGTGTTCACGCAGGTTTGATAACCACGAGAAGGATTTGTCACACACCTCGCATTTGAAGTGTTTCTCCCCTGTGTGAGTTTGTTGGTGTTTACGGAGAGTCGATGACACCGCGAATGATTTGTTACACACCTCACACGTGAAGGGTTTCTCTCCTGTGTGAATCCTCTGGTGTGACAGAAGATGGGAATTTCGGGTGAAAGTCATCGCACAAACATCACACCTGAAGAGTTTCTCCCCTGTATGAAGGCGTTGGTGCTCAGTGAGGCTTGATAATCGCGTGAATGACTTGTCACACAACTCGCACTTGAATGGTTTCTCCCCACTATGAGTCCTCTGGTATGATAGAAGATGGTAGGATCGAGTGAAAGCATTCTCACTAACATCACACCTGAATGGTTTCTCTTCCATGTGGCTGCTTTCTTGCTAATGGTGATTTTTAATAGATGGATCGTAGGAGATATTTTGAGCCCGTGGAGTTCCCCGAATAAACTTATACTTGAGCAGCCTCTAGCCTTTAGGAAGTCAGTGGTTCATCCGGATTGATGAATGATTGAAACTCTCACCAGACTAGGAGCACACCCACACTTCTTCCCAGCCTTACCCTGACCATTCGCACACAGACGATCCTTCAGAAAGGTTGGTTCAAATGGAATGCTCCACACTAATGACCAGTTTCAGATCTGAGATCAAAAATCTTCTGACCCAATTAATTTCCAGATGACGGTTTTACTGCCCAACCTTCTCTGTGTTCTGCAATGCTATAAAAGCACTGGATGTCATACCACAGTTGCTCCTTGTATGGTGGTCAGGATCTATCTGCAGACTCTATCCTGTCTGTACTTTTTGGGCGATACGGTGCAAAGTTTCTGTAAAACAGGAAAAGGAAACGTGATTTCCTCCAATGCCAAAGGGGCTGACTCCTCAGTTGGAGACTGTTCCACAGTGACTGCCAGTGTATTATTCCACTGTGCAGAGGGATATGATCTACCTCCTTTCTTTCTCGTCATTTGACTGTCAAACGCCCTCTCTTTCCTGCAGGAACTCTGGACAGTGACCAAGCTCAGACAATGAGGCTACTTTCTTTCCTCACCCAGACCCTCATTTTCTCAGGCACTATGAGGGCAACGGAAAGGGTGGAGTGTAAAATGGGCTATCAATTCACTGTGGACTCAAGTTATGCTGGAAAAGACAGTTTTACCCTTACACCATGTGTTTGATATAAAAACACTCAGGGGAAATGTTAATTCAACTGAGATTTTGAAATTCCTCCCTTTTTTTTCAAATTATTTAAAGAAAACACACTAGGCAGGAAGTGCTAGAAGCTAAGGAAAATATTGCTTCAGTGTCGCTGATTGAAGGGTTCTGGTTTATCCTGGGAAATGCAATCACTTAGACTGCACATCCCAAATTCAGCTCTCACACCCCAGCACTGGGCAAAACTGTCAAATTCAAACCCAGGCTTCTGGAAAAGGCCGAGGCCTTCAGGTAAAATCTTTAAAGAAGACATTTAAATAAATGTGTCCCTAGCCCTTTCGGACGATCACACCTCACCTTCTCATTATCGGTAATGACCCAATTCCAGCCCCGCCCACGTGTCAGCCACTCGGGCCGTCTCACTCACTTCCAGCCTCACTCACTGCAGCTGCCTCACATTCCACCTCCCGAACGCTGGGCGCCAACCGCCGCTGCGCGCGGCAGAACTACAACTCCCATCAGGCACCGCGGGCCGGCTCTTTTCCCTGATTCCACACTGCCGCTCCTCACTGCGCAGGCTCCGGGGCCACAGGCAGCATGGGTAATGTAGTTCTCTAACTAAAACAAAAACAGAGAATGCTGAAAAATCTCAGCAGGTCTGGCAGCATCTGTGGAGAAAGAATAGAGCCAATGGATTTTCATTTCCTCTTTCTGCATCGCTCCGCTGCCTCTTCACTCCCGGATCCATTCTCCAGCCTCACTCACTGCAGCGCGGACAGACTTTATACTTGTTCAGTGTGGACGTGGACTCGACTGATTGACCTGGGGAGGTTCAAATCTTACCAAACTAGGGAGAGTCTGGGTGGGCAGACTGGATAAGACGAGAAGAGGTTCAATTATTCCTCTGATCAAGAACATCACTGGTATGGTGACACACAGGGAAAGGCCGTTCAGCTGTCCAGGTGTAAGAAGGGATTCAGTCAAATTTTCAAATATGTTGAGATACCCTTCACCTGCTCACATTGTGGGAAGAGATTCCCTGAATCTTCGATCCTGTTGAGACACTAGTGAATTCATACCAGGGATTCACTTAGTCATCCAACCTGGTGGGACACTCGCTCACATGTGACTGAACTGCTCCAGTTCTGCAGTTATTACTGGCATTAATCAGAGTCTGGAACTGGAGTATGTGTTTTTGTGAGATTTGGGCACTGTTGATGCTGTTGCAGGCTGACCGTAGTACTCAATTACCACGGTAACTGGGCTGCAGTTGACAGAATTTACATTTATATGGTGAATTTCGCAATTGTAGGATATCTTTCAGTGCTAGCGTAAAGGAGATAGAGTTATGGACACTATCCCCAAGATGTTCTCCCACTGAGAGATCTGATACCTGTCCAGGTTCATTAGCCAGTACCAGATCGAGTACAGCTTCTCCTCTTGTAGGCTTGTCCACATACTGTGTCAGGAAACCCTCCTGAACACACCTAACAAACTCCTCCCCATCCAAACCCCTTACCCTAGGGATATTCCAAATCGATGTTTGGGAAATTAAAGTCTCCTATCACGACAACTCTGATATTACTACACCTCTCCAGGATCTGTTTCCCTATCTGCTCCTCAGCATCCCTGTTACTATTGGGCGACCTATAGAAAACACCCAGCAAAGTTATCGACCCTTTCCTGTTCCGAACTTCCACCCATAGAGACTCTGTACACAATCCCTCCGCGACCACCTTCTCTACAGCCGTGACACTATCCCTGATCAATAGTGCCACTCCCCCCCCCCCCCACCCCACCCCAGCCTTTTACCTCCCTCCCTGTCCTTTCTGAAACATCTGAAACCCGGCACCTAAAGTATCCAGTCTTGTCCCTGAGACATCCAAGCCTTTGTAATGGCCACCACGTCACATTTCCAAGCAAGGATCTGTTCTGGGACCCTTGCTGTTTGTAATCTTCATAAATGACCTGGATGAGGAAGTGGGGGATGGGTTGGTAAATTTGCTGACGACACAAAGGTTGATGGTGTTGTAGATAGTTTGGAGGGATGTCAGAGGTTGCAGCGTGACATAGATAGGATGCAAGACTGGGCGGAGAAGTGGCAGATGGACTTCAACCTGGATAAATGTGTAGTGTTCCATTTTGGCAGGTCAAATGGGATGAAGGAATATAATGTCAAGGGTAAGACTCTTAGCAGTGTAGAGGATCAGGAGGGCCTTGGGATCCAGGTCCACAGGACTCTTAAATCGGCCTCGCAGGTAGAGGATGTGGTCAAGAAGGCATATGATGTACTGGCCTTCATCAATCGAGGGATTGAGTTTAGGAGTTGGGAGATAATATTGCGGCTTTATAAGACCCTGGTCAGACCTCTGTTGGAATACTGCGTTCAGTTCTGGTCACCTCATTACAGGAAGGATGTGGAAGCTATTGAAAGAGTGCAGAGGAGATTTACAAGGATGTTGCCTGGATTGGGTGGCATGCCTTATGAGGATAGGTTGAGGGAGCTCGATCTTTTCCCCTTAGAGAGACAAAGGATGAGAGATAACCTGATAGAAGTGTATAAGATGTTGGGAGGTATAGATTGGGTGGATTCTCAGAGGCTTTTTCCAAGGGCTGGAATGGTTGCTACGAGAGGACACAGGTTTAAGGTGCTGGGGAGTAGGTACAGAGGAGATATCAGGGGTAAGTTTTTCACTCAGAGGGTGGTGGGTGAGTGGAATCAGCTGCCGTCAGTGGTGGTGGAGGCAAATTCAATAGGGTCTTTCAAGGGACTTCTGGATGAGTACATGGAACTTAATAGAATTGAGGGTTATAGGTAAGCCTAGTAGGCATGGATATCATCGGCGCAACTTGTGGGCCGAAGGGCCTGTTTGTGCTGTAGTTTTTCTACGTTCTTCTATCTCTGTGTGCTTTCACAACAAGAAGTCTCACAACACCAGGTTAAAGTCCAACAAGTTTATTTGGCAGCACAAGCTTCCAGTGAGACTCCTTAATGTGCTTATCCCAGTCCAATGCCGGCATCATCGCTCTCACAACCTCAGGATGTTTCTGTGCACATTCACAAACTCAGGATGTCTCTGTCAGCAGTAGGCTGCCTTACTATAGGTTGCCTGCTAGTTTACATGGACTGTGAACTTCCTAAGACCATTAGCGTATAAGCTAAATTTTGGAACTTTTATTATCTGTATAAATTAACCTATCTATATATATATGTATGTGTGTGTGTGTGTGTGTTCATAAATCTGTAAAGATGGGAGTTGTGTAATATAGTTCTTTCCTTGTTTAATTCTTTCATTAAATGTCCATTAATTGACTCCTGTGACTCTGTTTAGTGGCTGCCCTCCGCTTTTCTAAATAAAAAAGTGTTAGGATCTATCTTTTATTCAGTCAAGCTATGTGGGTTTTGTTGGCAAGGCAAGCATATGTTGCCCATCCCTAATTCCCTCTGAGTGGGTGGTGGTGAGCTGCCTTCTTGAACTGCTGCAGTCCTTGTGGTGTAGGTACACCCACAGTGCCATTGAAATGGAGTTCCAGGATTTTGACCCAGCAGCAGTGAAGGAGCAGCAATATATTTCCAAGTCAGGATGTGAGTAGCTTGGAGGAGAAACTCCAGATGGTGGTGTTCCCAGGTGTCTGCTGCCATTGTCCTAGGTAGTGGTGTCATGTGTTTGGAAAGTGTTGCTTCAGGAGTCTTGGTGAGTTTGTGATTTTGTAAGTGGCACACACTGCAGCTACTATGTCTCAGTGGCGGAGAGATAGAATGTTTGTGGAAGGGGTTGCAATCAAGCCAGTTGTTTTGTCCTGGATGGTGCTGAGCATCTTGAGCTTGTTGAATCTCGTTAGATTATCTCCAAAAACCATAAACTCCCTACAGTGCAGAAAGAGGCCATTTGGTTCATCAGGTCCATGCCCATGCTCAAAAACAGCATCTTTCCCAGGTCCACTCCTCTCCCTATCTCCTTAAATCCATACTAACCCACCTAATTTACACACTTTTGGATACTAAGGGACAATTTAGCATCACCAATCCACCTAACCTGAACAACTTTGAATTGTGGAAGGAAACCAGAGCACCTGGAGGAAACCCATTCAGACACGGGAAGAACATGAAATTCCACACGGACAATGATGCAGGCCATCAATCAAACCCAGGTCCCTGAGGCTGGACACAGCAATGCTGAACATTATGGTACTGTGCCATCGTGAATTCAGTATCTTTTGTTGGAGATGGTCATTGCCTGGAACTTATGTAGCAAGAATGTTATATTCCACTTGTAAATCAAAGGCTGGATATTACCCAGGTCTTGTTGCATTTGGACATGGACTGTTTCAGATCTGAGCAGTTGCTGCTGAATGTTGTGCATCAAGAAACATCCCCACACCAGATCGTATGATAGAAAGAAGGTCATTGATGAAGCAGCTGAAGACAGTTGAATCCAGGACACTCAAGGAACTCCTACAGTGATGTCCTGGAGCTGTTATGACTGACTGCTTACAACTACAACCATCATCTTTTGTGCCAGGTATAACGCCAAACCATGAAGAATTTTCCCCCTGATCCCCACTGATCCAGTTTTGCTGGAACTCCTTGATGTTATACTTGGTCAAATGTGGTCCAAGTATCAAAGGCACTCACTCTCGCTCAACTCTGGAGTTTGGGTCTTTTGTCCATGTTGGAACCAAGGGTGTAATGAGCTGTGGCACTGACAGGAGTCAGGCTTGAGTATCAGCCAGCAGGTTATTACTCAGTAAGTTGTGTTTGATTGCATCATTTTATGATTTGATTTAGAACATAAGAAATAGGAGCAGGAGTAGGCCATCTAGCCCTTTGAGCCTGCCCCGCCTTCAATAAGATCATGGCTGATCTGAAGTGGATCAGTTCCACTTTCCCGCTCTCTCCCCATAACCCTTAATTCCCTTGTCTGTCAAAAACCTATCTACCTGTGACTTAAATATATTTAGCGAGGTAGCCTCCACCACTTCAACGGGCAGAGAATTCCAGAGATTCACCACCCTTTGAGTGAAGAAGTTCCTCCTCAACTCCGATCTAAACTGCCCCCCCTTATCTTGAAGCTGTGCTCTCTAGTCCTGCTATCCTTTCTAAGCGGGAAGAATCTCTCTACCTCTACCCTATCCATCCCTTTCATTATCTTATACGTCTCTATAAGATCCCCCTTCATCCTTCTAAACTCCAACGAGTACAGACCCAGTCTATTTAGTCTCTCTTCATAGTCCAATCCCCTCACCTCCGGTATCAGCCTAGTGAACCTCCTCTGCACTCCCTCCAAGGCCAAAATATCCTTGTGCAAGTGTGGCGATCAAAACTGCACACAGTACTCCAGCTGTGGCCTCACCAGTGCCCTGTACAGTTGCAGCAAGACCTCCCTGCTTTTATATTCTATCCCCCTCGCTATAAAGGCCAGCATACCATTCGCCTTCTTGATCACCTGCTGCACCTGCAGACTAGGTTTTTGCGACTCACGCACAAGGACCCCCAGGTCCTCAGGTCAAATCCAGCTTGTGGATTTTATTTATTGTTGTCACATGCATTGGATACAATGGAAAATATTGTTCCTTGTTTTACAGACAAGACATACCATTTACAGAGTACGTAGGAGAGAAGGAAAGGAGAGGGTGCAGAATATAGTGCTGCAGTTACAGATGTTGTTGTTGTTCGTCCATCATCATTGATGAGGACCTAAATACCATTAGTCATTTTGAGGCTGGATGTGGTGTGTCCGAAGATGACTGATCAGGCCAATTCAGGCACAGAATGTCCTGGCACATATTGGACAGACTTGTGTAGACACTGTAGTTGTTGCGCTGGTGGCTCTGGACTTGTGCAGCTCGCACTTAAGTTGTGCTTCAGCAATGCACCTTGCTTCATGAGCTTGATAGCCCTTGTGGATGAGGCAATGCCAGGTAGGGCGGTTTTGTGCCAGCATTTCCCAGGTGGTCGTGTCTATGTCAAGTGACTTCACAGGGGCCTTGAGTGTGTCTTTGTAACGTTTCTTCTGCCCTCCATGCAGGTGTCTTCCAGCAGAGAGTTCGCCAAAAAGGAGCTGCTTGGGTATGTGCTTGTCTGGCATACAGATGACATGACCTGCCCACCAGGTCTGCGCTCTCATCAGCAGTATGTGGACTGATGGTAGACTTGCTCTAGAGAGAACTTGGCAGTTACAGATAGGGTGCAGAGAAAGATCAGCTTAATATCTGATCGGTCTATTCAAAGGTCTTGTGGTAGCAGAGAAGAAGCTGTTCTTGAGTCGGTTGGTACATTTTCTCAGGCTTTTGCATCTTTTCCCTGAGTGAAGAAGGTGGAAGAGAGTATGTTGGGTGCTTGGAGCAATTGATTATGCTGCCTACTTTGGCGAGGCAGTGGGAAGTGCAGACTGTGTCAGTAGATGGGAGGCTGGGTTGTGGATGGCCTGGGCTATGTTCACAACACTTTGTAGTTTCCTGTGTATGGTCAGAGCAGGAGCCATACCAAGCCGTGATATATCCGGAAGGGATGAGTTTATGACCCCTGCCATCACATTATTGATTGTTGTGTAGTAAATTGTTATATAAAATAATCTCATGAGTCCTCAGGTACAGAATAATAAGTTATTAGCCAATACATTCGGAGCACACATCATCAAAGAAAGGCCTCTGAAGCCATCTCTATCCCACTGAAAAACTGAGACATTTATGCAGTTAAAGAGAAATAACATTTTTTGCTTAAATTCCAATTCTGCCTGTTATAGATTCATATTAAACAAGTTACAGTTGCCACAAAACAGTTGTTCCAAGAATCAGCTACCTTCCCTATCTCCTCGTGGCTCCTCCTAATCTTTTGTTGCTACCAGGTTGGCCTTGCTTGTAGGCACCAAAGTGGTCACTCAGCTTGTTGCTAATTGCTTAACCATGTAAGCAGTTTTTCTTTAAACCAACATGTTCTTTTCCCCGATTGTCGAACTTAAACTTTCTGACAACTTTACATTGATTCCCTAGTCCCTTTTGATGAGACATTTAAACTTTATAAAGATTCCTTAATAAGGGCAGTATGATTGCACAGTGGTTAGCACTGCTGCATCACAGCGCCTGGGACCTGGGTTCAGTTTCAGCCTTGGGGGACTATCTGTATGGAGTTTGCACATTCTCCCCATGTCTATGTTGGTTTCTTCGGGATGCTTCGGTTGCCTCCCACAGTCCAAAGATGTGCAAATTAGTTGATTGGCAATGGGCCGAGAGGTGGCAGATGGAGTTTAATACGGAGAAGTGTGAGGTAATTCACTTTGGCAGGAATAACAGATGTGTCGAGTATAGGGCTAATGGGAGGACTCTGAATAGTGTGGATGAATAGAGGGATCTAGGTGTACGTGTACATAGATCCCTGAAAGTAGGGAATCAAGTAGATAAGGTTGTTAAGAAGGCATACGGTGTCTTGGCGTTTATTGGTAGGGGGATTGAATTTAGGAGTCGCAGTGTCATGTTGCAACTGTACACAACTCTGGTGCGGCCGCACTTGGAGTATTGTGTGCAGTTCTGGTCCCCACATTATAGGAAGGATGTGGAGGCTTTGGAGAGGGTGCAGAGGAGGTTTACCAGGATGTTGCCTGGTATGGAGGGGAGGTCCTATGAGGAGAGGCGGAGGGATTTGGGGTTGTTTTCGTTAGAAAGAAGGCGGCTAAGAGGGGATCTTATTGAAACATATAAGATGATTAGAGGTTTAGATAGGGTGGACAGTGATAGCCTTTTTCCTCGGGTGGAGAAAGCTAGCACGAGGGGGCATGGCTTTAAATTAAGGGGGGGGTAGTTATAGGACGGATGTCAGGGGTAGGTTCTTTACCCAGAGGGTGGTGAGGGATTGGAATGCCCTGCCTGCTGCAGTTGTAAATGCGCCTAGTTTGGGGGCGTTTAAGAGATCCGTGGATAGGTTTATGGATGGAAAGGGATTGGTTTAGGTTAGAGGGTCATTGTTTTTTAACTGGTCGGCGCAACATCGTGGGCCGAAGGGCCTGTTCTGCGCTGTAATGTTCTATGTTCTATGTAAGTTGCCCCTTAGTGTTTGAAGATGTGTAGTTTAGGAGGATTAGTGGAGTGGATGCCTGAGCTGTGGGGATGGGGTCTGGATGTTATATTGAAGAGTTGATGCAGACTCAATGGGCCAACGGTCTCTTTCTGCACTGTGGGCATTTTATGAAGCCATATTCACTATTTGCCCTTACAAAGTTATTGTAATAAAACATATTTGTTATTTCCCTTTTATATTGTCCCCTTCATTGACCATCTGTCTAGCCTAAGGTGACTAATTCTTAGATGCTGATTGCTTCCTTTACTCTCCACCACCATTGATATTGGCCAGATATCAGCTTAGGTTCATAAAGGTATATGGTCAAACCATCTGTATTAATTGATCCTTTATGACAACAGATGATCCATTACGTTATTACCCCCAATGACCAAATCTAATTCTGCATAACCAGTTCTTGTGTCCTTTCTAGTCTGGAAAATAAGGCAAATTAGGTACATAATCAATAAAAAGTAAAGTGAAAGGTAAAGTTGCCATAGTCCGAGATGACCGTAGGCTGCTCTCCCTTTGAGGAAGAGAGCTGACCAGTGATGTTTTAACTTGAAGATCGCCACACCTCATGCGAGGGACAGGGTTGAGAAGGTGAGTCTTCATGAATAACCTCAATATCATTTTGATTATGACCCAAGACATAATGCAAATCCAAGGGCTTATTTGTATGTTTGAGCCCCAATTCCATAGATCTTCCAACCATGTGGACGTGTCAATCTGATCAACACTGTCCGCTATGGCACATGATGTGGGTATGCTGGCGTTGGACTGGGGTAAACACAGTAAAAAGTCTGACAACACCAGGTTTTAGTCCAACTGATTTATTTGATAATAAACTCACAAGCTTTCGGGGTTAGCCCCTTCGTCAGGTGAATGGAGAGTTCTGGCCTCAGACAGAGCATATAAAGCACAGTTTAGAGATTACTGATTAGACTGCGAATCCTTACACCTAACCTGCTGTTCAAGACCTGAAGTGGCTGACAATGTGAGTGGAAGGAGCACTGATCACAGGTTAAAGAGATGTGTATTGTCTCCAGACAGTACAGTAAGTGAGGTTTTGCAAACCCAGGTAAGTCACGGGGGTTACAGATAGTGCGACATGAACCCAAGATCCCTGTTGAGACCGTCCTCATGTGTGCGGAACTTGGCTATCAGTCTCTGCTCAGCGACTCTGTGCTGTCATGTGTCATGAAGGCCGCCTTGGAGAATGCTTACCTGAAGGTCAGAGGCTGAATGCCCGTGACCACTGAAGTGTTCGCCAACAGGAAGGGAACAGTCTTGCCTGGTGATTGTCGAGCGGTGTTCATTCATCCGTTGTCGTAGCATCTGCATGGTCTCCCCAGGCATGTTGCTGAACTGCATAGTATGTTCTATATATTCGCTTAGCCTCGTTTTGAATCACTGTCATGTGTTCTGGCGGGACGGGAATTGCCTAGGAATACTGATTTAAATACTGTGTCAAATTGCCGTACACACCTTCTGTGATTTAAGTGTCAACTGTTCCTCTCTTGTATTTTTCCATTAGTTCCGCCTTCCCTACCCCTGTCAGTACTAGTAGGCTGAAACACACTGTATGATTAGTTCTGGAGCAGAGCCGATTGTTACCATATCAAATGTTCTGTTACCATGTTGTCATACAAACTCCCCTTTACCCAGATATGCAATGTGGATTGGCTCTTTTCAGGCCAAAATAGACTCAATTATTCGATTCACTACAGCATTAAATCTGCACCCACTTCTTCTGCTTCCTATATCGAATGTACCAGCACTACTGAGGTGGTTTCTACGATACATCTACCTAATGCTTACTGATAATGTTTCTCTTTATTTCAATAGCAGAGTGGAACTTCCCCTAGATTCTTTACTCAAAATAACACACTTTCAGGCGCTGATGTGGGTATAAGGGATACTATTAATACAATACCGGTTCACATATTGTCATCCATTATACATTCAATGTTAGTTCTATATACATGTGTTTGAACTCTGATCTGGTGACCGGTTAAGTCTGTGTTCCTTGTGTCATGAAAGATTAAATAGATGTGCTTTTGTTACCCATAAGGGAACCACCCCTTCATTAATTTGGCTCAATTTTTTCCCTGTCTGTTCAAGCACCCATGATCCATAGGTACTGCAAACATCATTCCTGCTGGCGTCGTCCGAAATGTTCTTCCCTACCTTAATCGGTTTATTAATGGTTCCTGCATGGCTTCCTAACACGGTAGACAAATCAACTATGTCAAATCTTGGTCCATGTTTATTTTAATGTCTTGAATTCTCTACCCCTTTGCTAGAATTGCCTTAAGTTGTAAGATCCGGATGCGGCCCTCCAGGGCTGCCAGATCAATAGAGTTAACTATGAACATCCCTGAATTAAAAGCAGTAGCGGCACTGTTTATCAAACTGCATTTTGATCAAAGCGTCTTGCTATGCTTAGGGTGCAGCCGTTGGCCACGGCCCTCCATTAAACTGAGCTGCTGGTCATAATTTGGCCTATCAGGATCATATATAGCTCTGGGATACCACTGGAGCAGGGATGTTTAGAACTATGGGTACCAACTCATGTTGTACATTACCATACAACACTTAATTGTCATTGATCAACACAAGACCGTTTACTGGTGCGGGACTCGTACATGATTGGCAGTTGGGACGAAAGGTGAAGCTTTAGTTGCTCGGGATTGTTTGTGGTGTTGCTGAAGGGGGTAGAATTGCAGTAATAAACTTCTCTTTCGGCGCATTTCCCATATCCATCTATTTTCACCGTTCCTCCATGTAAGAACATAAGGGGTGACCCTGCGGACTACAAATGACCCACCTAGAATTTTTGCGATAGGAGTTTGTAATCTAGGCATCTGCTAAGCATACTGCGTAAATAGGTCACTCCTTTTCACAAATAAATTCAAACTTCTCTTCCCAATTTGCGTTATTGAAGCAAAAGTCGTTTAATTCCGGAAATTTAGATAAATGAGCTGGACGTTCCAAATAATCCCCATCACCCAGTGGCGCCTGTCCTGTCCCTGATGCGTCTGTGTTCCAGCGGTAGCAGACCTAACTGCAATTTAAAGTCACTCACTCTCCCAGTGTTACATTCAGCATTCCGCACGATGTGTTGCATACCGCGTTAATTGAGGTGTACCAGAACCCTTTTAGTGGTATCTAAGTTATGGTGGCACTCAGCACTCCCATATCAAAGATCGTCAGTCCCTCAAAGATTACTTTGGCAATTGGCGTTCTATGAAGTAAGCAGCCAATCGCCCCAGTCATCATCGGCCAGTTGTTGTTAGTTCTGGAAAGCAGAATCAATTTGTGAAATGTTTTGGCTGTGACCAGTGCGTCCAGTGTTTGATATCCAGAGGTGCATGAATAATCTTCTACGGCCCTATCCATGTGGGGGCAATTCCGGATTGTCAGGCGCGATTTTAACCATCCCATTTCCCCCAATTCCGGGTACCTTAGTTTGTCCAACATGGCATCCTCCTCTATGCTGCATAAAATGTGCTGATCTCTCATGTGTTTTAATCAATGTAGCTGTTTACACAATTCCCTTACAAACTGTCTCAATCTCTCTCCTCGGTCCTATCTCCATCTAATTTCACGTCGCCTCATAGCTCTCTGGCAGTTTCGTAGCTCAGTCATCAGCTCATACGGTCCCGTCATTAGGTATTAGGTGTTGCTCGAACTGGCTAGTAAGTCAACCCAACTTCATCCTGTGTCCTGAATGGCCTTAGCTAGTGCTTTCTATTATGATCTGTTCATTCTTTCGATCACAGCTGAACTTTGTGGATGGTAGGGATTATGGGATTTAGTTTTATCCCAAACTATTTACATACTTCCCTGAGCACTCACCCAGTGAAATGTCTGTCCTGACCCAAACCTATCCGCAATAGTATGACCCACTGGGGAATTACTTCCTCCAACATTCTTTGAGCCCCAGTGTTGGCTGAGCAATCCCATGTGGGAAAGGCTTCTACCCATTTATTTCCATGCTTTCTTCACCCGAATCCACCTTGTGATCAAGTCTTATTCCATATTTTTGTTCTCTTGACCTTTAAATTGTTTCAACCAAAAATGCGCTTTTCTGTTCTTTATCTCATGATTATCTTAAGATTCTCTTAAGGTTAATTTCTTTATTGTCCTGATTTTTCTCATTAAAAAAAGACTTTTTTCTTATTCTTTAAGCCATATTAACTATTACATGTCAAAAGGGGTCCCTAACACCAGACCTTAGCTTATCTCCTCTGTACAGTTCCAATGTCAGGTGATGACTAGATTATCAAATTCAGTTCTCTTAAAGATTTGTAAATTATGTCTTTTTTTCCCTACATTTATTTCCTATTTTTTCATACCATTTTACATCTACATTAGTTACTGTCTTATCTTATTCAATTTTCCTGAACAGACTTTACAGTTCTTAAAACAAAAATAAAATATCCCTATTTGATTCCAGGCACTAACAAGTTTTTATTCTTTGCTGCTTTCTTTTAAATAATGTTTTATTTTTTTCCAAAGGTAATCCACTAAATTATTGTGCCTGACTTCTTGGGTGGCATGGTGGCACAGTGGTTAGCACTGCAGTCTCACAGAGCCTGGGATCCAGGTTTGATTCCTGGCTGGGAACACTGTCTGTGTGGAATCTTCATGTTCTCCCCATGTTTGTGTGAGTTTCCTCCAGGTGTTCTGATTTTCTCCCACAGCCCAAAAGACATGCTGGTTAGGTGCACTGGCCATACTAAATTCTCCCTCAGAGTACCCAAACAGGCACTGGAATGTGGCGACTAGAGGATTTTCACAGTAACTTCATTGAGTAACTTCTATGAGGATGTGTCTAGGGCAGTGGATAGAGGAGAGCCAGTGGATGTGGTCTTTCTAGATTTTCAGAAGGCGTTTGACAAAGTACCTCACAAGAGGTTATTGCAGAAGGTCAAGGGACATGGAGTTGGGGGTAGGGGGTTAGCATGGATAGAGGATTGGTTGTCAAATAGGAGGCAGAGAGTGGGGGTCAACGGGTGCTATTTGGATTGGCAGATGGTGACTAGTGGAGTGCCCCAGGGGTCGGTGCTGGGGCCTCAGCTTTTTACCATTTATATAGATGATCTGGAGGAGGGAACTGAGTGTAGGGTGTCGAAATTTGCTGATGACACCAAGATGGGGGGGACGGCAAATTGTGCGGAGGGTGTGGAGAGTCTGCAGAAGGATCTAGATAGGCTGGGCGAATGGGCCAGGAAATGGCAAATGGAATTTAATGTTGGCAAGTGTGAGGTGGTCCACTTTGGTAGGAATAATGGTAGGAAGGACTATTACTTACGTGGCGAAAAACTGCAGCAGGCGACGGTGCAGAGGGACCTCGGGGTCCTTGTGCATGAGTCACAAAAACCCAGCTTGCAGGTGCAGCAGGTGGTCAGGAAGGCGAATGGGATGCTGGCCTTCATAGCGAGGGGGATTGAATATAAAAGTAGGGAGGTCTTGCTGCAGCTGTATAGGGCATTGGTGAGGCCGCAGCTGGAGTACTGTGTGCAGTTTTGGGCGCCGCACCTGCGCAAAGATATTTTGGCCTTGGAGGGAGTGCAGAGGAGGTTTACTAGGCTGATACCGGAGTTGAGGGGGTTGAGCTATGAGGAGAGACTGAATAAACTAGGCTTGTACTCGTTAGAGTTTAGAAGAATGAGGGGAGATCTCATTGAGACGTATAAGATGATGAATGGGATGGATAGGATAGAGGTGGAGAGACTCTTCCCGCTCAAAAAAGACAGTAGGACTAGGGGGCACAGCCTCAAGATAAAGGGGGGGTGGTTTAGAACGGAGTTGAGGAGGAACTTCTTCACTCAAAGGGTGGTGAATCTCTGGAATTCTCTGCCCATTGAAGTGGTGGAGGCTGCCTCGCTAAATATTTTTAAGACGCGGGTTGATGGGTTTTTGATAAGAGAAGGGATTAGGGGTTATGGGGAGAGGGCGGGAAAGTGGAACTGAGCCACGACAGATCAGCCATGATCTTATTGAATAGCGGGGCAGGCTCGAAGGGCTAGATGGCCTACTCCTGCTCCTATTTCTTATGTTCTTATGTTCTTATGAGTGTTAATGTAAGCTTACTTGTGACAATAATAAATACACTTAAACTTTTCCAATTTTAAAATTGTTTCAGCAATAGTTTTAAGCTGCTTTCTGTAATTTTGCCAGAAAGTTAATGAAAGCCCAGGGTCCTATTGTGCATGAAATAGAATGGATCAATTCATTAGTCCGCTGTCAGAAAGTTAATTTTGTGTTGTGGGCAAGTCTAGTTCAAAGTGTCTGCTGTTCCTTTAGTAATTGTCCCTTTTGATGAGTTAGCAGCCCTACCTCTGATTTCCCTGCCACATAACAAGGTGACATTTACACAGAATCAATACTGCTATTTCCTTTTTTCCTTTCATTTGTTAATTCCACTATTCCTTATGCTTCTCTATGATCCAAGCTGCGTCCCAGCCCTCCTTAGTCATGTTATTTATGATCTTCTTATTTTTATTAGCCAAAACCAATAATTATCAAATCCATGAACATCCACATAAAACAAAAGTTAGTCATAAGTTTCTCAAATTTAGGCACATGCAGTAATCACATTCACACTTTCATAATTCCGTACACTTCTAGAAGAATGAGATACGTACATTAAGGAAGGAAAAAAATTAAAACAGCATACAAGACCAGACTACAGAGGGTTAACAAGCTGACATAAAACAGCATTTATATGTACAAAGGAACCACATTCATACAAGAAAAGATTGAGACTTAATTTCTTTTTTTTTGCCATTTCAAACAGCATCTGAAATATACTAAGATAAAAGCAAAGTTTTGCAGATGCTAGAATCTGAAACAAAAACTGAAAAGCAGGTCTGTGGAGAGAGAATAGAGCCACTGTTTTGAGTCTGGATGTTCCTTCATCAGACCTCTGACACAGGTCATCCAGAGGTTATAAGGTTTCATCTGAGATTCTATTTTTCCTGCCCATCATAAAATTGCCATGCAAGTCCTGTCTAGGGAGAGACCCAACTTTCAACTTTTGTCTATATTTTTTCTCATTTAAACCAATTTTCAATTTAAATTTCTGATGTTTGCTACTTAACCAAGTTTGAAAAAAATCTTAATAGTTCATAGTTTAAACTCAAATGTTCTGAAAAGTCTAAATCGGATCGCTGCCAAACAACAGGCTTTATCTTTGTTTTGGGAACAAACTGGCTTAATTTCAAATTCAAACACAACCCTTTTGAATTGTAGCACAATTTAAATTTCTTTTCAATGGAATTTCACAGCAGTTCAAATTAAATGAAGTTTTGTTCAAACTGAGTCTACGTTTTTTTCCTTGGGATCTAAACACTAAAATAAACAAAATTTCTTACAAGCATATCTCACGGTGAAAACAGTAAATTCATTTGCCATGTTTGAACTTTAACTTCCTAACTCACTAGTAAAAGGAAAGGGTTAGACAAGGCTAGTAAAAGAAAAGGAAATACATAATTGTATTTTCATGTAGTTCAGAGAGGCTTCATGAGTGGGCTCAGAACTGGATTCTATTTCTAGTTTTGAGGGTAGACTGGGGAAAGCTTCTCTCTTCGTAATCATATAAGAAGCTGTGCCTTTCTCTGTCGACAAGGCCCAGCTCTGAATGGTCTTTGATTAACAGTTGCATTTTTTTCACAAAAGAGGATCATTTGACACACCCTGTATGTCACTTACAATTTGGCCAAATTTTTTTTTCATTTTGTTGATTAGTCCTACTTTACCTCATCCTATGTCTTCGGATGAGGTAAAATGATATTGTTCCCTCACCTCTCCACTCCTCAACAAACTCAAGTTCATTTAGATTTGGTCTTACCCTGTTTTGTGGGTTTACTAATCCTGGTTATGGCCAGTGGCCCAAAGGGCCAGTTGGTGACTGGTTTATCATTTGAGAGTGGCCCACCCTTTTGTGTTCAATGGTGTTGCTGCAAACTGCAGTCACCCACTTTTCTGGATTTCGTCATTCATTTGCTTAACCAATTATAAATATTAATCAGTGACAACCATTACACTTTCTGTTCTTTGTCCTTCTTCTGTCCCACGCACCAGCACTTTTATTCTCGGGTGTATTATTTTGGTTCCAACCGTCCTACATTTTCTTAACTACTTGTGACTGCTGGTCCATTATGGATCATGTGATGGAGCCCTCAGTTCTCCAGTCAAAGTCCATGGTACTCTCTTCCTCTTTTCCTGGTAGCATTTTATCACTGCCCATTTCTGCATGCGTTGTTTCCGAATATGCACAGACGGCTCTTACCGACTTGATTACATGTGGTATGCTGTACAGCTGCAACCAGATGCTGCTCTGTCAAAACAGCTTCATCTGAGTGTTTGCCTGCTGTATGGCTAGTTCAAAAATGTGCAGTTTGACCATGCTAAAATTGCCCTTTGTTTAAGTTTGAGGGATCAGCAGAGTGGGGTTTTGGGGATAGGGTCTGAGTGGCATGTTCTGTCAGAGAGTTGGTGCAGACTCAATTTGCCAAATTGCCCCCTTCTGCACTGTAGGTATTTTATAGGATTTTATGACTGCCATCTTGTAAACTGAAAGACATGCCTGAGTGCTTTCAATTAAACTGACCCACCTGTGCTCTCAATTACTCAGTGGTGGTCTGACCTATCTAATGTGGCTTCAACCCTGCTAGCCCACCTGCACAGCTCTGCCCACAGCCGCAGGGCCTCCCCCTGTCCTCAGTGCTCCTCTCCCAGATTCTCTGATACTCGACCAGATCATTTTCAGGCAGGCATTAACTTCGGCTGGTAAACAAAATATAGTTACCCTTTTTGCAGAGCTATTCTGATTATTCAATATAAATATCTTGCTTGTAATATCAGTTGTTGTGCAATAGATTATTATACAAAATAACCTCAGGAGTCCTTGGGTGCAGAATGATTGTTATTAACCAACACATTGGGAGAGCAGTACCTCAAAGAAAGGCCTCTGAAGCAGACTCTACCCCACTGAAAAACTGAGGGATTTATAAAGTGACAATCACACAAATGTCTGTGTGGAGTTTGCACATTCTCCTTGTGTCTGCATGGGTTTCCTCCCATATTCCAAAGATGTGCCGGTTAGGTTGATTGGCTATGCTAAGGAATTGCCCCTTAGTGTCCAGGGATGCGCAGGTTAGAGGGTATAATATGTAGGGATATGGGGTAGGGCCTGGGTGTTTGGTGCAGACTCAATGGGCCGAAGGGCCTCTTTCTGCACTGCAGGGTTCTATGATTCTAAATAGTATATTGTTCAAATTCCAACCTTGCCTGTTTTAGATTCACATTATATATTTTACAGACATCATGAGGCAGGGTGTCTGTTGTTCCAACAGTTATCTGTCATCCCTCTCTATTATAGGCTTCTAACCTTTTGCAGATACCAGGCATTGCTAGCATTGAGACAACATCCAAGCTACTGATACTAACTGGCTACTTAATCATATAAGCAGTCTTGCCGCATCAATATGTTATTTTACCTTACGTGTGGGATTTTGCTCAACTTTTCTAACAGTATCAAATTCCCTCAGAATCTGTTTAAAAGTAACATAAATTCTCTAGTCCCATTGTGAAGTAATAATTTAACCTCTATAAAGATCCTTTAATAAACCATACTCTATAGCTACACCACTGCCATGCTGGTCTGCCCAAATAAGTTGTTGTAGTAAACCATTATTCATTATTTCCCTCTTACACCTGTTTAATGTGCTTTGTGTGTCATGGTTTGGGAGTTGAAAGAAAATGATTGTAAGATTATGAAGCAAAGTGGAAAGTTTAATGTAAATTAGTTCCATAGGTAAATCCTCTGACGATTTGGTCACTATCTGAGTGGGTCGAGGTGGGTTTTGGAAGCTAATCCAAACAGACCAACAACAAAAATACAAATTACTAGTTAGGGCTAAGTTTTTGGATCTCAGCTCATGTGTTGATCCAGATATGAGACTCTGTAATTGGCCTCAGTATTACAGAAGGGGAATTCACAGTTGTTGCTCCTGATTGCTGCTACCTGCTGCAGAGTGTGGAATGTGTACGAGGACAGGATCAGGAGCTCCTTCAGTCCCTTTCCCTCATACTGCCCAGTTTCCCAGGTGAAGAATGGGGAATTGGGAGTGATACCGGAAGTAGAACATAGAACATAGAACATAGAACATTACAGCGCAGAACAGGCCCTTCGGCCCACGATGTTGCACTGACCAGTTACAAAACAATGACCCACTAACCTAAACCAATCCCTTCTCGTCCATAAACCTATCCACGGATCTCTTAAACGCCCCCAAACTAGGCGCATTTACAACTTCAGCAGGCAGGGCATTCCAATCCCTCACCACCCTCTGGGTAAAGAACCTACCCCTGACATCCGTCCTATAACTACCACCCCTTAATTTAAAGCCATGCCCCCTTGTGCTAGATTTCTCCATCAGAGGAAAAAGGCTATCACTATCCACCCTATCTAAACCTCTAATCATCTTATATGTTTCAATAAGATCCCCTCTTAGCCGCCTTCTTTCCAGCGAAAACAACCCAAATCCCTCAGCCTCTCCTCATAGGACCTCCCCTCCATACCAGGCAACATCCTGGTAAACCTCCTCTGCACCCTCTCCAAAGCCTCCACATCCTTCCTATAATGTGGGGACCAGAACTGCACACAGTACTCCAAGTGCGGCCGCACCAGAGTTGTGTACAGTTGCAACATGACGCTGCGACTCCTAAATTCAATCCCCCTACCAATAAACGCCAAGACACCGTATGCCTTCTTAACAACCTTATCTACTTGACTCCCAACTTTCAGGGATCTATGTACACATACATCTAGATCCCTCTGCTCATCCACACTATTCAAAGTCCTCCCGTTAGCCCTATACTCGACACATCTGTTGCTCCTACCAAAGTGAATTACCTCACACTTCTCCGCATTAAACTCCATCCGCCACCTCTCGGTCCAGCTCTGCAACCTGTCTAAGTCTTCCTGCAAACTATGACACCCTTCATCACTATCTACCACACCTCCGACTTTGGTGTCATCAGCAAACTTACTAATCCACCCAACTATACCCTCATCCAGATCATTAATAAAAATTACAAACAGCAGTGGCCCCAAAACAGATCCCTGAGGCACACCACTCGAAACCGAACTCCATGATGAATATTTACCATCAACCACCACCCTCTGTCTCCTATCCGCTAGCCAATTCCTGATCCAATTCCCTAGATCACCCCCAATCCCATACATCTGCATTTTCTGCAGAAGCCTACCATGGTGAACATGGAAGTATCTGTAGAACCAGTTCCTAATCAAGAGTCAAATTTTAATTATATTGTGGAAGGGAAATGAGAATAACATGATTTCAAACAAGTTTATTTTGAATGGAGTAACACTTTCATAGAGATGAGGATGTGAAAAGATAGATTAAGTAGAACATAGAACATAGAACATTACAGCGCAGAGGTGACAAAGGATGCAATGATTCATTGTCAGTACTGGAGCTCAGCCTCTGTCTCAGTTGGGACTTGACTAAATAAGTTGTGGGTTAATGTCCCACTCCAGTACGTGCAGCCCTGCACTCCAGGATTCCTGCACTGTTGTGGGCATTAGGTTTTCGATGAAACATTAAATGGAGACACTATTGACTTGTTCATGGGACAGGGAATATCTTGTATATTCTGTGAGGAGCTGGGAGTTCTGGACCAACATCACATCACTGTCTCCACCAACATGAGCAGAATCTCTCTCCATCTGCCAAATCTCTTTGGCTGTCAGTGAAAGTTTGCCTTTCTTATTATATGCCGCACCTGCATAACCATGTCATGTACTGATGCACTTTGAATCTGTTTCTCAGTTAAATAATAACTTGCCCTTTTGTTTTTTCAGCCAAAATGGATAACCTCACACTTATCCACGTTAAACTCCACCTGTCAGATTCCAGCCCGTTCTTCTAGCCTAATATCCTTCTGTAAATTCTTTATCTACTCATCACAGGCTGCTTTCCCAACTATTTTAGTATCATCCATGAATTTTGCTATGTTACACTCTGTACCTGCTTGCAGATCATTTATATAGATTGTAAGTAGTTGAGGTCCAAGAACTGAACCCTGTGGCACCCCACTAGTCATGATGTGGGTATGGTGTTGTCAGACTTTTTACTGCGTGCACCCCACTAGTTACAGTTTGCCATCGAGAGAAAGACCCATTTATCCTGACCCTCTCAGTTGGCCAATCCTCCATCCAAAACAAGACTACTAACCCAACCCCCTGGGATTAACCTTTTGGATTAGTCTTATATGCAGCACCTTGTCAAATGCTTTCTGGAAGTCTAGATATACCACATATACAGCATCTCCATTATCTACCTTGTTGGTTATCTCTCAAAGAACTCCAGCAAGTTTGTCAAGTATGACTTACCCTTCATTATAACCGTGCTGACACTGCTGAATTGAGCTTCCCTTTTCCAACTGTTCAGCTACCACCTCCTTAATGATTGACTCCAGCAACGTCCCCACCACAGAGATCAAACTAACTGGTCTATAGTGTCCTAATTTTTGCCTCTCATTTTTTTGAATAAAGATATCACATTATCATGTTACCAATCCATTAGTATCTTTCCAGAATCCAGAGGCCATTTTGTGGATCCAGTGACCTTTTAAACAATTATTTTAAGTTTCTCTGCCCAATGTTCATACTGAATAAGATCCATATTTTAAATGATGTGTGCCATACCTTACACGGCAGTATCCTCTGTACCTGGCATCACCCCAGCACTGAAACCCAACCTCCCAGAGTGACCCCAAACTGATGATCCGTAACCAGGAAACCTGTCTCCAGGTGACATCACAAAGCAGCCAATCACAACGGCCAGCAATGATGTCACAAAGCAGCTGTAAGAGCCAGTTTGAATGGACGGGGAGTTTGTGTCCGGTCCCAGCTCCAGGCACTGGAGGTTTTTACACCCACTGGGTACCGTCACTCTCCTCTCCTGCCCAGAAGGTGCTGACTCTGGCTGGATTCCGTTTTACTCCAACTGAGACTCACGTGCCTATTCTACCAGTTTGACAATAGGAGTTGGAGGAATCCCTCTAGACTGTTCCATCATTCAATTAGATTCTGATTGATGTCTACCTGGGCTCCTTGTAGCTACCGGTTTACTGACACTTACATAGCACCTTAGTAAAATATTCCATAGCTGTTCACAAGAGCGTGAATCAAACAGAAATATCCCGATTTTCAACACGGAATCGAATCAACACCCAAAACATAAGAACTTCAACCAGTGAAAAAGGAGCAGGAACTAATTTGTCACGAGGACGAAGCTTCGAATGGCCGATTTCTGATTTATATTGAAGTAGCACAGTGGCTGCTCGGGAAGCTGGGCGGGGCCCAGCGCAGCCTCAATGACAGCGAGTGCGGTTCTCAGAGCCGCCTAGGGAGTTTGCGCACTCTTAGCGCCCGAGGACAATGATAGAGCCATTTCCAGGGCGCGGGGCATTGAGGGAACCGGGCCGCCATTGTTCAGCGTCTGCCAAATGTTTTATTGCAGGTTGAGGGAAGATCAGTAACCTTCAATGTTAACTTTATTTCTCTCTCTCTCTGAATGCTGTGTGAACTGCTGAATATTTCTCCCTTTGTTTTGAAATTTCCAGCATCCAGTGTTTTTTTTGAAGGTTTTGAACATAAGAACATAAGAAATAGGAGCAGGAGTAGGCCATCTAGCCCTTCGAGCCTGCTCCGCCATTCAGTAAGATCATGGCTGATCTGTCGTGGATCAGTTCCACTTTCCCGCTTTCTCCCCATAACCGTTAATTCCCCTGTCTATCAGAAACCTATCTACCGTGACTTAAATATATTCAGCGAGGTAGCCTCCACCACTTCAATGGGCAGAGAATTCCAGAGATTCACCACCCTTTGAGTGAAGAAGTTCCTCCTCAACTCTGATCTAAACTGCCCCCCCCCCCCGCCACCTTTATGTTGAGGCTGTGCCCTCTAGTCCTGCTATCCTTTCTAAGCGGGAGGAATCTCTCTTACCTCTACCCTATTCATCTCCTTCATTATCTTATACGTCTCTATAAGATCCCCCCTCAGCCTTCTAAACTCCAACGAGTACAGACCCACTCTATTTAGTCTCTCTTTGTAGGCCAACTCCCTCATGGCCGATATCAGCCTAGTGAACCTTCTCTGCACTCCCTCCAAGGCCATTATATCCTTTCGCAAGTGCGGCGACCAAAACTGCACACTATACTCCAGCTGCGGCCTCACCAGTACCCTGTACAGTTGCAGCAAGACCTCCCTCCTTTTATATTCTATCCCCCTCGCTATAAAGGCCAACATTCCATTCGCCTTCTTGATCACCTGTTGCACCTGCAGACTGGGTTTTTGCGACTCTTGCACAAGGACACCGAGGTCCCTCTGCACCGTAGCATGCTGCAGCTTTTCACCTTTTAAATAATAATCTCTCCTACTATTATTTCTGCCAAAGTGGATAACCTCACACTTGCTATATGATTAGAGGTTTAGATAGGGTGGATGGTGATAGCCTGTTTCCTCGGATGGAGAAAGCTAGCACGAGGGGGCATGGCTTTAAATTAAGGGGGGGTAGTTATAGGACGGATGTCAGGGGCAGGTTCTTTACCCAGAGGGTGGTGAGGGACTGGAATGCCCTGCCTGCTGCAGTTGTAAATGCGCCTAGTTTGGGGGCGTTTAAGAGATTGGTGGATAGGTTTATGGACGAAAAGGGATTGGTTTAGATTAGTGGGTCAATGTTTTTTTTTTAAAAATAAGACTGGTCGGCGCAACATTGTGGGCCGAAGGGCCTGTTCCGCGCTGTAATGTTCTATGTTCTATGTTCTATGCTAAGATTATACTCCATCTTCCAGGTCCTTGCCCACTCTCTCAGCCTATCCAGATCTCTCTGCAGACTTTCCACACCCTCCACGCAATTTGCTTTTCCATTCACCTTCGTGTCATCAGCAAATTTCGTCACCCTACACTTAGCCCCCTCCTCCAAATCATCTATGTAAATGGTAAACAGTTGAGGCCCCAGAACCGATCCCTGCGGCACTCCACTAATCACCAACTGCCAACCAGAATAGCACCCATTGATACCAACTCTCTGCTTCCTATTAGACAGCCAGTCCTCTATCCACACTAACACCTCACCCCAACTCCGTGCACCCTAACCTTCTGTAGCAACCTTTTGTGAGGCACCTTATCAAATGCCTTTTGAAAATCTAAAAACACCACATCCACTGGTTCCCCTCTGTCTACCGCACTAGTCACATCCTCATAGAACTCCAATAAATTCGTCAAACACGACTTCCCCTTAACAAATCCGTTCTCGTCTGCTCGATCAAACCATTCTTTTCTAGGTGTCTCGCTATTCTTTGATGACGGATTGAAGCATTTTTCCAACTACAGACGTTAAACTAACCAGCCTATAATCTCCTGCCTTTTGTCTGCTACCTATTTTAAACAGCGGTGTAACATTAGCCGTTTTCCAATCTTCCGGCACTTCCCCGGAGTCCAGCAAATTTTGATAAATAATTACTAAGTTTTGCTCACCAAAACTAGTGCCAAAACATAGAAAGAACTACAGAAAGACCAGAGAAATACAGAAAGACCATGATTGCACTGGGGTGATTGTTGTATGTGGAAATTCATCTTTTTCCCTCAGTCTATCATACCACCATGTATTATCAGCGTGAAATGTTCACCCTCCACTCTTCCAAGACGAATTCCATGATAATCTACATATCATGCGTTTGGTGAAAGCTGAATATTGTTGGTCTGCTCGTCTGTCATTTTTATGTAGATTTATAACTCATAGTAAATTACTTTTTGACACAACCCAAACTATCTGATTTATCAGTACTGCGTGTTCCTATCCACTAAAGCTACAGTACAGAATCTGGTTAATTTCACTGAATGAAACCCTGAATGAAACATGAAGAATGAATTATTTGCTAGTTCTGAAGACTAGGAGAGAAGAATGAGAAAACATGAAGCAGAGTCTGTCAGTGTCTCTGGGATTGAATCTGGACTGCACAGCAACATTAGTTCTTTTATATCATAAATAAAATTCCCTTTCCTCCCATTCTCTGGCCTGTACAGACTCACACTGTAAGTGAAACCCCTATTGGAATGGTAAGATAGTGGATGTTAAGGCACTACATGACTAGCAGCATTCAGTTAAATGACTTCCCAAATAACTTTGAGTTAACAAGAAGCAATTTACACAAATGAGATGCAATAATTGATTCAAGCGAGTGATCATGATTGTAAAACACATGCTGAGATTATTGATTTTAAGGAATTTTGTTCACTTTAGTCAAAAAATGTTTTACCACAAGGCATTATGGGTAAATGTCATTAGGGCAAAGCCATTTTTCGAGAGAATATTGGGCCGTAGAGATATGAAAGTTTTATCAGTGGAGTTTCAGATGGGGGAACATTTAGAACACGTTATCATATTTCAAGAATAGGGTTTATTCACTGTCAAGACAAGATGGACTGGTGCCTAGATGTGGTGTCACAAGTTAGTCTGGTTAGAAAGTGACCTTCAAGGGAGGCCATGAGAACGTTCATTTGAACTCTGGGCTGAGTGTCTTAGGCTACTAGGAAACCAGGGTTTGGGGTTAGCCAAGAGAGGAGTCAGCTTCCAGATTTCATGGACTAATGAACGATGATTGTGCTGTGATATGTATTATTATTGACTTGCATATCCTGAAGATAAATTGTGGTGGGGTTTGTGGAGAATGTGGTGTCCATATTGTGAGCTAGACTTTTGGCTGTCTGTGCAATGAGCTGGGTCTAGTGTGGGAGTTGGAGTCAGCTGGTAACAGGTGAAAGGTGTGGGTCTGTTGGTTAAACATAAATAAACATTGAGACTCACTTAGGGATGCAGACTGTGGTTAGAGAGTAAGGATGTTTACTGAACATTTTGTTCTAAAATGTCAAGGATTCTGTACCTCTGTGTGTCGTGATAAATATGCAAACTAAGGATTAAAAGATGCTGAATTGTATTGGTTGAAAGTGCACACCAAACTGTAATGCTATTGGTGTTTTAACTGGTGTGTATTGGCTGAAGAATGCTATAATCCGGTCAGAACATCATAGTGAGACCCGTTGTGTTTGTTCTCCTTGTGCAAAAGAAATAAAAGCGTAGTTTGTGAGTACTCACCGTGCAACATCCTCAACACTAGAGGCGTCTGTGCTGCAAGCCAGGCTGGGTGGGAAGGTTGAAGGAGCATATTTCTGTGCATGGTTAGTTATGTGTGAGTATGGACATGAGTGAATGAGAGGAGTGTGTGTATGAGTGTGTGTGTGTATGTGTGAGAGAGAGAGAGATATCAGTACATGTGTGTGGGAAAGATGTGTCTGCATGACAGAAACAGGAATGTGTGCATCTACATGTGTGTGCGTGAGAGGGAGAAGAATGTGTGTATGAATAAAGAAAGAGGTGTTTCTCTATGTGAGAGAGCAGTCAGAGTTTGAATATGGTTTAGTGATGTGTGTTGCGAGCTGTTCAGTGTGGGGTTAGGGGGCATATGTATTTGTCTGACAGTATGGAAGAGAAAAAAAGTGTGTGAAAGAGAGAAAGGTGTGTGTCTGTGAAAGAATGAAACACGTTTGTGTGTGAGAGACAGAAAGAGGTGTGTGTGTGAGAGCAAGAGAGATTTTGTGTGCATGAATGTATATGTGCGCGAACCATGTTTACAATTGTATCTATTTATACGTGCATGTCAGTGTGCATGACTGCATGTATATGAGAGAGAGGAGACTGTGTCCATGTGTGTTTCTATGTAAGTTGGAGGTGTTTAGTGAGTCAGGATAAATCTCAATCTGAGGGTTCTTATTCACTCTCATCACATCACACTAAAACACACATGAAGACAGACAGACACACACACACACACACACACACACACACGGAGTGAGCCAGACACGCCCCCCCCTTCACTCACACACACAGTGAGCCAGACAAACCCCCCACCCACACACACACTGAGTTAGACGCATGCCTCCACACACACACTGAGCCAGACATATGCCCACACACACACACACCTCCCACACACTGTGAGCCAGACACACGCTCCCCCAACACACACACACTGAGCCAGACAGAGAAATATTATTTTCCCCTCTAATGGTCGTCATTATTTATTATTCGTGTTTTAACATCAAATTATTGCTTGAAGTTTTTTTTGTTCAGCAAGATGTTTCTTTTCATACCTGAGCTTTATTTTTAGAACTTATGTTTAATTTTGTGCCAATCTATTTCTTTCCAATATCTGTTCATCGGTCCCTTGAGTGAGAAAATGACTGAAGCCTCGCTGCACGCAGTAAGGTTGGACAAGCCAGTAACCACTGGAGCAGAAGAGGAGATTGCAGATCTCTCACTTCTTTCAGATGGGCTGGAACACACTGCTAATGAAGGCACAGAAACATACGCTGACCATCTGCCAGAGGAGCTTCCAGAACTTGGCTACCTTTTTCCTGACAGAGTTCATGACAAGGAAGTTGCTGCAGAAACAAGTGATCCATTGGAAGAGGAGCTCCTGGATTTCTGTCTTCACTGTCAATGCAAATGAAGTCTCTCTTGTCTTGAGGATTTGCTTGATTTGGTGAAGACATTACTGAAGAGCTGAATTTGATACTTGTTCCACTGACCCCCCAGTGAGATTTTTTGTAAATCACTGGCTGACCACAGTGAAATATCCAGGGTGAAGGAGATGTTTGATAAAAACTACTGGATAAAATGCAGAGCTTGCTAATTTGTACAAAAGCAAGCTGCAATCCAAACAGGAATCCCATCAGCATGTCCTATTTACATGCAAGTCATCCTTCAGTTCAAAACAAAGGCCAAAACTGTCAAGTTTCTACAACTGAAGAGTCCCAAACAGGAATTTCATTTGGATCCAGCTCTGGAGGTTTTATCCATTGTTGAAGTTTTTAAAATTTATTTATTAGTGTCACCAGTAGGCTTACATTAACACTGCAATAAAGTTACTGTGAGAATTCCCTAATCACCACATTCCGGTGCCTGTTCAGGTTTCTTATGTTCTTATGTACACTGAGGGAGAATTTAAGCATGCCCAATACACGTATCTAGCATGTCTTTCAGACTGTGGAAGGAAACCGGAGCCGCCGGAGGAAACCCATGCAGACATGGGGAGAAAGTGCAGACTCCACACAGACAGTCACCCAAGCTGGGAATCGAACCCGGGTCCCTGGTGCTGTGAGGCAGCAGTGCTAACCAGTGTGTCACCGAAGATAATGTAGTCCTATCTTCGTATGCTGACATTGTCATCCCAATGCCTGCAGCAGAGCAGCTTCACACTGAAACAAGCATGAAAGTGACACCACTGTTTGCAGAAGGTGCAAATAGCACCCCAAGAGTTGGAGAGAAGTTCTTTTTTGTTCATATCCTAAAATATCTCCAGATTGTTCATCATTCATCTTCACATCTTCCAGATTGATTCCAATCTCAGGTATTGAATACTTCCTTCATTGCTCATGCAACAATGAATGATAGAGCTGGAAATTCTTCATCAAAGCTGAAAATGGTTAATCTTCTCAGGACTTTCCCCAGTTTGCAAAGAGGAAGCAGAACATCCCCGGCTGAATCTTTAGTTTAATCTCTTCCTGTTCAGGAGAATGCGATTGCCCATGTCTGGAAGTTTTCTCTCTGGAATCAGTCTTTCATTGAATGGATTTCCCAATCCTTACAGTCAAGTCATGATAAAGATCACAGGCCAGATCACAGCAGTGGTCAGAAGCTGCTGTGTCCCACTCCATCAATGTGTCTGTATCCCAGGGAAAAAACAAGTGAAGGCAAATGTCCACACCCGGCAACAAGAGAGCGAGAGAACTGTTGGAGATTGAAGATGCTGAGGACAGTGAATATATAAAATACAGGTGGGGGAGGTGGTTACAGAGATTGGGAAATGTAATGTCAATAGTTTAAAAAAGGAGTGCAACAATTCAGATGATACTTGTGGAGCGATTAGGGTAATAACTTGATGGAGATGTTAGTGAGACCATGATAATGTATCTGTGACATCAATTGTCAGATGACCAAAAGGCTCCAGGAGAGTTTGGTGCAGAATAGTCTTGAATACCATGTATTTACTCTGAGGTCTTTGTAAATAATTCTTAATAAACTGTTTAAAGTTAAGCTACACCAACTATCTCAGATCTGTCACAGGAATGCAAATCATCATCAAGTTACAGTGAAACTAGAAAGTAAAGCTCAGGAATAACATCAAAACAACTTCTTCCTCTCCTTTGCTGAAGGGGCTGCCTCCTCAATTAAAGACTGTTCCAGTGAGTGTCAATCTCCTGTTCCCCTGGGTGGAGGATCAGATGCAAATTCTTTCTTTTTCCTCACTTGACTGTCACACACCCTCTGTTCCCAACAAGGACACTGTATAGTGACCAGGAGCAGACAATGTGGCTACTTTCTTTCCTCTGCTCAGACCCCATCTTCCCAGACACTGAGAGGGCAATGGAAAAGACAGAAGTAAACCGCCCCACAAATCTCAGTGGTTCTACCCTACCTGGTAGAGAATCAATCAAGCAGCAGGAGAAGACAACACCATCGACATTCCCAATCTCAGCCATGTTGGAACTGGGCACAGGAGAGCAAAACATAATTATAGAAAGTTACAGCACAGAAAGGGGCCACTTGACTCATTGAGTCTGCAGCAGTTAAAATATGAGCAACCCAACCTAATCCCACTTTCCAGCATTTGCTCCATAGTCCTGGAGATACAGCATCTCAGGTGCAAATCTACACATTTTTTAAATGAGCTGTGAGCTTCTGCCTCTACTACATTTTTAAGTATTGAGTTCCAGTCTTCTGCTACCCTGTGGATGAAAACATTTCTTCTCATCTTCCTACCAGTCATTTTAAATTGTTGCCCTTGAGTCATTGACCTATGTGCTAAAGTAAACCAGCCCTTCCCATCCACTGTATCCAGGTACCTCACAACTTTGTAAATCTCACTGCTGCCTCCTCTGTTCCAAGGAGAACATTCCCAGCCTAGCCAATTGTTCCTCATAGCTGCAATTTTGAAGTCCTGGCAACATCCTTGTAAACCTTGTAATTACATCCTTTCAGTAATGAAGTGACTAGAACTGCACACAGTGTTTAAGTTGTGGCCTAACTAATGACTTACATAGTTCCAGCATAACCTCCCTATCGTATACGCCATTCCTCTGCTAATAAATTAAATGACTCCCTCTGCTTTAATTGCCTGATCGATTTGTCTGGTGACAATCAGGAACCTATGTACATTCACTCTCATTTCCTCTACACATCCCATTTGTTGTGCATTTATTTGCCTTTTTGACGTCTCCAAATGCATCATCTCAAACCTTTCTGGGTTGAATTTCATTCATCACTTTTCTGCCCACTTGAACAATCTGTCGATATTTTCCTGCATACAGCTATCCTCCTCCTATAAATATCAAAGTTAATTAATTTAGGTAATTGGCATATTGTAAAAAGATGCCATTCTTATTAGAACATGGAAATTGTCTTTGGGATTAGGTGATTAACACTAGGTTTCAGATTGGTGAGCAAGACAAACCTACCTGTGAATATCTAACTGGTATTCATTAAGCACTCTAATTGGACTCTTCGTGAGATTCAGAATTTACATTCCTCATCAGTTATTAAATGTCAAATAAAGGTGATTTAAATAGTTTTCCTTAGATTTACTGAGAATAAATGCAAAAGAACCCAAACAAACTGCTCTTCTGTGACCTATGTGACCAAATTTGTGTCATTTGGAAACTTCTTGACCATGTCCCCTATGTTTACATCCAAACCATTAATATATTACTACAAAAAAGCAAGGACCTGGTCCTGAGCCCTGTGGAACCCCATTGAAGCCAAAAGCACCTGTCAACAATTATCCTCTGTTCGGGTCACGGATCCAATTTTGTAACCAGCTTATTTTATTCTGCTGGATCAAGGGACCTTGTCAAAAGTCTTGTTATAATTAATGTTCAGGAAAGTTGGATAGGACTAAAATCCATTACTGAAAAAGAGATATCCAGCAACCAATTTTAGACCTGTTGAACTTTGTCAGCAATGCCTGTACATATGTAATAGGATTTTTCTATTTTATACGCCATTTCCCTTGCAAAAAAAGAGAAACAAAGCTAACATTGAAGATGTAGAAACATATAAACTAGAAGCAGGAGTAGGTCGTTCAGCCCTTTGAGTCTGCTCCGCCATTCATTTTTTCATAACTGATCATCAAATTCGATATCCCGTTTCTCCTTCCCATATCTCTTGATCTCTTTTGCCCCAGGGGTTTGTAAGGGAGAATCCTATGAGGTTAGTAAGATTTTTAAACCATTAGACATTAAGGTACTGATAGAACTACCAGCATTAATTTAAATGATTTTTAAAGCAAGCTTATGAACTAACAAGAAAGCAGTTTACACATACGAAATGCAGTAAGAGATTTAAACAAGTGATTATAATTTAAAAAACATGCTGATTTTTTGAATGTATTAATGTATTTTTAAGGTATATTGTTCACTTTTGTGAAGAGCAATTTGCTGCCAAGTATCATGGTAAAAGGCATTAGGGCAAAGCCATATTCCAGCAGAATGTTTAGACCTTGAGAATATGCAAGATTTATCAGTAAGGTTTTGGATGGAGAGAACATTTAGAACACTTAATCACGTTTCATGAATTGGGTTTATTCACTGTCCAGACAAGATGGATGCATGCCTAAATGTGGAGTCATGTGTTAGTCTGGTTTGGCAGTAATTTTTAAGGGAACTCATGGGAACATTCATTTGCATTTTGGGCTAGCATCTGATATTACTAGCAACATGGAAAGTGGGGTCAGCCAAGGCAAGATTAGCTTCTGGATTCTACAGATAAATAAAGTGCCATTATGCCAAAGGGAAATATGCAATTAGCTAATGTGTATGATAGGTATTATTGTTGATTTGTGTATCTTAAAGATGATTGATTTAAAGCTAATGCAAGGCAGGAATAATTGTTAAGAAATCCTATAATCTGTTTTGAAATAGAAATGGAAACCCTACAATACAGAAAGAGGCCATTTGGCCCATCAAGTCTGCACCGACCACAGTGCCACCCAGGCCATACCGCACATCCCTACACATCTCCATCTAACCTACGCATCTCAGGACATAAGGGGCAATTTTAGCATGGCCAATTAACTTAACCTACACATTTTTGGACTGTGGGAGAAAACTGGAGCACCTGGAGAAAACTCCGCACAGACTGTATACAGATTGTATACATCAGAGCTCATTGGAGAGGTCTAGCTGCTCCATCTCAGGAATTGCCCTGATCCTTTGAGGATCTCTGCTAGCAGCTGCTGGTTAAATAAAATTTACATCTCCAAACTGAGATACAGGCTTCATGAGTCTTGTATTGTCTGAGATTACTGACAACACCGGCCACCTTGGAAACCTCTCCAAGCTGTATCTAATTTCTTCTTGAAATCATATAACATTTTGTCCTCTATGATTTTCTTTGGTAGTGAATTCCATGCATTCACCACCACCTGGGTGAAGAAATTTATACTCACCTCAGTCCTAAAAGGACCCCTTATCCTCAAACTCAAACCCTTAGTTTTGGACTCCTTCCCCACCCTCCCCTGGCATCGAGAACATTATTTCTGAATCTACTATGTCTAATCCTCTTAGAATTTCATAACTTACTATGAGATTTACTCTCACTGTTCTAATCTCCAATGAATATAACTCTATCTGAGTTAATCTCTCCTCATATATCAGACCTGCCATCTCAGGAATCAGCCGTGTAAACATTTGCTGCACTCACCTTATAAGGATATCTTTCCTTAGATAAGGACATCAAGACTGCACACAATACTCCAGGTGTGGCCTCGCCAACACCCTATACAATTGTGGTAAATCTTCCTTGTTCCTGTATTCAAAACTTCTTGCTATGAAGGCCAAGATACCATTTGCCTTCTTTCTTGCCTGCTGTAGCTACACATTTACTTTCAAAGAATGCACAAGGACACCATGGTCCCATTGAGTCCTCTTACAATTTACACCCATTCTAATAAAAATTTCCCTTGCTGTTATAACCACTGAAGTGGAGAGCCTTATATTTATCAACATTATACTGCATCTGCAATGCATACGCATACTAAGTCAGCATGTTCAAATTAAACTGAAGCATCTCTACATCCTCCTCACAGCTCACCCTCTCATCCAACTTTATACCCATTGCAAATTTGGAGATAATACATTTAGTTCCTTCTTTCAAATCATTAATATATAATGTGAACAGTTGGGGTTCTAGCACAGGTCCCTGAGATATCCTGATAGTCACTGCCTGCCAATCAGAAAAAAACTCATTTATGCCAACTCATTGCTTCCTGTCTGCTAACCAGCTTTCTATCCATTTCAAGACATTACCTTCAATCTCATGTGCTTTAACTTTATATAGTAGTCTATTAGGTGAGACCTTTGTTGAAAACCTTTGGAAAATCTAAATAGACCATTTCCTTGGCTACATCCTCAATAATTTCCAATAGATTGGTTAAGCATGATTTCCACTTTGTAAATTTATGCTGACTTTGTCTGATTATACCATTGCTTTCCAAATGCTGCACTCTGAAATCCTTGAAAATAGATTCTAGCATCTTACCCAGAAATGACCTTAGGCTCACTGATCTATTAATCCTGTGTTCTCCCAGCCTCCCTTTTTGAATAGCAAGCTTACATTAGTTACCCTCCCATCTGTTGGAACCAGTTCAGAGATTTTGGAAAATGACCATTAATGATCTACTATATCCAGGGCCACTTTCTTGTGTGCTCTGGGATGAAGAATGTCAGGCCCTGGAGATTCATCCATGTTCAATCCCATCAATTTCCCAAAACTATTTTCTACTAATATTGATTCCCTTCAGCTCCTCACTAAAAACTTATTTCTCTTGGAACTTCTGGTGCATTATTTGTGTCTTCCTTTGTGAAGACAGAAGCAAAGTATGAATTTAGTTCCTCAGCCATTTCTTTGTTCTCCATTATGAATTCTCCCATTTCTGACTAAGTGGCCTACATTAGTTTTTTTTGGTCAATCTTTTTCTCTTTACGTCCCAGAGAAACTTTTACAGACTCTTTTAATGTTCCCTCCTAGTTTATTTTCATACTCTATTTCCTCCTTCTTAATCAATCCCTTGGTCCTCCTTTGCTGAATTTTAAGTTTGTCCCAATCCTCAGGTCTATTGCTTTTTCTTTCCAATTTGTATTATTGTTCTTTGAATCTAATAATATCTCTAATTTCCATTGTAAGCCATGGTGTGGCCACAGTTCTCTTTCCATTCTTGCACCCAACAGAAACAAACAACTTTTGGAGTTTACCTATTCATTCTTTAAAAACCTACAATTTCTTGTACACTGTCCTTCCTTTCAGTAATGTTTCCAAGTACATCGTAGCCAATTCACACTCCATACTATCATAGTTTCCCTTATTAAGATTCAGAACCATGGTGTCAGAATCAACTATGTCACTATCCATCTTGACAAAGAATATCTGATGAAGGAGCAGCGCTCCAAAAGCTCATGAAACCAAATATTCCTGTTGGACTTTAACCTGGTGTTGTGAGATTTCTTACTGTGCCCACCTCTGTCCAATGCTGACAACTCCACGTCAAAGAATATCTTAGCTTCCCTCAGCCTGCAATTATTCATTTACTCATAGGCTTTCATTAATGGCAACTGCAGTTCTCACAATGGTGGGGGAAATAGCAAATGCACAAGTCATAATTTACCAAAATTTGCTGGACCTCTGGGGTGGTTCCTGCAGATTGGAAAACAGCAAATGTGATGGCACTGTTTAAAAAAGGAGGTAGACAAAAGATGGGTAACTATAGGCCAGTTAGCTTAACTTCTGCAGTAGGGAAAATGCTTGGATCTATCATCAAGGAAGAAATAGTGAGATACCTGGATATAAATTTTCCTATTGAGAAAACACAGTCTGGGTTCATGAAGGGTAGGTCACGTTTGCTAATTTGGTGGAATTCTTTGAGAACATTACGTGCACACTGGACAATGAGAAATCTGTAGATGTGGTGTATCTGAATATCCAGAAGGCATTTGACGAAGTGCTTCAACAAAGGTTGCTACATAAGATAAAGGTGCCCAGTGTTATGGGTAATGTATTAGCATGGATAGAGGATTGGTTAACTAACAGAAAGCAAAGAGTGGGGGTAAATGGGTGTTTTCCTGGTTGGTGATCAGCTAGTGGTGTGCCTCAGGGATCAGTGTTGGGACTGAAATTGTTTACAATTTACATAGATGATTTGGAGTTGGGGACCAGGTGTAGTGTGTCAAAATTCACAGATGACAGTAAGATAAATGGCAGAGCAAAGTGTGCAGAGAACACTGAAAGTCTGCAAAGGGATTTAAGTAATCTAAGTGAATGGGTGAGGGTGTGGCAGATGGAGTACAATGTTGGTAAATGTGAGGTCATCCATTTTGGTAGGAATAAGAGCAAAATGGACTATTATTTAAATAGTAAAATATTGCAGCATGCTGTTGTGCAGAGGGACCTGGTTGTTCTTGTGCAAGAATCACAAGGAGTTGGTTTGCAGGTGCAGCAGGTAATCAAGAAGGCAAATGGAATTTTGTCCTTCATTGCTAGAGGGATGGAGTTTAAAAACAGAAAAGTTACATTACAGCTGTAAAAAGTGCTGGTGAGGTCACACCTGGAGTACTGTGTACAGTCTTGGTTTCCTTACTTGAGAAAGGATATACTGGCACTGGAGGGGCACAGAAGGGATTCACAAGGTTGATTCCAGAGTTGAGAGGGTTGGTTTATGGGGAGAGATTGAGTAGACTGGGGCTATATTCATTGGAATTCGGAAGAATAACGGGAGATCTTACAGAAACATATAAGATTATGAAGGGAATAGATAAGATAGAAGCGGGCAAGATTATTTCCACTGGCAGGTGAACTAGGGGGCAAAATAAGGGAGAACAGATTTAGGACTGAATTAAGGAAGAACTTCTTCAGACAACGGGTTGTGAATCTGTGGAATTAAGGTTACCTCATTGAATGTTTTTAAGGCATGGATAGATAAATTTTTGAATTAAGGTTATGGTAAGTGAACAGGCAAGTGGAGCTGAGTCCACAAAAAGATCAGCCATGATCTTATTGAATGGCGGGGCAGGCTAGAGGGACCAGATGGCCTATTCATGCTTCTAGTTCTTGTGTTCTTTAATCTCAAATGCCCCAGAAGTCTGGTGGCATGATGGACAGTGGTTCGTACTGCTGCTTCACAGCACTAGGGACCTGGGCTCGATTTCTAACTTGGGTGACTGTCTGTGCAGAGTCCGTACATTCTCCCAATGTCTGCATGGATTCTCTCCCACAGATGTGCAGGTTAGGTGTATTGGCCATGTTAAATTCTCCATCAGTGTTCTCGAATAGGCGCCAGAGTGTGGCAACTAGGTGATATTCACAGTAACTTCACTGCAGTGTTAGAGCATACTTGTGGCACTAATAAATTAAACTTTTTAAACTGCTCTATTATTTTCCCAGGCAGTTTTGATTCAGCCTCTGAGAGCCACACTCGCTGTTGTTGAGGCTGCGCTCGAACCTGCCAACTTCAAGGAACCGCACCTCGGATAAGCCGATACAGGGGGTGCGGCAGGGCAGACTGGCGCCTGCGTGATGCACCTCTTCTGGTGAAGATAAATTTTATTCACCTACGCGAGGCACTCTGGTAGACCTTTCTGCCATTATCCTATGTTGACCCAACTTAAAAGCGGCTATTCGGCGCGTAACGCACAACGTCATTTCAGAAGCAAGTGTCTGCTGCAGTGAAGGATGATTTATCTGGGTGGATGAATTAAAAAAGCACCTCTGCCTCATACCTGTTCCTCTATCTTGTGATTAAAGTGATAAAATCACTGGCGATGGGCTCTATTACACAAGCGAATGGTAAATCATCAGAGTGAATAAATTGGAGGACAGAATCATACAACAATGAAATAGAACAAGGAAAAACGTTTCGTTTTATAGTATGAACCTGCTGCCACTCCTACAGCTCAATTCTTTCCCAAGTATTGCAACACATACTTGAATTATCCACGAGAAAATAAATTGCAGTGATACAGAGCCTACCTTGGTTATACGCTGTTTCTCTCTTCACACAGATGTTGCCAGACCTGCTGAGTACTTGCAATGTTTTCTGTTTTAATGTCACTTCAGAGATTATGCTGCTTTCCCTTCACCAGCGTGACTGAACTTGTGTGTCTGCACTTTTCAAAATGGATTGAGATTTAGGATGCAGCTTTGAAACTCCTGGAGAGGCAGTGAACCACATGTGAATACTGAAAAAGCTAATGTGTGGGAAATTAGTTATTACTTGCGCAACATAATGGCAGATTGCGGCTGGAACAAAACTATTACTTCAAAAGAATGCCCACACAATACTTAAAATGATAAACTCTTTTTGATTTGGAAATCACGAGAAAATGTAAAACAGCTATACAGAACACACTCAGGCTGCATGACTCACATTGAATGTACACAATGTATGGAATCACCTCAGTGTGCAACTTGTTCTACGTAGACAACTTTTAAAGACCTTCACACTACTTCTGCTCTATTTTAAAATGTGAATGAATTTTCTTTGACAGTATTGAAGAACCTCAAGAGTACAACGTGCTGTATGTAGAGAACCTGAATATTAATGCACTTTTTGACGGCCATTTTGAAATGTTTGTAATGTTCTTTCAGGTATTTTATGAATAAATTTATTTTTCCAACAAAAAGGTGATCTTCAGAATGAAGTTATCCTATCGAACTCTGGGTCTGCTGACGACTGCGATGTCCTCAAATGCGGGATACTCGACTGCAGAATTTATGATAGTGGGCGACTGCTGACTTACAAATCAAAAATAAATTTATACACAGAAGAGTAAGAGTTTTTCCCCAAAGGCAGTTCGGTTATATGTATGGAAATTATTTTAATTCCTTCCAGCAACAACTCTCAACCTTCATCTATTGAAGATTTTCAAACCTGCGTCCCCAGCTCTCCACTTTGGAAACCTCAGTCACACTGGTGAAAGATCAAGAGAACCACACTGGGAATGTTATTAAAACAGAAAACGCGATATTATTCACCATCTTTGGCAACATTTGTGTGAAGGGAGAAACTCTGTATAACTGCGGCCCAAAAATGCTATTTTCCCCCTCGTTATTTGCCATTGATGATGCTGTGTAATGCTGCGCGCTCTATTTTAATTGGACGGGGGTGGGGTAACCCCTGTGGACTCCCAAATTCGACGCTGAAGAGTTCAGGCAATGAATTTTATCACCTTAATCGTAAAATGGAGCAACACGTTTGAGGGACAAATAACAAAGGAAAGCACAGCACAGGAACAAACCCTTCTGCCCTCCAAGCCTGTGCCGAGAAAAAAAATTATTGCGCACTTGGCGCACAGGAAGAAATGCTTCGATTTTTTTTTAAAAAGTTGACCAGGGCAAATGATTTTTCATTTCAGCAGCCATTTCTTTCTGAAATGGATTTGGGTTTTAGGCTCCAAGTGATGGCCTGTGCGCTATTTTACTGAGAAATTATGGCGGATTTTATTCCCAAAATGCATCGGGCGCACGAATACGGCCTATATCGATCAGATGCGCAAAAGCGGTAGCCCGCCGCTGAGCCCCACTCCCAGCGCGCTGCGGATCCAGGAAAATGGGCCGGTCCGAGGGCAACCTCAGCAACAGCGACTACAATTCTCAGAGACCGAGTCAGAGCCGCCTGTGCAGCAAGCACACGCTCAGCGCCTGGGAATAATGATAGAGCAGTTTCTGCGGCGCGATGGATTGCGGGAACCTCAGTCGCCATTAGTGAACGCCTGTCAACAATTGAGTGGTGAAGGTCAGACACCTTTTTAATTTCTCTCTCTCCACAGATGCAACCAGACTTCACTCGTATTCCAGTAAAAAGGTTTATTTATTAGTCACAAGTAAGGCTTACATTAATTTTGCAATGAAGTTACTGTGAAATTCCCCCGTTCGTCACAGTCCGGCGCCAGTTTGAGTCAATGCACCTAACCAGTACGTCGTTCAGACTGTGGGAGGAAACCAGAGCACCCAGAGGAAATCCACGCAGACATGGGGAGAATGTACAAACTCCACACAGACAGTGATCCAAGCCAGGATTCAAACCCGGGTTCCTAGCTCTATGAGGCAGCAGTGCTAACCACTGTGCTATCATGCTGCCCAGTATTTCCTCTTTTTATTTGAGAATTCCAGCATCTAAAGCGATTTGGTTTAATACTTTTTGCAGGAGTTGCTCACAGAATCTAGTCTAGAAAAATAGATGGACCCTGTGTATACAAAGCGCATTAATATTCAGGTTATCTACATACAGCACATTGTACTCTTGAGGTTCTTTAATACTGTCAAAGAAAATTCACTCATTTTAAAATAGTGTAGAAGTGGTATGAAGGTCTTTAAAAGTTGTCTATCTACAAGAATTTGTACACTGAGGTGATTCCATATATAAGAACATAAGAAACAGGAGCAGCAGTTGGCCATCTAGCCCTTCGAGCCTGCCCCGCCATTCAATAAGATCATGGCTGATCTGAAGTGGATCAGTTCCACTTTCCCGCTTTCTCCCCATAACCCTTAATTCCCTTGTCTATCAGAAATCTATTACCTGTGACTTAAATATATTCAACGAGGTAGCCTCCATCACTTCAATGGGCAGAGAATTGCAGAGATTCACCACCCTTTGGTGAAGAAGTTCCTCCTCAACTCCATTCTAAACTGCCCCTCTCCCCTTGTTTTGAGGCTGTGCCCTCTAGTCCTGTTATCCTTTCTAAGCGGAAAGAATCTTTCTACCTCTACCTTATCCAGCCCCTTCATTATCTTGTAAGTCTCTATAAGATCCTCCCTCGGCCTTCTAAACTCCAACGAGTACAGGCCCAGTCTATTTAATCTCTCCTCAAAAGCTAACCCCCTAATCTCTGGTATCAGCCTGGTGAATCTTCTCCGTACTCCCTCCAGGGCCAATATATCCTTATGCAAATAAGGGAACCAAAACTGCACACAGTACACCAGTTGCGGCCTCACCAGTGCCTTGTACAGTTGCAGCAAGACCTCCCTGCTTTTATATTCTATCCCCCTCGCTATAAAGGCCAACATTCCATTTGCCTTCTTGATCACCTGCTGCACCTGCAGACTGGGTTTTTGCGATTTGTGCACAAGGACCCCAGGTCCCTCTGCAATTAGCATGCTGCAGCTTTTCACCCTTTAAATAATATTCCTTCCTACTATTATTTCTACCAAAGTTGATAACCTCACATTTGCTAATGTTATACTCCATCTGCCAGGTCCTTGCCCACTCACTCAGCCTATCCAGATCTCTCTGCAGACTTTCTGCATCCTCCATGCAATTCGCTTTTCCACCCATCTTCATGTCATCAGCAAATTTTGTTACCCTACACTCAGCCCCCTCCTCCAGATCGTCTATGTAAATGGTAAACAGTTGAGGCCCCAGAACCGATCCCTGTGGCACTCCACTAGTCACCAACTGCCAACCAGAAAAGCATCGATTGACTCCAACTCTCTGCTTCCTATTAGACATGATGTGGGTATGCCGGCGTTGTTAGACAACCAATCCTCAATCCACGCTAACACTTTACCTCCAATTCCGTGTACCCTAACCTTCTGCAGCAACTTTTTGTGAGGTACCTTATCGAACGCCTCCTGGAAATCTAAAAACACCACATCCACAGGTTCCCCTCTGCCTACCACACTAGTCACATCTTCATAAAAATCCAGTAAATTCGTTAAACATGACTTCCCCTTCACGAATTCGTGTTGCATCTGCTTGATCAAACCGTTCTTTTGTAGGTGTCCTGCTACTTCTTCTTTGATGATGGATTCTAGCATTTTTCCAACTATTGTGATACATGTAAATATTTGTTGTGTTCCTTCAATGCGAGTCACACAACCTGAGGGTATTCTATGTAGATGTCCTGGTTTTCAGTGGGTTACTGGAAGATGTGGAAGTTGCCATCTGGCATAAATTTGTATCAGCTTGAGATGGAGTGATGATGAAAGTGGAGCTGGGGGGAGCCCAACAACATAGAACATAGAACACTACAGCACAGACAGGCCCTTCGGCCCACAAGTTGCGCCGATCACATCATCATCTACCAACCTACAGACCTATCTATAACCCTCAATCTCATTAAACCCCATATACTCATCCAGAAGTCTTTTAAAAGACCCCAGCGAGTTTGCCTCCACCACCACTGACGGCAGCCGATTCCATTCACTCACCACCCTCTGAGTGAAAAACTTACCCCTAACATCACTTCTGAACCTCCCTCCCCGCACCTTAAATCTGTGTCCTCTCGTAGCGACCATTTCAACCCGGGGAAATAGCCTCTGAGAGTCCACCCTATCTATTCCTCTCAACATTTTGTAAACTTCTATCAGGTCGCCTCTCAACCTTCGTCTCTCCAGGGAAAAGAGTCCCAGCTCCCTCAACCTAACTTCATAAGGCATGCCTCCCAGTCCAGGCAACATCCTTGTAAATCTCCTCTGTACCCTTTCAATAGCTTCTACATCTTTCCTATAGTGAGGCGACCAGAACTGCGCACAATACTCTAAATGAGGCCTGACAAGGGTCTTATAAAGTTCCAGCATTACCTCCCGACTCCTAAACTCAATCCCTCGATTAATGAAGGCCAGTACACCATACGCCTTCTTGACCACCTCCTCCACTTGCGAGGCCGATTTAAGAGTCCTGTGGACCCAGACCCCAAGATCCTTCTGCTCCTCAACACTACTCAGACTTCTGCCCTTGATAGTGTACTCGTTCATCCCGTTGGTTCTGCCAAAATGGACGACTACACATTTATCCGCGTTGAAGTCCATCTGCCACTTCTCCGCCCAGTCCTGCATCCTATCTATGTCCTGCTGCAACTTTTGCCATCCTTCCAGATCATCCACAACACCACCGACCTTCGTGTCATCAGCGAACTTACTTACCCATCCCTCCACTTCCTCATCCAGGTCATTTATGAAAATGACAAACAACAAGGGTCCCAGAACAGATCCTTGAGGCACTCCGCTGGTGACTGACCTCCATTCAGAAAAAGCCCCATCCACAACCACTCTCTGCCTTCTGCAGGCAAGCCAGTTCTGGATCCACAAGGCCAAAGGCCCTTGGATCCCATGCCCTCTCACCTTCTCAAGAAGTCTTGCATGGGGGACCTTATCAAACGCCTTGCTGAAGTCCATGTACACTACGTCCACGGCACTTCCTTCGTCAATGTGTTCAGTCACATTATCAAAGAACTCAACTAGGCTTGTAAGGCACGACCTGCCCTTGACAAATCCATGCTGACTATTCCTAATCATGTCAAACCTCTCCAAATGTTCGTAAATCTTGTCCCTCAGAAGCCTCTCCATCAGCTTACCAACCACTGAGGTCAGACTCACCGGTCGGTAATTTCCCGGGCTATCTCTGTTCCCTTTCTTGAAAATAGGAACTACATCCGCAATCCTCCAATCCTCCGGAACCTCTCCCGTCTCCATTGACGACGCAAAGATCATCGCCAGGGGCTCTGATGTGTGATGATGAAGGGAGATAGATTCTAATGGATATTAGATTTCAAATCAGATATGATCCTAAAACTCTAACAGAGCTTATTTTAGGAACATTTATTTCTGCAAAGCTATTTTGGTGATGTGGGCATCATTAGCGAGACCAATAAATTTCCCGTATTAATTGTCGGCCTTCTTCTTGACCGCTGTAGGCCAGATAGTGATGGGAATCCCACAATGCTTTTGGGTGAGCAGTTAAAGGATTTTAACCCAGAAATGATGTAAGAAGGAGAATATTTATCTGAATCAGGACAATATGTGAAATGGAGGGTAACTTGGAGATAATGGTTTTTCTATATATTTGATTTGATTTATTATTATTAAATGTGTTAACAAATATGTATTAACATATAATGGGTGAGGGAGCAGTGAACCCCTATCAGTGAACCCTCCCCTCCCCCACCCCAGGGTGGATGGGGGGTAGGGGGTGGGAGGGGAAGGTTCTGGGGAACCAATGTCTTCATTTTCTCAGTGACAAATTGTTGAGGGTCTCCCCAATTGACATCAACATGAAGGAGCCCTCCAGTAACAGTCAAGGGAAGAGGATTTTTGTTTGAGGCAAATCTGAGACAAATCTGAGTCACATACAGATGGTGAAAAAAATTTGTAGGTTCCAATGAAAGTGTCTAAATAATAAGTTCTAACATAAAAACGTGTGAACTGAAAACGTTAAGGTGCTTAAAGATCTATCTAACTGGTGCAGCCCTTATTCTCTGTTAATAGCCCAGATGTCCAGTATCAGGGGATTGTTCTCAGACAGCAAGCACAGTGTTACTCTTGTTGGGGGGTGGGGGGACTACATTCATGACCTTTTAATAATCTTGCAGTCTCGGGCAGAGCAGGAGCCACACCAAGCTGTGATACAACCAGAAAGAATCCTTTCTATGGTGCATCTGTAAAAGTTGGTGAGAGTTGTAGCTGACATGCCAAATTTCCTTAGTTCTCTGAGAAAGTAGAGGCATTGGTGGGCTTTTTTATAGACACCTCAGCACAGAATGACCAAGCTGCCTGCACAATGTACCAATTTTGGACCAAGGCTCAAAACTGAAGTCCAATCCCTGTCCCTCATATTCATAGTGCAATGATCTCCTCCTTTCCAGGTAAAAGACCCCAATTCCATAATAAAAAGCTGCATTGTGTGGCTCAGCCTTTCCACAATCTACAGCACAAGTCAGGAGTATAATGGAATGCTCTCCACTTGCCTTGATGAATGCAGCACCAACAACACTCAAGATTCAGCACAAAACAGACATGCTTGGCTGTCTGCTTCGGGTGCTCCACCTTCTGATGAGGTAAATTCAGAGCTTTAAAGGCTCTCTGACTCAGATCGCTGATGAGTGGAGGAGGGAGGTGGGCCAGATCATTCTCTGGTGGGGAGCGGGGGGGTGGTGTGGTGGGAGGAGAAGGCAAGTCAGATCATTCTCTGGTGGGGGGGAGGGAGGAGGAGTTGGGTCAATGTATCTCCAGTTGGAGGGGGTGGTCTGATTATTATCTGGCAGGAGAGGGGAAGGGAGGCGGGCCAGACCATTCTCTGGTTGGGAGGGGGAAGAGGAGGACCAGATGTTTCTCTGGTTGTGGGGGGAGGAGAAGGGAGGCCAGATTGTTCTCTGATCGGGGAGACGTTCTAGATTATTCTCTCGTTGGGGGTGGGAGGGTGATGGCAGAGGGAGACCAGATTGGTGGGGGGGGGGGGGGGGGGGTGGGGGGGGGGAGCAGGGGGAAATCGCTGCCACTCTGTGGGCAATCAGTGGGGGGGGGAAATGGGGCAGAGGGTCACCATCGGTCTGGGTAGCGGCGGGGAGTGGAATAGGTGGATAAAGGGGAAAGTTATATTGTGGGGTGGGCAGTTGTCTGGGGGCCGTTGTTCCCCGGCTGCTTTATCCACTTTTTGTGGCCTGGGAGCGATGTGACAGCGGCACAATTTTCAAATTTTTTTTCCTCACTGGGTTCAGAGCTCTGATTGTTTTGGGTGCGATAAGCCCCGCCCACAGCACAATTCAGACTCATGATTTTTTTTCAGGCTAAGTCTGTATGGGGGTGCCTAAGAACAGGTTTCCAAGTCAGATCTGAATTGCTCTCAGATTCAGCACTTAGAATGAAAATGGTAAAATCGGGCCCTTGGTTGCCAATTCCAAATCATCGATGTAAATCATAAACAATTGCAATCCCAACACTGATCCCTGAGGCTCACCACTAGTCACTGATTGCCAACCAGAAAAACACCCATTTACCCCCACTCTTTGCTTCCTGTTAGTTAACCAATCCTCTATCCATGCTAATACATTACCCTTAACACCGTGTACATTTATCTTTTATGCAGCATCTTGTCAAATGTGTTCTGGAAATCCAGATACACCACATCCACAGGTTCCCCATTGTCTACTGCACATGTAATGTTCTCAAAGAATTCCACCAAATTAGTCAAACATGACCTTCCCTTCATGAACCCATGTGCATCTTACCAATGGACAATTTATATCCAGATGTCTCAATATTTCTTCCTTGATGATAGATTCAAGCATTTTCCCTACTGCAGAAGTTAAGCTAACTGGCATATACTTACCTGCTTTTTGTCTACTTCCTTTTTTAAACAGTGGGGTCATATTCGCTGTTTTCCAATTTACAGGAACCACCTCAGAGTCCAGTGAATTTTGGTGAATTACCATTTGTACATTTACTATTTCTCCCGCCATCTCTTTTAGTACCCTGAGATGCATTCCATCAGGACTAGGGGACTTGTCTACTTTAGCCCCATTAACTTGCCAAAATGACCTCTAATGATAATTTCTAGATCCTCACCTTCCGTAACCTTCCTGTCATCAATTTTTATGTTATTGTATCTTCTAGTGTGAAGACCGACACAAAATACCTGTTTAATGCCTCAGCCATTTTCTCATTTCCAGTTATTACATCCCCCTTCTCATCCTCTAAAAGACCAATGTTTACTTTAGCCACTCTTTTTTCATTTTATATATTTGTAGAAATTTTTCCTATCTCTTTTTATATTCTGAGCTAGCTTACTCTCCTAATCCATCTTACTTTTCTTTATAGCTTTTTGTGTGGCTTTCTGTTGACCTTTAAAGATTTCCCAATCGTCTAGGTTCCCACTAATCTTTGCCACTTTGTATGCATTTTCTTTCAATTTGATACCCTCCTTTATTTCCTTAGACATCCATGGCTGATTATCTCTTTTTCTACAGACCTTCCTTATCACTAGTATATACTTTTGCTGAGCACTGTGAAAGATTGCTTTGAAATTCCTCCACTGTTCCTCAATTATCCCACCATAAAGTTTTTACTCCCAGTCTACCTTAGCCATCGCTTCTCTCATCCCTTTGTAATCTCCTTCGTTTAAGCACAAGACACTGGTATTGGATTTTACCTTCTCACCCTCCATCTGTATTTTAAATTCAACCGTACTGTGATCGCTTCTTCTGAGAGAGTCCCTAACTATAAGATTATTAATTATTCCTGTCTCGTTACACAGAATCAGATCTAGGATAGCTTGCTCCCTTGTAGGTTTCATTACAGAGGTTTCTGTCATCACCCACATCCCCCCCCTCCCCCCGCCTCACACACACCCCACGATCATTGTCGGCATCAGGCCAAACAACATTAAGCTCCTCAGTACAAGCAATACAAGGATACCTTGAGAAACAGCCTTTTGAAGCTCGGAATTGCATGATTGCTTTCTCGTGGGAAAACATTGGACCTGACCAGCCCACGTGAAGGCAAGTACTGAAATTTTATTCAACACATTTCAAGGAACATCAACACCAAATTTGCAAAATCTAACATTCCCAAAGGAAGGACAGATGTAGTGCCCAACAATTCCCCCAAACACTAACAACATGACAACCAATTCTGTGATTAGCCACAGCTCGGACATGTACGGATAATGGAGAGACCAGCTGAACAATTCAAAATCACTGCTGTCAAAGTTGTTCACACTGAACCCTGAAGATTATCTCTCTAGCTTTCACCGAGTGAGAATGCTATAAAAACTCAAATGAAAATGCAACAAGTCTGTTAAACTCAGTCCAGTCTTTCCCTGAAAGCACAGTTTCTGCTGGTTCGGTGTTGCTAAATTCCAGTGAATGATTCAGTTCTTGAGACCAAGGCTGAAGAATTCGAGGATGAGTCTGTGCTTTCAGAAGCTGTGAAAAAGTAAATATTTCTGTCAGTCATTTTACATTATAAAGTATGTTTTGTACAAAAATAAAAGGGGGTGGCGGGGGAAGATGCGCGTGAGAGGGAGAGAGCGTGCATGCGGGGGGAGAGAGGGAGCGCGCATGCACCGGGAAGAGAGGGAGCGGGCATGTGGGGGAGAGGGAGCGCGCATGCACGAGGGAGCGCGCATACGGGGGAGGGGAAGAGAGGGAGCGGGCATGAGGGGGAGGGAGAAAGGGAGAGCACATGTTGGGGGAGAGAAAGGCAGCGCGCATGCTGTGAGGGGGAGAGGGAGCGCGCATTTGGGGGAGAGAGAGAGCGCATTTGGGGGCGCGCATGCGGGGGGAGAGAGAAGGAGCGCGCATGCGGGGGGAGGAGTGGGGAAGGAGTGCGCATGAGATGAGAGAGAAAGATGAGACGGGCGGAAAGAGAAAAGAGTCATGTGCCTTGAATTTCATCCTGGAATTGGATAGCAGAGCTGGGAGAATTAATGAATTCACGATTGCAGCAGGAGAAAGTGACTCCAGAGATGCAATCTTCATTGCTCAGAGGCAGGTGCATGAGTCAGCTGCAGTCAGGTCAGCCAATCTTAGAGAGAGTTCCGAGGCAGCCACAGAGCCTGGTGGATGCTGAGGAGAACTGTTTAAAAAGACCAACTTCGATACAGTGGCACATCGTCCCCCATATATTAAAAAAAAGGCCCTCCTACACTATAACTCCACTTGCTGCGACCTCACACAGCACTCTGTCACAGTACTGTCATCACATTGACCTTCAAATCACCACCCCACCCCATTCCTCCCACAGCTTCCATGCCCACTAAGGCCCTCATATCTGGACTCTTATCCAAGAATGCATTGTGAGTTTTGGCTGAGAGTCAAAATTGGGAACTTGGCGAAGTTTGTGGTGCTATCTTGAAGACAGTCCACATCACATTATAGGAGGTGTTGAACATATTAGAATGTATGAAGGTGAATAAATATCCTGGTCTGACCAGATATATCCAAGAACCCAACACAAGGCTGGAGAAGAAAATGCAGAGGCCTGATTTGCTTCATCGCTAGACTGGAAAACAGGAGGGTAGCGAATGTTGCATCTTTATTTAAGAAGATCTACAAAGAGAAACCTGGGAACTATAGACCAGTGAACCTAACATTTGTAATAGGTATGTTACTTGAGAAGATTCTGATAAGATATACCTGCATTTGTAAAGACAGGGTTCGGTCAGGAGTAGTCAGCATGGCATTGTGCATTGGAGATCATGCCTCACAAATTTGTTACAGTTCTTTGATGAAGTGACCAGGAAGGTTGATGAGGGCAGGGCGTTAGATGTAGTCTATATGGATTTCAGTAAGACTTTTGAGAAAGTTCCACATGGTAGGGTGCTCTTGAAGGTTAGACCGCTGGAATCCAGGGAGAGATGGCAATTTGGATACACAATTGGCTTGTTGGTAGGAAGCACAGGGTAATAGTGGAAGGATGCTTGTCGGACTGGAAGTTTGTGACTAGTAATGTGCCTCTATTTTCTCAGATGACTATGGAAATATGGTGTGTCAGCTACAACTCTTACCAACTTTTACAGATGCACCATAGAAAGCATTCTTTCTGGTTGTATCACAGCTTGGTATGGCTCCTGCTCTGCCCAAAACCACGAGGAAGTACAAACTTTGTGAATGTAGCCCAATTCATCATGCAAACCAGCCTCTCATCCATTGACTCTGTCTACACTTCCTGCTGCCTTGGCAGGGCAGCCAGCATAATTAAGGACCCTGCACACCCCAAGTGTTCTCTCTTCCATTTTCTTCCATCAAAAAAAATACAAGTCGGTACCAACTGACTCGAAAACAGCTTCTTCCCTGCTGCTATCAGACTTTTGAACGGACTTACCTTACATTAAGTTGATCTTCCTCGACACCATAGCTATGACTGTAACATTACATTCTGCAGTTTCTAATTTCCTTCTCTATGAATGGTATGCTTTGTCTGATGTGGAGATGCCGGCATTGGACTGGGGTAAACACAGTAAGAAGTCTCACAATACCAGGTTAAAGTCCAACAGGTTTATTTGGTGAGTCACCTGATGAAGGGGCAGCACTCCAAAAGCTAGTGGTTTGTGCTACCAAATAAACCTGTTGGAATTTAACCTGGTATTGTGAGACTTCTTACCATGCTTTGTCTGTACAAGGCACAAGAAACAATACTCACTCTATGTTAATACACGTGGCAATAATAAATCAAATCAAATCAGGGGTTGATGCTGGGCCCATTGCTGTTTATAATCTATGTTGATGATTTGGGTTAGAATGTACTACACATGATTGATAAGTCTGTAGATGACACTAAAGTAGGTGATATTGTGGACAGTGAGGAAGGTTATCAGAAATTGCAGCAGAACTTTGATCAGCTGGGGCGTGGACCAAGAAATTGCAAATGGAATTTAACATTGATAAGTGTAAGGTGTTGCATTTTGGAAAGTCAAATCAAGGTAGGAGTTTCATGATGAATGTTAGGAACTTAAGGCGTGCAGTAGAACAAAGGGACCTTGGTGTTCAGGCCCACAGTTCTCTAAAAGTGGAGTCACAGGTAGTCAAGGCAGTAAAGAGGTCTTTTGGCACACTGGCCTTCATCAGTCAGGGCATTGAGTATAGAAGTTGAGAAGTTATGTTGCAACATTGGTGAGGCTGCACTTGGAGTACTGTGTTCAGTTTTGGTCACTTTGCTATAGGAAGGATGTTATTAAACTGGAAAGATTGCAGAAGAGTTTTGCAATGTTGTTGCCAGGAGTCAAGGGCCTGAGTTATAGAGAGAGATTGGACAGGCTAGGACTTTTATCTTTGGAGCGTAGGAGACTAAGCAGTGAACTTATGAATGTGTATAAGAACATGAGAGGCATGGATAGGTGAATGAACTCACTCAGTCTTTTTCCCAGGATTGGGAAATCAAGGACTAGAAGGCATCGGTTTAAGGTAAGAGGGAAATTAATAAATGGGAACCTGAGGGGCAACCTTTTTACACAGAAGGTGGTACATACATGGAATGAGAAGCCAACAGAAATGGTTGAGGTTAATATTAACAATATTCAAAATGCATTTGGACAGATACATGGATAGAAAAGTTTTGGAGGGATATGGGCCAACTGCAGGGAAATGGAATTAGTGTGGATGGACATTTTGGTTGGCATGAACCAGTTTGGGCTGAAGGGCCTTTCTCCATCCTGCAAGAATCTATGACTAGGTAGCACTGCGGCACAGTGGTTAGCACTGCTGCCTCACAGCACTAGGGACCCGGGTTCAATTCTGGCCTTGAGTCACTGCCTGTGTGGAGTTTGCACATTCTTCCCATGTGGCTTTCCTCCAGGTGTTCTGGTTTCCTCCCACATTCCAAAGATGTGTGGGTTAGGTTGATTGGCCATGCTAGTGTCAGGGGGATAAGCAGGGTAAATATATTGGGTTACGGGAATATGCCTGGGTGGCCTTGTGTTCTCTGCAGACTCAATGGGGTGAATGGCCTTCTTCTGCACAGTAGGGATTCTATGACTCTATGTTCCACACTTTATAGTTACCTACACTGAAAATTTCTATCTTTTCTAGCCTCTCTCAGTGCTCCTAATGAGTATTCTTATATTGCATTCAAACTTAAGATTTCATCTTATATATTCAATCATATCCAGTTCTTTTGAGTACATTGGAAAATCACAAGCAGGTTGTACAGTGGACGAGTCTGGAGTTAGGAGATAAATGTATTGACAGTTCAAGAGTGAAAAATGGAATCGATGTGAAAAATTCAAACAGTGAAATTGCGAGGAAAGAGTGAAACAATCAAATTGAATTAAGGGAAATGATTCAGAGTTCAAAGAGTCCAATATGTAAAAACTATTGAGAATATTTCAAAGGGTGAAAGAAAGGAAAAAGTCAGTGCAAAATATTTGGCGATTTCATAGTCGATAAAAAGTGATAAAAGTTTGACAGCAATTGAGGATGGAAAATGTAATCAAATTCAATGAAAACATGAAGAATATGGAAATAATTTGGAGAGTGAAGAAAGTTTGAAAAACAAGGGAAAAGCTCAAAGGATGAAAATGTTAACATTAGAGTTCACTTTAAATGGAAAAACATATCCAAAAATTGGAAAATGTGAGAACGGGGAAATACAGATGGAAGAACTGTTTGTAAATTTAAAGAGTTGAAATATGCGGTGTTTCTAAGTGAAAACGAACAAGAAAAAGATAATAATTAGAAAATTTTTAAAAATAGAATTTTTTCATTGAATTCTGATAACAATATGTGGAAATTGTTTGATGATGTGAGAAAACTGGCTGAATAATCTAAAGAATGGTCAAGCGTATATTTAGGAAAATGGAAATCCACGTAAGAACATAGAGTGAAATTCAAACTTTGCTATTGTCAGAATAACGTGTAATAATCATTCAGACTGAAAATGTGAGAACAAATTGTAAAACACCGAAAATAATAAAATGTAAACTCAGTGTAAAAATGTGAGAGAAACATGTGGAAATTGTGAAGTTGAAATATCTGTAGAATGCGTGTGGAATTCAAAGTGGAACATATTAAAATTAGAAAATAATTCGAGCGACAATATGAGCATAACTCAAAAAGTGAAATGTGCATAAAATCTGAGTAAAACAGACAGAATGACAATTGTGAAAATTGTTTGAGATAGCATCAGCGCGAAAAACTGGAAAAATATTTGAGTTCGTTGCAAAAACATGCTAAATTGTTGAGAAATGTGAGATATCAGAATAAACAACAGAGTGAAAACTGGAATTAACTGTGACGTTACCACCAAGAAAATCTTTTCAATTTGTGCTGAATTAAGTGGTTAGGACTGCTGTCTCAGCGCACCCCGATTCTGGCCTTGGTCTGTGTGGAGTCCACAGGTTTCCTGCGAGTCTCAGGTTCCTCTTGTGTGCAACTTTTCAAACATTGAAGAATATGAGGCAAGTATTCCTGGCGAATAATTTAAGGTAAAAGTAAAGAATAATTAAGAGAAATGTTGAATGGGAATACGTTAGAGCAAAAAACATGAAAATGTTATGAACAAATTAACAAAAAAAGAGGAATTTGTGTGAAACTGACAACGAGTGAAACGTAAGAATGAAGTGAGAACAACATGAGGAAAGTCAAAATCAAAAACATGTGGAAATGATTTAAAAACTGCAAAAAGGAGAGAACAATTAAGAGCTCAATGAGCTGGAAAGTATGTGAAAAATGAAAGAGCAAAAAACCTAAGTAGAATGCGAGACCTTGATTTGTACAAAATTGCAGTCCCATTACCCATTATTATGAAGTGTAACAGCACTTCATTACTTAACAGGAATAAGACAGAGTCACTCGGAGAACTGGAAAGGATTCGTGTCGGATTATTTTTATTTAACTTCAGGATAAAGCAAATTGTTTGTTCTGAACAGTAGATACTTTTACAACTGGGAGCAACGCAAATACCAGTAATCCGCAATCGATTCCGGCCTCGACTGACTGTGTGGAGCTCAAAGGTTTCCATGTGCCTTGGGTGGGTTTCTTCCAGGTGCTCCGGTTTCCTTTTGCTGTCCAAAGATGTGCAGGTGAAGAGGATTGGCCATGTCAAATGCACAAGGTTTCGCAAATAGGGCAGAGGGGTAGGCTTGGGTAAGATACTCTTTCTACAATTCTATTTTCAAATCTTCCTTTTTACTGTTGATGGCCGTGCTTAAAGTTGACAGGCTCTGAAATTCACTCTCCAAACTGTTCAATCTACTTCGCTTTTTTCAATTAGAGCACACCTTAAAAATAGTCTGTTTACTCAAGCTTTTGACTATCTGCTTTAACATCGCCGTATCTGTCGCATGTTTCGTTTAACATTTCAATGCATTTTTGAAAAACGCCGTGCAAACACAAATCTGATTCTACCCTCTGTTGCTCTGTTAATTTCAAGGACAAATGTTTCGTAATTACTCCTCTCCGGGATTGAAAATCATTCCACTGGCCATTCATTGAATCAGTTTAATTTTCTCTGGTTTTACAAATCGGCTCCGGTGGGTTTAATTCTACTCCTCTGACAATTTACGGAGCAAGGGTATATCTGTTAGTTCCCGTGTCCTCAATCTGCTCGCCAAATATTTAACCACCTTCATCTTCCAGCAATCGCTATACAGTATACCAATATACTGTTCATGTTTGCTATTCTTCTGGAAAATGCATACTAATTTTCTCCTCATAACAATTACTTTGTCTATCCAATTCCTTCCGTGTTCAACAATGAATCACTCCAACCACTCGCTTATTTTCATATAAGCAGATATATTTAATATCATTATCCATTTATCGTTCTGTCTCAGAAACATCAACATTACCATCTCCTTGGAAAAAAATCTCTACCTTGTCCAATTTTAAACATCATCATTTCTATAATCCACATTTCCTGTCTTACAGTATGGATGGAAAGTTGTTGGACTTGTTTAAGGTTTACTTAGAGAGACACATGAGTGAAACAGGGATGGAGGGTTATAGGAGACAGTTTTAAATAAGGGTCAGAGCCTCGGGACGTTCCTGGAAATCTAATATGTTGATGTTTTGTCTCTTTTACTCCGCAGGTGCGTCGGTCCACCTTGTTGTCTAACGAAGGGCATGCACACAGTGGGTCGTGCATGGGCTGCTCTTGGATGTTTCGAGAGTGGCCTAGTACTTCGCATCGTTTGTGTATGCTTAAAACTGGACCAGCAGATGGGCACCACAACAGCTCAGTGACTATCACTGCTAGCTGTGCAGATACATGGATTTGGGCCAGTGTCTGTGGGAGTTTGCGCATTCTCCCTGTGGTTGCGTGGGTTTCCTCTGGGTGCTCTGGTTTCCTCCCCCACCCCAAAGATGTGCTCTTAGGCTGATTGGTGTAGCAAATTGTCCCTAAATTATTCTCCCCTGAATTTGGTTTCCAATGGGGGTACCATAAGCATAGACATGGGTCAAGGGAGGTGTAGAAAAAATACATTGTTAAGATGGTGGTGCGGGCTCGTTGGGCTGAGGGGCCTGTTTCCCGTGCTGTGTTGTTCTTTGTTCATACATGCTAGATTCTATTCCATTCATAAACATCTGACCTCTGATCCTCCACCCTGCATCAACACCTTCAAAGCTTCAAATCACTCTGGAGTACACCAACGAATTTCCAGACATTATCTTAGTGTGTCACTCAACCATCTCTCTCACCATGTAAAACTGTCTCTTCAACGACTCACTCTATGGACCTTCCATTGCCCATGGGGCAGCCGTCACAGAAATGTTGCAATTCTAAAATCTCCAGATCTTTCCAGCTTCTCTCAAAAAATTATGTAACTTTCTTAAAACTGAAATATTCCAACTCATCTCCTAACATTCCAAAACTGGAATTCACTCAGTATTTTCAGGACTATTTTACCAGTGATTTACATGTGACCTCTCCTTTGTACATTTGTCTCCCTCTCCAAATCCATTTGCACATTTTATAATTTTTGGAAATTAATATCATCATAGAATAGAAATAGAAACCCTACAGTACAGAAAGAGACCATTCAGCCCATCAAGTCTGCACCAACCACAATCCCACCCAGGCCCTACCCCCATATCAGGTGTAGTTTTTGAGCATACAGCAGACACAACTTTGTGTCAAAAAGCAGGGAATCATTATATTCATACTAAAAGAACTATTTTAACCAATAATTTAACAAATAGAACCAAAGGGTATTTCATTATATTCTTCAACTCCACTCTGAATTTAGTTTGTGTCATTGCATAAATACAAGTGTTGGTGCAGCAACTTAGAAGCTGAAGTATAAATCCTATTTCCCCAACTGTGTAATGTAATCTTACAGAACTGTAGCCCAGCCATCTCATTTGGTAATCGACAGACTAAATCAGAAAAACAGCCCATAACATTATAAAATTCCCCAATATAGCGAACATTACAATGACAGATTTTTTCTGGTTCTTTGTCTGTAAATCAATTTGATTCTCTCCACTGCATTGGCCCCAGAGTCTCCTGCGGACAACATTGGCAGCTGTGATGTGTCTGACAGTTAAAACATTGAACAGTAGAACCAGGACAAATGGGATACAGAGAGTGGAAACATAATGAAGAAATTCAATTATTCTCCATACCAATGAATAACGAACACTCATGGTAACATAACAGAACCAGGGATCATTGACAAGCCTATATTCACTTGTGTACATGAAGTACCAGAAAATATTCTTGAGACAGCTCAGCACTGTAACTACTCCTATAAACATAGCTGCTGTTTTCTCTTTGCAGTGCTTAGATTTCAGCATCTGGCAACAAATGGCTACAAAGGTAAATAGGACGGTGAACCAGATGCAGCAGTCTGTGACTGCATAAAGTAAAATTGCATGAAGATTACACACAGGAATCGACTTCACGAAATAAAGCTCAGATGCATAGCAAACTGGAATTTATCCTAATATGAGGTCGAAGATAACAGCTAGGAGATCTGCTGCTGCCGTGGCGACCAGGTAGTGAGTGACACATTTGAGAGTCCGCACTTGCCCCTAGACAGGATCACAATTGCCTCTACGTTGACTGTATGGATGGGGAATAAACATTATAATTACAAGGTGTTTGGGAGCAGTATCTGCAGTTGGATGGAGTTCAAGATGAAATATGGAACTTTGCAACTGAACCTATTGATTATCCATGTGACATCTCTTTCTGTTCCAAGACCAATAATACTGGAAAACAATGAATTACACAACATAACAGATGGATGTCAGTAATAAACTGCGACATATGATAGAATAATAATTTTGTGAGAAATAAACAATCACTGCCTAATAGCAACAAAAAAATCATTTCACTCTTCAGGAAGGCATATATAAAACTGGAGAGTAGTGCAAGGGAAGTAAATGGACAGGAACTCCAAATATCCATTCTAGTCATTGTTTAATTAAAGGCACACAAATGATGTTACTTCGAGGGAGAACTCAACACAAGTTCCTGTTTTTGATATTTATAAAGTTATCCTGGGTTCTAGAGATGAATCAGCTGAGAGTCATAGAGGTTTACAGTATGGAAATAGGCCCTTCGGCCCAACTTGTCCGTGCTGCCTTTTTTTTAAACTCCTCAGCTAATCCTAATTGCTCGCATTTGGCCTATATCCCTCTATACCCATCGTACCCATGTAACTATCTAAACGCTTTTTAAAAGACAAAATGTACCTGCCTGTAATACTACTTCTGGCAGCTTGTTCCAGACAGTCACCATCCTCTGCGTGAAACAATTGCCACTCTGAACACTTTTTTATCCCTCCCCTCTCACCTTAAACCTATGCCCTCTAGTTTTAGACTACCCTATCTTCGGCAAAAGATATTGACTATCTGGTTGATCTCTGCCCCTCATTATTTTATAGGCCTCTATAAGATCATCCCTCAGCCTCCTGCGCTCCAGAGGAAAAAAGTCCCAGTCTACCCAGCCCCTCCTTATAACTCAATCCATCAAGTCTCAGTAACATCTTAGTAAATCGCTTCTGCATTCTTTCTAGTTTAATGATATCCTTTCTATAATAGGGTGACAGAATTGTACATGGTATCCCAAGTGTGGCCTTACCAATGTCTTGTACAACTTCACCAAGACATTCCAACTTTTGTATTCAATGTTCAGACCAATGAAACCAAGCATGCCGAATAACTCCTTCACCGCTCTGTCCACCTGTGACTGCACTTTCAAGGAGCTATGAACATGTACCCCTAGATCTCTTTGTTCTGTAACTCTCTCCAAAGCCCTACCGTTAACTGAGTAAGTCCTGCCCCGGTTCAATCTACCAAAACGCATCACCTCGCATTTGTCTAAACTCCATCTGCCATTCATCAGCCCACTGGCCCAATTGATCAAGATCCCGTTGCAATTGGAGATAACCTTCCTCACTGTCCACCATGCCACCAATCCTAGTGATATCTGCAAACTTACTAACCATGCCCTCTATATTCTCATCCAAATCATTAATATAAATGACAAATAACAGTGGGCCAGCACTGATCCCTGAGGCACACTGCTGGCTTCCAGTTTGAAAAACAATTCTCTACAATTACCCTCTGGCTTCTGTGAAGAAGCCAATTTTATATCGATTTAGATACCTCGCCCTGGATGCTGTGAGATATGCAACAGCCTACCATGTGGTACCTTGTCAAAGGCCTTGCTAAAGTCCATGTAGACAACATCAACTGCACTGCCCTCATCTATCTTCTTGGTTACCCCTTCAAAAAACTCAATCAAATTTGTGAGACATGATTTTCCACTCACAAAGCTATGCTGACTGTCCCTAATCAGTACTTGCATCTCTAACTGCCTATAGATCCTGCATCTCAAAATACCTTCCAACAATTTACCCACCATACATATGAAGCTCACTGGCCTGTAGTTCCCAGCCTTTTCCCTGCAGCCCTTTTTAAACAAAGGCACAACATTTGCTACTTTTCAATCTTTAGGCACCTTCCCCCTGACAATCAATGATTCAAGTATCTAAGGTTCCTGCTTATTGTCTCCATTGAATTACACTGGGTTCGAGAGATGAATCAACACACGTGCCTGCTCCTGGTCTCTATACAGTTATCCTGGATTAGAGAGAGGATTCATAGAAACCCAGTGCCCCAGGGATCTGTTCTAGGACCCTTGCTGTTTGTCATTTTCATAAATGACCAGGATGAGGAAGTGAAGGGTTGGGTTAGTAAGTTCACCGACGATATGAAGGTTGGTGGTGTTGTGGATAGTCTGGAGGGATGTCATAAGTTGCAGCGTGACATAGATAGGATGCAAGACTGGGCGGAGAAGTGGCAGATGGACTTCAACTTGGATAAATGTGTAGTGGTCCATTTTGGCAGGACCAATGGGATGCAGGAGTACAATATCAAGGGTAGGAGTCTTAGCTGTGTTGAAGAGCAGAAGGGTCTTGGGGTCCGGGTCCATAGGACTCTTAAATCGGCCTCGCAAGTGGAGTATGTGGTCAAGAAAGCATATGGTGTACTGGCCCTCATTAATCGAGGGATTGAGTTTAGGAGTCAGGAGGTAATGCTGCAACTTTATAAGACCCTTGTTTCTGGTTGCCTCACTACAGGGAGGATGTGGAAGCTATTGAGAGGGTGCAGAGGAGATTTACAAGGATGTTGCCTGGAGTGGGAGGCATGCCTTACGAAGATAGGTTGAGGGAGCTAGGTCTCTTCTCCCTGGAGAGATGAAGGTTGAGAGGCGACCTGATAGAAGTTTATAAAATGTTGAGAGGAATAGATAGGGTGGATTCTCGGAGGCTATTTCCCAGGGCTGAAATGGTCGCTACGAGAGGACACAGGTTTAAGGTACTGGGAAGCACGTACAGAGGAGATGTTAGGGGTAAGTTTTTCACTCAGAGGGTGGTGAGTGAGTGGAATCGGCTGCCATCGGTGGTGGTAGAGGCAAACTCGCTGGGGTCTTTTAAAAGACTTCTGGATGAGTATATGGGATCTAATGGGATTGGGAGTTACAGATAGTTCTATGGCTTGGTAGGTATAGATGTGATTGGCGCAACTTGTGGGCCGAAGGGCCTGTTTGTGCTGTAGTGTTCTATGTAAACCCTACAGTGCAGAAGGAGGCCGTTTGTCTCATCGAATCTCCACCAACAACAATCCCACTTAGGCCTTATCCCCGTAACCCCACATATTTACCTCACTGATCCCGCTAACCTTCGCATCCGGGACACTAATGGGCAATTTAGCATGGCTAAAGCACCTGACCCGTACACCTTTGGAGTATAGGTGGAAACTGGAGTACCCAGAGGAAACACACGCAGACACTGAGAGAACATGCAAACTCCACACAATGACCCAAACCGGGGATCAAACCCAGGTCCCTGGAGCTATGAGGTAGCAATGCTAACCACTGTGCCACCGTGCCACCCAGAATCAGCACAGGTTCCTGCTCCTGATCTGTATCTGTTACCCTGGGTTATAGAGAGGGCAGTGAATTTATTGAAGAAAGTGGACTCCTGGATAGTTATTGAATTCATGTTATCTTATTAAACCTTGTCCAATAAGTAGCAGACAGTTTTGGCAATTGCAATCCACCTTTGAACTGAAAGTTCCTTAACCATTATTGGGAATACATAGTGAAATCTGGTGTCCTTGGCTAGACTGTAAATAGGACTGACAAAGTGAAAAACTATAGACATACAACTGCTTAAGTATAACTGACACGTGATTAATTTGAAATAAAGTAATAAATTTGAAATCCTACCCTAATTATCCAGAACAAGGAGGAAATTACAGACGTAAAGATGGACAATATATAGACGGAGTGCACTTGTATTAGTTGATTTAGTGTTAGTGCATTTGACAAACATCCACGTTCAACAGTAACAAAATGCTGCAGTAAACAAAATCCAGCAATAGTTATTTCTGGCTCATTGTAAATATTCAGTTCATAAACTAGTTTTCTAAATTTAATACTTGTGCATCATGATCTACAAGGGTATAGAGAGTTGTATTGAGCAGATGGTAAACCAGAACAGTAATGTAGTTACACACAGGTTACTTACTGTCGAAATAAGGCATAGTAAATCAAAAGAGCAGTAATACAAGTGAATGTCATTTTGTGAATTAAAACTCGAAATTGTGTAGCAGATACCCCAACAGCAAGGAGGGGAGGACATTGCATAAGACGCCAGTAATTCTGTTACAATGTACAGAATGAATAAACATATGCAGAGACTTACATCAAACACCGAGAGCAGCAAGGAGTAGATAATATACTTCCCCTATCTTGAAGAGTGCCCGCAATATCTGAACATCCAATGGAACTGCCGGTGTTTGCGGTGCTGGTGTGTCTGCGTGCATTTTCCCCACGTGTTGGCCTCTACTTGTGAGGTCATGCTTCATCATTTTCAAGGACATATTAGTGAATGGAGCCCCTTATTTATTTGTGAAGAGAAATCCCCCTGGCAAGACAGGTTGGTGCCAGGGATATTCATATTTTTTACAATTATTAAACAAACAAAATATGTAAGGGCAACACTATCAACCTACCCTAATACCTCTCAATTTCTTTCATAGCATTAACAATTGATTTAACATCAGCAACCATTTGTGGAAGAGAGTTCCAAACATTTGCTGTTCTGTCCGTGTAGCTCCAAACTATAGGATGTTACAGGTGGAAAATAGGAAAGACTTGTCACTGAAAGGGGTATGAATGTTCCCGGATAAATGGTAATGAAGGGAAACTGGAACAGAAAGAGAGCTCAGTCGTAGGTGTCAAATAAGAGTTGCTAGAAAGGAGGATATCATAAAATAATTACATGATAGGAAGACAAAACATCGAGAGGGGGTCATTCGGTCCATGGTGCCCATGTTAGTTGACAAAGAGCTACGACCCACAGCCTGGTAGGTCATGGCTCTTTAAACAGACATTCAGGTAAATTTTGAATGTGAGTGGTCTTCCTGCAGCTACAAGCCTTTCAGTGAGTGATTTCCAGATCCTCCCTAGCACCTAGGCGTTTTTCTTTTCCCTGCATCTCCTCTATAATTATTCTACCATTTACATTACTTGCAATGTAATATTTGTAATACTTGTTGGACTGAGGGCCTGTAACTAATGGTGTACGTCAGCAATCAGTCCTGGGCCCATTGCTGCTTGTTATCTATATCAACGATTTGGATTAGAATGTTCAAGGTGTGATCAGTAAGTTTGCAGATGACACTATGATAGGTGGTATTGTAGACATGAGGAAGGTTATCAAAAAACTGCAGCAGAATCTTGATCACCTGGACGAGAAATGGTCAATGAAGCTGAATACATAGAAGTTTGAGGTGTTGTGTTTTGGAAAGTCAAATCAAGGTAGGACTTTCATGGTGAATAGTAGGACCTTAGGGAGTGTCATAGAACAGAGGCATCTTAGATTTCAGCCGCATGATTCTCTAAAGGTGAAGGCACAGGTAGATAGGATAGTGAAGAAGGCTTTTCATATGCTGGCCTTCAACAGTCATAGCATTGAGTATAGAAGTAGGGAAGTTATTTTGCAGCTGTACATGATGTTGACGAGGCCAAACCTGGCGTATTGTGTTCAGTTTTGTGTTCAGCCTCACTAATAGAAAAGATATTATTAAACTGGAGAGAATGCAAAAGAGATTTACAAGAGCAGGGAGAGATTGGACAGGCTAGGACTTTTGTCTTTGGAGTGTAGGAGACTGAGGAATGATGTTATAGAGGTGTATACAGTCAGAGGCATGGATGGGTGAATGCACTCAGTCTTTCTCTCAGGTTTGTGGAATTGAGAACTAGAGGGTATTGGTTTAAGTTAAGAGTGGAAAGAATGAATGGGAACCTGAAGAGCAACATTTTTGCACAGAGGATGCTACATATGTGGAATGAGCTGCCACAGGAAGTGGTTGAAGCAGGGACATTGAGAACATTCAAAAGGCATTTGGACATCTACATGGATGGGAAATGTTTAGAGGAATATGGGCCAAATGCAGGCAAATGGGGTTAGCTTAGATGGGCATTTTGGTTGGCATGGACCAACCTGGGCCAAAGGGCCTATCTCCGCCCTGTAGATTCTATGATTAAATTGATATTCCCCCTGTTTCATTTTTAAGAATGATAGGGCTGTCTACCTTTCATTATTTAATACAACTCAATAAATCACCCCTTTGCTCTGTTTTACCATAGCCTAAACAATTATTCTTCATTGCTAAAATTTTCCACCCCTGCCAGTATTTTCATCAATGTTCGTTGCACTCTCCGAAATGGAATCATATCGTTTCTATAATGCGGTGTGAAAACGGTATGCATCACTCAACCAACCATGCACCCACTTTTACTGTTCCGGCATCAACTCCCTGCTCTTTTATTCTTTGCCTCTGTGACAAAGGAAAATATGTCAGATGCAAACTGAACCGGATTCTCTTTTAGGGTCTGTGTACGTACACTCTAATATCCCTCAGTTCCTCCAAGCAACCCAATATCCTGCCAATCATCGTGCATTCCCTTCCCCTTTGAAATATTATTTCAGAACATCATTGATGGCTCTTCTGATTCTTTAACAGTAAGAAACAAGGGTGGCGTTGTGGCACAGTTGTCAGCACTGCTGTTTCACAGCGCTAGGTGACGCAGGTTTAAATCCTGCCTTGGGTCAGTATCTGTGTGGAGTTTGCACTCTCTCCCAAGTGTCTGCGTGGGTTTCCTACCACAGTCCAAAGCTATGCAGGTTAGGTTGATTGGCCATGCTAAATTAACCTAGTGTGAGGGGGATTAGCAGGGTAAATGTATGGGATTACGGAAATATCCCTTCTGCACTGGAAGGATTCTATTCCGGCAGTACTCAGCACAAACACCTGTGGGGAGGTACTCACGTCAACGTTTTGAACACTTTGGTCCTCAGTTCAGTAAGTTTCCAGATTCTAATTTCAACAACCGTAGGACAGAAATCTGATATCTGCTGATTTGAACAAAGGTTAACCAGTAAAAAAGATAAATCAGTTTAATTTTCCAATGGGTTCATCTCAGGTCCGCTAGACAAAACACCAATTTAACCGCTCAGCAAGCTGCTTGCATGAATGGTGCTTGGAAGTGTCATTTAATTGCTTCTTTTAATGGAAATCTCTTAATTCAGAGGACAACAAGCAAGTAATGTAACTTTAATCAGCAATCAGAAACTAACAATCAGCCCGTGACTCAATGTGATTTGTAACTGAGTAAGAGAAAGCATCAGCCTGTGCGGTTTTGAAATGAGTTACCTAAAACACTAGTCTGTGTGGTGTTGCAACAGAGTAATCGACAGTATTAGTCTTTTTGTGGCGTAACTGAATGCTTTAAAGCGTTAGAATAGGCATAACTGAGTCATCTAAAGTCTTAGACTGTTTGTGGTGTTGCAATGGAGTGTTCGACAATATTGGTCTCTGCGTCGTGTTGAGTGATCCAAAACGCAAGGCTGAGGATTCAGTTTCTGTGGAGGTAAAGGTTCGAGTTAATGCACTATTTGCTCACTCTACCAAAACCCTTCATTTTTCAAGGTCGCCATTAGATTTATGCTCCTACATGATATCTGACATCGTCATCACCGAGTGCATCTTACTCTGTATCGCCGTTATGTACACCTTGTTCCAAATCAGTACACAAATTAGCTGCCGGTTTATTTTTGGATGATACATGTGAGACAGAGACCATGATTCATATAAGCCATCCCAGGGAAAGAAAGAGATTTCCTTTCCTACAGGACATTCGTGAACAAAATGTATTTTTTAAGCAACAATCTAGGTACTTCGTTGTCACAATGCTGAGATTAAATTTCTTAAATTCATTTAATAAAACTGAAATAACTTCCGTCAACTTCCAAGCCAAATGATTCCATGGGTCTTGAACAAATAAAAATAAATTTTAAGATGCACGTTCTGAAAGATAGAGCAATTTGTAGTGTATATCTCATACTCGAATATTCAGAGGTTTCGGGGGTACATTTGAATCAACAGGCAACACACCTCACTGCACAATAAATGACAGACGTGATTCAAACAGATTTCTTAAGAATCCACCCAAGAGACAGTAACTAATCTCATTGAAACCCCATCTCTCTCACAAGGGATTCCAAGTTTCACCTTCAAAGACCTCACCTTTCTCTTGAAAAGATATTTTACCTCACAGTGTGTGAAGGATCTCAAAAAGACAGCTTACCTCAGATGGTGTGAAGGGTCTCAAAACGTGGCCTCACGTTTACCTCAGATGGTGTGAAGGATCTCAAAGGATTTCAGTACTGACTTCCAAGATCCCATTCACTTGGATTCCTGATTACAATCATGCAGCAGCTCACAAGCAGAACTTCAGCTCTTTGGCCCACAACATGGAGTCTCCATACCTTGGCTGGTTCTCGGATCCAGCCCTCTTCCATTGTCAGATTCTGAGAGCATCAATAATGACAGTGTCAAAATCCTGCCTTTGGAGGTTCCATTACCTTGGGTGCCTGAGTATGAACCCAAGCTCAAAATTACAGGTACAACTTCAGGTATTTAGCCATTTAATGCCGAGTTCTATTGCTTCAGAGATAGTCACACTAAAGGCCATGTTCAATTGCCAAGGCACCTCCTGAGAAATTTTTACATAAAGTTCTTCTGTTCTACAACTTCGAAATCCTATATGGAGCCCAGAGGCTATCCTCCTAAGAGCCCTACTGCACTTGTTAGGACATATAGTTAGGATAGAGGAATGTCACATTCTGAGACAGGTGCAGCATGAAGACCTAGCATTCTACAAAGTAAAATAAGGTTGACTGTGCAAGCACTATAAGGATACATGTAAGGGAAATCTGAAATTGTGAAGTACCAACACTAATGAGTTGGAAGAATCAGTATGAGATGGAATTCCCTGCAGAACCCTATCACTTTTGAGAAGAATTATCGTCAATATGCTAGATCTGCCCATGAACAACATTGGGTCTGATTTCACCATTTTCATTCTAAGTGCTGATTTAGGGCATAGTACAGATCTGACTTAGAAATCCGCTTTCAGGCACCCCTATACGCCCTCAGCCATCTCCAGTCCCATTCATGCTGTGGGCGGAGCTTAGCACTGCTGGAATGATCAGAGCTCTGAACCGCGCATGTGCAGTTGGAAAAAACATCAAAAAAGCATGCCCATCACATCACTGCCAGGCTGGATAATCTCGCACAAGGCCGCATCCCACTTACACTCCAATGGCTGTCTGACACCCCTCCTCTCTCCCCTGTCACTAATCATTGAGGCACTCATCCACCACCCCTGCCCCCAGGCCCCCCTCCCCCCAGCAGCATACCTGCAAGTGCTCACTTACCTTCCCCCAGTGCTAACAAGCAAACTGCATGAAACTTGCTGGAATGCTCTGTCAAGCTGTCTGCAGCTGATCTGCCCTAATGAAGGGCAGCTCCATAAGAAACTCCAGAAAGTACAGGACAATGTGCGCACGACCAGCCCCTTGATTTTCTGATGACGACTTGGGGAGGCAGCTGGATGCAGCAGAGGCGAGGCGGGTCACCCTCTTCCTCCAAGGAGGACGCAGACCTGGGGTGGGGGGAGGCTGATGGCCATGCGGCCTGGGAGGCAGTCGCTGCCTCAGTCAGGGCCAGGGCACTGGCTCCCTGAATCACAAGGCAGTGCTGGAAAAAAATCAGTGACCTCATCCATACAGCAAGGGTGAGTGCTGAACCCTATTCAGTGCTCCCCCATATCTGCCCCACATCCTCCTATTCCCAGCACCCTGCAAGCTTCCAGCTCCTGACCCCCAAGCACCTCCATCCTTTCCCCCCAATAAGCTTCACTGTATTTGCCCTCTAAGGGTCACCACCTGATTCTCTGCATGAGTCACACCACCATTTATTTCCTGGCTCCATCTGTCTCCACAGAGGAAGATCGAGCACAACACTTGTGAAAGGTTGAAGAAAGAGGTTGGTGAGCTAGACGTCCAGGTACTCACTCCATCCGAGGAGCGGGTGCTGGAGCTCACCAGAGAAGGGGAGATGCAGGCTGTCAGCAGCAGCATGGTCAGTCTGCCATCCAGACGTGAACACCTGTCATTCCTACACTTACGCTGAGGCAACTTCTTGGGGTCATGGGTTTTGGGTGCAAGGGGCAAGGTGTAAAGGAGATGTATGAGGCATTTTATTTGCATTGAGAGGATAGTGGATGCCAGGAACTCACTGCCCAGGGAGATTGTGGCAGTGGAAACTATAGGGACATTTAAAGGGCATCTCTACAGCTATCTGAATGGGATGGGAACAGAAGCATATGAAGGCAAACAAATCAGATGGCAGCCTGGTCGCTACAGGGTTGGATGTCCGAAGGGCCTGTTCCTGTGATGTAATTGTCTGGGTTCAGTGTTCAAGGGAGCCATGTGATTCATGTGGTTGGCATCCTGGATTCCTCTCCCCCACTTGCACTTAACTTTGTGTCCTGGGTTTCAGGGACAGATCCTGATGCCCAAGGGCCTTCTGGACCGCAGGCCCCCGCTGCAGCTCCCATCCATCATGAGGACGAGTCCCCAGAGGATATCAGTGAAGGGATCTCAGAGGCTGGCACCATTTATCCGTCAGCTTTTACCTCACAACTCACCATCGCAGAAACAGATACGTCGGTGGGTCCAGTTAGTGTTGAGACTTCTGGCTCACCCTCTGGTGTGCATGACACAGTGCTGATGTACATCAGGTGGAGAGGAAATGTCCGAGGCCTCTGGCATGCAGGGGTTTGCTGGAGGCGAGGACTCAGCTGGCCCCAGGCTACATGCTAGTCCTCTGAGATCACTTCTCCCTCAGCTGCTGGAGATGCAACAACAGCACCAGCGAATGCAGGAAGGCCACACTGGACTAACTGCAAGGCTGCTGGGAGGAGTCCCAAAGCTTTCAGGTGGTGTAGCTCTTGCCTGTCATGTGTGCTTCCAATCCCAACAACTGCAAGGGTGGTGTCTGCAGGGGAAAGCCTGGGGCAGGGGATCCTCACCATGGGTGGCAGGCTCCAAGCAATGGCCGAGTCACAGCAGGCCACAGGAGGGACTGAGCAGGCTTCTTGAGATTCTGCGACCCATAGCTGAGAGGCTCGAGAGTTTGCAGGAGACTCAGAGGGACAGCACTGAGACACGGCGGGCAATGGCAGCTACCCTTGAGAAGGTGGCCCAGTCTCAGAGAGCCATAAAGAACAAAGAACAAAAACAGCCCGGGAAACAGGCCCTTCGGCCCAACGAGCCCGTGCTGCCATTTTAACATTACCAGTCCCCCCTCCACCCATATCTATGCTTATGGCATTCCACCAAGGCTGAAGTCTTGCACAGCATGGCCCAGTGTCACAGGACCACGGCCGAGGGTTTGCAGACCATGGCCCAGTTTCAGAGGGCACTTGCTGCGGCCATTGAGAGATACCCATGACTCAAGTCACGGAAGGGTCAACCACTGTGGGTAGGATGCAGGTGGTCCTCCAGGACTGGCAGTGCCAGGTGACACCGGAGCTTCTGGAGTTCACTGCAGAAGTGCCAGTGTCCCATGGAGTGACCCAGGGGCCAAAAGGCACCCCAGGGAGGAGGAAGGGTGCGATCCCATGCCGAGGCCTTCCAGCCAGAAGACTGTGGCTATGGCAACACCTTCTGACTTCCCCCTTTCTGACACTGGGGCATCTCAGGGGCAGCGGGGTGAAGAGGGTATCATGGAAATGTCCCAGATACCTGGAAGCCAGCCAGGGCCCTCAAGGTCCAGGGCCTCCAGAGGACACCTGCCAAGCGCATCACAGGCCACGGGGCGAGGTCAGTAGCTGGCCCCCTCCACCTCTGATGTACACTCTGGGGAGTCACTGAGGCTTAGTCCAAGTCAGCGTAAGGTTAGGAAGTTGTATTTGCACTAAGATGACATGGGTGAAGGGCTGCACTAGTTAGAAAGAACTGTAAGCACCTTAATGTTTTCTTGCCACAAGTATTTGAGTTTCACCAGCTTATCTGAACACCTTTATTGTAAATTAATGTTTTTTCTCCACAGCCACCTGTGATCAGGTTCTCTCGACGAGGATTCCTGCCCCATTGATGATCACCCAATGGATGCCTCATGGTGATATCAGTTGGGGGTGGCCCCTCAATGCGGTGTCACTGAGAAAAGGAAGCCATTGGTCTCTCATACCCCTTGAGCGATGACCTCTCATCCCCCAACCCACCCGCCCAGGGCCCTGTATGGGCGTTTCGGATCCTTTACCCACCAGACAGGTGTGGGCCCAGGTGCTAGCGTGCATGTGGATCTCAAGCAGCAGTCAGACTGGTTTGCATCAGGGTATCATCAGAATGGTGCTTAGCGAGGCGTCATCATCCTCCTGCTTGGAAAAAATATCATGAGCACAGAGTACCCAGGCCCAACACTCTGGTGTGACAATGTGCAGGTTAAATGGATGGCATTTTTCAGGAGTCGGGGGTGGGGGGGGTGGAATGGAACCCACAATCACCATCCCCAAGAGCCAGAACCGCCTGGTTATCAGAGCCTCCCTAGCCACCCTTGCATGCCTCAGCTGAGATGCCAGCCCTGCACCGCCTGACAGGTGTTACAAAGTGCTCTCATCCTCCTCTTCCTCCTCCTCCCCTTCCTCCTCCTCCCCTTCCTCCTCCTCCTCTTCCTCCTCCTCCCCTTCCTCCTCCTCCTCCTCCTGCTGGTCTAACGCCCCAGTGATGGCTGGCTGGTCATCCTCCACGTCCTCTTCCTCCTCCAAGAGATCACGTTGCTGCAGAGCCGGATTGTGCAGGGCACAGCACACCACCACTATGTGGGAGGAGATCAGGGGGCTGTACTGGAGGGCCCCTCCAGATCGGTCCAGGCACCGGAATCGCATCTTGAGCAGCCCAATGCACCTCTCTACTGTCGCGTGATTGGCTACATGGCCCTCATTATAGCGGGTCTCTGCCTCAGTCACAGGCGTCAACAGCCACGTCTGAAGCAGGTAACCCATATCACCCAGGAGCCACCACCGCAGCCTGGACTCCCTCTCAAATGCTTGCCCCCTGACTCACCTGACGAAGGGGCAAATCCCGAAAGCTTGTGGGTTTACTATCAAATAAACTGGTTGGACTTTAACCTGGTATTGAGAGACTTCTTACTATCTGCAAGGGTTTTGTGCACATTCTTCAGCCTGAACTGAGCTGCGGTGCTAGGACCAAGCAGCACTGCAGGATCCGAGGTCAATGCTGAGACCCAGGTCCGTGCTGCCAGACAAACATCAGAGATCGTGCACAGCAACAGCCCCCCCTCCCCTTTTCCCCTACACACTCGTGAAATGACCGCAATAACAGGCCACCCATGAGTAGCGGAGAGCTTTCAGATGCCATGCACCTACCTCCTCACCAACCCTCACTGAGGAAGTGCCTGATTCAGACTTCTATTCAGCAGGTCCCTAAAAGCGCGGTTCCAGATTGCTGATCGTTGTGCCCGATTTGAATGCGGAATGGATCCCCGCCATTTGCGGGTCTCGGTAAAGTGGCGATCTGCTTGGACTCAGGTGCAGATCGCGATAAAGGCCTCACGCCAGATTTTACCACGATTTTGTGCCCGAAAACAGGCACAAATTGTTGGTAAATTTTGGCCCATAGAGTAGCATTTGTCCATCTTGAAATATGAGTTCCAATGCCCCAGTAGTTTTCCGCTATAATGAGGCCCATGTAGCCAATCGCGCGACAGTAGAGAGGTGCATTGGGCTGCTCAAGATGCGATTCTGGTGCCTGGACCAATCTGGAGGGGCCCTCCAGTACAGCCCCCTGATCTCCTCCCACATAGTGGTGGTGTGCTGTGCCTTGCACAATCCGGCTCTGCAGCAACGTGATCTCTTAGAGGAGGAAGAGGACGTGGAGGATGAACAGCCAGCCATCACTGGGGCGTTAGACCAGCAGGAGGAGGAGGAAAAGGAGGCGGAGGAAGGGGAGGAGGAGGAAGGGGAGGAGGAGGAAGTGGAGGATGAGAGCATCCAAAGTGGGAATTTGTAACCATGCCTATGTTTACTATTCATGAGTCTGCACATCTATTGCCTTCTTTGAGCTCAAAGGACAACATTATTAACCATGGAATCCTTACAGTTGAGAAGAGACCATTCAGCCCATTGAGTCTGCATTGACTGTACGACAGAGTATCTTACTCAGGCCCTCCCCATCCCTGTAATACCACACATTTACCATGGCAAATCCATCTTACCTATACATCTTGGGACACAAAGGAACAATTTAGCATGGCCAATCCCTAACCTGCACAGATTTGGACTGTGGAAGAAAACCGGAGACTCAGAGAGGAAACCCACACAGAAATGGGGCAACATGCCAACTCCTCATAGACAATCACCCAATGCCAGATTAGAATGCAAATCCTGGTACTGTGAGGCAGCAGTGCTAACCACTCTCCCACCATACCAACCAGCAATTACGTTCATGGTCACCATCACTGAAACTAGTTCCCAATTTCAAATTAATTGACTTAATGCAGATTTCATGAGCTGCCATGGTGGGATTTGAACCCACTTCCCCAGAACATAAAGTTTATTTATTAGTCCCAAGTAGGCTTACATTCACACTGCAATGATGGTACTGTGAAAATCCTCTAGTTGCCACACTCCGGTGCCTGTTCAGGTACAATGAAGGAGAATTTAGCATGGCCAATTCACCTAATCTGCACATCTTTGTGTGGGTATTCCTCAAAGGACTGTAGGAGAAAAGCGGAGCACCTGAAGGTAACCCATGCAGACATAGGGAGAACATGCAAACTTCACATAGACAGTGACCCAACCTGGAAATCGAACCTGAGTCCCTGGCGCTGTGAGGCAGCAGTGCCAACCACTGACCACCACACTGCCCCCATAGGCTAGGCCTCAGGATTACTAGTTCAGTGGCATTACCACTATGCCATGACCACTATCAATAACTCACCACCATATCCTATTGGCAGAGCTTGAATCTGCTTTGATGGCTGTGGGATGCTTCTAACAGAATTGATAATCGTGAGTTGGTGGACATAGTATATGTGGATCTTCAGAAGATTTTTGCCAAAGTCCCCAACAGGAGGTTAGTTAGAAATAGGATAGGACTGGTTCCACCTTGGAGGATAAGAACAGCAGATACATGGGAAGTGCCCCTCCAAGTTACACCATCCTGACTTGAAAATATATCATGATTCCTTCACTGTCAGTGGGTCAAAATCCTGGAACCCCACCCGCAGCAGCACTGTGGTGTACCTACACCATAGAGACAGCAGCAGTTCAAGAAAGCAGTTCACCCCCACCATCTTAAGCGGTAATGAGGGATAGAAAATAAATGCTGGCTCAGTCAGTGATGCCCATATCCTGTAAGCGAATAAACATATATATACATACAGGAATGGATTAAGCTAAATAACAGAGAATGGGCAGTAGGAATAAACAGGTCATTCACGCTTGGCAGATGTGGTTAGCAGGGTACCTCATGGATCAACACTTGGAACTCCAGCTGTTCACAATATGTATCAATGAGTTGGATGGGAAGACCAAATTTAATATTTCCAAATTTTCAGATAATACAAAGCTAACCAGGAATATCTGTTGTGAGGAAAATGCAAATCAGCTTAGAGAACTTGGACTGACATTGTGAGTTGACAAGAGCATGGCAGATGGTAAAATGTAGAGGAACAGATATGTTGGGTATTTCTCAAATATGAGAGATTAGAGAGTGTAGATGTGTAAAGGGACCATAAATCACTTGTCCATAAATCACTGAGGGTTACCATGCAGATGCAGCAAGCTAATGGAATGTTAATTTTTATTGACAAAGGATTTGAGCAGTGCATATAGAACCTTGGTTAGACTGCACCTGGAATACTTTATGCAGCTTTAGAATAAGGAAAAGTACAACACAGGAACAGGCCCTTCAGCCCTCCAAGCCTGTGCCAATCATGATGCTAAACAAAAAAAAAACCTTCCGTCTTTGCTTGGGCATATTCTATTCTCTTCCTATTCATGTACCCATTCAGATGCCTCTCAAATGTTGCTAACGTACCTGCATCCACCACTCTGGCAGTGTGTTCCAGGCACCCACCACTCTCCTGCACATCGCCCTTAAACTTTCCCCTCCTCACCTCGATCCTGCGTCCCCTTGTAATTGACACTTCCACTCTGGCAATAAGCCTCGGAATATTCATCATGTCTATGCCTCTCATAATTTTGAAGACCTTTATCAGGTCTCCCCTCGGACTATGTGAAAACAATTCCATTTTATTCAACCTCTCCTCATTTTCTCCAAAGCTTCCAAGTCCTTCTAGCAGTGTAGCAAACCAGAACTGCATGCAATATTCCAAATAGGACCTGCCAAGGCAACATGATTTCCCAACTTTTGTACTCAATGCCGCAGCCAATGAACACAAGCATGCCATATGCCTCCTTAAGCACCCTGACCACCTGTGTTGCCACTTTTAGGGAATTGTGGACCTGCATGCCCAGATCTTTCTGTATAAATAACAAAGAACAACACAGCACGGGAAACAGGCCCTTCGGCCCAACGAGCCCGTGCCGCCATCTTAACAATGTGTTTCCCCTCCTCCACTGTATGTTAATGTTCCTAAGAGTTCTGACATTTACAGTAAAATTCACACACAAATTTGATCCTCCAAAATGCATCACCTCACATTTGTCTGGATTAGATCCCATCAGCCATTTCTGTGTCCAAGTCTCCAATCTATCTATATCCTTTTGTGTCCTCTGACAATCCGCTGTACTATCAGCAACTCCACCATCTTCACGTCATCTGCAAACTTACTAATGAGACACCCCAGATTTTCCTTCAGAATATTTATATATACTACAAACAACAGAGGTCTCAGCATCAATCCCTGCAGAACATCACTAGCTACAGATCTCCATTCTGAAAAATTCTCTTCCACCGCTATTGTCTTCTATGACCAAGCCAGTTCTGTATCCATCTAGCCAACCACCCCAAATGTAATGTGATTTTAATTTTTGTACCAGTCTGCCATGTGGGATTTTGTCAAATGCTTTGCTAAAGTCCATATAAACTACATCCATAGCCCTTCCCTAATCAATTATCTTTGTTACCTCTTCAAAAAACTCAATCAAGTTGGTGAACGAGTGCGATTATTTTAGATTCCGCTTAGTTTAGACAGAATATAGACACTGACAGAGCTAAAAGTAGGAAGAGGAATGATAACTTACCCACATGTGAATGCAGTAAGAGAATTATAACAAGTAACAATGATTTTAAGACATATAAGTTAATATTTTAAATGCATTTTGAAGTATTTTACTGTGATTATACCTTTGGCCAACGTACGGTACCAAAAGGTAGAATGAGAAAGATGAATAGTTTAGAGCCAAAGGCCTGGGAACCCATTAGATAGCTCACTCATATTTGGGAGAATCATATGAGGGAGCAACCATGTGAATAGGTTAATTCATAGCCCAGACATAGAGTAGGTATGACCCGGATGCAGGAACACATGTCTATTCAGCTTGGCAGTGAGCCTGTGGAAACCTCCACTTTTACCTTTATGGTAGTATCTGCCATATCCAGGCAACAAGGAAGATTTGTAATGGACAAATGAGAAAGCATTATTGCTGGAAAGTACTTGAGCGAGTGGCTGAAGTATCTGACTAAATTTATATTGATGAATGGACATCAAATGAAATTACTTTTAACTAATGAAGGCCGAGAATCAGATTAAGAAGGTACGCACTTAATGCAGAGACATGTAATCATGTAATTTCGACACCTGCCTGTTTAGCGAGGCTATCGACTTAGGAGCCGCGCAATCGGTTTTAAAATTGTGAGTATTGGTACGCTAATCCAGGAGATCAGGGGTGGACTCCTGATACTGTCTGAACAGCCGAGCGTTTTAGAAACTACGCGTTGTGGGATTAAGACTAGAACATCGGAGGGATGAGAGAAGTTCGGTCTAGGCGATAAAACTTTTAGTCTTAGGTTTTGAAGAGCTGGAAGTATCACTAGGAAATCTTAGCGAGGGTGTTAAGGGATTAATCTTTGTTAGTATTTAGCTGGTAGCTTTTTTCACCAAGACTGGAAATTCTAATTTCGGAAATTCGGGGAAAATCGCTTTTAAAAATCCATTGAAACTGGGTTGATATTCAAAATTGGGAATCAAATATTTAATTACAATCGGACAGAGTAAAGAAAGTGACCAAGGGAGAAATTGTATAGACTATAGCGTCATCTGGTGGGGGCAAATAAGTGTGGCAGCAGAGGCAAATACCTTAAGGTAAGGCCCGACGGTTCTCTTATTCAAGCGATAGTCACAAAAAGTGGCAAATTACTTAGAAAGGTGGTAGAAAAAGGATGCAACCCAGGTGCTTCAGAAATGGAACAAAGATTATGGTGGAGGGGACAGTCCAAAAATAAAAATGAAACGGCCGCTGTAGTTTTGGCACTCACAATGCCTTCAGAAAGAAGCAGAAGATAACATTTTAAAAAAGGAAAGAATAAACAGCCAGTCGTAGCAAAAAATGTCCAAGAGGAACCTAAAAGTATGCCCGAGGGGAGGTTGAGAACGCCAAGTTTGTATCCAACATTCCCAATCGATTCATGTGAGAACGATTAGACTTGGGAAGGAATCCCAAAGAAACTAACAGAGGAAGGTAATGAGAAATTGGAATTGACCGCTAAATTGGCACCAGTACACACTGCACTAAAACAAACAGGGAGAAGACATGCAGTAGTTACAGTTAGCTCACGGGAAGTACCCTTAACAGCGATTGAAAAATAAATGTTCTCAGGTAAACTGGGTCCCTTAAGCAGAAATCACCAAAATTCAGCCTTTTGGGAGAATATAGATGAGTTAAAAGAAATCCATCACATTCCTTTAGGTGACAACAGGTTCTTACTGTGCCTACCCCAGACCAAAGCCGGCATCTCCAAATCATCAGGATTTTAGTAAAGGTAAAGTTAGTGGGGGTGGTGGTAATTGAACCTGGCAGAAATGATATGTTAGTTATTGGGGATTTGGGGATGTTAACAGAGGGATTTAGTCAATGTCTGACCAAAATTATGGACATGGGGATACCGATTGGAAGCGCTTTCCGGTGTTATGGATTGAGCCATGATGTGGGTATGCCGGCATTGGACTGGCGTAAACACAGTAAAAAGTCTGACAACACCAGGTTTTAGTCCAACCGATTTATTTGATAATAGACTCACAAGCTTTCGGGGTTAGCCCCTTCGTCAGGTGAATGGAGAGTTCTGGCCTCAGACAGAGCAAATAAAGCACAGACAGTTTAGAGATTACTGATTAGAATGTGAATCCTTACACCTAACCTGCTGTTCAAGACCGGAAGTGGCTGACAATGTGAGTGGAAGGAGCACTGATCACAGGTTACAGAGATGTGTATTGTCTCCAGACAGTACAGTAAGTGAGGTTTTGCAAACCCGGGCAAGTCACGGGGGTTACAGATAGTGCGACATGAACCCAAGATCCCTGTTGAGACCGTCCTCATGTGTGCGGAACTTGGCTATCAGTCTCTGTTCAGCGACTCTGCGCTGTCGTGTGTCGTGAAGGCCGCCTTGGAGAATGCTTACCCGAAGGTGACCTGAATATATGTGGAAGCAGTTTTGGAAGCCATTGCTGTACCATGTTAATAGACACACGGGCAGCCCTATCTATCACTGATTTAAAACTACCTACAACCAAATAGACTATAGATGGGCGCGGTGGGGGGTGGAGGGCTTACAACTCCATTTTTGAGTGAACCCACTGCATTGGAGATAGAAGGCAGGGAGAACGGGTCCAAATATGGATATATTCCACAGAAGAAAAAAGTATTCTGGGGTTAGATTTTTAGAAGAACTGGACTATAATTGACACCAGAGCAGGTAAAAATCAATTGGCAAGCCTCTTACGAACAAAAGCGATGGGGGTCAGAGAAAAGAATGCAACACCTCCAGAATAGCAGCTTTGCGACCAAACTGGGAAGAAGGAACAATACGGAGAAACAGCTCGAGAGTATCTTCAAGTTTAGGCACAACACAAGCAGGACTGTAAGTGTTTAGATGTCCCTCCAATAACCATGATGTGGAGTTGGACTGGGATCCAATAACAATTCCAGGGACTGCTCACTCTCCATACAGACAGTATCCTCTCAGAGGCGATGGAAGCAGTTAAAAACATCGTTGCAGAGTTTGAAAAGCAGCGGATAGTAACCAAAACATCCTCTAAGACAAATTCACCAGTCTGGCGTGTAAAACAACCCGACAGAAGCTGTTGGTTAACCATCGACTATACCGAACTAAATCGATACGCGACTCGAGAGCACCTTCCAGTGGCAAATCCAGCCAGCATTGGAATTGAATGAACAATATTCACAGTGGTGGATGTAGCTAATCGTTTTTGATCAATCCCTGTAGCTAAGGAATATTGGTACAAGTTTACATTTACAATTGGAAATTGGCAGTACGCTTGGACTCACTTGTCACAAGGATTGCATAACAGTCCAGCCATCTTCCACAATTAATATAGTCCAGATGGTGGAACTTTTGGCTTTGCAGGTACCATCATTTTGCAATACGCAGATACAACACATTGACACATTGTTTAGCTGTTCACAGAGTGATCCAAACAATTCAAGAAGCAGGCTTTAAGCAAAGCTCAGTTGGGATAGAAACAGGTGACATATTTGGTATCTCAGAAACCCTGCAATGCAGAAAGAGGCCATCTGGCCCATCGAGTCTGCACCGACCACGATTCCATCCAGGTCCTACACATTTACCCACTAATCCCTCTAACCTACGCATCTCAGGACACGAAGGGGCAATTTTTTAGCATGGCCAATCAACCTAATGCGCACATCTTCGGACTGTGGAAGGAAACCAGAGCACCTGGAGGAAACCCATGCAGACATGAGGACAATGTGCAAATTCCACACAGAGACCTAAGCCGGGAATCGAGCCCAGGTCCCTGGAGCCGTGAAGCAGCAGTGCTAACCACTGTGCTATCATGCTGCCCATGTCATATCACATGGCACATGTCATATCACAAGATAAGAAAGACATTCCAGGAGACAGAAAGAAAGCCACGCTTTGTGCATAGAGACCATGTACCGTCAAGGGAATGAGACAAGTATTGGGGCTTTTCAATTACTGCAGGAATTTTGTAGAGGATTATGCTGTTATTGGCAAACCACTACAACATTTAATTAAGGGAGGAAGAGCCAGCAATGACAGGATAGAATATGGACAGGAAGAACAGGCTTTCTCTGATTTAAAACAAGCTATGGTAAAGGCACCAGCATTGGGATTGCCAGACATCACCAAACCATCAATTATATCGAACATTTCACATTTTCTGTCAAGAAAATGATGGAATGCAAGCTGCAGTAATGATACAATGGCATGGGGACAAGTTAAGACCAGTGGGATATCACTCAGTTAGGTTCGGTGACAATGGTATGCATTGATGTGTTAGAGCCTTAGCATGTTCATCATGGGCAGTAAATGTATCAGAACCACTCGCCTTGATGGGAAAGATAATACTCCACAGCCCTCACTCAACTGTCCAACTTTTAGTAACTGGGCAATTAAAATAGGTTTCAGATGGTAGATGTCCAAAATGGGAAGCAAATCTTTTGCCAGGAGATAAAGTATATGACACAGTGGCACAGTGGGGTTAGCACTGCTGCCTCACAGCACCAGGGATTTGGGTTTCATTCCTGGCTTGGATCACTGTCTGTGTGAAGATTGCATATTCCCCCCCTGTCTGCATGGGTTTCCTCTGGGTGATCCAGTTTCCTCCCACAGTCCATGGATTCATAGGGCAGGTGGATTGGCTATGCTAAATTACCCTTTAGCGTCAGGAGGACTAGCTAGGGTAAATGTATAGGGATTACGGGAATGGGGTCTGGGTAGGATTGTGATTGGTGCAGTTTTGATGGGCTGAATGGCCTCCTTTTGCAATGTAGGATTCTATGATGATGATTCTGTGATTCTGTAAGCATGTAGTGCTTACAGAATCAGTGATGTCGGAGAAAATTACTATACTGGGAGACAAGGTTATGGTGAAACTCATGACTGACAGGAAGGGTTAGGAATCAGGTGGAAAGGCCCTTTTACTGTATAGTCACTGAACAGACATGTGCCTTAGTTATGAGAAGTATGGTTCATAATGGAGATATTGGACTCAGTTAAAGCTATACCCAAACAAATAGCATGATAGGGATGAGATTGTCCCAGTAAGTAAATAAATAGTCACATCCAGGAAGGCTTGTTCCTAATAATCCAAACGCATGACAGTATGAACAAAATGCAATATTTCCAGGCACGTGTTTCATTCACCACACTAACGTTAACTATTAAAACTCTCCTTAATCTAAACTGCCATCAAAAAAAAGGTGGGTTTTGTGATCAGTAGACTTTTAAATTCAAAGTTTTATTGAATTCAAATTTCACCATCTGCTGTGTTGAGATTTGAACCCGGGTCCCCAGAGCATTTCCCTGGGTCTCTGGATTACTGGTCCAGTGACAACATCACTACACCATTACCACCTCATAGGTGCACAAAACAGACCCTCTCTCCCTCTCTGTATTCTGTTTCCCTTACTGTAGGGATTTTCTTGCCTACGTTAATGTATGTATGTGTTTGTGGGTGGGTTAATGTTGAGGTAACAAGAGTTAGGTGCTACAGGTGATGGAAGGCAGGGACTGACAGGAAGGCTTCAGCATCATTCAGCCTAGTTCTCAACCAGTTCATGAAATTGATGCCAACATTCACAATCAGAGCGGGGAGGGCAAGGGAGTCTTGTTCTAGAGCAAGACATGCACAGGTATGATGATAGCCAAGTTTTGGATGCTGCTTATTAGGAGGTAGTGTAAGGATCTTGACAGATCCTGCAGAGGATTTTACCAAATTCCTAAGAGGGAATCAAGCCCAGGACAAAGGCAGGAGAGTAGGAAGGGCAAAGAATCTGACTGGGGCAAAGCAGTGGGGAAGAAATTAGAAGATCCATGACATCAGGAGTGAAAAGCCTGGGAGGAATAATAGGAAAGGAGATATAAAAAGGACACACGGTGAAGGATTCAGGTCAGGGGTGACACATACATGATGCTTATACATGGTTACATAACAAAATCAGGACAGGTATTCACTGGTAATAGAGAGATAAATACATTTAATACATATCAAATGGATGGACAAATCAATACAGCCACAGAATACGCAATAACACACTTGATACAATAAATTAGTACTTTGTTTTTAACTCAATATGACATTGAGCAAAGTATAAAGTAAGCAGGACTGACTATAATGCTATGGATACATTGATCTACAGACATAACACAGGACAACCGATGGATTGTTGCACTCAGTCGGTTTTCGCAAACACAAAGCACAGAACTGATTTTCACAAGGAGTTATCCCTCCAACGAAATCTTCATCCTTCTTTAGAAGACGTCATTGAGATCTATTGGACTGAATCCTGACCATGTTTAAGCTGTCCAGAACAGCAGTTAGAAACTCAAACAGGATGCTGATCTGCAATACCTAAAGGAGAAGGGTACATGTCATAATGACACAGCTGTGTGCTCCAAGACCGCCACAGCATGAGAGACAAATCCAATGGTTGGGATGGAAGCAAGAGAGCTGATCCTCTCAACTCAAAGGGCTGAATTACAAAGTTTAGTTCAGAGAGACAATCTTAAAGAGGCACGTGATCAAAGGTTCTGCATACTGAATGGTCTCCCAGAGAGAGTGGGGAGACTGAAAACTCGGGGAAAAAAAAATCAGAGACAAAGGTTCACCTTCGTGGGACAAAGGTGGTGGCGGGGGAAATGGTACAGCACTGCAGAAAGATACAATGACATCTGCAAATTCCACTGCCTGCCCCCAAACCACATTTATAAAACTGACATCTATAAAATGCCTTCAACGCTACAAAATATCTCAACATGCTTCAAAAGGTTCCAAAAAAATCTGACACACAGCCACATGAAGAGAAGCCAGATGACAAAAGGCTGAATCAGAGATAGGTTTTAAGGAGGGTGCATTTATTTGCTCTTGTGGGCACACAGTTTAAAAATTAGGTTGCCCTTAAGGTTCAAATGTGGGGAATTATTTTTGTCACTTGTATGGTCCCTTCCCCAGAGAGCAGACTGGAGACTGGATTATTCAATTTATTCAAGACATATTTGAAAGGAAAGGGAGTTAAGGGTTATGGGTGAGGTGGACACAACCCACAACTAAATTTTATTCAACTGCAGGGCAGGCACAAAGACTTGAGTAGCTGTATCCTGAACCTATGTCCACTTTTTTTTATTCTTTAATGGAATGTGGACATGGCTGGTTGGTCCAGCATGTGTTGCACATCTTTAATTGCCCCTTGAAAGCAGTAGCTTGCTTAGCCAGCTTTCAGAGTCAACCACATTGATGTGGGTCTGGAGTCACATATAGGCCAGATGAGGTAAAGGTGCAGATGTCCTTCCCTAAAAGATGCTAGTGAACCAGATGGGTTTTTCTGATAATAGTTTCATGGTCATCACTAGACTTTTAATTCAGATATTGACTGAATTCAATTCCACCAGCTTCTATTATAGAATTTGAACCAGAGTCACCAGAGCCATTCTGGGTCTCTAGATTACTAGTTCAGTAACGATACCACTGCCTTCCCATATTCCAATGTTAAAAGCAGGAATGAGGGGCAGTAAGATGACAAAATTGAGGGAGTACTTTCAGAGCCTGGAGCCTTGGCAGCTGAAGGCATAGCCATCAAAGGCAGAATGATCAGCATCAGGTGTGCCCAAGAGGCCTAATTAGAGGAATGCTGAGATCTTGGAGGGTAATGGAACTGGAGGAGCTTACAGAGACAGTGAGGGGTGAGGTCATGGAGGTTTTCAAAAGCCAGAATAGGAGCCATTATAGGTCACTGAGTACTGGGCTCGTTGCAAGGTAGGATACAGGCTGTCAAGTTTGGGATGACCTCAAGTTCATGGCAGGCATCAACAAAGGACACAGGAGCAGAAAAGGCCATTCAGCCATCGAGTCTGCTCTGCCATTCAATGAGATCATGACTGTTCTGATATAATCCTCAACTCTACTTTGCCACTATTTACACATAAGCCTTGATTCCCTTACTGATTAAAAATGTCTATCTCAACTTTGAACATTCCCAAGGACCCAACCTCTGCAACCCTTTGTGGTAAAGAATTCCACAGATTCACTACCCTCACAGAAGGAACTCCTCATTTATTTTTAAATGGGCAATGCCTTATTCTGAGATTATGCCATCTGGTCCTAGACACTCCCACAAGTGGGGAAATAACCTCTCAGCATCTACCCTGTCAAGCCCCCCAAGTCATATTTATGTCTCAATAAGCTCACCGCATATTTGCTAAACTCCACTGAGTAAAGGACCAAACCATTCAACCTCTCATCAGAAAATTTCCCCAAACACAGAATCAGCCTAGTGAGCATTCCTTGGACTGCTTCCAATGCCAGTTATCTGTCCTTAGATAAAGGAACCAAAATTGTTTAGTATTCCAGGTGTGGTCTATTGCCTTGTACAGTTTTAGCCAGACTTCCCTATTTTTATACTCCATTCTCTTGGAAATAAAGGCCAAAATTCCATTTGCCTTCCCTATTACCTGCTGAACCTATATGCTGACTTTTGTGATTTATGCATGAGGACTCCCAAATCTCTGTGCTGCAGTTTTCTGCAGTCTTTCTCCATTTAAGTAATATTCAGCTCCTCTATTCTACATACCAAAATTCATAACTTCACATTGTCCTGTATTACAATCCATTTGCCAAGTTTTTGGCCTACATACTTAACCTGTCTATATCCCTCTTAGGACTCTGTGTCACTTACCTTCTCATCTATAGTCATACAGATTTTGCAGCACAGAAAGAGGTCCCTTGGCCCATTGTGTCCACGCCAGCATCAAGTAGGTATCTATTCCAGTCCCATTTTCCAGCAGTTGGTCCACAGTCTTGTATGCAATGGCGTTTCAGGTGCTTATTTAAATGCTTCTTAAATGCTACGAGGGTTCCTGACTGCACCACCCTTCAGGCGGTGAGTTCCAAATTCCCACCACCCTCTGGCTGAAAGGGTTTTTGCTCAAATCCCCTTTAAATCTCCTGCTCCTCAACTTAAATCTATATCCCCTGATTATTGACCCCTCAATGAAGGGGAAAATGTTTCTTCCTATCTATATCTCCCAATTTTGTACACCTCCATGGGGTTCCCCCCTCAGCCTTATCTGCTCAAAGGAGAACAACCCTAGCCTAACTGGCCTCTCTTTATAGCTGAAATTCTCTGGCCCAGACAACATCCTGCTGGATCTCCTCTGGACCCTTTCTAGTGCAATCACATCCTTAGCAACAGTACATTCATTTCCCTTGGCCAAATCATTAATAGATGCTGTAAATTACTGTGGCACTCAATTAGTTACAGGCTGCAATCCTGAAAATATCCCTCCTACCCCAACTCTCTGCCTTTTATCAGTTGGTCAGTCCTCAATCTATGCTAATATACAGCCCCCGACACCATGGGCTGGCCAGGAGAACTTGAAATAGGCCTAGTCTAGAAGTAACAATGACACGAAGGAGGGCTTCCACTGCAGTTCTGTTCAGGTTGGGATACAGTCGGGTGAAGTTACAGAGGTAGAAGTGGGTGGTCTTGGTGATGGTGTGAACGTGTGGTAGAAAACACAAGCAGATGGGGTCAGATCTCAGACAGTTGCCAGGTGGAGGAATGGAGTCAACAGCTGGGGGAATGGAGCTTAGAGCAGGGATACTCTGTGGGAGTTTGGGAGTAGGGGTGGGGCTGTTGGGTTGGACAACAATGACTTCAATTTCCAAGAAAATTAAATGCCGCCAAATTTCATTCAGCCAGTATTGATTTTGACTGCACAGTCAAACAGTTTAGAGAGAGCGCAGGAGTAATGAGAAGTGGGGCTGGCTATCGGTTTATTTTTGAAAATTAATGCTGTGCTTTTGGATGATGTTGCCAAGGGGCAGTATATAAATGGGGAACATGATGGGGACAAGGATAGAATGAGGGGGAATGGGGCTGGGGAGAGACACCAGGGGTAATGGTTCAGGAGCAGGAAGAGAAACTATTGCAGGTGATACTCTGGCTATGACTGGATAGATACAGGTGGAACTCCGCAAGTCTCACCCCATTTTGTTGGATGATAGAGGGGCAGTAGAGTATTTTGTGGCCATCAGCATGAGATACAAGAAAGATGAGAAGAAATGGATTCTTCTATTTTATGTGATAACTGTTTTGGTACCCAGCAGGAATAGAAACCTGAGTGGAGGGAGTTCCCACAAAAATGTACATGCATTTGGAAAGCCTCAACACATTCAAAGATTTTTGAGAGGACAGAGGAATGGGATAGGGATTTGTAAGGATGGAGGGGGGTCAAGGGCTTTGAGCAAAACCATGTTAACAGTAGATTTGATGGACAGAAGGACAACACCCGCAACAGAGTGACCTTTAGAAGGTTAGGGAATGTGGAAGCCAAGAACATGTTTGGTAGTCAGCAGTTTAGTAGGAATCACATCTAGAGAGCAAGAGACAGTTCGCATCATCAAGAGGAAAATAGGATGAAAACTTAAGAAAAAAAAGCAAAGGATAATACATGGATGTATTAGTGAGAGGCAACATGGTTTTGTGAAGGGGAGGTCGTGTCTCATGAACTTGATTGAGTTTTTTAAGGAAGTGATAAAGATGATTGAGGGTAGGGCAGTGGATATTGTCTACGTGGACTTCAGTAAGGCCTTTGACAAGATCCTTCATGGCAGACTGGTGCAGAAAGTGAAGTTGCATGGGGTCAGAGGTGAGCTAGCAAGCTGGATACAAAACTGACCTGGTCAAAGAAGACAGAACGTAGCAGTGGAAGAGTGTGATTCTGAATGGAGGGCTGTGACGAGTGTTGTTCCTCAGGGATCAGTGCTGGGACCTTTGCTGTTTGTAACAGATATAAATGATTTGGAGGAAAATGTAATGGATTGATTAGTAAGTTTGTAGATGACACAAAGGTTGGTGGATTTGTGGATAGCGATGAGGACCATCAGAGGATACAGCAGGATATAGATCAGTTGGAGACTTGGATGGAGAGATGGCAGATGGAGTTTAATCTGGAAAATGTGAGGTAATCCATTTTGGAAGGTCTAATACAGATAGGAAATATACAGTAAATGGCAGAACTCTTAAGGGTATTGATAGGCAAAGGGATCTGGGTGAACAGGTACACAGGTCACAGGAAGTGGCAATGCAGGTGAAGAAGGTAGTCAAGAAGGCATACGGCACACTTGCCTTCATTGGCCAGGGCATTGAGTTTAAAAATTCGCAAGTTATGTTGCAGCTTTATAGAACCTTAATTAGGCCAAACTTAGAACAAAGTATTCAATTCTGATTGCCACACTACCAGAAGAATGTGGAGGCTCTGGAGAGGATACAGAAAAGATTTACCAGGACGTTGCCTGGTATGGTGGGCATTGGCTATGAGGAGAGGTTGGAGAAACTTGGTTTGTTCTCACTGGAGCGACGGAGGTTGAGGGGAGGCCTGATAGAAGTCTACAAGATTATGAGTGGCATGGGCAGAGTGGATAGCCAGGAGCTTTTTCCCAGGTGGAAGAGTCAATTACTAGGGGGCATAGGTTTAAGGTGCGAGGGGCAAGGTTTAAAGGAGATGTATGAGGCAGGTTTTTTTATGATGTGGAGATGCTGGCGTTGGACTGGAGTAAACACAGTAAGAAGTCTCACAACACCAGGTTAAAGTCCAACAAGTTTATTTTATAGTAAACCCACTAGCTTTTGGGGTTTGTCCCTTCGTCAGGTTTTTTGTTAAACACAGAGTTTAGTGAGTGTCTGGAACTCATTGCCGGGGGAGGTAGTGGAAGCGGATACAGTGGTGACTTTTAAGAGGCATCTTGACAAGTACATGAATAGGATGGGAATAGAGGAATATGGTCCCCAGAAGGGTAGGGGGTTTCAGTTAAATTGGGCAGCATGGTCGGTGGAGGGCCAAAGGGCCTGTTCCTGTGCTGTAATTTTCTTTGTTCTTTGATAAAGGTTGGTGTAATTCAAAGGAAGTGTGCATGATGAGTGAGGGGAACAGGACAAAGCAGCACAGGCAGCTGAACAGATAGTCTCAACCGTTGCAATAAAAAAAACACAAACTCCTCTGAGGCCAAGGTGTAAGAAACAAGGGTAGACAGTTTATGAGATACACTTGTGATGAAGAGACAACAGGTATTATTTATACGATCGTAAATAACCTATGATCAGCGAACAATTTTGGCAACAACACACAGGATTCAATTCTGCATCCCATGACCCAGATAAATTTGATGACAAATTGTTAAGTTGGTGGTCTGCCAGGGACATTCAAATCTAGCTCCCTTTGACACAGTGGAAACAAAAGGAGCCCTGATGGTGCAGCAGGGTGTGATTTAGCTATGTAAACACTGTGATCAATAACAGGGGTCTGTGTGCAGAGAGGACATCTCAGTGAGAAACCTATTGCAATACTCAGGTAGAGGGAACAGAACAAGAATTTCAAAAGAGAGACGTGAACATAAGAACTAGTAGCAGGAGCAGGCCATTTAGCCCCTTGAGCCCGCACCGCCATTTAATACGACCATGACTAATCTCATCTCAGCCTCATCGACAGTTTTCTGTCTACTCACCATAACCCTTCATCCCACTACTAATTGAAAACCTATTTCCCCCTTAAATTTGTTTCATGTTCCAGCATACACTGCACTCTAAGATAGAGAATTCTACAGATTTACGGACAGCCCTTTCAGTGAAGTAATTCCTCCTCATTTTGATTTTAAATTTACCATAGCCTAGCCTAAAACTGTGACCTTTTCTTCTGGAATGTCCAAGAGGAAACATCCTCTCTATATCTATCCTATCAATCCTCTTTAGCATTGTATATTCCTCAATTAGATCTCCGCTCATTCTTTAAAACTCTAGAGAGTGTAGGTCTAAGCCTCTCAATCACTTTTCATTAGGCAAGTCCTTTGTCTCTGGAATCAATTTAGTGAACGTTCTCTGAACTGCCTCCATGTAATGCTGTCCTCAAGTAAGTGAACCAAAACTGTCAGTATCCTGATGTGGTCTCACCATAGCCCTATACAGCAATAGCACTTCCCTATTTTTAAACTCTATTCCATTAGGAATAAATGCCAAAATGCCACTTGCTCTCCTCATTACCGGCTGTACCTGCATGCTAACTTTGTGATTTATGCACAACGATGCTCAGATCCTCCTGCACTGAAGCATTTTGAAGTTCCTCTCCATATATATAATAAATTGTATTTTTCGTCCACTGACGAAATTGGATAATCTCACACTTATCCAAGTTAAATTCTGGCCCACTCACCTGACCTATCCATATTCATTGTAAAAGGACGGAAGGATTGAAGGATGGATCAAGATACCACAGGAGAAGATACCATAGGAACGAAGAGAGAAAGACAAACCAAGTAGTGATTAATAGGCAAGTGCAAACCACTGCCTCAGTGCTTTGGCCAAAAGCATAATCAAGTGGGGATACTTTTTTGATGGAAAAGCCATCACCCCTCCACAGGATCAGAAAATCCCACCAGTGCAGGAGACCATTCAGCCCACTGAGTCTGCTACAATTCTCCAAAACTGCATCATAGCTAGGACCACTCCCCTCCACCCTATCCACATAACCCCATGCATTTACCATGGTTAATCCACCAAACTTGCACATCTTTGGACTGTGGGAGGAAAACAGAATACCCAGAGGAAGCCCATGCGGAGAACATGCAAACTTCACATAGACAGTTAACCCAAGACCGGAATCGAACCTGAGTCTCTGGCGTTGTGAGGCAGCAGTGCTAACAACTGTGTCACCCTGCTGCCCTCAATCACTACTTAATCATGGTCATGACATCAATGGGATTAACCACACTGGCATCACAGCTGGCAAAGCCCTTATTTACAAGCATGAATACATAAGTATGCAGGGCAATATTGAGAAGGGCTGCAGGGATAATTTAGGTGGAAGACGAGCCTGGAATGACAGGAAAGCAGGAAGGATGAAAACTTTGGGGTTGAGGGCAGAACACCCAGGGATGGACAGAAAAGGAGGAGGCAGGATGATGGGGTTGGTAAAGAGCAAAAAAGGGAATGATGAGCAAGCAATGTGACAGCTAAAACACAAATGCCAGTGGATATGGGGATGCCATGTTTGGAAGACAGTGCCAAACTGATGTCCAAGTATTGGGACTGGGTGAAAGGCAAGCAGCAATACTCCCATGCATCCACACATCTTGGAAACTAAGGGGCAATTCAACATGACCAATCCATATACTCTGCACATGTTTGGCTACTAAGGTGCAATTTATAACGACCACTCCACCCAACCTGCACACCTTTGGACTGTGGGAGGAAACCGGAGAATCCGGTGGAAACCCATACAGTCATGGGGAGAACATGCAAACTCCACACAGTCACCCAAGGTCAGAATTGAACCCAGGTCCCTGACGCTGTGAGGCAGCAGTGCTAACCACTGAACCACCGTGCTGCCCTCAAACAATGCGCCCAACATGGGCCTGAACAGCCTCGATCCTCAGGGGCTCCAGGAGGATGCCCATGATTATAACCATAATTACTTCATAATTTCCCATTACTGGGAAAGTTCCTGAAGCATCAGGAACACAGTGAAGTATTGAAACACTGTGCAACTTACTGCAGAGGCAAAAAGTCTGCACAAACAGCAATTGGCACATTTCAACACAGTGCAGTTGGTATCTTCTCTTCAGCATGCTTTGTTTGATGCTGCAATAGGTATTTGAAGCTTTTAAATCTCTTTTTACACACAGCGCACTGAAAAGCTTTCTCGCCTGTGTGAATTTGCTGATGCTGCGTCAAGTTACTGGATGTGTAAAATCTTTTCTTGCACACTGAACACTCAAACGGCTTTTCTCCAGTGTGAATTTTTGAATGTTTGTTCAAATTGCTCGAAGTGTGAAACCTCTTGCTGCACACGGTGCACTCGAACCTCTTCTCGCCTGTGTGAATGCGCCGGTGCTCGATCAAGTAGCCCGATCGGTAAAATCGCTTCCTGCACACTGTGCACTCAAATGGTTTCTCTCCAGTGTGAATCTTCTGGTGCTGCGTTAAGAGGCTGGATGTGTAGAATCGTTTCGTGCACACTGCGCACTCAAATGGTTTCTCCACAGCGTGAATGTGCTGATGCTGGATTAAGTTGCTGGACGTGTGAAATCGCTTTTCGCAAATGGTGCACTCGAATGGTTTCTCACCTGTGTGGATTCGTTGATGTTTGTTCAAGTCGCAAGAGCGGTAAAACTTTTTGGCGCAAATGGCACATTCAAATGGCTTCTCTCCAGTGTGAATTTTCTGATGCTGGATCAAGTTACTGGATGTGTGAAATCGCTTTGTGCACACAGTACATTCAAATGGCTTCTCACCTGTGTGAAATCGTTGATGTTTTGTCACCTCACTGGAGGTAAAAAAGCGCATTGCGCACACGATGCACTCAAATGGCTTGTCACCAGTGTGAACGCGCAGGTGAGTGTCCAGCAGACTGGGCCAGCGGAATCCCTTCCCACACACTCTGCACTGAAGGGCATCCCCTCCCCGATTCCCAGATGCTGGCTGACGGGCTCCGACAGATGTTGGGGATTCAGCCCTGTTATTACTGAACATTTTGCTTTCATTCTTAATTTCCATCTTGATTCTTCGCTCCCAGGTGCATGAGCTCAGTCGGTCTAGCAAAGAACAACAGAACAAAGCAGTCAACTGACTGGCAGTTCACCAATGCAAAGAGAATGAGAAAAGATCCATCAGGGAACATGGCTACAAAGATCGAAGCTTTCAGATAACACAAAAATCAGTGGAGTTGCAGATAGTGAAGAGGATTGTCAGAGGATACAGCAAGATATAGACTGGTTGGAGACTTCGGCAGAGAAATAGCAGATGGAGTTTAGTCCAGACAAATATGAGATAATGCATTTTGGAAGGTCCAATACATGGAGGAGTTATATGGTAAATCGTAGAACCTTTAGAAATGTTGACAGGCAGACAGATCTGGGTGTAGATGTCCACCAATCACAAAGTGGCAGTGCAGGTGTATAAGGTAGTCAAGAAGGCAAATGACATGTTTGCCTTCATTGGTCAGGGCACTGAGTATAAAAATTGGCAGGTCATGCTGCAGCTGTACAGAACCTTTGATAGGCCTCATTTGAAATATTGTATACAATTCTGGTTGCCATACTATCAGAAGGATGAGGATATTTTAGAGGGGGTACAGAAGAGGTTTACCAGGATTTGCCTAGTCGGGGGGGTATTAGCTATGAGGAGAGTTTGGAGAAATTCAGCTTGTTCTCACTGGAACCACAGAGGTCGAGGGGCCACCTGATAGAGGTTTACAAGCTTATGAATGGCATGGACAAAGCGGATAGTCAGATGCTCTTTCCTAGGGTATAAAAGTCAAGTGCTAGAGGACATAAGCTTACGTGCATGGGAAAAGTTTGGAGGAGGACTTTTACAGAGAAGGTGATGAGTGTCTAGAACACGCTGCCTGGAGATGCAGTGGGAGCAGGTACAATAGCAGCAATTAAAGGGCATCTAGATGAATACATAATTAGGATGGGAATGGAAGGATACAGACTCCGAAAGTGCATACAGTTTTAGTTTAGACAGGCATCACGATTGATACAGGCTTAGAGGGCCAAACGGCCTGTTCCTGTGCTGTATTGTTCATTGAACAAAGCAAGTGCTGATAAAGGGACATCTAGACTTGGAATGTTGGCTCTACTCATTTCACAGAGGTTGTCAGACCAGCTGAGATTTTCCAGCATTTTTCTGTTTCGGATTCCAACATCTGCAGTATTTTGTATTTATCTGTACTGTTCTTTGGACACTGCTGCTAACTTTAAGAGTCAGAGTTACAAATATTTCACCATTAAACTGTTTTCTCCCAGAATCTAGTGACATACTGTTGCTATAGCATACAGGTCCTGGGAATCCCAGTCCCTGTCCAGGGAATCCCAGTCCCCACACAGCACAGATCGTGCAGGTTACTGTCCCTGTACGGTACAGTTTGATACAGTTGGATTGAGCAAATTACAGGGACTACGAGCTGACAAACTCCAGAGTCTTGAAATAGTTGGTTAGTGAGATAGTTGATACATGAATTTTGGAAAATTAAAACTAATGTAAGGTTGCATTAGATTGGAAAATAGCAAATGCAACTCCTTTGTTCTAAAAGAGAATAAGACAGAAAAGTGGGAACCCAAAAGTCAGTTAGCCTAATATCAATCATAGGGAAAATGCTAGAAGCCACTAAAGATGTTACAGTGAGGCACTTGGAAAATTAATGGCAATCAAGCAAGGTCAATATAATTTTGAGAAAGGAATATCATGTTTAACCAGTATAACTGAAATTCTTTGAAGTCACATGTGCTGTGAATAAATAGGAGCCATTGGATGTACTGTACTTTCTAGAAGATATTTGATAAGATGCCACATCAAAGGTTATTGCAGAAATAAAAAGCTTATGATGTAGGAGTTAACATGATGGCACAGCCATTAGGAAATAGAGTGCATGTACAAACGGGTCTTTTTCTAGTGGGCAAGGTGCAATAAATGGTGTGCTACAGGGATCAGTACTGGGACCTCAATTTTTACATTTTATATAAATGACTTGGATAGATGGACTGAAGGGATGGGTGCTAAATTTGCTGACAACACAAAGAGCTTGAAAGAGAATAGAAAGGACAAAGAGACACAACTAGGTTATCTGAGTGGGCAAAAGATTGGCAAATGGAGCATAATATGAAAATGTAAATTTTGACAGGAGGAATAAAAAAAAAGCTAATCCTCGCAATGGTGGAAGATTGCAGATCTTTGAAGTGAGGTACATGAATTACAACAGGTAATATAGCAAATGGGAAAGCTAACAATGTGATAATTTGAGGGGAATTGGAAGGGTCAGTTGCACAGGGCATTGAGACCATATCTGGAGTATTGGCCTCCTTACTTAAGAAAATAAGTAAATGCATTAGCAATTCAAAGAACATTTACTAGACAAATATCAGGAATGGGAGGATTCTCTTAGGTTTCTAACCACCAGAGCTTGAAAGAGCAAAAGACAAATTGATCTAAAGCATACTTCTGATCTGAAGCGTACTGCAGGGTGGATGTTTCCTCCAAAAATCTAGAGCTGGGGGCCATCCGTTTAAGATGGAGATCAGGAGTATTTTTTTCTCCTCTCAGGGGCTAGTGAGTCTTTGGAAGTCTCTTCCTCAAAAGGAAGTGAATGCAGAATTGTTGAATATTTTTAGTGAATTCAGAATCCCGATAGTGCAAAAGGAGACTATTCAGTCCATCGAGCCCACGCTGACAACAATCGCACCCAGGGACCCCACATATTTATCCTGCTGACCCCCCCTGACACTAAGGGTCAACTTAGCACACCCAATAAATCAATCCAAACCATGCATTTGAGTGTGGGGGCAACCACAGCACCCACAGGAAACTCACATAGACACAGGGAAAATGTGCAAACTCCACACAGATAGTCACCTAAAGCCAGAATTGAACTCAGGTCCCTGACACTGTGAGGCAGTAGTGTGCTATGGAGTCACCAATAAGGCAGAACCAGATAAATACTTGATTAATAAAGGGGGTGAAATGTTATAGCTGAAAAGTTATCCAAGTAACCAGGAATGTGAGGTTGAGATAACAATTTGATCAGCCATGATCTTATTAAATGGGGGAAGCAGACTAACCGAGAGGCCTATTCCTGTTCCTATGTTAGTTAGGCTGCATATTGGATGGTGGCTGCTCTACCCACATTGACCCGCGCTCCTGGAGCCACCCTATCCAAACAGCAGGACTCTGCGCATGCGTGCCCCCGGCCTCCCCGATACCCATTCGGATGGAGCGCCTACACTGGGAATGGAGGTGCTATTCCCTGAGAGGACGCTGTCCGGGCTTTCTGAGCCCGAGTGAATCCTACAAGGGCAGCAGCTAAGGCGAAACACGGACTCACCCCACGGCCAAAGGGAGCCTCCGTGATCCTTGTTTGGCCCCGCTTCCGGTCGTCAACAGCCGCCGCAGGTGGACTGCAACAAGATGGCGGTGCGGCTCACGAGGGATGACAGGCGGGAGGGCGGAGGCGGGCCGGGGGCTGCGGCAGAGGCATGCGAGGGCGGGGCCAGGACGTGGGGTGGGCGTAGCCTTTGGCGTCCTTTAGAGCTAGGGGGCGTGGCTATATTACGTCACGGTCACAGGTTGCTCTTTGCGTCACGTGCGGCCAGGGGGCGGGCTTCAGGTTGGGCCAAACGCTCCCGGCCCGATCTCGGCGCCGGCGGGTCTGAGCGGCAGGAACGGTCCGGTATGAAACTGGCGAGCACCGGTCCGGCTGCATGGTGCCGCGGTGTCGCCCTCTCGTTATTCACGGAGCCCCGGTTGTCGCTCTTGAAGCGGAGGCCTGAGTTAAAATCAGAGCTGGCGCCAGCTGCGCAGCCATTTTGAGGCGATCGTGTCGGCTGGTATTGGCGTATGACGGTGCGATTTTAACACGTCAACGCGCCGGAAATACCCATTCTTCAGTAAGACGGGTCGCCATTGGTCCAGAAGGTCAGGCCAGTTTGGGGGCAGCTTACTCCAAGTGGACTGCTGATTGGGCAGTGTTGAGGTTGGCCTGGTTCTGCACTGGAGGCCTGTGCAGAGTCTGCTCCAATTGTCTCAAGTATCCTCCCCATCTTCCCCACTGTTGCACTGATTGTTCCAGCCTCAAGGCTCCAGATGGGGGCAGTTTTGGGAACCTTAATTTGGCTGCATGAGGAGGAAGAAGAGGACCAGCAGCGGCGCCGTCATCTCCAGGAGGAGCAGCAAAGACTGCGGCTGGAACAGGAGCAGCTGCAGCGGAAGCTGGCTGCCCAGCGGCGGGCAGCTGGGCCACAGCGCCGATCACACACGAAGGAGACAACACGGAGGAGGCTTTACCCAGCAAACAGGGTCTATCGGCCTCGAGTCACTTTCCTGGAGCTTCCTGAGGAGGAATGCCTGAGAAGGCTGCGCTTTTCCAAGCAGGCAATCAGTGACCTGTGCAACCTCCTCCAACAAGACTTAATGCCAGCTGGCCCCGGTGGCCATGCTTTGCCGGTGGCAGTAAAAGTCACAACCGCTCTTAATTTCTTTGCCTCGGGCTCCTTTCAGGGTGCCACTGGTGACATTTCCCACATCAGCCAGTCTGCAGTGCACAAGTGTATCAAACAGGTCACCAATGCCCTCTTTGCCCGAGCGAATGACTACATCTGTTTCCCAATGGATGCCAGAAGCCAGGATGACAGAGCAGCGGGCTTTGCCGCAGTAGCTGGCTTCCCTCGTGTGCAAGGGATCATAGACTGCACGCACATCGCCATCAAGGCCCCTGACAATCAGCCAGCAGCCTTCAACAGGAAGGGCTATTATTCCATCAACGTGCAGTTGGTCACTGATCACCAACACAGAATCATGCAGGTCTGTGCCCGATTTCCAGGCAGCTGTCATGATGCCTTCATTCTGCATCAGTCAACTATTCCCCCGCTGTTCCACTCCTGCCAGAACTTCAAAGGCTGGCTGATAGGTGACAAGGATTACCCCCTCCACACGTGGCTTATGACCCCCTTCCCCAGTCCCAAGACTCCAGCTGAATTGAGATATAACAAGAGCCATGGGACCACCAGGAGGGTAATCAAGCGTACCATCGGACTCCTCAAGCAACGCTTCCGCTGCCTAGACAGGTCAGGGGGCCCCTTGCAATATAGCCCACAAAGAGTCTCCCGCATTGTGGTGGTCTGCTGCATTCTGCACAACCTTGCCATGCAAAGGGGACTGCACTTGGAAGAGGAAATACCTGAAGTCCTGTCGTCATCCGATGAAGAACACTTAGACGATAGCGAAGAAGGAATGGAAGGAGATGAAAGTCAGCAGCTTATAGCCAGAGATGTCCGGAATCAACTAATCACCCAATGCTTTGGTTGATGCACTTGTTCTTACCTGAGTAACAGATCTCTGTACTTCCAATTCCAGTCAGTTCATCTTTCAACTTCTGAGCCAAGGATTAGATATATGCTGCCAGACATGGCAGCTTCAGTGCCTGTTCTGAAATCAAACAGCAAACAAATTTGCTAAGTTTAAAATGGCTAACACAATAAAAGCCTTGATGTTATTTCTCCTTCCCCTTGTCAACAGGCAGTGCTTTCCTTAAATGTATTTGAAATTATCTGACTGTTCCTACGAACAACTTGTTCAGGGGCTTTCTGCATCAGAGATGGCGGAAGGCCTTATAGCTTGATGCCTGGCTGCATTTCTCATTTGCTGCCAGGATAGTTTGGTGCACCACAGGCCTTGCTTGAGTGGCTGCTGAGCGAGCAGATGCTGCTTTTGTCACGATAAGGTGACATTCCACTGTTCCTGGAGTTGGGTTTTGTTGCTATCATGTAGCCCACTAGCCTTTCCAAAGTGGGTTGCATGAGCTTGTATCTGAGCTCTAGGAGATGACCTGAGCCTTTGATGGCAACATCTTCTGTCTGGACATCAGACTATTTGGGTATAGAATTGCCTATGCTTCCAGAGTGGCGTGATAGGCTTCTTGGCAATTGTATGCATGGATTCAGAAAACTTATCTTTTTACAAGCCATAATATTGTCAGTGGAATTCAGAGCCGAGCTTTCTCACTGGCAAGGATACTGGCTACCCCAGTACCCGCAGTGGCTACCCCACAGTTTCCAGTCCCTGATCCTGATCAATTTTTTTAATTGTTCAAGGAATGTGGGTGTCGCTGACTGGCTCAACATTTATTGTGCATCCTGAATTGCCCTCGAGTTGAGTGGCTAGGCTGTTTCAGGTGGCATTTTAGAGTTAGCCACGTTGCTGGAGTCATATGTAGATTCCAAAGCAGGTGGAGTTTTTTGATAGTATTAGATTTTTTTATTCCAGATTTTCACTGAATTGAAATTCCACCAGCTGTCAGTGTGGGATTTGAGCCTGTCACCAGATGGCATAGTGGCAACGCTGGTTAGCACCGCTCCCTCACAATGCCAGGGATCGATTCAATTCCAGCCTTGGGTGACTGTCTGTGTGGAATTTGCATGTTCTCCTTATATCTGCGTGCATTTCCACCAGGTGCTCCAGTTTCCTCCTACACTCCAAAGATATGTAGGTTAAGTTGATTGACCATGCTAAATTGCCCCTTAGTTTGGGAAATTAACTGGGTAAATGTGTTGGATTAGGGGGATTGTCATTGGTGCAGGCGCAACAGGCCAAATGGCCTCTCCTGCACAGTAGGGACTTTACGATTCTTCTATGATTCTGTGACGCATTGTGTCTCTGGATTACTACAGCAGTCACAACACCACTATGTCATTGTCTTCCCACTTCCCAATGTAGGTTTCTCTCTCTCTGCATCATTCAGAGTTCCAGTCCCTACTCATTCCTCTTAAGAGGTAAAGTTGCACTCACCTCCAGAGTTGAAACCATTCCAGATCTCCGGTTTCATAATGAGGCAGGGTTAGTTCCTAAACTCATAGTCAAAGATCCACTGGGGAAAAAAAAAGGTGTCATAATACAACTGAATTCCATATTGTCTTAGATTGAATCCAAAATAAAAATTTTCATGACAAATAAGCCAGTTAACCTAGGTGTATGAAGCAAGAGCTCATAAACTTAATTTGGGAAAATAGTCAAAATGTATGGCAGTAAACAACAGTCAGAAATGTTCAAGGGACTTAAAATTTTTGGCAAAAATACATTGCATTAGAAATCAGAAGCTCCGTGAGAAAGATCCATCTGGGGCTATAAGGGAGATTCTTAATATTAGATTTAAAGAAGAGGCTTATAATGTTGTCAACAATAAGTCCCATTTTTGGGACAGTTTTAGAAATAAGCAAAATGTTGATAAAATGGGAAAATTAGAAAATGAGAGTAAACTAGCCAGGAATATAAAAAAATGATGCTAAGAGCTGTTGCAAGTAAAAGGGGGAAGAATAGTTCCATTCCTCAGATTGGAGGATTTATCAAAATGAGGAAATAGCAAAGTTGTTGAACAATATTTTTGTCTATTCTCACAGTAGAAGACAACTTGCATATCAAAGATGGAGAGTAATTTGGAGGTACGGACAGTGCAGAACATAGTGATTAATATGCACAGAAAATAACTTGAGGGACCAAAGCAAAAATCCCTAGGACCTGAAGGCCTAAGCCTCAGGATCACAAAAAAGCTGCAAAGATAGCACATGCACTGGTTATGCACTTGTCCCTGCAAGAATAGAAGTTAAGAAGTCTAACACCACTTTTCAAGTAAGGAGGCAGAGAGATAAAAACAGGGCACTGCAGGCCAGCAAACCGGACATAAATTGTTGGGGAAAATTGCAGAATTTATTATTTAAAACAATATGTAAGATAAGGGCCAATAGAGTCAGGGGGATGTAATGTAGGAACAGGTTAGCTTATGCACTTTGGTAGGAAGAATAAAGGAACTGAATATTATTTAAATGGAGAAAGATTGCAGAAAGCTGCGCACACGGAGGGATTTGGCAGTCTAAACAGCTGGCATGCAAGTTCAACAGGTAATAGGGGAAGGTAAATTGGAATGTTGGCCTTTATTTTGAAGGGAATGGAGATAAAAAATAGGGAAATCATGCTAAAACCAAGCACAAGTTAGACCACATCTGGAATATTATGAACAGTTTTGTTCGCCTTATCTAAGGAAAATATATTAGCATTGGAGGCAGTCCAGAGAAAATTCATTTGGTTGATCCAGGATATATAGAGACTTTTTTATGAGGAGAGGTTAAGTTGGCTGGGCCTGTACTCAATGGAGTTCAGAAGAATGATGTGGCTTTATTGAGATGTATAGGACTCTCAGAGGGCTTGACAGGGTAGATGTTAAGAGGTTGCTTGCCCTTGTGGGAGAGTAGGACAAGTGGGTATAATCTCTGAGTAAGGGGTCACCCATTTAAGACAGATGAGGAATTTCCTCTCTCAAAGAGTAGTGACTGGAATTCTTTACTGCAGAGAGCTGTAGAGGCTGGGTTGTTAAATATGTTCAAGATTGATAGATTTTGAATCAGTAAGGAATCCAGGGTTATGGGGATAAGGCAGGAATGTGAACTTGAGGATTATCAGATCAGTCATGATCTCATTGAACAGCGGAGAAGACTCGAAAGTCTGAATGGCCTACTTCTGTCCCCTTGTCTTATCGTCTTGTGTTAAAATGTAAACATAGGTGGATGTTCGGTTAATGGTCAGGAAGAAGAGGGTAGGGATAAATGGGGCTGTTTCTATTTGGCAGGCTGTGACTAGAGGAGTGCCTCAAGAGTCAGCAGTGAGACCTTAACAATTTACAAATAATACCAATGACTTAAATATAAAAAAGCCTGAGCATTTGGTAAATCGGTTCCCGCACAGGATAACTTGCTTGTTGTTGCTGTACCCTGTTCCAGGCGCTAACCCTGTTTCGTATACGTGATTGCACATCCTGCGTTTCAGTTTATCATGTTTCCACTCTCTGGACTCTGGGTTCTACACACAGCACCCTGGTTTTTAACTGTATACCCTGGTGCCCAAATCACAACATTGTTCCACACACACTGTTGTAATTTTACACTCAACCTTCTTGTTCCACAGCTTATACAGTGTGCAAGATAGGAGTATCAGGGAAGGGGGTGGGGAGGTCTGGCACTGTGCCCAGGGGGCGTCTCACACTGTGCCTGGGGGGAGTTTCATGTGTAGCCCAGGGAAGGGGGGAGTAGGGGGTGGAGAGTCTCACACTATACACTTGGGGAGACTCAATTTTTTAAAATCTTTCACTTTCTGTACATTATGTATATGTTAAGCATCTTTTTAAAACATTTATAAAAAAATTAACCCACCCAAAGAATGTGTGCTGCCTCTACTCACTGCAGCTAGACCAAAAAATAAGTGCACAAATAAGGGCAAAATAATCACCCATCATCGGTGCAAGTGACGGAAATTAGGGTGAGATTACAGCTTAGATTGCAATACCAGCAGCTTTCCAAACCTGACTTGGAGGCTCAAAGTTGGTGCTCTTTCAGCACGCATGTGCATATGCCAGGACTTCGATTTTTGTCCTGTTGTGCAAGTGCTAGTAAATCTTTTCCGCACTCTTTCTAATATAATAATATCCTTTCTATAATAGGGTGACCAGCACTATACACAGTATTCCAAGTGTGGATTATTTTCCAAATGTCGCTGGATTCCGGGGAAGTGCCGGAAGATTGGAAAATGGCTAATGTTACGCTGTTGTTTAAGAAGGGTAGCAGGCAAAAGGCAGGGAATTATAGACCGGTTAGTTTAACGTCTGTTGTAGGTAAAATGTTAGAATCCGTCATCAAGGAGGAAATAGCGAGGCATCTTGAGGGGAATTGCTTGATAGAGCAGACGCAGCACGGTTTCGTTAAGGGGAAGTCGTGTCTGACGAATTTATTGGAGTTCTATGAGGATGTGTCTAGGGCGGTGGATAGAGGAGAGCCAGTGGATGTGGTGTTTCTTGATTTTCAGAAGGCGTTTGACAAGGTGCCTCACAAGAGGTTATTACAGAAGGTCAGGGGGCATGGAGTTGGGGGTAGGGTGTTAGCGTGGATAGAGGATTGGCTGTCAAATAGGAGGCAGAGAGTGGGGGTCAATGGGTGCTATTCGGATTGGCGATTGGTGACTAGTGGAGTGCCCCAGGGGTCGGTGCTGGGGCCTCAGCTATTTACCATTTATATAGATGATCTGGAGGAGGGAACCGAGTGTATGGTGTCAAAATTTGCTGATGACACCAAGATTGGTGGAACGGCAAATTGTGCGGAGGGTGTGGAGAGTCTGCAGAAGGATCTAGATAGGCTGGGCGAATGGGCCAGGAACTGGCAAATGGAATTTAATGTTGGCAAGTGCGAGGTGGTCCACTTTGGTAGGAATAATGGTAGGAAGGACTATTACTTACGTGGCAAAAAACTGCAGCAGGCGACGGTGCAGAGGGACCTCGGGTCCTTGTGCATGAGTCGCAAAAACCCAGCCTGCAGGTGCAGCAGGTGGTCAGGAAGGCGAATGGGATGCTGGCCTTCATAGCGAGGGGGATTGAATATAAAAGTAGGGAGGTCTTGCTGCAGCTGTATAGGGCACTGGTGAGGCTGCAGCTGGAGTTCTGTGTGCAGTTTTGGTCGCCGCACTTACGCAAGGATATTTTGGCCTTGGAGGGAGTGCAGAGGAGGTTTACTAGGCTGATACCGGAGTTGAGGGGGTTGAGCTATGAGGAGAGGCTGAATAAACTAGGCTTGTACTCGTTAGAGTTTAGAAGAATGAGGGGAGATCTCATTGAGACATATAAGATGATGAATGGGATGGATAGGATAGAGGTGGAGAGGCTCTTCCCGCTCAGAAAGGACAGTAGGACTACGGGGCACAGCCTCAAGATAAAGGGGGGGGGACAGTTTAGAACGGAGTTGAGGAGGAACTTCTTCACTCAAAGGGTGGTGAATCTCTGGAATTCTCTGCCCGTTGAAGTGGTGGAGGCTGCCTCGCTAAATATTTTGAAGACGCGGGTTGATGGGTTTTTGATAAGCGAGGGGATTAAGGGTTATGGGGAGAGGGCGGGAATGTGGAACTGAGCCATGACAGATCAGCCATGATCTTATTGAATGGCGGGGCAGTCTCGAAGGGCTAGATGGCCTACTCCTGCTCCTATTTCTTATGTTCTTACCAATGTCTTGCACAACTTCAACAAAACATCCCAACTCCTGTATTCAGTGTTCTGACCAATGAAACCAGGCTTGCTGAATGCCTTCTTCACCACTCTGTCCACCTGTGACTCCACTTTCAAGGAGCTATGGACTTGTACCTCTAGATCTCTTTGTTCTGTAACTCTCCCCAGTGCTCTACCATTAACTGAGTAAGTCCTACCCTTAATCTACCAAAATGCATCACCTGGCATTTATCTAAATTAACTCCATCTGCCATTCGTCAGCCCACTGGTCCAATTGATCAAGGTCCAGTTGCAGTCGGAGATAACTTACTTTACTGTTCACTTGGTGTCATCTGCAAACGTACTAACCATGCCTCCTATATTCTCATCCAAATCATTAATATAAATGACGTAACAGTGGATCCAAAACCGATCCCTGAGGCACACCACTGGTCACGGGCCTCCAGTTTGAATCTATGAATCTATGATTCTACATGGACAAAGTGTGTCCAAAATTATGAGGGACATAGCTAGTGTAGATAAGGTGGACCTTTTTCCCTTCATAGAGGAGTCAAGGTGAGAGTGCAGAATGTAGGTGTTACAGTCATAATTAGGATGTAGAGAAAGATCAACTTAATGTGAGGTAAGTCCATTCAAAAGTGTGACAGCAGCAGGAAGAAACTATTCTTGAGTTGGTTGGTATGCGACCTCAGACTTCTCCCGAAGGAAGAAGGTAGAAGAGAGAATGTCCGAATGCGTGAGGTCTTTAATTATGCTGGCTGCTTTGCCGAGGCAGTGGGAAGTGTAGACAGAATCAATGGATGAGAGGCTGGTTTGCGTGATGCATTGGGCTACGTTTGCGACCTTTTGTAATTCCTTGCGGTCTTGGGCAGAGCAGGAGCACAGTCATAGCTGTATAAGGAGTACAGCAAGAGGGCTTGAGGAGGAATGCAGTGGCATTGGAGGCAGTTCAGAGGAGGTTCACCAGATTGATTCTGGGAATGAAAGGGTTAATGTATGAGGAGGGATTAAACAATTTGATCTTATACTCGCTGGAGTTTAGAAGGATGAGAGGGGATCTGATAGAGGTACATAAAATGTTAAAAGATTGTTAAGTAAATGTAGACCAAATGTTTCCCCTTGCAGGGCAATCTAGAACAAATCTGTGACCCCTTGCTCCGGATCCTCCCACCAATGGCAACAGCTGTCCCCATCCATTCTGTCCAAACCTTTTATCCTTCTCTTCCCCAAGGAAACCAGTCACCTGGAGGTGAAAGTGGCTGCTTGTGTTCGAAGCAGATATTTGCTTATTTTGTGTATCAAATTCTCAAAGTGCACTGATATATATTCTGAAACCATTTTCATTGCATGACAGTTGACAAGGAATGCATTGATACATCCGCGTTTCTGTGCAATTTCCTTTCTCAGAGAACAGTGGAAGCTAGGCTATTGAATATATTCAAGGCAGGGCTGGATAGCATCTTAAGTAAAAGAAAATATTGGATAAACTCAGCAAATCTGACAGGATGAGTGGAGAGAGGAACAGAGTCTATATGACTCTTCTACAGAGTTTAAAAAGGATAGAAATATGATCAATTCTATTCTTGGAGAGAGGGGTGGAGCAGCATGGAAAATCAGTGATAGGCCAGAGTTAAGAAGATTTCATGGACATTAAGGGAGTGTTAATGGTGTGATTTGGGACTGAAGAGGCTCATGGAGGCAAAGATAGGAAAGCAGAATGGGGTAATAGGAGAATAAGGTCAAAGTTTATTTATTAGTCATAAGTAAGGCTTACATTAACACTGCAATGAAGTTACTGTGAAATTCCCCTGGTCATCACAGTCTGGCACCTGTTCGGGTCAATGCATCTAACTGTGCAGTTTTGGTCCCTGTATTTGTGAAAGGATATATTGGCCTTGGAGGGAGTACAGAGAAGGTTCACCAGGCTGATATCGGAGATAAGGGGGTTAACTTATGAAGAGGTATTGAATAGACTGGGTCTGTACTTGTTAGAGTTTAGAAGGCTGAGGGGGAATCTTATAGAGACTTACAAGATAATGAAGGGGCTAGATAGGGTAGAGGTAGAGATTTTCTTCCCACTTAGAAAGGATAGCAGAACTAGAGGGCACAGCCTCAAAATAAAGGGGGGCAGTTTAGAACGGAGTTGAGGAGGAACTTCTTCACTCAAAGGGTGGTGAATCTCTGGAATTCTCTGCCCATTGAAGTGGTGGAGGCTACCTTGTTGAATATATTTAAGTCATGGGTGGATAGATTTCTGATAGACAAGGGAATTAAGGGTTATGGGGAGAAAGCAGGAAAGTGGAACTGATCCACTTCAAATCAGCCATGATCTTATTGAATGGCGGGGCAGGCTCGAAGGGCTAGACGGCCTACTCCTGCTCCTATTTCTTATGTTCTTGTGTTCTTATAATACATAAGAACATAAGAAATAGGAGCAGGAGTAGACCATCCAGCCCCCCGAGCCTGCTCCGCCATTCAATAAGATCATGGCTGATCTGTCGTGTCTCAGTTCCACATTCCCGCCCTCTCCCCATAACCCTTAATCCCCTCGCTTATCAAAAACCTATCAACCCGCGTCTTAAAAATATTTAGCGAGGCAGCCTCCACCACTTCAACGGGCAGAGATTTCCAGAGATTCACCACCCTTTGAGTGAAGAAGTTCCTCCTCAACTCCGTTCTAAACCGCCCCCCCTTTATCTTGAGGCTGTGCCCCGTAGTCCTACTGTCCTTTCTGAGCGGGAAGAGCCTCTCCACCTCTATCCTATCCATCCCATTCATCATCTTATATGTCTCAATGATAGCTCCCCTCATTCTTCTAAACTCTAACGAGTACAAGCCTAGTTTATTCAGCCTCTCCTCATAGCTCAACCCCCTCAACTCCGGTATCAGCCTAGTAAACCTCCTCTGCACTCCCTCCAAGGCCAAAATATCCTTGCGTAAGTGCGGTGACCAAAACTGCACACAGAACTCCAGCTGCAGCCTCACCAGTGCCCTATACAGCTGCAGCAAGACCTCCCTACTTTTATATTCAATCCCCCTCGCTATGAAGGCCAGCATCCCATTCGCCTTCCTGACCACCTGCTACACCTGCAGGCTGGGTTTTTGCAACTCATGCACAAGGACCCCGAGGTCCCTCTGCACCGTCGCCTGCTGCAGTTTTTTGCCACGTAAGTAATAGTCCTTCCTACCATTATTCCTACCAAAGTGGACCACCTCGCACTTGCCAACATTAAATTCCATTTGCCAGTTCCTGACTCATTCGCCCAGCCTATCTAGATCCTTCTGCAGACTCTCCACACCCTCCGCACAATTTGCAGTTCCACCAATCTTGGTGTCATCAGCAAATTTTGACACCATACACTTGGTTCCCTCCTCCAGATCATCTATATAAATGGTAAATAGCTGAGGCCCCAGCACCGACCCCTGGGGCACTCCACTAGTCACCAACCGCCAATCCGAATAGCACCCATTGACCCCCACTCTCTGCCTCCTATTTGACAGCCAATCCTCTATCCACGCTAACACCCTACCCCCAACTCCATGCCCCCTGACCTTCTGTAATAACCTCTTGTGAGGCACTTTGTCAAACGCCTTCTGAAAATCAAGAAACACCACATCCACCGGCTCTCCTCTATCCACCGCCCTAGACACGTCCTCGTAGAACTCCAATAAATTCGTCAGACACGACTTCCCCTTAACGAAACCGTGCTGCATCTGCTCTGTCAAACAATGGTGCTCTATCAATACACAGTGGGGATAGATTTAAGGTAAGGAGCAGAAGATTTCAAGTGGACTTGAGGATTAACATTTTCACCCAGAAGAGTGTTGGAATCTGAAACTCACTGCCCAAAAGTGTTGTAGTGGCAGGAATCAAGTTCTCACATGATTTCTTGCCTCTTGCTATCTTACCCGCAACGGATACCTGGCGCATTCAGTCTCATGCCCATTTCCAGCATGAGGCTGAATAAATTCTTTAAATTCATTTTAAATATCATTTAAATAAGATTAGCAAGCTGGAATGGTACTATCCGGGCTCACTTGCTGATGTGACCTTGCCAGGGAGGTTCTCTGCAATGAGGATCATGTCTGGTCCCCAAAGGTAATGGCCTCACTGGCCATTGAAACCCTCTGGGAGCTTGGGGGCAAGGGAGTGCCCCTTGGACTGTGCCAGCCTGGGATTGGGCAGTGCCAAGGAGGCAGGGCAATTGAACAGGGCATGAGTGCCACTCTGCACAGCGATCAGCAAGGGGAGGGAGGGGGATGGCTGCCACTCTGTACAGTCATCAGTAGGGAGGAGGAGGGACAGGACTGCTGTGCACTCTGCACAACAACCAATGGGGGAGGGAGAGGGGATGACAATTAGTCTGGCTGAAAGAGAGTGCAGCATGCGATCATTCCAGGCTGGGGGCATGGGATCGGGAGGGGAATGGCGATCATTCCAACCAGGGTGAATTGCCCCACCCACTCCTCCTACAGATGGAAATTAGGTCCATGGATTTTTATTTTGCATGAAGTGCATAAGATTTGGCTTGTGGCCTTGCCAAAAAAATGGATCTGAAACTCATTTTTCCCTGCCCATTCTGAACTTTGAATTTTTTTGGTAAGATTGTACCCACTGACTCTATGACTCCAATGACTGGATCCTCTCCCTCCCACTGCAAGTTCCTTCCCAGCCCTGAGTGGATGTCCTGAATCCTGACACTGAGCAGGCAAAACAGCGTTCTGGACTCTCATTCTTTTATGCAGGGAACAGTAAATCCATCTCAATGCACTTTTTCCGACTATTGCAACATGCATTTTTTTCCCCCGTTTGAATATCTTCTGGTATTATGGTGCCATGGCCAATCTGCTCATCCACCCTGCCCTCATAGTTTTTGTTCACACAGGTTGCAAGCCCTCAAACCTATTTTGGCATTTGCAAAGACTGAATCTCCTCTACTCAATCTGTTCAGTCCCTTTGCCTGCTTCACTCATGGCTCCACTCATCTATCACTGCTGACCAAACAGACAAACCTATTCTGTGGGGGGTGGGGGGGCGTGGGTAGTGATTCTGTACAAAGTGTTCATCTATCTCTCGCCTTCCCTGCTGCTGTGCAGTGCCTGCATTTCAACTTCCAATTCAATAATCCTGATTCAGGATTCCTCCATCTGTTTACACTTTCTGTAGAGATGTCTGGCTGGGATCATGTTGGTGAAATAACTCCACCAAATTTAGATATATTTACAATCGTTAGTAATACTCAGACAGGTACTTCCCAGTAGAGAGTATCCACCCTCAGTGCCACTAACCCAGACCGTCCATATTTTATACTTCTGCATGGCTCTTGGATTGGACAACATTAACTGCCTCAATCAGGGAGCTCATTTTCTAATAGGTCAGCAAAGTGACATGGTGGTTAGTACTGCTATCTCACAGCACTGGGGATCTGGGTTCAATTCTGGCCTTGGCTGTCTGTCTGTGGAGTTTGCATGTTCTCCCCATGTTTGTGTGGGTTTGGGTGTTCTGGTTTCCTCCCACAATCGAAAGATGTACAGGTTAGGTTGATTGGCCATGCTAAATTGCCCCTTAGCATCAGGAAGATTAGCAGGGTAGATATGCGGTGTAACGGGGATCAGGTCAGGGTGGGATTATTATCAGTGCAGGCTCGATAGACCAAATGGCATCCTTCTGCATTGGAGGGATTCTATAAAAAGTTCACCTCGTGCACCTTGTTAAAGTCATTACAGTTGGTGACCAGGAGCAGGTACATTCCACTGCTGCAACACTACACCTGTAGTGCTGCTGTTGCTTATGTTATTCACTTAATTACTTTTTAAATTGACTTGGAAAGCTTCCTATGTATACTACGAGTTATTGTACTTATAAAATTCTAGTACCACCTGAATTACGTGTTCTATGTTTTTAATTTCCTTACTGTCTTATCAGATACTTATCAACCAGCTGCTTCTACTGCACACATGTAACAAAACATTAGACAAAAAGAGCACCTCCTCTTTCCAAATCCCTGCTCACTATACTTCTATCAGCTCACTTTGTTTTCAATCTGCACTCCATTTGCAGAGCTGTAAACTTGTGTATCTATAGTCTTTCCTGGTGACACTACAGAAATTAATCTTCCAACAGGCACATTATTGCCCTAAAGACTCAGCAATGAGTTGAAGAACCTCAGGCTATGATGTTCCACCTCTATCTTCACCTTTTTTTGATATTACAAATACTTCTTTTCCTTTATGAAAACCCTCTTCCCCCTTCCCCACTGGGCTGTCATTTGTTCTTATGTTTTGCTATAAATTTGTTGTAAGCTCTCCTAGCTCCCATTAATCATTGTTCCAGCTTTATCACCTCCTTTTATACAATATCTAACACATTTTCCCTTCATTTTAATCCTGTAGTAGAGACATACAGACTCAAAACATTCATTTTGTTCTCTCACCCTACACGTTGCCAGACCTGCTGAATTTACCCAACCTTCTCTGTTCTTGTAGCATGTAGCTTCAGCCTTATCTTTTACACTGATGTGTTGACTCCTCCATCACTGAGGATGAGGATATTTGTGGAGACTCCTCCTCTAGTGAGTTGTTTAATTGTCCACCACCATTCATGTCTGGCTGTGGCAGAACTGCAGAGCTTAGATCCATTAAGGATCACAGTGATAATTTGTGTATGGAACTGAGGATTTGATTTGATTTGATTTATTGTTGTCACGTATATTGGTTTATTATTGTCACATGGGATACAGTAAAAAATAATGAAGATATGATGACATAGGTAGGGTCCTAAATGTTTGTGTCAGTGTTCATCTGTGACGGAGACAACGCAGGTATAAAAATCAGAGAGAATGTTTATGATATCATTAAATAAATTAACATAGACTAAAAGGAGATTCTGAGTAGTCTGGCAGGCTTAAGAGAAGATAAATCTCGAGGGCTGAATGAAATGTATCCCAACCTGTTGAGTGAGGTAGGGGAGGAATTAGGAGGGGTGCTGGCAATAACTTACAATTCCTCTCTGGCCGCAGGAGAGGTGCTGGAGGCCTGGAGGACAATCAATGTGGTAGCATTATTCAAGAAGGGAGGAAGCGATAAACCAGAAAGCTGCAGGCCAGTTAGTCTAACTTCAGTAATGAGGAAAATGTTGGAAGCAATTCCAAGAGATTGGGTCAATCTGCATTTGGAGAGTCAGTTATTAATCAGAACAGTTGGTGTGGTTTTATTAAGGGGCGATCACATCTGACCAACTTGATTGAATTGTAGTCGATGTGGGTACAATTTTGCCTTCAAGGAGGTGACCAGGTGTGTAGATGAGGGCAATGCATTTGACAGAGTCTACAAAATGCATTTGACTGAGGATACAAAATTGGCTCCTTGACAGAAGCCAGTGGATGGTTGTAAAGAGTTGTTTTTCAGCAGTGTGCCTCAGGAATCAGTGCTGGGTCCTCTGTTATTTGTCATTTATATTAATGGTTTGGCTGAGAATATAGGAGGCAAGGTTAGTAAGTTTGCAGATGACACCAAGATTGGTGGCATAGTGGCCAGTGAAGAAAGTTATCTCCGATTGCAAATGGATCTTGATTAATTAGACCAGTGGGCTGAAGAATAGCAGATGGAGTTTAATTTAGATAAATGTGAGGTGATGCATTTTGGTAGTTTGAACCAGGACAGGACTTACTTAGTTAATGGTAGGGCATCGGGGAGAGTTACAGAACAAAGAGCTCTAGGAGTACATGTTCATAACTCCTTGAAAGTGGAGTCACAGGTGAACAGAGTGGTGAAGAAGGCATTCAGCATCTTGGTTTCATTGGTCAGAACATTGAATACAGGAGTTGGCACATTTTGTTGAAATTGTACAAGGCATTGGTAAGGCCACACTTGGAAAACTATGTGCGATTCTGGTCACCCTGTTATAGAAAGAGTATTATTAAACTAGAAAGAATGCAGTAAAGATTTATTAGGATGTTGCTGGGACTTGATGGTTTGAGTTTTAAGAAGAGACTGGATAGACTGGGACTTTTTTCTCTGGAGCATAGAAGGCTGAGGGGTGATCTTATAGACATCTATAAAATAATGAGGGGCACAGATCAGCTAGATAGTCAATATCTTTTCCCAAAGGTAGGGGAGTCTAAAACTAGAGGGCATAGATTTAAGGTGAGTGGGGAGAGATCCAAACGTGTCCAGAGGAGCAACTTTTTCACACAAAAGGTGGTGAGTGTCTGGAACAAACTGCCAGAGATAGTAGTCGATGTGGGTACAATTTTGCCTTTTAAAAAACATTTAATCAGTTACATGGGTAAGATTGGTATAGAGGGATACAAGCCAAATGCAAGCAATTGGGATTAGATTAGGGATTTAAAAGAAGGGTGGTATGGACAAGTTCCATGCTGTAAACCTCTACGACTCTATGACTTTACTTGAACTTCAGCTAGGCTTTTGGTAAGGCCCCTATGGGAGACTGATAACACAATAAGAACCCATGGGATCCAAGGATATTTGTCAAATTGGGTCCAGAATTGGCTGAGTGGCAGAAAGCAGAGGGTGATTGTTGAGGGATGTTATTCTGACTGGAAGCCTATGTCCAATGGGGTCCCACAGTGATCAACCAATGTTCGAGCTCTTGCTGTTCGTGGTTTACATCAATGATTTAGAGTTGAAAGTAGGAGACTTGATCGATAAGCTCACAATGATATGAAAATTGATGGTTTGGAGAATCGAAAGATATCTTTAGGTTACAGGAGGATATAGATGGGCTGAATAGTGGCAAATGGAATTCAATCTGGGCAAGTTTGAGGTGTTGCATTTGGGACAAACAAGACAAGGGAATACATGATAAATGGTAGGTTCCTGGGAAGCACTGAGGATTAGAGGAACTTTGGTGTGCTTGTACACTGCTCCTTTGAGGTAATAGGTAAGGTGAATAAAGTGTTGGATAGTCTGGGGTTGTTTTCCTTGGAGCAGAGAAGACTGAGGGAGGCATGATTAAGATATATAAAATTATGAGGAGCTTAGCTAGAGTAAACAGGAAGGTACTTTTCCCCTTGGTGGAGAGATCAATGACCAAAGGACACAGATTTAAGGGAAGGAGCAGGAAGTTTAGAGGGCATCTGAGGAAAACTTTGTCACCCAAAGACCGGTGGGAGTCTGGAATCCACTGCCCGAAAAGGTAGCGGAAGTAGTGACCCTTATAACATTTAGATGTGCACTTGCGGTGCCAAGGCATATAAGGCTATGGACCAAGTGTTGGAAGATGGGATTATCCACGTTAAACTCCATCTGCCACATTTTGGCTCACTTACCTAACCGATTTAAATCTATTTGTTATTTCTTATTTCCTCATTGCAACATACCTATTTTAATGTCATCTGCAAATTTGGCTTTAGTATCTTCAATCCCTGCATCCAAGTCACTAATATAGACTTTAAATATTTGGGGCTTGAGGTCTATTATTTATAATGCTGGATACTATCCTATGCCTTTGCTTTGACTCCCTCTTCATCAAATCCTATTTCCAACACCAAGTCAAAACAAAAGCCCCTTCCCCACCCCCTCCTCACTTAATTGCTGAAGCCCCCTTAACCCTATTGTAGAGCTGAAGCCTCTACTCTATCCTGGCCCCACCCTCAGCAGCTCTTGTGCACACCAGGTTTCCTGCCTTGTATCAGACAAAATCTCAGACATTAAAATAGGGCCACACAGGGAATAGATTTGGGAAACATTGCTGTATCTTCATAACTGGATATTCCTTTCTGTCAATTTGTGAATGAACTTCTCAGTCTCCAAACTACATGGATATCCTTGTCTGTGTTCCTCCTGGAACTTTTTAAACAAATATCATTCTCAGTACCAACGCCAATAACTGAATATCCTTCTTTAGGCAGAATTTAACCAGCACATCTGCCCAAGGTTCATATGATTGCACCTCAAGTCCCTCAGCCTTTCCTCATAAGACCTTTCCACCATACCAGGTAACATCCTGGTAAATCTCCTCTGCACCCTTTCCAATGCCTCCACATCTTTCTTATAATGCGGTGACCAGAACTGTACGCAATACTCCAAGTGCGGCCGCACCAGAGTTTTGTACAGTTGCAACATGACCTCGCGGTTCCGAAATTCAATCCCTTCACCAGTAATAGCTAACACACTGTACGCCTTCTTAACCACCTTATCAACCTGGGTGTCAACTTTCAGGGATCTATGCACATGTACACCGAGATCTCTCTGCTCGTCGACACTACCAAGAGTCCTTCCATTAGCCCTATATTCTGTACTCCGGCTACTCTCACCGAAGTGAATCACCTCACACTTTTCCGCATTAAACTCCATTTGCTACCTCTCAGCCCAGCTCTGCAGCTTATGGGTTTGAATTTATGGGGCATTGGCACCAGTATTGGGGCAGATGGGACCTGTTCAGATGGGATGGTCTTAGTCTGAACTGTGCTGGGACCAGAGTCCTGGTGAATCGTATAACTAGGACTGTAGATAGGGCTTTAAACTAATTTGGGGGGGGGGGGGGGGGCACGGGCGGGAGGGTGCAGGGATGGGGGGAATTACAATATCTAAAGTAAAAGAGAGGGTACGGGTGGTACGGGTGCAGGAAAATGTTGAGGATGTCCCAATAATAAAGGGAGTAAGGGGCATGAGAAAGGTTGGTAGCGTTCCTTCAAATAAGGTCCAGATAAAGGCTGGTATAAAGACACTTTACCTGAATGAACGAAGCATTCAGAACAAAGTGAATGAGCTGGTGGCGCAGATCAGCACAAATGGGTATGATCTGGTGGCCATTATGGAAACGTGGTTGCAGGGTAACAGGGACTGGGAGTTGAACGTCCATGGGTATCAAGTGTTTAGGAAGGATAGATGGGAGGAAAAAGGCTGGGGGGGGGTTAGCTCTGTTGATTAAGGATAATATCAGGGCAGTAGTAAGGGAAGATATAGGCTCCAAAGAGCAAAACGTGGAATCATTGTGGGTGGAGATAAGGAATAGTAAGGGGAGGAAGATGCTGGTGGGTGTGGTCTATAGGCCCCCAAATAATAACTTAGCAGTGGGGTGGGCTATAAACAAGCAAATAAATGATGCGTGCAGAAATGGAACGGCAATAATTATGGGGGATTTTAATCTGCATATTGATTGGTTGACCCAAGTCGGATGTGGTGGGCTTGAGGAAGAGTTCTTGGAATGCTGTCGGGATAGTTTCCTTGCACAGTGTGTGACGGAACCTACGAGGGAGCGAGCTATCTTAGATCTGGTGTTGTGTAACGAGGCAGGAAGAATTAGGGATTTTATTGTGAGGGATCCTCTTGGGACGAGCAATCATTGTATGGTTGAGTTTTTGATGCAGATGGAGGATGAAAAAGTAGGGTCCCGAACTTGTGTCCTCTGTTTGAACAGAGGGGAGTACGATAGGATGAGAGAGTAATTGGCAAATGTAGATTGGGGGCGCAGATTGGTTGGTAGGACGGCTGAGGAACAGTGGAGGATTTTTAAGGAGATCTTTTTCGGTGCTCAGCAGAAATATATTCCGATGGTAAAGAAGGAATGTAGGAGAAGGGATAACCAGCCGTGGTAATCGAAGGAAATAAAGGAGAGTATTAAATTAAAAGATGATGCGTTCAGAATGGCTAAAAGTAGTGGGCGATTAGAAGATTGGGAAAGGTTTAAAAATCAACAAAGAATGACTAAGAAGTTGATAAAGAAAGGAAGGATAGACTATGAAGCTAAACTAGCACTAAATATAAAAAAGGACAGTAAGAGTTTTTACAAATATATAAAGAGGAGGAGGCTGGCTAGAGTGAATGTTGGACCCTTAGAGGATGAGAGGGGGGATTTAGTGGTGGGAGATGAGGAAATGGCTGAGGCCTTAAATAGGTTTTTTGCCTCGGTCTTCACGGAGGAGGACGCGAATAGTTTGCCGGATATTAAAGATAGAAGGATGGTAGGAGTTGAGGGCCTGAATGCGATTACTGTCACAAGAGAGGTAGTGCTTGATAGACTAATGGGACTGAAGGTGGACAAGTCCCCAGGACCAGATGGAATGTATCCCAGGGTTCTGAAGGAAATGGCAGAGGTGATAGTGGATGCCTTAGTGGTTATTTACCAAAATTCACTGGATTCCGGGGAAGTGCCGGAAGATTGGAAAACGGCTAATGTTATGCCGCTGTTTAGAAAAGGTAGCAGACAAAAGGCAGGGAATTATAGGGCGGTTAGTTTAATGTTTGTAGTTGGAAAAATGCTTGAATCCACCATCAAAGAAGAAATAGCGAGGCACCTAGAAAGGAATGGTTTGATAGAGCAGACGCAGCATGGATTCGTTAAGGGGAAGTCGTGTTTGACAAATTTATTGGATTTCTATGAGGATGTGACTAGTGCGGTAGACAGAGGGGAACCGGTGGATGTGGTGTTTCTCGATTTTCAAAAGGCATTTGATAAGGTGCCGCACAAAAGGTTGCTACAGAAGGTTAGGGTGCATGGAATTGGGGGTAAGGCGTTAGCGTGGATAGAGGATTGGTTGTCTAATAGGAAGCAGAGAGTTGGTATCAATGGGTCCTATTCTGAATGGCGGTTGGTGACTAGTGGAGTGCTGCAGGGATTGGTGCTGGGGCCTCAGCTATTTACCATTTATATAGATGATCTGGAGGAGGGGGCTGAGTGTAGGGTGACAAAATTTGCTGATGACACGAAGATGAGTGGTAAAGCAAATTGCGTGGAGGGTGTGGAAAGTCTGCAGAGGGATCTGGATAGGCTGAGCGAGTGACCTGGTGGATGGAGTACAATGTCAGCAAGTGTGAAGTTATCCACTTTGGCAGAAATAATAGTAGGAGGGATTACTATTTAAAGGGTGAAAAGCTGCAGCATGCTACGGTGCAGAGGGACCTGGGGGTCCTTGTGCATGAGTCGCAAAAACCCAGTCTGCAGGTGCAGCAGGCGATCAAGAAGGCGAATGGAATGTTGGCCTTTATAGCGAGGGGGATAGAATATAAAAGTAGGGAGGTCTTGCTGCAACTGTACAGGGTACTGGTGAGGCCGCAGCTGAAGTACTGTGTGCAGTTTTGGTCGCTGCACTTGCGCAAGGATATTTTGGCCTTGGAGGGAGTGCAGAGGAGGTTCACTAGGCTGATACCGGAGATGAGGGGGTTGGACTGTGAAGACACAGAGAGAACGTGCAAAGACACACACATGTCACCCAAGCACAGAATCAAACCTGGCTCCTGGGTGCTGAGAGGAAGTAGTGTTAACGACTCTGCCGCCTTTAATATATAAACATATACTGAAAAAGGCGCTGCATCTAATTAAAATATAATGCATACAATTACAATCAGTATTATTGGATTTCCAAATACATTCAAATAAAATGCACACAAGATAAAGGCACATAGAGTGGTGGACAGTTCAGAGAGGGAGAGCAATGGGGGGGACATGTTAACATGAATTGATGATTGGCTGATGGAGAGGAAGCAGGGAGTATGAAACAATTGGATATTATTTAACTGGTTTTCAATGCATGATTATTCTCTACACTTAGATTAACAAAGTCTTAAGTCAACATTGTGCACATGAACTTGTCGTGGGCTCCCCCAGGGTGAAAAGGTGATTCTAGCCCTCGGGGGAGAGGGATATAGCCAGGCAATGCCCTATCAGTGCCCCCGGCACAGATTGGAGCTGGTTCCTGGCTCTTGGAGTTTCTGCCTCACCAGAACAATGGTGCAAAGACCAAGCCCTCTGTTTTATCTGTCAGTTAAAGTCACAAGATCTGGAGAGAAAACTGGCCAGGAGGGCTGGAGCGTTCCACATGGTTTTCTCACCAGCATGGACACTCTGTCAGATTCTTGTAAGATTCCATCCATAGTTGTAGTCAAATCTGTTTTCTGATGGGGTTGTGGGGAGAGCCAGCTTCAGGGGATTGGGCAGACCCATCACTGCTACAAATCCCCCTCATCGATTCCCCCTCCGAGCTGACCATCCAGCTCAGGCTGCACCAACCATCATTTAATTCAGCAAAGGGACCTTTATATTCATGTGTTCACAAATGGACCCTGGCTTCAGGTAATGGCCTCCTCTGTCTTTTGCATTTGCCGGACATCTGGATGAATTGTTAATGACTTGGAATGTACTGTCTGAAAGAGTGATGGGTTCAGATTCTTAACAGGAACTTTAAAGAGAATTGGGTAAAGACTTGAAAAGGAGGTACCTATTGGAGCATGGGGAAAGGTCCTGGTAGGATCAATAGGAAACCTCTTTTCAAAGAGACTATAGACTCAGAGTCATTTCACTCTCAGAACTTGGTTTTCAGAAGGAGTTTGGGGATAAGGTTTTTTTTCTTCATTCGTTGATGGGGTGTGGGTGCCACTGACTGAGCCACCATTTACTGCCCACCCCTAATTGCCCTTGAGTTGAATAGACCATTTCAGAAGGCATTTAAGAGTCAACCACATTGCTGTGGGTCTGGAGTCACATGTCAGCCAGCCCAGGTAAGGACAGCAGATTTCCTTCTGTAAAGGATATTGGTGAACCAGATGGGTTTTTACAACAATCGACAATGGTTTCATGGTCATCATCAGACTTTTAATTCCAGATTTGGATTTGAAACACATTCCCAAACTATTACCCTGGGTCTCTAGATTACTAGTCATGCAACAATGCCACTATACAACCACCTTCCCACAAGGTGACAGAATTACAGGGTTAAGTAGGTCAAGGATGGCTACTTGCAAAACCAGGGTGATTGCAGCATATTTTGAATGGATAGTTGTGTGGAGGAAAATTAGATATGTTGGCAATTTGCAGGTATTTGCAGGGACTCACATGTCTGCAACGCTATCGATAAGCAGTGCTCCAATCTGATCAATTGCACTGTTCCACTTGCGTGTCTGAGTGTCACACTGAGGGTCTTATCTTGTCACCTTATCTGAGACATGTTAATAGCATGTTTTCATCTCACACCAATTCAGTCTAAACTCAGATTTCACATTTACTGTAAAATTGTTAATATATTTTCTGTTCAATATCTGATTCAATACATTTTGTGATATAAACAGTGTGGGATTGAAAAGAGTTAACTGAACCCTCTTTGTTTAGTGACTGTAATTGATGTATGTCTCCATGGGTGCTGATTGTATCACTCAGGACTTTCTCTTGGCAATAAAGAATGGATTTCTGTCAATGTAGTTTCCAGTATTGGAGCGAGTGTCACCTTGGGCACAGCAAACAAATGGATCTGAATCTGAGAAAAGTGGCTGCAAATGTTACAAGCGAGATTGGACATTTTTGTTTTCGAGATGAGTTTAAATTTCTAGAACTGCTTCGGGACATACAGCTTGTCTACTATCCCCTGTTGGCTATTATTGGTGTTCCTGGTGAGTGTCTATATCCAGTTCTATTTCTATGTTAAAAATTTAATAGCTATGTTGCGGTTCCTGACATGCTTTACCTCGCATTTTGCAGTTCCTCATGACTCACAAATTATCAATGACAAGGTGCTGACTTCCTGTTATTTACTTTCTTATCCTCACTGTTGTTATGTCTTGCTGCAGTTATGCAGAGTCTTGGAATGTAGTGTGCAGTTTTGTTCTCCCTATCTGAGAAAAGATGTTCTTGCTTTAGAAGGAATGCAGAGAAAGTTTACCAGATGATTTCTGGGATGGCACGACTTATGTACAAGGAAATATTGAGTCAGTTAGGATTGTATTCACTGGAGTTTAGAAGAATGAGGGGAGATCTCCCAGAAACATATAAAATTCTAGACTAGACAGGTTGAATGCAGAAAAGATGTTCCCAATAGTGGGCGAGTCCAAAACTCGGGGTCACAGTCTAAGGATACGGGGCAAACCATTTAGGACGGAGGTGAGAAGAAATTTCTTCACCCAGAGAGTGGTGAGCCTGTGGAATTCGGTACAACAGAAAGCAGTTGTGGCCAAAATATTGCATGTTTTCAAGAAGCATTTAGATGAAGCTCTAGGGACTAAAGGGATCAAAGGTTATAGAAGGGAAGTGGGAACAGGCTGAATAGGCACCATGACCATAATGTCTGGCAGAGCAGGCTTGAATGGCTGAATGGTCTCCTCCTGCTCCCATGTTTCTATGCCTGTGTTACATCACTCTCTGAGTTATTAGTTGGACCATGCCTCTTCAACACAATTTCAGTTCTTCCATTTGAAACCATTAGGAGGAACTGTGAGTTGATCAATTGGTACATCTCTCAGACATGTTCCTGGTGTTGTGACATGGGACTGGGATTCCACTCTCTGCTCTGCATTGTTAAATCAGTTAGAAATGACTTCACTTGTGTTACAAATTAGTGGCAGCTCACTGAGAGAATTGAGACACAGTGCCATAGCAGGGTGAGTGATATAATAGGATTAGAAAGTTGCTTTCTCTCAGGAAGATAGAAGGAAAACAAAGAAATAAAACTCTGGTCTGAACAGGTCTCGTTTAATTTAAAATGGAACAGCAGTAAATGGGGAAAGAAGAATACTGTTTTTCTCTGTGTAGGGGATCATGGGCAGGTACACAGTATAGGCAGCACTGCATCGAGCACCCATGATACACTCATCCCATTATTGAGTTCCATTGACTGCATATGAGCTAAATGTCAGGCATGTTGATGGTGGCTAACACAATTCCACCCATTTGAATATGATGTCCAATGCAGCATTTATTGCCCTTGTGACGGTAGTGCTGAGTTGCATTCTGAAGCACCAACAGTCTGCACTGAATAGGAACACCCAGAGTGCTGTTAGGGAGGGACTTGCAGGATTTTGATCCAATGGGAGGGTAACATAATTCTGGGTAATTCAGGATGGTGTGTCACATGCTGGTGCTCCTGTGTGTCTGTGTCCTTGGATTGCTTGCTGGATTTAGAATGTGCTATTGCAGCAGGCTTACTGAGTTGCTGCAATTCATCTTTGAATGTTTAAGATGCTGGATGTCATGTCCTCACATCCTAAAGTGTGGTTTCCAGATTCATAAGTCTGTTCCAAATCTCTTCTGCATGTAGTGGGACACAAGAGCAAGACTTTTATAATCAGTTGTTCTGACAACTAGTCTGTCGACAGGGGCTTACAGCTTGAGGGACGTGCCCTAGGCATGGCTGACCAAGAGTCTCTTCTGTTCTTACCGCAAGCCATTGGCATGATGGAAGAATTTTCCAGGTTAATACGCAACGTGTTTGGCTAGGTTATGAATGCACTTTCCCTGGAGATCAAGAAGTCTTACAACACCAAGTTAAAATCCAACAGGTTTATTTAGATTCATGAGCTTTCGGAGCACTGCTTCTTCCCACTGCCTTGGAAAAACAGCCAGCATAATTAAGGACCCCACACACCCAGGACATTCTCTCTTTAAATTCTTCTTCTGTTGTGAAAAAGACACAAAAGTCTGAAGTCACGTACCAACATGCTCAAGAACAGCTTCTTCCCTGCTGCTATCAGACTTTTGAATGGACCTATCTCATATTAAGTTGATCTTTCTCTACACCCTAGCTGTGACTGTAATACTACGTGCTGCACTCTCTCCTTTCTTTCTCTATGAATGCTATACTTTGTCTGTATAGCACGCTAGAAAAAATACTTTTCACTGTATACTAACATATGTGACAATATTAAATAATGAGGGGCACAGATCAGCTAGATAGTCAATATCTTTTCTCAAAGGTAGGAGGTGTCTAAAACTAGAGGGCATAGGTTTAAGGAGAGAGGGGAGAGATACAAAAGTGTCCAGAAGGGCAGCTTTTTCCACACAGAGGGTGGTGAGTGGAACAAACTGCCAGAGGTAGTAGTAGAGGCATTTAGTCAGTTACACGGATACAATGGGTATAAAGGGACATGGGCCACATGCGGGCAGTTGGGATTAGTTTAGGGGTTTTAAAAAAGAAAGGGTGGCACGGTCAAGTTGGGCCAAAGGGCCTGTTTCCATGCTGTAAACCTCTCTGACTCTCTGACTCTAAATCAAAATCATTGGCGAGATAGCCAATGGTAGAGAATTGTGACTATGCCCTCAAGTCCAACACTTTCCCGTGAGCAGTACAGTGGCAAGCACTGCTGGCTCACAGTGCCAGAGACCCACATTCAATTGCAGGCTTGGGTCACTGTCTGTGTGAAGTTTGCATATTTTCCCCGTGTCTGCATGGATTTCCTCCAGGCGCTCCAGTTTCCTCCCACAGTTAGGTGGATTGGCTATGCTGAATTGCCCCTTACTGTCCAAAGAAGTGCAGGTTAGAGTGGAGAGGTGGGCCTGGATAGTTTGCTCTTATGGAGAGTTGGTGCAGACTGTATGGGCCAAATGGCCTTCTTTTACACTGTAGGGATGCTGTGGTAGTGAAAATCAATGGTAATGGACTCAGTGATTCTAGACTCCAGTATTGGAGGACTTGAATAGTTGAAGACCCAATGGCCTGCATGACGATAGCTAAAGTGGACCAAACAATGTGGATGGGTTGTTGTCCAGTTGGTGGTTGGAGAGCACATTCAATTCTAATGTGTGCTGTTACATAGGTGTGAAGGAGTTGGCCCTGTTGATCAAGCAGTCTTACCATTTTGGAGTAAAACATGTCACACTGAAGGACTGAGGGACTGTGATGTATCCTGACAGATGCCAGGACATTGAGGGCACATCAGCATGAGGCATTCAGACCCCCAAATTTTATATTTTAAATTTATTATATTTATTTATTATATACAAATATTTAACTGTATCATGTGTGAGATTGCGAAGGGATGGGTTTGTGAAAGGTGGGGGGGCAGTGGAGTTTACTTAGTTCAGTAGTTCACGCAATTGTGCGATTAGTAAAAACTGAATGTTTATTTAAAGCCCATCAGATATTCAGCAAAAACAGAAGAGAAATAAAATAAATACCTCGCTCTTCTTTGAACTTAACTTTACACATAATATATCCCTATCAGCCTGGACAGCAAATCCATTTCACAGTGAAAATTTAATGCAGCAAATAAAAGCAACAGTCAGATTACCAGCATGTGTTCTTACACAGGGCAAAGTTCAATCCAAATCAGGGTTTATTGGCAGTTTGAGGTCAATGACAAACGCAATTATGGCCACAGCAAATTCTTCACTCTCGAAAGCACCTTCCTCACATTCACCAAGTTGGCTTTCCCTCCAACAGCGCTCTGTGCTCTGCTTATAAAGCCTAGCAAGGCTACACAGCTGATCCTCATTGCACTGACACTTGGTTGGGGTTTTCCATCTGTCTGACATGTGACATCTGGGTTGATCTCCTGTGATCATTTTGGTAGAGGGAAACTTCGTTAAGAAACTGGAGAATCTTATATGAAAAGTACAGCCTTTCCATCACACAACCCCTGGTGACACCACATATATGGCTGAGTTGTTCCTCAACTAAAAGTTATCCGCACTCGCTCCATAAAGGCTAAGATGGGATCTTATTGAAACATATAAGATGATTAGAGGTTTAGATAGGGTGGATAGTGATAGCCTTTTTCCTCGGATGGAGAAAGCTAGCACGAGGGGGCATGGCTTTAAACTAAGGGGGGGTAGCTACAGGACGGATGTCAGGGGTAGGTTCTTTACCCAGCGGGTGGTGAGGGATTGGAATGCCCTGCCTGCTGCAGTTGTAAATGCGTCTAGTTTGGGGGCGTTTAAGAGATCTCTGGATAGGTTTATGGACGAAAAGGGATTGGTATAGGCTAGTGGGTCATTGTTTTTGTAACTGGTCGGCGCAACATCGTGGGCCGAAGGGCCTGTTCTGCGCTGTAATGTTCTATGTTCTATGTTCTATAATCCCCGAGTCCTCAGATCCAACAAAAATCTATTGATCTCAGTCTTGGCAGCTCGAATCAGTGCAGCACCTAAACAGTATTGAGAAAGGGAAATCTAGACTGGTGGACACTTGTGAAAAGGTGTTTTATGACCTTCCAATAAGATAGCCTCACTCTAATTTTAATTTTCAATCCTATTGTTCTTTTTATTTACATAATAGAGGAACTAATCCCTCTCTATCTATCGAGTTTGCTGCTTCCCATACTGGATAAAACTAAGAACATTTTTCATTTTAAACAGCTCATCGAGCGATGGTAGCAGAATTGTTCTCTTATTTTACCTGTGGTTCAGAGGTAGGGCAAATAAATGCTTTGGTGTTGGAAAATGAAGACAATTAGTTGGATCTTCCGATGACAAGAACAATGAATGTTCAGACTCTTTAGAAGTTCAGAATTGAGCACCATGGGGAAGTTTGCAGGGTGATTTGGACAGGTTGCAGAGCTGGGCCGCGAGGTGGCGGATGGAGTTTAATGCGGAGAAGTGTGAGGTAATCCATTTCGGTAGGAATAACAGATGTGTTGAGTATAGGGCTAACGGGAGGACTTTGAATAGAGTGGAGGAGCAGAGGGATCTAGGTGTATGTGTACATAGATCCCTGAAAGTTGGGAATCAAGTAGATAAGGTTGTTAAGAAGGCGTACGGTGTCTTGGCGTTTATTGGTAGGGGGATTGAATTTAGGAGTCGCAGCGTCATGTTGCAACTGTACACAACTCTGGTGCGGCCGCACTTGGAGTACTGTGTGCAGTTCTGGTCCCCACATTACAGGAAGGATGTGGAGGCTTTGGAGAGGGTGCAGAGGAGGTTTACCAGGATGTTGCCTGGTATGCAGGGGAGGTCCTATGAGGAGAGACTGAGGGATTTGGGGTTGTTTTCACTGGAAAGAAGGCGGCTAAGAGGGGATCTTATAGAAACATATAAGATGATTAGAGGTTTAGATAGGGTGGATGGTGATAGCCTGTTTCCTCGGATGGAGAAATCTAGCACGAGGGGGCATGGCTTTAAATTAAGGGGGGGTAGTTATAGGACGGATGTCAGGGGCAGGTTCTTTACCCAGAGGGTGGTGAGGGACTGGAATGCCTTGCCTGCTGCAGTTGTAAATGCGCCTAGTTTGGGGGCGTTTAAGAGATTGGTGGATAGGTTTATGGACGAAAAGGGATTGGTTTAGATTAGTGGGTCAATGTTTTTTTTAAAAAATAAGACTGGTCGGCGCAACATTGTGGGCTGAAGGGCCTGTTCCGCGCTGTAATGTTCTATGTTCTATGTTCTAATGGAGCGGAACTCAGTGTTGGAGATTTGAGCCTGCTGCCCTGCTGTTACTTATTGCCAGAAGTCAACGATTCCCGGTACAGCACATCAGACCTGCTCCAAACAGTACATACAAAACCCCCATACAACTGCTGGAGTTTGCAAGTTCTCCGTGTGTCTGCGTGGATTTTCTCCGGGTGGTCCGGTTTCCTCCCAGAGTCCAAAGATGTGCGGGTTAGGTGCATTAGCCATGCTAAATTCTCCCTCAGTGTACCCAAACATGGTCTGCAGTGTGGCAATTAGGGGATTTTCACAGTAATTTCATTGAAGTGTGAATGTAAGCCAACGTGTGACTAATAAATAAACTTTAAATTTATTTACCCACCATTGTCCAACTACCCACACTCTGACTACACAAACCCCAGGTCCCCCAGGTCATAACTATCCACATCTGCTACTACTGACTACTGAGCACTTTGACTACGCACTGGCCATCTACTCATCCATCTTCCCCACACTTCACACCACCAACTACCCACTGCCCAAAACCGATCTCTTGACAAACCAGCAGCTATATAATTCCTGGCTAATCAATCTACTGACTATCTACCCTGACTACCACCCCACTTCCAACTACTTAACTCCTGAACCTCCGGCACAGCAATTGCCCAAACCCCAACAACCAAATTTGCCACCCCTGAACAAGCCACTCTCTGAATACTCAGACCACCCACACTACTGACCGCCCACACCCCTAACAACCCACCTCAGACAACTCATAGCTCATCCCTTGACAACTCACCCCATTCATCCAACTTCACCTACCCACCTCAGTGAGTACCTGACCACCCCAATTACTCATTCACGACTACACAAGTCTTGACTACCCAAAACAGTTCAACACACCAGTCTGACCACATACTGACTACACAGACTCACAACCTGTCCCCCCACCCAGACTCACCACCCTTGCAGCTAACCAGAACCCGAGCTATCCATGCCACTGTCTACTCATCCCAATGACTATTCAACCCCCGACAACCCAAGCCTTAACTAAGCATACCCCAGACTACGCAAAACTCTACTACTCAATCCACAACTATCCAGCCTCAACTACTGAACCCCTGATAATGCATCTTGATTTCAAACTTACAACTTTGCAGCCCAATAACCTATCACTGATTACCCATACCAAGACTATCCAAAGCATCTGACAACCCAGGCTGCTGGGACTATTGACTGGTAACTACCCACCCACAAATGCACAAACCACACTAACTACCCCAACAACACTACAGCACAAACAGGCCCTTCGGCCTACAAGTTGAGCCGATCACATCTATACCTACCAAGCCATAGAACTATTTCTAACTCCCAATGCCATTAGATCCCATATACTCATCCAGAAGTCTTTTAAAAGACCCCAGTGAGGTCGCCTCTACCACCACCGACGGCAGCCGATTCCACTCACTCACCACCCTCTGAGTGAAAAACTTACCCCTAACATCTCCTCTGTACTTGTTTCCCAGCACCTTAAACCTGTGTCCTCTCGTAGCGACCTTTTCATGTTGCTACTACCCACACCAAGGTTACCCAAATTCTAGACCACTCAGCCTCAAATCTGCAAACCCTTGACCACAAATCCCTGACTACCCAAGAGCCAAACACCCATCACCCTACTCCCCATCACTCACTACCCATTCCCCTACAATCTAACCTATGCCTGCCAGCCCTGTCAACTACCCAAATCACCAAATATACAACCCCTAACTATCTATTGCCTTGACCAGCCACTGACTATCCACTCCAAAGAACGTAGCATTGGATGTACAATTTTCGAATCCTAAGTATCCACAACTTTGATTGCCAAAATTCTTGGCATAGCCAATACCCTCATCTACACAATCCCTAGCAACACATCTGCATGACTACCGACCTATGAATATCTGCTGATGACTATCTATCCAGCCACCCTCCCCCAGCTACCCAACCCACAGCAACCAACCATAACTCTTTTTATTGGTTCAGAAGATGTGGGCATCACTGGCTGGGCCATCATTTATTGGCCAACCCTGAAGCCCCGACAAATGCCCAACCCCTGACTCTGGCCCCAGCTACCACCAACAACTATATAACTATTTGACAACCCACTTCTGACTACTCCCAACTGAACCATCCCAGAACAAACCACACACTGACCACACTGCTATCTTCCTTCTCACTTCGTCCTCAGTCCCTTGACTACCCAACCTAGCCCAACTTCCCACTTGTCATCTACCACCCCCTAACCAGACTAGCATGAGTATCAACTCCATGTCTACCCAACTCTTGAATGCACAACCATAATTCCAACTCCCTACACTCTGCCCACTCACTCTCCCATTCAGCTAAATCCCCCCAATCAACTGTGATCAAAATGCCCCTTCGACTACTCAACCCTGACTACACACACCTCATGATCTGATGACCAAATCCAACTAGACTATCAAAACTCCAACTACCAACCTCAACTAGACCAGCAAGTCCAATTATTCTCTAACTTAAGCACACAATCCTGACAAATCCTCAAACTCACCACACACCCCAGCCTGACGATGCTGATAGCTCGACGAGCCTTAACTAAACATACCCCAGACTACGCAATGATGTGAGACATGCTATGTTCTGCATTTAATGAGGATACTAAGACTCCCCATTGGCATGGTAGAATTTAACCTTGTATCTCCAGTCCATGGCTTAATAGCCCAGTAAAATTAACACTACTCTTTCATCCCTTCCCCATACCATCTTTCTAGGGCTGTCTCTGATTGCCTCCAAACATGGAGAGAGCAGCTCGTCACTGAGTGCATCTTGAAATGGAATATGAGCAGGTGCATTTGGTGGGCAAAGGAATTTTAAAGGTTAATTTTAAGAACTAACCTATCTCTAATATCTACCTAGATTGCATTTAGCATTTAAGTGCAATGTATCATTTAAATTCTTTCAATCTGAATCAGGGACAAACAACATTTCTGTTGGACAGACAGCTGCAGCTAGTTAAGTAGACATTGAGTTGGAACTGAATTAGTTATACAACTGTGTATAACTAATTGTGCCCCAGGGATCTGTTCTAGGACCCTTGCTGTTTGTCATTTTCATAAATGACCTCGATGAGGAAGTGGAGGGATGGGTTAGTAAGTTCGCCGATGACACGAAGGTCGGTGGTGTTGTGGATAGTCTGGAAGGATGTCAGAAGTTGCAGCAGGACATACATAGGATGCAAGACTGGGCGGAGAAGTGGCAGATGGACTTCAACGCGGATAAATGTGTAGTGGTCCATTTTGGCAGGACCAATGGGATGAACGAGTACACTATCAAGGGCAGGAGTCTTAGCAGTGTTGAAGAGCAGAAGGATCTTGGGGTCCAGGTCCACAGGACTCTTAAATCGGCCTCGCAGGTGGAGGATGTGGTCAAGAAGGCGTATGGTGTACTGGCCTTCATTAATCGAGGGATTGAGTTTAGGAGTCGGGAGGTAATGCTGCAACTTTGTAAGACCCTTGTCAGACCCCACTTGGGGTCTGTGCGCAGTTCTGGTCACCTCACTATAGGAAGGACGTGGAAGCTATTGAAAGGGTGCAGAGGAGATTTACAAGGATGTTGCCTGGATTGGGAGGCATGCCTTATGAAGATAGGTTGAGGGAGCTGGGACTCTTCTCCCTGGAGAGGCGTAGGTTGAGAGGCGACCTGATAGAGGTTTATAAAATGTTGAGAGGAATAGATAGGGTGGATTCTCACAGAGGCTATTTCCCCGGGTTGAAATGGTCACTATGAGAGGACACAGATTTAAGGTGCAGGGAAGCAAGTACAGAGGTGATGTTAGGGGTAAGTTTTTCACTCAGAGGGTGGTGAGTGAATGGAATCGGCTGCCATCAGTGGTGGTGGAGGCGAACTCGCTGGGGTCTTTTAAAAGACTTCTGGATGAGTATATGGGATTTAATGTGATTGGGGGTTATAGATAGGTCTATGGATTGGTGGGTATTGATGTGATCGGCACAACTTGTGGGCCGAAGGGCCTGTTTGTGCTGTAGTGTTCTATGTTCTGTGTTCACTCATTTCCACAGAATATCAGGTAGCCTCAATATAGGTAGTCTGGCTAAGCACTCAAAGCAAACAAACACAATAACAGCAGATCTTTATTGAGAGCAGCTCAACACTCAGTGGGGATTTAGTGAGTGAGGGAATTCAGTGCAGTGAGGAAGGAGGTTTGGTTCTGATTTTTACATCAACGGAGTGTGCCCAGAGCAAGAGGCCAGCAGCAGGATGTGGGAACTGAATCCTAGAAGCATAAATTAAGTGAGAGTTTTCTCTCACTTTATATGGGGTCAGTAGATTAAATTGATACTGTGGTGCATTTAATTAAATTTACAATTTAACCAGAGAAACCATTTGATAAAATTAACAATAAGCAATGAGTACTATTTTTAAATGTAATTGGTTAAATTACACACAGTAATGTGTGATGTGTTGCAGCTGTAGCAAGTGGGTACTCGTGGACACGTGTGACCCACAGTGACTACATCAACAGTGAGTTTGTGCACCTTAAGGAACTTTGACTCAGAGTCTGAGGTTCAGGCATTGCAATGCTTCAATGGGGGATCAGTTTACATGAAAAATATCATTCCAGTAGGTAGTCAGACCCTTCATTCTGGTGTCTTCAGATTTGGTCCGTGATCAGGGACAGGAATGTATGAATTTGAGTGAGGAGTTGGAGAACCAAATGTGGAAACAAAAGAGTTTGTTCTCTTGCAATTATCTGAGTTCATTAAATGCCTTTGGGTCAATTTCTCAGAGCAATCTGTTCTACTGCCAAAAACAAAGCAGGCTATTTTAGAACTTAATTAATTAAAACCCTTTGAATAAAGGAACATCTTGGCAACAGTGATCATCACATGATACATTTTTTATATTAAGCTTGAGGCTGACAGATGTGGGTCATAGGCTGGTATTTTTAATATGTGTAAAGGCAATTAAAAGAATATAAAAAAAAGTGTTGTCTAAAGTGAATTGGGAAAAGAAGTAAAGGTAAGAAGGCAGGGCCCTGATCAACATTTAAGGGGACATTTCTCCACTTTCACATAATACATATATATTCCATTAGGAAAGAAAGACCATGAGATGAATCCACCATCCATAGATAACTAAAGAAGCTAAAGACTATCAATTGAGAGACAAGGCCTCCAATACTACATGAATTCATAGCAGGTCAGAAGATTGGATGTAACTTACAAAGCAGCAAATAATGATTAACAAAAATTGATATAGCATTTGGAATCTAAGGGAAAGCTAGCTAGAAATATAAAAACTGAGAGAAAGAGTTTCCATAAATGTTTAAAAAGGGAAAAGTTAACAAAAGTGAGAGTTTGTCCCTTCGCAGGTGAGGCTAGGGAATTATTATTGGATAATGAAGAGATGGCAGAAACATTGAAAAGAAATTTTGTGTCTGTCTTCACTTTACAAGGTTTCTTTATTCAAGAAAGGGAGAAGAGATAGCCCAGGAAATTATAGACCAGCGAGTCTAAACTCAGTGGTTGGTAAGTTGATGGAGAAGATCCTGAGAGACAGGATTTATGAACATTTGGAGAGGTATAGTATGATCAAGAATAGTCAGCACGGCTTTGTCAAAGGCAGGTTGTGCCTTATGAGCCTGACTGAATTTTTTGAGTATGTGTCTAAACACATTGATGAAGGAAGAGCGGTAGATGTGGTTTATATGGACTTCAGCAAGGCGCTTGATAAGGTGCCCCATGCAAGGTTTATTGAGAAAGTGAGGGGGCATGGAATCCAAGGGTACATTGCTCTGTGGATTCAGAACTGGCTTGCCCACAGAAGGCAAAGAGTGGTTGTAAATGGGTCTTTTTCTGCATGGAGGTCGGTCACCAGTAGAGAACCCCAGGGATCTGTTCTGGGACCCTTGCTCTTTATGATGTTTATAAATGAGCTGGATGAGGAAGTGGAGAAATGGGTTGATAAGTTTGCTGATGACACAAAGGTTGGAGGTGTTGTGGATAGTGTGGAGGGATGTCAGAAGTTGTAGCAAGACATTGATAGGATGCAAGACTGGGTGGAGAAGTGGCAGATGGATTTCAACACAGGTAAGTGTGTGGTGATTCATTTTTGCAGGTCAAATAGGATGACAGATTATAATGTTAAGGGTAAGACTCTTGGCAGTGTGGAAGATCAGAAGGATCTTGGGGTCTGGGTTCACAGGATGCTCAAATCAGCTTTGCAGGTAGAGGCTGCGGTTAAGAAAGTGTATGGCGTACTGGCCTTCATCAATCGAGGGATTGAGTTTAGGAGTTAGGAGATAATACTGCAGCTGTATAAGACCCTGGTCAGACCCCACATGGAGTAATGTGCTCAGTTCTGGTTGCCTCATTACAGAAAGGATGTGGAAGCCATAGAAAGAGTGCAGAGGAGATTTACAAGGATGTTAACTGGATTGGGTGGCATGCCTTATGAAGATAGGTTGAGAGAACTCTGTCTTTTCTCCTTGGAGAGACGAAGGATGAGGAGTGACCTGATAGAGGTGGATAAGATGATAAGAGGTATTGATCGAATGGATTCTCAGAGGCTTTTTCCTAGGGCTGAAATGGTTGCCACAAGAGGACACAGGTTTAGGGTGCTGGGGAGTAGGTCCAGAGAAGGTGTCAGGGGTAAGTTTTTCACTCAGAAGGTGGTGGATGTGTGAAATCAGCTGCCGACAATGGTGGTGGAGGCAGATTCGATGGGATCTTTTAAGAGACTTTTGGATAAGTATATGGAACTTGGTAAGATAGAGAGTTATAGGTAAGCCTAGTAGGTAGGGACATGTTCAGCACAATTTGTGGGCCAAAGGGCCTGTTTGTGCTGTAGTTTTTCTATGTTTCTAAGACACATAAAGCTAGAGGAATATTTGAAAATCAAGAGTTGAAAGAGGAGTAGCTTTAAAACAATTAAAATTGCTTGAGACAAGGTATTCTGAAAGCCATTATAGTTAGAAGCTGACAAGTCAGATGGACCAGATGCCCTTCTTCACATGAACTGATTGTAAATGTATAGGTTATGAACTTTCAAAATTCCCCAGATTCTGCAGTGTTCCCAGTGGATTGGAAAATGGCAAATTGGAAATCTGCCAGCACCACCCATCCAGGTAATAAATGTATTTATGTATTTTCTTGTATTTGATCATCGAGAAGGTGTTAATGTCCCACATCAGAAGTTATTTTACCAAAGTGTTGCTACTCCCAGTGAAATGGTACCTGGAATACTGTGTAAAGGTTAGGTGTTTGTATTTTTAAAAATTATACAAATGCATCATAAGCAATTCATAGCATGTTGACTCAACTGATTGAAGAGAGAAAGGAGTTAGCTTATGAGGAGAGGTTGAGCAGTTAGGACATTTACCTATTGGAGTTTAGAAGAATGAGAGATGATGTTCTTGTAGCCTATAAAATTCTGAGGGCAAAAGTTTTCGGTGGGTAATGAGACAGTGGGCAGGTTTTTATGGCCTCACTCGAGCAAGACCAGAAATCCCCGCCCGGAATCAATGGAGATTTCAATTGTCGGACACTTGCCCACACCAACTTCATGGCGGGCGAGATGGTTTAAGGAGGAGCCTTAAACTAAGTGAAAAGAGGTTAAAGGTAATGGGAGATGGAGATGAGGAGGATTTTTTCAACTCTCAGACAGTGTCTTTAGCCAATGGAATTCTCAGCAAGCAGTGGAGGCTGGGTCATTGAATATAATCAAGGCTGAGTTAAACAGATTTGAAATTGACAAGGGAGTCAGGAGCTATAGGACACTGACCAGATATTGGAGCTGAGACTACAGCCAGAACAACCATGGTCTTAATGAATGGCAAGTGGATCATGCTGAAGGGCCGAATGGCCTGCTTCTGCTCCTACTTCTAGTGCTCCTGCCTGACTGGTCACATTCAATGCAGACTTCTCATATTTTCAAAAAAAGTTTTAAGTTGGATGTTTATTTTATTTCCAGGTGTCTCTTTGCCTTCATAATTCTGTTTGACTTCACTCCTAATCCCATAACTCTTTCCATTGTATCACTATCTCGTGGTGTTCATATTCTCTGTGGAATGATCCAAGCATTTTCCAACTTTGGTGGAAGCCCCAGAGCGACAGAGTGGAGCTTGTGTAAATCCAACTGAGTCTCAGTGTTTCAGTGGCAAAAATATAGTGAGGAAGTGTAGGATGAGGAGAAAGAAATGATAAACACATACAGGGCCATTCTCCTCACCATAATATTCCAAACATAAATAAAAGCGAATTACTCCGGATGCTCCATTATATTCCAAATATAAATCCTTTCCATTTAATTTGCATGTTCCTTTCATCCTCCACACATTCACTCTATTTTCCTCCACTCTTCCACTTCTTTCCTTTTGTATCATTTCCTCTTTTACATCTCACTACCTCTTTCTACCTCTGATCTCTTTGGATTGTCTCTCCTGCCTGTCCATTTCTGTTAACAGAACCAATCTCATCCCATCGTCTCTCCTCCCTTTGCTGCTCTTCTAAGGCTCTATTTTAAGATGAAGTCATACTGGTTGAAACAAAATGTTTTTTCCCATATGGCAGTGAATGTGCTGACCATTATTGGCGAGTCACAGAGTTGACCAGTACTTTGGCATAATCCTCAATGTTATCTTCCAATGTTATCAATTCTGAATCAATATGGGAATACAGTATATGCGTATGTTCCGCTTCTCCATTCTAAATCACCATTCTCCACATTCCCTTGCTGGTTTCAAGTGCAAGGGCACTAGTCTCCTCCCAGATATCTTATTCTCCCCAATGTGAGTTCTCACTTCCAGAGACCACCCATAATACTGGGCCTTACAAATATATTCTATTTATTTATTTCCACGATAATGCTGACAACCACTGCAGTTGAGGAAAGGGCTAAACGAGTCCTTTACTACTTTATGGGCCTCAAACATTTCTATTCTAAATTAGATTTCATTTCAGAAAATTGCCATCCTTTGCTGCCTTAATATCGGGAATGTCCAGTGATCATTAGAAAAGTCACTGCTCTTACTTGGACCTAACATCTCCCTCTCTATTTCCCTTCTTTACAGTGAATTTTCTGACAATTATGGTCCTTTCTCGGGGAAAATGTGGCCTCTCCAAATGTGTAACTCATTACCTGGTTATTATATCAGCAGCAGATGTATTGGTTATTATCATTGATGTGATAATGAGGCAAATTCCCTGTATTTATGATAAGTACACCGATCTGTTTTATATTTTCCTATATCCCATCTACGTGTGTAATTTCCATGCTGTCCTGCTTTATGCAGCCACAGACTGTTCTGTCTGGTTCATTGTCACTTTCATCTTTGATTGATTTGTGGCCATTTGTTGCCAGAAGCTGAAAACAACATATTGCACTGAGAAAACAGCGGCTGCGGTTCTTGGAATAGTGACTCTGCTGTGTATTTTAAAGAATAGTTTCTGGTACTTTGTGTTATCGGGTTATATTTTGATAGAAAATTATCCTTATTATTGTTATCTACGACCTAGTATGGTCTTTTCACCAGTTACGACAGCTTTTGAGTTCTTTCATTTTATCCTCAATCCTGTGGTCCCTTTTCTTCTGATTCTGCTAATCAATGGTTTAACTGTTAGACACATTCTGGTAGCCAGTAGAGCCCGGAAGGGACCCCGGCCCCACGGTGGTGGGGAGAGTCCCATTGACCCAGAAGTGACGAGCCGAAAGAAATCCATCATTTGGCTATTCGCTGTCTCAACGCGCTTCATCCTGCTGTGGATGTTTTTTCTGTTGGACTCAGTATTTGATTGAATGTGGCGTATGGGAATCTATTCTGTGGTTCTGCCCTACTTTTACAAGGAAATGGGTACCATGCTCCAGCTCCTGAGTTACTGCACAAACATTGGAATTTATGCCGTGATTCAGATAAAATTCAGAAATGAGTTAAAGAAAATGGTGAAAATGGTTTTTGTTCATTGTTGAGTTAATTAAGTAACAAGAAGAGTTGATGCTGATCCAAACCACATTCCATAATCCGGTTGTTCTTCAGTGTTTGCTACACCATGACTTGTTTACTGCTGTCCTGACTATCCTCCCTGTTTGTGGATTCAGAGCATCTGACTAAACAGTCTGCACAACTATACCCATTTTACAGTCCACCTTAGTGAGACCAGGAATCTCCGAGCATCATCTTCCTGCCACATTTTGAGCTGACCTCCCCTGGCATTTTATTTTTGTGTGTTAAAATACAGGCTGTTGTTTTATTGGAAATATCTTCACCAATTATCAAAATTCAGTCTATATTTGGCCAAGTATTTATTCTGCATTCATTGGCAAACCTTTTTGGGGACATTTTGGTATAGTGGCCATGTCACTGGACTATGTAATCCAGAGGTTCAGGCTTATGGAAAAGTGTATATATGTAAGTATATATCAGTATATAAAAAGGAAGAAAGTATCTAAAGTCAATATTGGTCCTTTAGAGAATGAGTCTGGGGAGTTAATTGTGGGGAACACAGAAATAGCTGAGACACTAAATCAATGCTTCCACCCAGTTTTCCCGGTACAGGATACTAGCAACATCCCAATAATAAAGTTTGTTGTAAAGGAGAAACTTAAAATTATTGCCATTACTAGGCAAAAGTACTGAGCAAAATATTTGGATTAAAGGCAGACAAGTCTCCAGAGCCTGATAGCCTATATCCTACTGTCTTAAAGGAAGTGTCAGCAAAGATAATGATACATTGATTATAATATTCCAAAAATCACTGGAGTCTAGAAGAGTTCCAGTGGATTTGAAAAAAGCTAATATAATGCCCACTTGCACCAAGAAAGAAAGGCTGAAAGTAGGATACTATAAACCAGCTAGTTTCATGTCTGTTGTTGGGAAATTGTTGGAATCCATTTTTACACAAGTAGTAACAGGACATTTAGAAAGTCAAATGCAATCCATCAGAGTCAGCATGGTTTAATGAAGGGTAAATTGTGTTTGATTAATTTGCTAGAGGTCTTCGAAGATGTAAGGAGCAAAATGGATAATTGGAATCCTGTAGATAGTAGTATATCTGGACTTCCAGAAGGCATTTGATAAGGTGCCATACAAAAGCTTAATACATAAGGTAGGGTCCCAGGAGTTGGGGTAATATAGCTTGGATAGAAGACTGCCTAACCAACTGAAAACAGAGAGTGGGGATAAATTGGTCTTTTTCTGGTTTGAAAGATGTAACTAGTGATGTGCCACAGGGTTCTGTCCTCGGACCCCAACTATTTACAATCTATATTAATGGCTTGGATGCAGGGATAGAAAGTTCAAAGGCCAAATTTGCAAATTATACTAAATTAAATGGGGAAACAAGTTGCAGTGGGGAAATAAGAAATTTACAAGCATATATGGTTCGATTCGGCGAGTGTGCCAAAATGTGGCAGATAGAATTTAACATGGATATATGTGAGGTTATCCATTTTGGTCAGAAGAATAAAAAGGCAAGTTATTATCTAAATGGAGAGAAACTTCGAGATGCTTTGGTACAGAAGGATCTTTCTGTCCTCATGCATGAATCATAGAAAGTAAGTATGCAGGTACAGCAGGTAATAAGGAAGGCAAATGGAATTTTGGCATTCATTGCTCATAGAATAGATATAAAAGTAGGGAAAGGTTTTTGCAACTGTATATAGCTTTGGTAAGACTGCATCTGGAATACTGTGCTTTGTTCCCCTTACTTGAGAAAGGATGTAAGTGCATTAGAGCTTGTTAATTGAAGGTTCATTAGATTGATTCCAGGGATGTATAACCTGTCTTATGAAGAGCGATTGAGAGGTTTAGCCTATACTTGCAGGAGCTGAGAAGAAAGAGAGGAGATTAATTGCGAGATACAAGATGCTAGAGGGGATTGGCAGGGTAGAGGTAGAGAGGATATTTCCCATTTTTGGACTTTCTACAATGAGAGGCTGTGGTTTTAGGCTAAGGGGTGGCAGATATAAAATAGAGATGAGGCGGAATTAATTCACTTAAAGGGTTGTGGATCTGTGGAATTCTCTACTCCAGAGTGAAGTGAATGCCGGAATACCATGTAAATTTAAGGTGGAGATAAATAAGTTTTTATTTAGTAATGGATTGAAGGATTATGGAGAGTGAGCAGGAAAGTGGAGATGAGGCCAACAGTAGATCAGCCGTGATTATATTGAATGGAAGCATAGATTCAAGGGGCTGAATGGTCTACTCCTGCTCCTAGTTCTTATGCTCCTATGCCCTGGGGGACATAGTTCAAATCTCATCATGACAGCTGGTAAATTTTAAATTCTGTAAATAAATCTGGAATATGACGGTAGTCTCAGTAATGGTGACCATGTCATTTAAAAGAAACATCTAGATCACTAGTGTCCTTCAGGGAAGGAAATCTGCTATCCTACATGTGACTCCAAACCCACAGGAGTGCTTGACTCTTAACTACCACCTGAAATGACAGAGGGACACTTATCTTCATTTTGACCAGTATGATAAAAGGTGCAAGGATGGTCTGGAAGGTGAGTTTATACAAGGTTTTTGTGACAGTTCTTTGGACAAAAACATTATGGAACCAACTAGGAATATATATAAATCTATTGCACAACAACACAGGATTAGTTAGTGTATTGTAAAGATATGCTGGGAAATAGTGATCATAGTACCACTGAATTCCATGTTAAGTTTGAAAGTGTCATACTCCAGTCACAAACAGGAAGTGGAGACTTAAACAATTACAAGGCTAAAAGATATCTTGGCAAGTATTCATCACAACAATTGCATCAGCCCATTGGAAAATAAAAGCTCAACAAAAAGAATAGTATTCAATAAAAAGAACAGTTTTGTAATGTCAAAAGCTGCAGTAAGTCTGAAAATTTGGAGTGTTTTAGAAACCAGCAAGGAGGCATCAAGTTGATAAAAAGGGAAGCAAAGCAGTATACAAGTAAAATTGCTAGAAATAGAGGAACTGCAATGTGGTTGACTCTTAAAAATTCCCCTCTCAAATAGCCACTCAGTTCAAGGCAGTTAGAAATGGGCAATAAATGCTGTCCCATCTGATGTAGGTACATCTACAGTGCTATCATAAAGGGAGCTCCAGATTTTTGACCCAGCAAGAATGAAGGAACAATGATATATTTTCAAGTCAGGATGGTGAATGATTTGGAGGGGCGCCTTGGTTTACCTTCTCTCCATCCCAGCACCCCATGTTCCTTCTCCCGCTGCCATCAGCCTCTATCATCCCTGATTGTCCCTGATTCTGTTGTTAACAAGCATCAAAATGGTTGCACTCAGACACAAGAACAAGTGATGCATGCAGAAGTCATGACAACCGGATCAAGAACCTATGTCCAGATTTGCACGTGGACTTACCAGCAAGAAGAGGCCATTTGGTCTCACAAGCCTGTTCCGCCTTTCTGCCAACTGGATATGTTTGGTTCTGCAGTACTGCCCCAAGGAACAACTTCAGCAATGTCCTGGGATTGAGATGGTTGGCCTCCAACAACCACACAACTTCCTTTAAACAATAAAAGCAATATATGATTCCAGCTAGCAGAAGGCTTTGCTCAGACTCCTCGATGGCACACTCTGTCAAATGTCATGCTAATATCAAGGGCTGTCACTCTCACCTTACCTCTGGAGTTCAGTCCTTTTGTCATCATTTGCATCAAGACTGTAATGATGTCAGGAGCTGAGTCACCCTGGCGGAACCCAAACCAAGAGTCAGTGAGCAGGTTATCGCTGAGTAAGTGCCGCTCAATAACACTACCAATGACAATTGTTCTCACTGCCGATGATTGAGAGTGGACTGGTGGGATGGCAATTGACTGGACTGGATTTCTCCAGCCTTTTGTGCATGAGACATTCCTTAGACAATTCTCCATTTTGTCAGGTAGCTGGCAGAGTTGTAGCTGTACTGGAACAACTTGTTTCGAGGTGCATCTACCTCTGGATCAACAACTTCCACCTGCACCCGGTATGTTGGAAAAATTCTCAGCCTTTGCAGTATCCAACAGTTCCAGCTGTTTCCTCATATCAGAGGGAGTGAATCAACTCGGCTGGAGATTGATATTTGAGATGCAGAGTGCCTTTTGAGTAGAATGAGATGGATCATCCCCTTTGCACTTCTATCTGAAGATTTTTGCAAATGCCTTTTGCCTTATTCATTGCACTGAACTTTTGCTTACATCCATCCTTCAGCATCAAGATGTCTGGACCACACTTTCCTCCAGTCAGTTGTTTATATGTCCTCCTCCATTCATGGCTGGAAGTCATTGAACTATGGAGCTTTGAACTGCTCCATTGCCCATGATATCACTCAACTCTGTCAATTGTATGCTGTTTCCACGTTTTTGGTGTGCAACTGTGCTTCATCTTCATCACATTGGTGGCTCATTTTCAGCTACGCCTGGTGTTGTTCCTGGTATAATATATTGCTCTCTTTATTGAACCAGGGTTGAATTCCTGGCTTCGTGGTAATGGTAGTTGGGGGATACGCCAGGCCGTGCAGTTACAGGTTGTGGTTGAGTACAATTCTGCTACTTCTGATGGCCCATAGTGCCTCATGGATGCCCTGTCAAAGTCAATAAACGTGTCCTTGGTCTACCTCATAAAATGCTGGGATAGTACTCAACATGATCATGGGTGTTCTTGGTGGTAAAATGGAACTTTGTCCCCTAGTCCCCTGCCAACCACCCCCGCACCCCCCCCCCCCCCCCCGGCTGATTTCCCCCCTCCCACCCCCATAACAGCAGTGGTCACAACCATCACATCCATCAACCAATGCCATGCTTAGATGCATCCTGGACAGGTCAATTGGTGAAGATGAGGCTAATTAACTGCTGTCCTCATGTTATATCTCTCACCACCTTTGAGATGTCCAGTCTAACAGTCCCTTAGGACTCGCTCATGAGGCCATTGAGCCATTCTAGGTGCTGTACATTGAGATTCGCCATACAGAGCTTGTTCAGTAGGTTTGCGACCCTCAGTGTTTCTTCCAAGATGAGAAGGACTGATCATCAACTGAGGGGGTAGCTACCTATCAGCATGAGATTTCCTTGCCCATGTTTGGCCTGATGCCACAAGACTTTATTAGGTATGGAGTCAATTCTGAGGACTTAGCTTTAGACATTGACTGCCCAGTTAGATCCATTGTCCATGCTAAATTCTCCCTTAGTGTACCTGAATAGGAGTGTGGTGGCTTGGGAGTTTTCACAGTAAATGTAAATCTACTTGTGACTAATCAATAAACTTTACATTAACTTGACTGCGGCATACCACTGTTCTACCAGGAAGGATGTTATTTAACCTGATGTTATTGTTAATAAAATCCGGCAGCTCAAGGGAGATATGCCAGGCTATGCAGTTTCAGATTGTGGTTGAGTACAATTCTGATACTGCTGACAGTATCAGTGCCTTATGGATGCCCAGTCAAAGGCAATAAATGTGTTCTTGGTCTACCTCATAAAGTGCTGGGATAGTACTCAACATGATCATGTTGAGTACTATTAAAAAGTTTTTATTCCACATTAATTTACTAAATCAATACTCCAGTGATGCCATGGTGAAAAACACATTTCCATACCATTACTCTTTGCCACTGGCTTATTACTTGGTGGTATTACTGTCTTGCAATGGCTGCCTGTGGTTCTATCTTGACCAACATTTAGTTGCCCATTCCAATCCCGACATTCTTCCTTTCAATAAATGCACCATTTTTATTTCCTGCTCAGGGTATTTGGGTGTTACGGGCTGGGCCAGCATTTATTGCCCATCCCTAACTGTCCTTCATGTCAGAGGACATTTAAGAGTCAACCACATTGCTGTAAATCTGGATTCACATGTAGTGCGGATTGGCACTACTTCCCCGAAAGGACTCCTTGATACCTTCATTTTGCAATTCCTGTTTGTCTTTGTAATTCTATTGTGACTTCACTCCTGATCTCTTCATTTTTTCTCTGGCCACACTCTCCCTACTGTTCATATCCTTAATGGAGTGGTCCAACAATTCTCATCTTGGGATGTATTTCCTTATGCTTCATAGGAGGTGACAGTGGTGTAGTGGTATTGTGACTGAACTTGTAATCCACAGACCCTCTGATTTAAATTCCACATTAGCAGATAGTGAAATTTGAGTTCAGTGAAAATCTTGAATTAAACATCTAATGATGACCATGAAACCATTGTTGGTTATCATGAAAACCTGTTTGGTTCACAAATGTCCTTTCAGGAAGGAAATCTGCCATTGTTACCTGTTGTGATCTACATGTGACTCCAGATCCAGAGCAATGTGGTTGACTCTTAACTGTCCTCGGAAATGGTTGAGCAAGATACTCAGATCAAGGGCAATTTGGGACAGGTAATTAATGCCCTTGATCTGAGCAACACCCTCATTCATGACTGAAATTTTAAGAATAATCATTGCCAACATCTTGTTGCTGCTTCCCATCAATGGCACACCCCCACCGTGGGTCTCCCAGCAACAAGACATGTGTTCAATGCAAAACCCCATTGACAATGGTGGGTCTGTGTGCCACATCCCACCTTCATGAAACACATTGTGGCGTGGGAGGAAAATTCCACCCCATATCCCTGTCAATCCAACTAACTGTGATTTGGAGCAAACCTACAGACTAAGCTATACCATTGTGAAGAGAAACCCATTTTCATCTCAATATTCCATTCCATTTTCAACATAATATTTCATGACATTTTCTCAAATTTCCTCCTCCCCTTTCATTTTTATCTTTTGCCTCACGTCTTCTTCCCTCCCTTATGTCTAGCCCCCACTCTTCTACCTTTCCCTATTCTGATCTCTTCCTAATATCTCTCCTCTTTTTCAACTCATCTAATCCAAAGCCATCTCTTCCATGTGCTGTCATCTCTATGCCCTCTTCTAAACTCTCAACCTCAAGAAGTGGCCACCCTGGTAAAACAACATGCTGCTTTCTCTATTCAGCAGTGAATGCGCTGACTATTGTTTGTCAAGCAAAGAGTTTACCGCTTCTCTGGAATAAATCTTAAGGTTATCTTCCCTTTTGAGATTCTTTGTGTATACACAGAATGTGCTTATTATCCCTCTGGTAAAATCAGCATTCTCCACTTCCTTCAAGATCTTAGACCCTTGCTGTGAAACAGTGCAAGGGCACATCCTTCCATGTCCAGCCCTGATATCTGTTCTACTCTGTGTCAGTCCTTCCTCCTTGGAGTTCAGTGCAGTTGTGCACACATTATATTGAGCCACAAAATTGTTTGCACTGTTGAGCACAACTAAACTTCAGTAAAGGATAAAGACATGCTTTGGTAGCTCAGATACCCCATACATTCCCACTCTGAATGAGGTACAATCTAAGGGTATAGCTGTCCTCTGCTATTTTAATATGGAAAATGTAATTAGGAACATGCCTCGCAGTTTTTTGAAGAATTGATTAGAAAAATAACTTTCTAGTGCCCTTCTCACATAGGCCTAATGTCTCCTGCTTATTTTCCTTCTTCACAGTGAACATATTGGTGATTATAATTCTCTCTCAGGGAAAATGTGGCCTCTCCAAATGTGTCACACATTACCTGCTTGCCATGTCATCAGCAGATTTGTTGGTTGTTATCATTGATCTGATAATGAGGCAGATTCCTATTTCTCATCAAGGACATTTCCCTCTGATCGATTTTCTTGATTCTATTCGAGTGTGTAATATCCATGCCATTGTGCTTTATGCAGTCACGGACTGCTCTGTCTGGTTCGCTATTGCCTTCACCTTTGATCGATATGTGGCAATTTGTTGCCAGAAGCTGAAGACTAAATATTGCACTGAGAAAACAGCAATTGTCGTTCTAGGAACAGAGGCTACATTGTTTACTATGAAGGATATTTTCTGGTACTTTATGTTACAAGGTAAATATTGGAGAGGAAATTATCCTTATTTTTGTGTCGAGCGACTTGGTTTTACATTTTCAGCAATTATGTCAGCATTTTAGTTCCTTCATTTATTCTTCACTCCCTTTCTCCCATTTATTCTGACTGTGTTGCTCAATGTTTTAACTGCCAAACACGTTTTTGTGGCCAGCAGGGCCCGCAGCAGACTCTGAGCTCACGGCAGTGGAGTAAGTTCTAATGACCCAGAGATGAAGAATCGAAAGAAATCCCTCATTTTGCTCTTCATAATATCTGCAAACTTTATATTGTTGTGGGCTGTGTATGTGGTAAAAGCAATCATAGAACGAATAAGGAATATGAGAATCGCAACATTTCACATACCATTTTTTATCCAAGAAGTGGGATTCATGCTTCAGCTCTTGAGCTGCTGCACAAACACTGGCATTTATGCCGCAACACAGACAAAATTCAGGAAAGAGTTGAAAAAAATGCTGCTGTATCCGTGTTATTTTATTGTTGAATTAATTGAATAATGAGGAGCATTGATGTCTTTCCAAACTCATGCTGTAATCCAATCGTTCTCTAGTGTTCGTGACAAAGGCACTTTCCAACTTTCTCCCTAACTTTGGGATCAGGGCATTCGAACAGAAAGTCTTGCTGTCACACCAGCTATGTAGTAGGATCAGAGATTTCTGTGTGGTCTCTTTCCACTTGGCTTGAGTGACCAGTTTGAAACATTTTCTCAAAGTACAGACTTTTGCTCAATTATAACAATTGGTCAGTCTGCAGACACTGTTCAGTGACAAACACAATCATTTTTTCTGCATTCGCTGAATTGTCAACCATATAGTCCACCATATAATCCACCATGCTATGTTGACTCACAGAATAAATCCCAGGAGCCCCATCTTGTGATGATGACGTGGATTGGACAGCCACGACATTACAAATGCTCAGTAAAGGTCTAGGGAGGGAGGGGAATGCCCCACTGCCTTATGATCTAGAAATTCCAATTAAAGCAGCTCCTGTGAAGATTGAACATATCCCAGCGATCCCCGCACAACCAGGAGTACGGGGACTAGCCTCATAGGCACTCTCATGATCGCCTCAGTTGAGGATGACATATTTCTCTCTCTCCTGGAGAGAATATGGCGTTGATGGACAAATTGCCCTGTGATTAGTTAGTGTTAAAACCCCACTGTAGTAATGCAGTTTTAAGGCAGAAACATAAAGAACTGCAGGTCTGCTATAACCTTCACAATTGGGATGTGTTGGGGCTAGTTAGAATGAAAATGCCTGGAAACTGTGATTGCAGGCTGCCCACCAGGATGGAACCTGGTACGTGGAATTTGTCGCAAACCCCCAACAACAGCCGGAGGATTTCCAGGCTTTTAAAGCCGATGTAACTGACACTTAGGTCAGATTCCTGTAAATTGGAATGCCATCGTAGAGGTAACCCAGAACAAAGGAGAAGGAGCACAGGAATATGGAAATAGTGGACCCTATTTTACCATTTTGATTCAAAGTGCTGAATCTGGATATGTTCAGATCCATCACCGATTGCCTGCAGAGTGGCAATGGGCCTTCCTCCTCCCTCCCCCCACCCCCCCCCCCCCCCCCCACCAGCAACCAGAAAATGATCTGGCCTCCCTCCCCCCACCCCCTCCCCACCAAAGATACGTCTGGCCTCCCTCCTCCTCACCCTCTCCCCCCACCAGAGGATGATCTGATCCGCCTCCCTCTTCCTCCCACCCCCAACACAGAATGATCTGACCCACCTCCTCCCCCCCCCCACACCACCAGTCTGAGTTGGAGAGCTCTGAACTTATCTCCTCAGAAGCCGGAGCGCCCAAAACAGACTTTTGCTGAGATATCTGTTTCACACCGAATCTCAAAGGGCAAACCATACATGCAAATACATTTAAATTGACGTCACACCTTTTTTGGGCACAGATTTGATCGCGTCCATTTTTGGGCCTTAGTAAAGGGGGATTCAGCGCAGGCACTCACGCCTGACTTTACCAAGTTTTCACACCCGGAAATGTTATTTCTGCTGCAAAGACAGAGGGGGCATGTTATAACTGCCGTAGGCCAGGTCATCACTGCACTGAATGAAGAGCCTCAAAACGAGACAATAGGAAGAAATGTAAAAATTGTAATAAAAGGTGACATAAGGCGAGGAACTTTGGGCAAAAGGGAGTCAACAGGAAGGAAAGGGCCCCCAGCAATCATGGGGAAAAGACCAAGATTCTGACAAGAATCTTTTCTGATGTCAACAAGATGATCTGCCAGCAGTTGTTTGCTATTATCCAATACCTTGCCCGGGACAGATTCCAATGAATAGTGTCAGCCCCCCCCCCCCCCCCCCCCGGAAAAGGACCCGATCCCTGCTTATGGGTTAATACACCATTAGGGCCCCAGCAATGTGATATGTTAATTGATAAGGAGCTTCAGTGACTTTGCCTAATTTGGACATTCCAATTACCCAACATCACATCACAGTAATTGGAGTGGGAGAAAGAAAATTACTGCATATAAAAGTGAACCAATTTTATGGGAACTGGATGAAATAATGCAGCCTGCTCAGTTCTGGGGATGTCCTAACCCTGAGGACTCTATCTTGGGAATAGACATCCTTGAGGAAGTAGGGGTAATTGTAGAAACCCGAAATAGATAGCTGATCTGGACGGCCAAAAAGGAGCATAAAGACTGAACAGCTGGGAAATGTGTCCCTGTGCAGAATGGTGCCTTGACAGGCAGCACAAGGACAGAGACCCTGACCTGACACTGATCAAAGGATGGAGTATTGGGGAAGTTATGCCTGGCCATTCCCGGGCATGTGGGCAACCAGGAAACAGGATTATGGTCTTATCCATACAATGATGGATCCGTACGTGGATCGCTATTTGGAAATGTGATGTGGTGGCCATTACAGAGACTTGGATGACTCAGGGACGGGACTGGATACTTCAAGAGCCGGGTTTCAGATGTTTCAGGAGGGACAGGGAGGGAAGCAAAAGAGGTGGGGGAGTGGCACGGTTAATCAGAGATAGTGTCATGGCTGTAGAAAAGATGGACGAAATGGAGGGATTGTCTACGGAGTCTCTGTGGGGGGGAGGTTCGGAACAAGAAAGGGTCAATAACTTTACTGGGTGTTTTCTATAGGCCACCCAATAGTTACAGGGATGTTGAGGAGCAGATAGGGAAACAGATCCTGGGGAGATGTAATAATAACAGAGTTCTTGTGATGGGAGACTTTAATTTCCCAAATATTGATTGGAATCTCCCTAGGGTAAGGGGTTTAGTTGGGGAGGAGTTTGTACGTGTGTTCAGGAGGGTTTCCTGACACAGTATGTGGATAAGTCTATAAGAGGATAGGCTGTACTTGATTTGGTATTGGGTAATGAACCTAGACATGTGTCAGATCTCTCAGTGGGAGAGCATTTGGGGACAGTGATCATAACTCTATCTCCTTCACTCTAGCATTGGGAAGATAGAGGATCAGACAAGCTAGGAAAATGTTTATCTGGAGTAAGGGGAATTATGAAGCCATCAGGCAGGAAATTAGAGGCATAAATTGGAATGAGGTTTTCTCGGGGAAAGGTACGGAAGTAATGTGGCTGATTTTCAAGGAATGTTTGTCTGGAGTTCTGCACGACAATGTTCCGATGAGACAGGGAAGTTTTGGTAGGTTACAGGAACCATGGTGCACAAAAGTTGTAATGAATCTAGTCAAAAAGAAAAGCATACAAAAGGTTCAGGGAGCAAGGTAACGTTAGGGATCTAGAGGAGTGTACGGCTTGTAGGAAGGAACTTAAGAAGGAAATTAGGAGAGTCAGAAGGGGTCATGAGAAGGCCTTGGCAGGTAAGATTTAGGAAAGCCCCAAGGCATTCTACAAGTATGTGAAGAGCAAAAGGATAAGATGTGAAAGAATAAGACATATCAAATGTGATGGTGGGAAAGTTTGTATAGAAACGATAGAAATAGCAGAGGTGCTCAATGAATACTTTACTTCCGTATTCACAGTGGAAAAGGATCTTGGTGGTTGTAGCGCAGGCTTGCGGCAGACTGAAAAGCTTGAGTATGTTGACATTGAGAAAAAGGATGCGTTGGAGCTTTTGGAAAGCAACAAATTAGAATAGCCACCAGGGCCAGATGGGATGTACCCAGGTTACTGTGGGAGGCGAAGGAAGAGATTGCAGAGCCTCTGGTGATGATCTTTGCGTCATCAATGGAGACAGGAGAGGTTCCGGAGGATTGGAGGATTGCTGATGTGGTTCCTCTATCAAGAAAGGGAGAAAAGATAGCCCAGGAAATTATCGACTGGTGAGTCTAATTTCAGCCATTGGTAAGTTGATGGAGAAGTTCCTGAGAGACAGGATTTATGAATAATTGGAGAGATATAGAATGATCCAAAGTAGTCAGCATGGCTTTGTCAAAGGTAGTTCGTGCCTTACGAGTCTGGTTGAGTTTTTTGAAGATGTGACTAAACACATTGACGAAGGAAGAGCAGTAGATGTGGTTTATATGGACTTCAGCAAGGTGTTCGATAAGGTCCCCCATGCAAGGCTTATTGAGAAAGTGAGGGGGCATGGGATCCAAGGGGACGTTGCTTTGTGGATCCAGAACTGGCTTGCCCGCAGGAGGCAAAGAGTGGTTGTAGTTGGGTCTTTTTCTGCATGGAGTTTGGTCACCAGTGGAGTGCCCCAGGAATCTGTTCTGGGACCCTTGCTCTTTGTGATTTTTATAAATGACCTGGATGAGGAAGTGGAGGGATGGGTTGGTAAGTTTGCCAATGACACAAAGGTTGGAGGAGTTGTGGTTAGTTTGGAGGGATGTCAGAAGTTGCAATGAGACATAGGTAGGATGCAAAACTGGGCAGAGAAGTGGCAGATGGACTTCAACCCAGACAATGTGTAGTGTTACATTTAGGCAGGTCAAATGAGATGACGGATTATAATATTAAGGGTAAGACTCTTAGCAGTGTGGAAGATCAGAAGGATCTTGGGTCTGGGTTCATTGGACGCTCAAATCAGCTTCGCAGGTAGAGGATGTGGTTAAGAAAGCGTATGGTGTACTGGCCTTCATCAATCGAGGAATTGGGTTTAGGAGTCGGGAGACAATGCTGCAGCTTTATAAGAAACTGGTCAGACCTCACTTGGAGTACTGTGCTCAGTTCTGGTCGCCTCATTACAGGAAGGATGTGGAAACCATAGAAAGGTGTAGAGGAGATTTACAAGGATGTTGCCTGGATTGGGTGGCATGCCTTATGAAGATAGGTTGAGAGAGCTCGGTCTTTTCTCCTTGGAGAGACGAAGGATGAGAGGTGACCTAATAGAGGTGTATAACATGTTGAGAAGTATTGATCCAGTGGATTCGCAGAGGCTTTTTCCCAGGGCTGAAATGGCTGCCACAGGAGGACACAGGTTTAGGGTGCTGGGGAGTAGGTACAGAGGAGACGTCAAGGGTAAGTTTTTCACTCAGAGGGTGGTGGGTGAGTGGAATCGGCTGCTGGCAGTGGTGGTGGAGGCGGATTCGATAGGGTCTTTTAAAAGACTTTTGGATAAGTACATGGGACTTAGTAAGATAGAGGGTATAGATAAGCCTAGTAGGTAAGGATATATTCGGCGCAATATGTGGGCCAAAGGGCCTGTTTGTGCTGTAGTTTTTCTACGTTCTAACCCCAGAAAAGATCACTGGGCAATACACCCACCACACTGACAATAACCCATCATGCCAGAGGTCCTTCAGGCCACCTATGAGATAGTATGTGAATTAGACTAGCAGGGCATCCTGCGACCAACTCATCAATGTGGCCAGTCCAGAAACCGAACAGGAGCTATCATTCACACTCTAAATAAGGTGACCCCAAGGGAACACTCTATAGTGGCCAGTTCAGTGACCATCTTCAATGGGTTTTGCCCAGAGTACAGAATTTTCATGGTTCTGGTCCATCCATTTAGACTGAGAATTGCAAGAGAAATTTGCTTTTACTTCAAGGGAAAACAATATACATGGACCCGTTTACCACAGGTGTTTTAGAATAGTCCAAATATCTTTCACTGAGTCATGACTAGGGCCTTAGAGAAATGTGATCTTGCCCTGTACAATAGCACTATCTTAGAACACGTCGGTGATCTCCTGATAGCCTTAGAAATGGACCGAGAACATTTGGAGCTCTGGTTATCACATTGCACACACTGGAGTAGGCAGAACTCAAGGCAAACCCAAGAAAAACTCCAGTTGGGCAAACTACAGCACAATACTTAGGTCATGACATTAATCAGGGAAGCAAGACCTTCCCCACAAACCACAAAACCGCCAAGCCTACATGTCCCGACCCAAAACTGTGCGAGGAACACGGTGGGTGTTCGGTTTGTTTAACTACTAGAGGAAAATTATTCCCCAGTTTGCTACCCTGGCAGAACCAATCCAGCGCTTATTGAAAGGGAGAAAATCAGGATCAGAAGCAGTGACTGGAGGCCAGAACAGAAAATTGCATATGACAGATTAAAGACCGGGCTGCTTGAAGCCCCAGCCCTGAAACGACCATACATGTCAAAACCATTTCACATTTACTATGATCTGCAGGGAAGTTTTAACAGTACAGTAGTTTTCCAGGAGAACCAGGGAGTAGGGGGCGGGGGGGCTGCGGTCATGAGGCCCACGAGGCTGGTAGCTTACTACTTGATCCGGGAGTCCCCATGTTAAAGAGCTGCACTGATCTGTTGCCACCCTGGATTGTGCAGTCTGTGCCATACGGGTCTGTGAACGCATCACTATATCAAGAACATCAGAACTAGGAGCAGGAGTAGGCCGTTTGGCTCCTTGAGCTTGCTCCACCATTCAATAAGATCATGGCTGATCTTTTCGTGGACTCAGCTCTACCTACCCACCCGCTCACTATGACCCTTAATTCTTTTACTGTTCAAAAATTTATCTATCTATCCTTACCTTAAAAAGCCCGTTGGTCCTACAGACTAAGCACACCATTGAGGAAATGCTGAATGCCAGAAGACTGAAAACAGTAACCGATGCTCGACGGGCTACATGGGAGGCAGTGCTCCTTCCCTGAGATAAATTCATCAACATTATCAATTACACAAGATTTAACCGTGCAGAAGGATTAATTACTGAGGGGGAACCACATTAATGCCTGACTGTAGTTGAGAATTCTGATTAATTCTAAATACCCAACATGAGGATAGTTAGCAGCTAATGTTTGAAATAGTTTGAGAATAATACAAAATATTTAGATAACATATTATTAATGTTTCTAATTAAATTAATTTATAACATGCTAGTAAAATGAAACATGTTTTATTCGTTTAATGTGAGTTAATGTAATTAATGTTAGTTGAATCTATGTAATTAATGATATGAAAAAATTTATACAAGCTTTTTGAGTTGGAAAATGCATTATTTTAATTCTAATGTTACCACTAAAGCTGAAGAAAATTCAGTATTGTATTCAAGAGAGATATCAACACAAGTCAGGTGCAAATTATGCAACAAAGTAAATTACCACCGGGGAATAATGCCAAAAGATGTCTTCATTTGGTATTTGAGCTAGTTTAAACTGGGTAGAGAAATGCTGAATCATAAGAGGCCATATTTGGAAGAGAACTTCCATAAAACGGATTGACAAATGACAGATCAAATTTGAAGATGTCAATTGATTGAAAGACATGCCATTGTTAGATTGACAGAACAGTGAATAAATGAAATTACTTGTAATTAAGTGCTGGCCTGTATAATCTGATAATAAAAAGTATAACCATTCGGCTTTTTGGCATGAAATCTGAGATCTTTTGAGAATGCCTCATTGCTCATTTGCTGTGTAGATGAAATCAGGGATCTTCTTTTCGGCCGAAATAAATATGTCTTGTCTTAATTGTATGTTTGTCTGAATATTTTTCATTTGTAATATTTTTGATTCGAACATTTCAATATTTTAATAAAAATGAGTTTAATTGAAGAATTTCATTGAACTGAATAAACTATTTTTTTGACTTTGTGAAATGAAATGTTTAATGAAATTTAAATTAATCAGTCCACCTAGAGGAATTTCCCCCAACGCAGACTAAAATAGATGAGGAATAGCCAATGAGCCTACAACCGATCCTGACCTGATCCTCTATGTTGACAATTCTAGACATTACATCAATGGACAATATCGCACAGGATGGGCAGTGGTAGACCAGGGGAGATTTGAGGGTTTTGTTTAAGCCCAAGCAGCTAAATTTATAACCCTGACTGAAGCCCTGAAGTTAGCAAAGCAATGGAAGTGCACATCTATACCGACAGTAGATATGCCTTTGAGGTTGTGCACGATTACATGACCGCCTGGAGTCAGTGAGGACCACATCAGGCACGAGAATATTGTCCGAGATTTAGTAGAGGCTGTCAGCTGTCCAGCTGCTGTTGCAGTAATAAAGATCAAAGCTCACCAGAAAGTTGAGAACAGCAGAGAAATATGATGGTTGATCCGGTGACCCAAATGGCTGCCGAAACCGCAGTGCAACAGCCCATCCGAGTGGCGGCAATGGGGCCAAAGGAACTGAGTATTGCTAATGTACAAGGAGAGGCCAGTATAGACAGCGATCCCAGTGGGAACAGAGAGGAGCAAGAAAAGGGGGCAGACGGGGTATGGAGGAAGGGACCGCAGGTCATTGCCCCATGCTCAATTCAGACTGAACTACTTAAACTGTACCACGAACCAGACCACACAGGACTCAGCGTGATGCTGAGTCAAATACTCAGAGACTGGTGGTGGTCTGGAGTCAATAGGGAAGTTGCAAAACATTGTCAGCAATGCATGCAACACAATCCCTGAAGACCCATAAATGTCAAGATGACCTACCAGTCATAACCTAAGGGTTCGTGGGAGAATTTGCAGATTGGCTTTACTGGACTATTGGAAAAAGATACTGCCGGGAGATTCTCAACCAGTTTGCTCAATGCATTCCCCACTTGGATTGCAGGGCCTGTATGGTGCCATGCATACTGGCATTCGAAATAATTCTGCTATGGGGGGTACCCATCGATTCAGATCAGGGTATTCATTTCACGGGGCAGGTTATGAAACACGCCTGTTAGGCATTTGACAGAGATTCCATATTCCCTACCATCCGCAGAACTCGGGGATGGTAGAATGGATTAACCGAACCTTAAAAACCGCTATTGCAAAATCTATAACCCACACGGAGAGGGTATAGGTAAATATTCTCCATACATTCTCATGAGACTTACAGCTACCCCTAACCAAACCACAGGTTTAACCTTTCGAACTAATGACAGGCAGGGCCTTGAAGCTCCCAAAAATATCACTGTGGGAGGGGAAGACATGGAACCCTGTGGGATCGAATTATCAATACATAAAACAATTAGACAAACAGCTCTGAGAACTATAACAGGAAATAAGGGATCAGCAAGAGGTATGAAAGTTAGAGTTTCTGAATCAGGATAAAACTGACCCCCACCTTTGTCAAGTTGGGGACAGAGTATTAGAATGATCCCTGAGCAGTTAGGGTTTGCACCCAAATGGACTGGACCCTATGACATCATTATGACTAGTGACACTTGTGCTTGTATTGATATGAAAGTGAAGGACCGATGGAAACTTTGGTCCCAACTGATTATCCAAAGGATAATGGCTGGGCCCAATATGGGAAACTGCCAGGCGCACGTCAGCAGTCTGGAACACATTGCATTTGGGACGTTCATATTTACTTTTCTTTATATGAGGTGAACAATATTTTTAGATGGGCAATATCATGGACTTGGCAAGGGCAACACTTGCCAGAGTCATCTGAAAAGATAGAAATGTTAAGGCTTCCCTAACCTAAATCCAATTCTCTTCTTCTACCCCTAGGACACCAGCTTGTGTGGAAGGAGTTAAATTAATAACACTGATTTTGAACACTTGGTGTCACCAGGCTCCCTCTATTTTGTGGACTCATCATCCTAGGAGTGTCTTCAGAATCATACACGCAGAATGATGTCAACCCAATTCTCCAAATGTAATGGACCTTGGCAGGCTACGGAGCGCTGTACAATTTCACTGGTGGAATCTGCATTGTGGTAGGAAAAGGCTGGACTAAAGATAAGATTTATTTTAATACTTGGCGACAAGTGTATCCGAGCAAGGATTGAGTGTGCATGTCCAATGTACTTCCATGGGACCACAATCTGTGTGGATCACAGGGAAGCATGGACAAAGGATGGATGTGTTTTCAGAATTATGTGTGCACCTGCGCTCGACACATCTTCCCAACTGCCTAAGGGGGGGCTTGGAGTATGCGGATATTTTGAGGAGGCCAATGCAGCAGCTTTGTCCCTGTATGTCTGTTTACCCACTCCTACTGCTCCTCTGCCTCCCACTCCAGCAATACTACCATGTCCCATGGTCGCTAAGGGACTGGAAAACTTTTAAACGAAGGAGAAAATTTGTTTGATAATGTGAAACATGGAATTGTACGTGTTCTAATCAATATTTGTGCAGTTCAAATGCCGGAATACTGTTCAGAACAATCTAAAAGCTTGTATATTTTGTTGAGTAAAATTGTTATGAGGCAGGCTGCCGATGCCATGGGGACCTTTAGAGTTCAGGAATTGGGACAGAGGAGAAAAAGAGGAACATTTAATGATGTGCTCACAAGGGTTAACACAGGAACCCCTCTAGTCATAGAAATCATAAAAATCATAGGAACCTTACAGAACAGATAGAGGCCATTCAGCCCATTGAGTCTGTACCAACCACAATCCCACCCAGGCTCTACCCCCATATTCCTACATGTTTTATCCGCTAATCCCACTAACCTATGCATCTCAGGACACGCATCAAGAATAGCAAATTCTTTGGCTATCCAGGGGTTAAATGAGAAGGTGGAACAACTTAAGTCAGTGATGAGAGATCTCCTAAAGTGATCAGAGAAAACACAGGAGACCCAAGCAGCTGGTTATCCAGTTGGAGGCAATAATAGTGTTGGAGGCCCATGCTTGCACAATTAACCACCTGATAGACAGGGAAAAGGAGGATACTGCGCGATTCCAGCCGGGGCAACTTTGTCATGCATACAGCCTATGGACTGTGGGGCAGATAAGGCACAATCTTGGTCAGATCCAAAGGAGGGGTACCCAACTGGATTCACAGCTCCCGCCTGGCACAGATAGCCAAATGACCAAGGGGCACTGGAAAAATGCATTCTGAAGGGTCTCACCAAAGTACACCCAGTTGTCCCCAATTGTGGGATGAGTAAAGCTACTGGGGTGGGCATGGTTCTGATGATCCCGATAGTTACACCGGGCTCGGGACCTTTATCCTCATTGTAGCTGGAGAAATCATAGAAATCACAGAAACCCTACAGAAAGAGGCCATTCGACCCATCAAGGCTGCACCGACCACAATCCCACCCACGCCCTACTCCCTTAGCCCTACATTTTTACCCACTAATCCCTCTAAACTACGCATCTCAGGACATTAAGGGGCGATTTTAGCATGACCAATCAACTTAACCTGCACATCTTTGGACTTCGGCGTAGTCTGAGGAAACACCTCCCTCGTTATCACCTGAGACAGCAGCCATACGTAGGACCAGTCCCTTTCATGGAGTCTCCCTTGTGGGGTGTAAGCAGAAGAGTGACATTACAGTGTGCTCCCACCCAATGGGACAGGGAAACATGGACGAAACCAACGTCACCATCTGGGAGACCTTGCTCAGAAGAGATCTACTTGTAGGACCCTCCTGATTGAAGGGTTACAATTCTTTCCAAACACCCGATGGCATGAGGAGGCCCAAAAAAGGATCCTGAGAAAAGCATACCAGAGATAGAACGTTGGTTAGGCCGCATTTGGAATACTGCGTCCAGTTCTGGTCGCCTTACTACCGGAAGGACGTGGAGACTCTGGAGAGGTGCAGAGGAGGTTTACTAGGATGTTGCCTGGTGTGGAAGGACTGGGTTATGAGGAAAGATTGAGCAAATTAGAGCTGTTTTCCCTTGAAAGACGGCGACTGAGGGGGGGATTTAATAGAGGTATATAAGATTATGAAGGGTATAGATAAACAAAGGGAAGCTATTTCCTACTTCAGAGACACACAATACAAGCGGCCACGGGCTTAGGGTGAGAGGGGAGAGGTATAACACAGATATTAGTGGGAAGGTTTTCACACAGAGGGTAGTGGGGGTATGGAATGCTCTGCCAAGTAAGGTGGTGGAGGCAGGCACGCTGGAGTTGTTTAACAGTTACTTAGACAGGCACATGAGTGGGTTGGAGATGGGAGGATATAGGAGATGGTTTTAAATAAGGTTCATTAGCATTGGGACGTCCCTGGTAATGTAAAAGGATGTGGAATGATACTAGTGTTTTTCTCTTTTAATTCACAGGTTTTAAGTCGGTCCGCCTTGTTGTCCGGCGAGGGGCATACACGCGATGGGTTGTACTAGGGCTGCTCTTGGATGTTCGAGAACAGCCTAGTGCTTCATGTCATTAGTGTGTGCTTAAACTGGACCAGATGCTGGGCAGCTCAGAGACTATCACTGTTTGCTGTGCAGACACATGGATTTGGGCCAGTGTCTGTGGGACTTTGCACATTCTCCCCGTGCTTGCGTGGGTTTTCTCCGGGTGCTCCGGTTTCCTCCCACACCCCAAAGAGGTGCTACTAGGCTGATTGAGGGAAACTAATTTAGGGACAATTTATTACCTCCAATGTGGAATGCCATAAGCATAGATAAGGGTCATGGGTGGAGGGGGGCCTGGTAATGTTAAAATGGTGGCGCGGGCTTGTTGGGCCAAAGGGCCTGTTTCCCAGGCTGTTTTTGTTCTTTGTTCTTTGCTCTAGATCCAGAGTCCAAGACCCAAACCCACCTCCTGGAAACACCTACCAAGTATAGGTTCAGAGATGTGGCTATAGAACACGCAAGAACTCAAAGAACCCATAACCAGTGATACAGATTCTTAGGTGGACAATCATACTTGTTCTCGAGTGATTGTTGAAGAAGTTTACCACCCATGTCTGACACACACAGTAAAATAGTCACCGATATCACATTCCCGACAAGTGGTCAATGTTATTTCATGGCCACATGATCAAAACAAGTAGTCAGTCTCCAATCACTGGCACATGACCATCTGAAACGAATTCTGCTGCCCCAGCCATGTGTTCAGGATATATGGTATGATTCTGTGAGCGTGCCTGTGTTGGGTTGTTGCCCGTCTTTGTGTCAATTCTGGGACAAAGCTCTTGACGGCCATAAGGAGGCCTGTGGAGGTTTGACAGGGCTGGATGTATCACTGTTGTTTCCGCTGACTATGCTGATGTCAGGTGGTCCAAAATTTTATTCCTTTTTGAGTTCTCCTGTTACATTTTGGTCCACCTATCATCCAAGGCTGACATCGATCCTCCTGGACAAGGCTGTCATCTTCCCAAAGACGACAGGACAAATGGTCAGTTTTCATTCACTTGCCCATGTTCAATCCACAAAGTTAGTCTCCAGTCAGCATGCCATACATCATGCTATGAGTTAGTTTACATTCGTGGAATCACTGAATCATAGAATCCCTACAATGCAGAAGGAGGCCATTTGGCCCATTAAGTCTGCACCTACACTCCAACAGAGCATCTTACTCAGGCCCTATCCGTGAAACCCCATGTATTTACCCTGCTAATTCCCTGAACCGAGACATCTTGGGACATTAAGGCATGACCAATACACCTAACCTGCACAGCTTTGGACTGTGGGAAAAAAACTGGAGTTCCTGGAGGAAACCCACACAGACATGGGAAGAATGTGCAAACATCCACACGGTCACCCAAGCCCAAGTCCCTGGCACTGTTAAACCCTGTGCCATCGTGCGGCCAGCATACATGTAAAATATTTGGTCAATCTCCATTGATCAGTCCATGTACAAGAAAAGTATTCAGTCTATCTCCAACTGATCCTGTCCAACAGAGATCGAAATCAACATTCATCTATTGTGCCTAATACTGACATTCAATCTCCAATCATTGACTCAGGTACAAAGCATTTCATAACTCTCCAGTCATCAGCACATGTTCAATTCCAGTACTCACTATCTACTTACCATGTCTAGAGTACACTGTAAACAGTTTAACTTCTTTTCAGCAATTTTACAAATGTATATAAATTAATCCATAATGCCATAAGCATAGACAAGGGTCATGGGTGGAGGGGGGACTCATAATGTTAAAATGGCGGTGCGGGCTCGTTGGGCTGAAGGGTCTGTTTCCCGGGCTGTTTTGTTCTTTGTTCTAATCCAATGAACTTTAGCAATGTCAAGAACTTAAAAAACTTTAAAAACTTTTAAGATTTTGAGCACTTCAACAATTATTTAAAACTTTCATAAAAATTTGAATACATTAAAAAAAACAATATTCTGAACTTTGGTTTTTTTCATAATTTTTAAAACATTTCCAAAATATTTTAATCTTTTTTGTCAAAAGCTTTGAAGACTTAAACTTCGAACACCCAGCGATTGTCCCCTGAGAATGTTTTGAACAAAGTGGTTTAGTTTTCAAAAGGAGCTGAGAAGCCTTACTACAAGCCTTAGGACCTGAGATACAGCAAACATGATCAAAGTAAACACCATGTTTCCATGAATTAAATCCAGGCTACCTCTCACATTGGTAATGCAGAAACTTCCATCCCTCTCTCCCTCGAGTATCGAAGGACAATCTTCCCAGCACCCTCCAATGTTCAAACCTATTGCAGGGAATGAGGTGGAAATTGAGGATTTATAAAGCTTAAAAGTTGGGCGGCCTGACCAACTTCAATGAAATATTGAAATGAATGTTGAAAATGAGATTTAAAAATATGATAAAGATGGGCCACAATTCTTGGGCCGTTTACACCCCACCGCCGCTGTCAGCGAGAGAAAGTATTTAGCGCTCAGCCAAATCCCCGTTCACTGCAGCAGGACTGGAGAATGCCACCTGCAGGCAAGGTTAGAGAATTTCAGTCCAATATGTTTTAATGAAATAATGAGAGGAGATATTTGCCTTTTGAGCAGATAGACTAAATATCCAGTAGTTTTCATTCAACAGTTCACTTCATTAACTTCATTCAATTGAAAATTTTACTTCAAAAATATGAACACAAATATCGAAATTCACACAAAATTATTAAATTCAAAAACATTACTTGGACAAACAAGATTTTTTTCTACAATGAATTAACTTTGCTTTACTCTTCACTTGGCTTCAATTCTAGTTTAATTGGATTTTTAATTTTTTGCTATATGAAGACTGGTCAGCGCTTCCCAAACTGCAGGACACAAGCCCCAATGGGCGTCGATATTTGAGTTTAGGGTCATGAGCTCCGAGTCCATAATGTCTGTCTGAAGCTGGGATTGATTTGTGACTGCTGAAAGGTACCTTTAAATCATAGAGACATGGTGTCATTGAGATATACAGCACAGAAAAAGCCCTTGGGCTCATTGCATCTGTGTCAGTCAAAGCTCTTGGCCTTGTGTGCCTTGTCATTGCAAGTGCATATCTAAGTACTTAAATGTTATGAGGGTCTCTGCCTCCACCACCCTTTCAGGCAGTGAATTCCAGACTCCCACCACCCTTTGGGTGAAACAGCTTTTCCTCACATTCCCTCTCAGCCTCCTGCCCCTTACCTTAAATCCATGCCCCTTCATCATTGATCCCTCCACCAAGGAAAAAGGTTTCTTCCTGTTTTCTCGATCTATGCCCCTCATAATTTTATATATCTCAATCATGTCCCCCTATTCTGTCTCCTCTTTTCCAGGGAAAACAACCCCAGTCTATCCAATCTCTCTTCATAACCAAAACTCTCCTGCCCAGGCAATATCCTGGTAAATTTCCCTTGCACATTTCCAATTCTATCACATCCCTCTTATAATGTGGATTCCAGAACTGTGCACTATATTCTAGCTTTAGCCAGGCCAACATTTCATATAGTTCCAGCATAAACTCCCTGCTCTTAAACTCTATGTTCCGGCTAATAAAGGCAAGTATACCATATGTATCCTGAAGCACTTTATCTACCCGTCCTACTACCTTAAGGGAACAGTGTACTTTGCTAGATCCCTCTAATCTTTGGTGCTTCCCAGGTCCTGCCGTTCATCATGTATTCCCTTGCCTTGCAGGGTTGAAACTATGATCAAGGAGGTAGTTCGCCCAGGATGAGGCTAACCCATTGCACTTAGGGTGTGCTAATGCCTGTGATGTCCCCAGATGCGGGATACTTGACTGTAAAATTTGTTTGTCCTGCCCAAATGCATCACCTCAAACTTACCCAGATTGAATTCCATTTGCCACTGATCTGTCCAGCTGACCAGCCCTCTTGTAATCTCAGACTATCCTCCTCACAATTTATCACCTACCAATTTTCATATCATTCGCAAACTTACTGATCAACCCTCTTACATTCAAGTCTAGATCCTCCCCTTTGTTTACTTGTGGTGGATATGGCCTTGTGAAGCTCTCTCTGAGGTGTGATTGCTGCTGCAAAATGAGAGTAAATGGATATGTGTTCATTTTCTATTATGTAACTAGAAATTCTGTTTGTTCAGTAATCATATTCAGTGCATCATTAATCAGGATCATAATACATTAGTAATCAAAATTCTAGTAATCAATAAGTAATCAATAATGGGCATTTGATTTGATTTATTGTTGTCACATGTATTAGATACAGTGAAAAGTATTGCAAGAGAGTAGAAATGTAGTATTAGAATCATAGCTAGGGTGAAGAGAAAGATCAACTTAATGCAAGGTGAGTCCATTCAAAAGCCTGACTGCAGCAGGGAAGAAGCTGTTCTTGAGTCGGTTAGAACATAGAACATAGAACAATACAGCACGGAACAGGCCCTTCGGCCCACAATGTTGCGCCGACCAGTCTTATTTTTTAAAAAAAACATTGACCCACTAATCTAAACCAATCCCTTTTCGTCCATAAACCTATCCACCAATCTCTTAAACGCCCCCAAACTAGGCGCATTTACAACTGCAGCAGGCAGGGCATTCCAGTCACCACCTGCCCCTGACATCCGTCCTATAACTACCCCCCCTTAATTTAAAGCCATGCCCCCTCGTGCTAGTACTTGACCTCAGACTTTTGTATCTTTTTCCCGAAGGAAGAAGGTGGACAAGAGAACGTCTGGGGTGTGTGGGCTCCTTAATTATGCTAGCTGCTTTGCCAAGGCAGCGGGAAGTGTAGACAGAGTCGATGGATGGGGGACTGATTTGCGTGATGGATTGGGTTACATTCACAACCTTCTGTAATTCCTTGCGGTCTTGGGCAGACCAGGAGCCATACTAAGCTGTGTTACAACCAGAAAGAATGCTTTCTATGGTGCATCTATAAAAGTTGGTGATAGTCATAGCTGACATGCCAAATTTCCTTAGTCGTCTGAGAAAGTAGAGGCATTGGGGGACTTTCTTAACTATAGTGTCGGCATAGGGGGACCAGGACAGGTTGTTGGAGATCTGGACACCTGAAAACTTGGAGCTCTCAACCCATGTAACATGACATCATATTACACCAGTGCTCAGAGTTCAGTTCAAATATTAAGCAGGTACCTACTCAGAATCTTAGAATCCTCTCGTGATACAGTTCAATTAGTTTAAGATGCAGGATAGGACCATGTTAATTTACAGAGAATTAATGCATTAATATTCTATTGCTTATTGCATCTATAATCAATGCCTTATTACATAAATAATCAATGCATTATTTCATCAATAATCAAGGTTCTGTTACATTAATAAACAGGACCTAATTACCTGAGTCTGAGTGTAAAGAATAGAGAGGAGGCAGATGCAGTCTGAGGCAAAGCCTTGTGATGACAAGCAACAAGTCTGAGGAATAACAATGGCCTAGATTTTGCACTCAGCAGCTAAGCAGCAGTGTTCGCTACTGATGGTCAAAGTTTGATGAGTTGACCTGGTTTCATAAGAACATAAGAAACAGGAGCAGGAGTAGGCCATCTAGCCCTTCGAGCCTGCCCCGCCATTCAATAAGATCATGGCTGATCTGTCGTGGCTCAGTTCCACATTCCCGCCCTCTCCCCATAACCCTTAATCCCCTCGCTTATCAAAAACCCATCAACCCGCGTCTTAAAAATATTTAGCGAGGCAGCCTCCACCACTTCAACGGGCAGAGAATTCCAGAGATTCACCACCCTTTGAGTGAAGAAGTTCTTCCTCAACTCCGTTCTAAACCGCCCCCCTTTTATCTTGAGGCTGTGCCCCCTAGTCCTTTCTGAGCGGGAAGAGTCTCTCCACCTCTATCCTATCCATCCCATTCATCATCTTATACGTCTTAATGAGATCTCCCCTCATTCTTCTAAACTCTAACGAGTACAAGCCTAGTTTATTCAGCCTCTCCTCATAGCTCAACCCCCTCAACTCCGGTATCAGCCTAGTAAACCTCCTCTGCACTCCCCCCAAGGCCAAAATATCCTTGCGTAAGTGCGGCAACCAAAACTGCACACAGTACTCCAGCTGCGGCCTCACCAGTGCCCTATACAGCTGCAGCAAGACCTCCCTACTTTTATATTCAATCCCCCTCGCTATGAAGGCCAGCATCCCATTAGCCTTCCTGGCCACCTGCTGCACCTGCAGGCTGGGTTTTTGCGACTCATGCACAAGGACCCCGAGGTCCCTCTGCACCGTCGCCTGCTGCAGTTTTTCGCCACGTAAGTCATAGTCCTTCCTACCATTATTCCTACCAAAGTGGACCACCTCGCACTTGCCAACATTAAATTCCATTTGCCAGTTCCTGGCCCATTCGCCCAGCCTATCTAGATCCTTCTGCAGATTCTCTACACCCTCTGCGCAATTTGCCGTTCCACCAATCTTGGTGTCATCAGCAAATTTCGACACCATACACTCGGTTCCCTCCTCCAGATCATCTATATAAATGGTAAATAGCTGAGGCCCCAGCACCGACCCCTGGGGCACTCCACTAGTCACCAACCGCCAATCCGAATAGCACCCATTGACCCCCACTCTCTGCCTCCTATTTGACAGCCAATCCTCTATCCACGCTAACACCCTACCCCCAACTCCATGCCCCCTTACCTTCTGCAATAACCTCTTGTGAGGTACCTTGTCAAACGCCTTCTGAAAATCAAGAAAGACCACATCCACTGGCTCTCCTCTATCCACCACCCTAGACACATTTCAAAGCTGCAAAGAGTCCCAGAGGAAAGGGCTCATAGCAGCATTCCCGTAGCAACTCAACCTGAAAAATAACGTCAGTATCTTCAGATTAACAGCAGTTCATGGTCTTGTTATGAATTTAAATACTTTGTTATGATCCACATTGATGTTAAATGCGAGGATATTCCAAAACTCACAAGGGTAACTTGGAAAATCAGTTCATAATGGTATGTGTTTTCTTTGGTGTTATATGAAGATGTACAACCCAATGAGGGAACAGTCCAGTTGTGTGAACAATTAATAAAGAGTGTTTATAGACTTAAACAGGATAACAGAAACACACATGGCAAGAATACTGATAGCAATACTCACGCACTTTTACATGAAACTACCCCTTGTTCCCCAAACCTATCTATGTTTTAATTGAACTCTGAGACACACCTTCTCCCCAAACAACATCCAATATTCAGTAACACTGAGCTAAATCCAGCAAATAATTACTACAACTAGAAAAAGGATGACACATCTGGGAAATAGTCTTCTGGTTCAGCAAAGGTGGAAGAAGGCTGCATCTCTTGAGAGACAGTAGGTGCACCTTGCTGGAGTTCTGATGTTATCTTCTCTCTCTCTCTCTTGTCTTAATGTTCTACAGTTTTACCATTTCTTTCCCTCTTATTTAATCACCCTGGCAAATCTTCCTTTATCGGTAAGTGGGAGTTCTGTTCACAAACAGGGCATATAAAGCCACAAACTCAATTTACAAAATAATACGCAATATTTTGTAAATTGGGTTTGTGTCTTTATATGCCCTGTTTGTGAACAGAACTCCCACTTACCTGATGAAGGAGCAGCGCTCCGAAAGTTAGTGGCTTGTGCTACCAAATAAACCTGTTGGACTTTAACCTGGTGTTGTGAGACTTCTTACAACGTGTTTTTACTTCTTAAGTATTTACCCCAGTCCAATGCCGGCATCTCCACATCAAGTCTTCCTTTGGCAGCATGTCCATCAATCAAATTCGGGCCACATCTCGAAAACTGGTAAAGTGCATTATTTTGACTTAAATGTGGGTGACATGACTGGGAAACTTGCAGATGAACAGAAATGGCCATAGGTCAACAGTGAAGGGAATAGCTGTTGACTCCAGGATGATATCAATGATTTAGTTCAGCGGACAGAGAAGTGGCAAATGGAATATCATCTGGAAAAGCGTGAATAATGCATTTGTGGAGGGCAAATAAAGCAAGGGAATACTCAATAAACTGGAAGATATTGAGAGGGTTGGGGAAGTGAGAGACCTTGAAATGTATGGCAACATGTTTCTGAAGTTGACAGGAAGGGTGGACAAGGTGATCAAGAAAGCATACAAAATGTAATGGGATGTAATGGTGGAAATGTATAAAATGTTGGTTAGGCCACAGCCTAACCAACATTTTATGCACAATTCTGGTCACCACATTACAGGAAGAACATAATTACTCTGGAGTAAGTGCAGAGGAGATTTACAATGTTGCCAGGGCTTGAAATTGCAGCTATGTGGAGAGATTGGAGGGGCTGGGGTTATTTTCCTTTGAACAGAAGAGATTGAGGTATACAAAATAATGAGGGGCAGAGATAGGGTAGATAGGAAAGTCTTGTTTCCCCTGACTGAGGGGTCAATTACCAAGGAACAGGGGCTAAACTTTGAAGGATTAGAGGAGACATGAGGAAATTACTCCCAGAGTGGTGGTTGTTTGGAATTCACTGCCTGAATGGGTGGTTGAGGCTGAAATGCTCAGTTCACTTAAAAGATACTTGGATCTGCATTTGAAATGCTGGAGCCGACAAAGCTCCGGACCAGGTGCCAGAAAATGGGATTAAAATTAATGGCTGGTTTCATTTTTCACTTTTTTGGCCAGTGCAGACACGATGGGCTGAATGGCATCTTTCTGCACTATAATTTTTCTATGGAAGAAGGTCCTCAGTTACTGGGAGGAGCTGATTGTGGAGGACCCCTTCCATTGTCTCTATGCGGCAGACAACAATTGTGCTTACCACAATCCACTTTGTGTCCTTTCTCAAATACTGTGACCATCACAGTGTGATTCAGATCCCTCTGGAACACGTCCATTTTCCCAGTTGAGGGACAAGAGGTTGTGAAATTTGGAGTATATATCCACCGTGTTTCAGGATTGTGGCAGCAATTCTATTTGCTCCAGAATATTTGTTATTTTCCAGCTGTCTTCACTCGAGAGCATGGGGGAAATGGGGATAGTACTGAAACCGAACTGGACAGGACATTCAAGAATTGAGTAGAGGGCCTTCAAGTCAAAGAGAGATGGTGGTATTTTCTAGCCCTCTTCGAGCTGGTGGTATCTTTCTGTCCCAGTGAAGGCGACTGCCCCTTCACGGGCATTCCCCAAAATGGGATGGACGAGCCATGCAAAACACTATAGACATCAATGGGACTGGATCATCCCGCCTCCAGCCAATGGTGGGCTGCCTCTGCCATCGCAAAACATGCCACGCAACTGGGAGGTGGGGGTGGAGGTGAAAAACCCGCTCAGAGTCTGATCTGAAGAACTCTTCAGAATGTTCTCTCCAGTATGGTGGCATTGGCACAGTGGTTAGTACTGTTGCCTCATAGTGCCAGGGACCTAGGGTCAATTCCGGCCTCGGATCACTGTCTGGGTGGAGTTTGCACATTCCCCCAGGTCTGCGTAGATTTCCTCTGGGTGCTCCAGTTTCCTCCCACAGTCCAAAGAAATGCCAGTTAGGTTGATTGGCCATGGTAAATTGTCCCTTATTGTCAGGGGGATTAAGAGGATAATATGTGGGGTTATGGGGATAGGACTTGCAGGGGATTGTTGTTGGTGCAGGCTTGATGGACCAAATGGCCTCTTTCTGCACTGCAGATTCTATCAGTAAACATTGGAGTGGGATCTGGAGGCCTTGCATCCTTATTGACTACTTCCCGTGCATTCACATAAATGCCCTCTAAACTAACAGAGATATCACTATATTCCTTCTTCACTCTAATCCCACTTTACTGTTTCTTTGTGCTCTCTGACTCTCCAAGTTCTTTGTCAACATCAGTTTTCCTTTCTCATGCAACAGAGGGGGGATTTTCCAGGGGAAAATCTCTCCACTGGCTGGAGTCATACCTGTCACATAGGAAGATGCTTGTGGTTGTGGGGGCCTGTCATCTCAGCTCCAGGGACTTCGCTGCAGGAGTCCCTCAGGGTACTCTCCTCGGCCCAACCATCTTCAGTTGCTTCATCAAAACCTTCCATTCGTCATCAGCTCAGAAGTGGAGATGTTCACTGATGACTGCACAATGTTCAGCACCATTCACGATTCCTCTGATACTGAAGCAATTCATATCCAAATGCAGCAAGATCTGGACAAGATTCAGGCTTGGGCTAACAAGTGGGAAGTAACATTCATGCCACAGATGTACCAGGCAATGACCATCTCAAACAAGAGAGGACCTAACTATTGCACCTAGTTATTCAATGGTATTACCATTACTGAATCTCTATTACCAATATCCTGGTGGTTACCATTGACCAGAAACTGAAATGGGCTAGCCATATAAATACCATGGCTATGAGGGCAAGTCAAAGACCAGGAATCCTGCAGCAAGTAACTCATCTCCTGATTCCCCAAAGCCTGTCCATCATCTACAAGGCACAAGTCAGAAGTGTGATGGAATAATCTCCACTTGCCTCAATAAGTGCAGCTCCAACAACATTAAAGAAACTCAACGTGATCCAGGACAAAGCAGCCCACTTGATTGTTACCCCTTCCACAAACATTCACTCCCTTCACCACCGATGAACACTGGCAGCTGTGTGTACCATCTACAAGATGCACTGCAGGAACTCACCAAGGATACTTAGCCAGTAGCTTCCAAATCCATAACCACTATCATCTAGAAGGACAAGAGCAGCAGATACAGTGGAACATACTACCTGGGGGTTCTTCGAAATCACTCACCATCCTGACTTGGAAATATATCACCACTCCTGCATTGTCACTGGTTCAAAAAGCATGGAACTCCCTTCCTAACAGTCGGAACAAATCCCTCTTTCTCCCAGAGATGTTGATAGAGATGCGGAGAAAACATTTTTACCAGAAGGTGGTAACAGTCTGGAATGCACTGCCTGGGAGGGTGGTAGAGGTGAGTTGCCTCACATCATTTAAAAAGTACCTGGTTGAGCACTTGAAATGTTATAACATTCAAGGCTATGGGCAAAATGTGGGTAAATGGAATTAGGTGGGAGGTCAGATGTTTCTCGCATGCCGGTGCAGACTCAATGGGCTGAAGGGCCTCTTCTCCACTTTGTGAGTAGATGATTCTATAACTGCATGGTTCAAGAAGGAAGCTCACCACCATCCTCTCAAAGGGCAACTGGAGATGGTCACTGAATGCTGACTAGTCAGCCACATCTCACAAATTAATTTTTAAAAAGCTTTGTTATCACACTCCATTCAAGTTAGTTTAACCCTCCCCCATAGTACAAGCAAATTGCGAGGAAATTGGTCCCACCTCTTTAGAATTAACCCACCCAGCCTCTACTCCTTTTATCTCCCCCAGAACTGATCTCAATGTCCCAGGAATCTAAATCCCTCTGTCCTGCTCCATCTCTCCAGCAACCTGCTCTATCCACCTCTCCCGATGTTCACCAGTGCACAGTGCAATGAGTAATCTGGGCAGTAGAATCTTTCACCTCCAAGTTGCTAGATTCTTTCCTAAATCCCGAAGTCCTTCCTGCTGGAACAGGGCCCTGTCATCAGAAGGTCAACATACCCATTCCAGGTTCAAGTCTGTGGCCTCAGTCATGCCTGTCTGTTCCCCCAACTATGAATTCTGGTACTGACTCTGGCTGCATCCCCCAGACTGAAACAGTAAAGTCCAAAAATCAGATAGCTCTATCAAAAGATAGAAGCACAGGTTCAATGGGCCAAATGGCCTCCTTCTGTGCTGTACTGCCCCAGATTTTAAAATTTGGAATGTGGCAACTTCAGCCTGGAGCTCACCAACACAATTTGTCCGACTCCATGCATTTAATGCCCATCCAAACACATCTTTAAACTCCTTTCTCCACAGGGGATAGCAGAGGCTGTTCCTCTGCTTGGCTGACTGGAAGCAACCTGAATACTCAGATGTTTCCAGGCAACAGATGATTCACACTACCTCTTTATTTTCATTGATCTGGCTCTTTCTCAGGGCTGGATTGAGCTGCACAAACAGACTAAGTGTCAGTTGACAAAAGGTCAGACGCCCAAAAGCTAGTGGTTTTGCTATCAAATAAACCTCATAGAACCCTACAGTGCAGAAAGAGGCCCTTCGGCCCATCGAGTCTGCACCGAACACAATCCCACACAGACCCTACCCCCATATCCCCATATCCCTACATATATACAGCCTCGCAGGTGGAGGAGGTGGTCAAGAAGGCGTGTGGTGTACTGGCCTTCATTAATCGAGGGATTGAGTTTAGGAGTCGGGAGGTAATGCTGCAACTTTATAAGTCCCTTGTCAGGCCTCATTTGGAGTACTGTGCGCAGTTCTGGTCGCCTCACTATAGGAAAGACGTAGAAGCTATTGAAAGGGTACAGAGGAGATTTACAAGGATGTTGCCTGGACTGGGAGGCATGCCTTATGAAGTTAGGTTGAGGGAGCTGGGACTCTTCTCCCTGGAGAGACGAAGGTTGAGAGGCGACCTGATAGAAGTTTATAAAATGTTGAGAGGAATAGATAGGGTGGATTCTCAGAGGCTATTTCCCCGGGTTGAAATGGTCGCTACGAGAGGACACAGATTAAAGGTGCGGGGAGGGAAGTACAGAAGTGATGTTAGGGGTAAGTTTTTCACTCAGAGGGTGGTGAGTGAATGGAATCGGCTGCCGTCAGTGGTGGTGGAGGCGAACTCACTGGGGTCTTTTAAAAGACTTCTGGATGAGTATATGGGATTTAATGGGATTGGGGGTTATAGATAGGTCTATAGATTGGTAGGTGTTGATGTGATCGGCGCAACTCGTGGGCCGAAGGGCCTGTTTGTGCTGTAGTGTTCTATGTTCTATATTATACCCACTAATCCCTCTAACCTACGCATCCCTAGACACTAAGGGGCAATTTTTTAGCATGGCCAATCAACCTAACCTGCACATCTTTGGACTGCAGGAGGAAACCAGAGCACCCGGAGGAAACCCACACAGACACGAGGAGAACGTGCAAACTCCACACAGACAGTGACCCGAGCTGGGAATCAAACTCAGGACCCTGGAGCTGTGAAGCAGCAGTGCTAATCACTGTGCTACCCCACATCAGAGACAAAAAGAACAAGACTTAGACTTAACAAGTATTAAAGGGGGAGAGAGAGAGAGACTGTGTGAGAGAGACTGAGACAGAGGGATTGTGAGAGAAAGTGGGGGAAAGAGCAACTGAGAGATTATGTGAAAGAGAATGACTAAGACCTAAAGGATAAGAGTCAGAGAGAGGGATCGAGAATAAAAAATTGAGGGATAGAGTCACGCTAAGAGGAATGCTGAAGCAGGTATAGATGCAGTGACTGTGAGAGATAGAGAGGTAGACAACAAGAACAGAAAGGTGCAGACAGCAAGAATTAACATTAAAATTTGGGCATTCAACATTGTCAAACTTCTCAAGATCCTTCACAGGAACATTAACCAATGGAATTTCACAGTGAGCCACCCAGAGAGATATTAGGGATGGTGAACTTTTATGAAAGAGGGAAATGGAAAGACAGAGAGGTGGAGAATTCCTGAGCCTGGGGTCCAGGCAGCTAAGGACGTGAGTGGTTACAATCAGGGATGTAAATGTGGGCAGAATTAGACAAACTAAAGGCAGACAGAATAAGAGAGAGAGTCTAACTGGGAGAAAAAGAGAGACACATACAGAGACTCTGACACCTGTACATATTGGATAAGCTATAGAAAACTTCAGCATTGTGTTGATATATATTTCACACCCCTCTGTGGATAATGTACACACTGTAGATAAGATCCACACAGTCACTAAGTGAGATTCCAGCCGTGACTCTGACCCTCTAAAACAGAAGATTCTGGATTCTAGTCCCATCCCAGGACCAGAGAATAGAACCTGAGCCTCAGACTCCAGAGCAATAATGAGGGTATTGCTGCACTGTCAGAGGTATCCAGTTTTAGCAGGGATGTTAAAACTGAGGCCCTGTCTGTTGTCAGGTGCATGTTAACATATCCCAAGATGAGGAGGTAGGCCCCAAGCCCTACCTCAGCCCATGTGGGGATTGAACACACGCTCTTGGTGTTTATCTGCACCATACTCCAACCAGCTGGTCAACGGTTATTCAACCCCAATCACTGAATCCAATTCACCAAAACAGATTTGCTGGTTTTCCATCTGTAGGATCTTGCTGTGTATGAATTGGCTGCTTATTTTCCCACATTACAGCAATATCTTCACAAGTATTTGATTGGCTGTATAGCATTTTGGGACATCTAGGTGTTCTGACAGTTTGTCAAACACGTTCTGAATGATGCATTTTTTTGTACATTGTGCTGGAGACAATCTACATATTACAGATTAACCTGGGTAATGTACACACTGTCTGAATGTGCAGAATACTCCCTCTGGGAATCTTCCCTCTCCTCTCAGACACTTCATTGTGGATCCTCCTCCCTCTGACAGATGAATTTAACCCCCCGTCCCCCAGCACAAGTTGCCCCCTATCGATGGGAATATTGTCCCCAGTCCTGCCCTGTCTCTCCATTCCCCAGCCACTGCAGATCCTCCTTTCTCCACAGGGGGCGGCAGAGGCTGTTCCTTTGTTGGCTGACTGGAGGCAACCTGAATTTTCAGACTCTGCCCGGCAACAGATGATTCACACCGGTTCTTTATTCTCATTGGTCTGTCTCTCCCTCTCAGGGCTGGATGGAGTTGCTATGATGTGGAGACGCTGGTGTTGGACTTGGGTAAACACAGTGAGAAGCCTCACAACACCAAATTAAAGTCCAATTTTTGTAAATTATTTTGTAAATTGAGTTTGTGTCTTTATATGCCCTGTTTGTGAACAGAACTCCCACTCACCTGACGAAGGGGCAGCACTCCAAAAGCTAGTGGCTTTTGCTACCCGATAAACCTATTGGACTTTAACCTGGTGTTGTGAGACTTTTTAATTGCAATGAAAGGAGTTTCAGGGTGTGTGTGAGCTGTTCACACTGTGGGGGAGACAGGATGAGCATCAATGTGTCTAGAAATAAATGCCCTGAGTGTGTCAGGGTGGGTGTGAGCTCTTCACACTGGGTGGGGAGGGGGAGTCAGGGAGACGGCGTTGTCCTGATTGACAGGAAGGTCTTCTGTCACAGAGAGATTTTTGGGGTTGGACAGGGAGGGACATGTCTTCTTTATTTCGTGCTCGGCCACTTTCAGCTCACGTCCAACCCTTGTTGCTCCCTGTGATGCCTTGCCTTTATCCTATGGTTTGTTTTTTGCCTTCCGGGCCTTTTTCTTTTATATATTATTAATTGTGTTAGTTTTTTCTTGTGTGGGGTGTTGTGCGGGGGGGTACCATACTGTTGCAGGAGAGAAGGGAGCCGGGGGAAAGGGACAAAGGGAAACAAGTGATGATCTGCTTCTGTCATATTTTAGGTGATTGGGGGAGGTGATTGTTGAAGTGGTTTGTGTTAGGAGGAGTGGGCTGCTAGGTTGGGTGTTTACGTGTTTATGGGGCTGCTGGATAGATGTTCAAGTGGTGTGTGTATTGGAGAGTTGGGTTTTTTTTTGGAGGGTTTTTTGGCTGGGGAGGCTTTGTGTGTGTTGCTGAGTCAGATTCTGTTTTTTAGGGTGGGGGGAAAGATTTTGTTTGTGGGTGGGCTACTGAGGGGGTAGTAGGTGGGGGGGGAGGCAATAGGTCAGGTGGTGGGAAAAAGGTCCTGGGGATATCCTGATAGGGATGTTGGTGCTGAAGGGTGGTTTGTTGTCCTTCCCTGTCTTGATGCTTTTCTTTCCTGTGTGTGTCTGTTAGAGTAGGTGGGGTGAGGGGGCTCCCAGAGCTGGTGAGGTGGGGTGACTTTTTATTCCTTGTGGGTGTTTTATGTTGTGGTGGCTTCGGATAGTATGTATCGGATTGTTGTGGGGGCACTAGTTACTAGATTTATTTATCAGCGAGTCGTTAAATCCAATATTGAATGTTTTGGATTTTAGAAAAAAGAAAGGATGGTTAGACATTTATATTTTGTTACCCCAGATTCTGCTTGCTAGTTAAGATGAGGCTCTTTTATATTCTTTAAAAAAATAGCCTTTCTTGGGGTTGTTTCTTTCCTGTGTCAGGGTTCTTTTCATTACTCAAGGCGATTTAGAGAATCGTGAAATTAGGATTTTCCAGGTAGCCCCTTTTATAATGAGTCAATCTATAACCAGGTTTCTCCCATTGTTCCTGATGGTCAAATAATTAAAAATTTGCATTTCCCCAGACCTGCCTGTGGATTTTACCTAGTCACCATGCAGAGTTACACATTTATATTTTTGTTTTTAGGCATTTATGCTTCTCCATGTGGATTAGTTTGCCTATTCTAATGGATTCCCATATGTGTCCAATTACCCCTTTTAATTAAAGTGAAACTAGAGCAATTCCTGGGCCATGTCTGAGACAATGTATGAGGATCTTTTATGTGTGCTTATTTATTTTTTAATTTTTAAAATTTTTTTCACTCACTCTGAAGTTGCTGGGGTTCATTTAGCTCCCATTCGTTCCACATCCAGGGCTGACTACAGATAGTGTTTGGCCATTCTTGCCATCTCTCACCACTAGAACCATAACTGAGGTTCAGTCTTGCCCTCTTATGAAAGATGCACAGTGAGAGAGACTGTGTGTGAGAGAGACTGAGACAGAGAGATTTGAGAGAAAGTGGGGAAGAGAGCAACTGAAAGATTGTGTGACAGAGAATTACTAAGACCAAAAGAATAAGAGTCAGAGAGAGGGATCGAGAATAAAAAAATCGAGGGGTAGAGTTATAGTGAGAGAAATGCTGAAACAGGAATAGATGGAGTGAGTATAAGACACAGAGAGGTAGACAACAAGAACCAGAAGATGCAGACAGCAAGAATTAACATTAAAATTTGCACATTTAACATTGTCAAACTTTTCAATATCCTTCACAAGAATATTCACAGGTGGAACTTGACAGTGAGCCACGCAGAGAGATAATAGGGTCGGTGAACCTTTATCAAAAAGCGAAATGGAAACGCAAAGAGGAGGAAAATTCCTGAGCCTGGGGTCCAGGCAGCTAAAGCCAGATCAGTTACAGTCAGGGGTGTGAAAGTGGGCAGAATTAGAGGAACGCAGAGATCTCAGAGGATAGTGAGAGGGAAGTTACGGAGATAGGGAAGGATGAGGCCATGGAGGGATTTGAAAACAAGGATGAGAATTTTAAAATCGAGTTGTTGTTTAACCGGGAGCCAAGGTGGATCAGCGAGCCAGGTATGTGGGGAGCATGGGACATGTCGGGAGTTAAGACATGGTCAACAGACTCCAATGAATCAAAGGCAGACTGAATAAGAGAGAGAAGCTGACTGGGCGAGAAAGAGAGATACGTACAGAGACTCTGACACCTGTACATATTGGATAAACTATAGAAAACTTCAGCATTGTGTTGATATATATTTCACACCCCTCTGTGGATAATGTACACACTGTAGATAAGATCCACACAGTCACTAAGTGAGATTCCAGCCGTGACTCTGACCCTCCAAAACAGAAGATTCTGGATTCCAGTCCCGCCCCAGGACCAGAGTATAGAACCCGAGCCTCAGACTCCAGAGCAATAATGAGGATATCGCTGCACTGTCAGAGGTATCCAGTTTTAGCAGGGGTGTTAAAACTGAGGCCCAGTCTGCTCTGTCAGGTGCATGTTAACATATCCCAAGCCCTACCTCAGCCCATGTGAGGACTGAACACATGCTCTTGGTGTTTATCTGCACCTCACTCTAACCAGCTGATCAACAGAGTTATTCAACCCCAGTCACTGAATCAGATTCAGCAAAACAGATTTGCTGGTTTTCTATCTGTGGGATTTGCTGTGTATGAATTGGCTACTTACTTTCTCAGATTGCAGCAATAACTTCAAGTATTTGTTTGGCTGTATAACGTTTTGGGATATCTTGGGGTTATGACAGAGTTTGTCAAACACTCGTTCTGAACGATGCTTTTTTTTTGTACATTGTGCTGGAGACAATCTACATATTACAGATTAACCTGGGTAATGTACACACTGTGTGAATGTGCAGAATACTCCCTCTGGGAATCTTCCCTCTTCTCTCAGACACTTCATGGTGGATCCTCCTCTCTCTGACAATTGACCCCTCTCCCCCTCCTCCCCCTAGCACAAGTTGCCCCCTATCCATGGGAATATTGTCCCCTGTGCTCTCCATTCTCCAGCCACTGCAGATCCTCTTTTCTCCACAGGGGGCGGCAGAGGCTGTTCCTTTTGTTCGGCTGACTGGAAGCAACCTGAATTTTCAGACTCTGCCCGGCAACAGATGATTCACACCCGCTCTTTATTCTGATAGGTCTGCCTCAGGGCTGGAAGGGTGTGTAAGGGTGTGTGTGAGCTGCTCACACTGTGGGGGAGGATCAATGTGTCTAGAAATAATCCCCTGAGTGTGTCAGGGTGGGTGTGAGCTCTTCACATTGATCCTCCCTCTGTCTCCCCCACAATGTGTCTAGAAATAAATCCCTGAGTGTTTACCCTGAGCTATTCACCATTTATATAGATGATCTGGAGGAGGGAACCGAGTGTATGGTGTCGAAATTTGCTGATGACACCAAGATTGGTGGAACGGCAAATTGTGCGGAGGGTGTGGAGAGTCTGCAGAAGGATCTAGATAGGCTGGGCGAATGGGTCAGGAACTGGCAAATGGAATTTAATGTTGGCAAGTGCGAGGTGGTCCACTTTGGTAGGAAAAATGGTAGGAAGGATTATTACTTACGTGGCGAAAAACTGCAGCAGGCGACGGTGCAGAGGGACCTCGGGGTCCTTGTGCATGAGTCGCAAAAACCCAGCTTGCAGGTGCAGCAGGTGGTCAGGAAGGCAAATGGGATGCTGGCCTTCATAGCGAGGGGGATTGAATATAAAAGTAGGGAGGTCTTGCTGCGGCTGTATAGGGCATTGGTGAGGCCGCAGCTGGAGTACTGTGTGCAGTTTTGGGCGCCGTACTTACGCAAGGATATTTTGGCCTTGGAGGGAGTGCAGAGGAGGTTTACTAGGCTGATGCCGGAGTTGAAGGGGTTGAGCTGTGAGGAGAGGCTGAATAAACTAGGCTTGTACTCATTAGAGTTTAAAAGAATGAGGGGAGATCTCATTGAGACATATAAGATGATGAATGGGATGGATAGGATAGAGGTGGAGAGACTCTTCCCGCTCAGAAAGGACAGTAGGACTAGGGGGCACAGCCTCAAGATAAAGGGGGGGCGGTTTAGAACAGAGTTGAGGAAGAACTTCTTCACTCAAAGGGTGGTGAATCTCTGGAATTCTCTGCCCGTTGAAGTGGTGGAGGCTACCTCGCTAAATATTTTTAAGACGCGGGTTGATGGGTTTTTGATAAGAGAGGGGATTAAGGGTTATGGGGAGAGGGCGGGAATGTGGAACTGAGCCACGACAGATCAGCCATGATCTTATTGAATGGCGGGGCAGGCTCGAAGGGCTAGATGGCCTACTCCTGCTCCTATTTCTTATGTTCTTATGTTTCAGGGTGGGTGTAAGCTGTTCACACTGTGGGGATGGAGAGGGGGGAGCCAGGGAGAGGGTGTTGTACTGATTGACAGGAAGGAGGTTTTCGCTGTCTGAATGTGGGAAAGGGACAGAGGGTGAAAAATGAAGATAGGGTGTTGGAAAGAGACACTAAAACGGTGGGGGGAAGTGGAGAGAGAAATTGAGAGAGTCTGTGAGAGACAAAAAGAGCAAGGCTCAGACTTAATAAGTATTAAAGGGGAAAGAGAGAGAGAGACTGTGTGTGAGAGACACTGAGACAGAGAGATTGTGAGAGAAAGTGGGAGAGAGAGCAACTGAGAAATTGTGTGAGAGAGAATGACTGAGACCAAAGGAACAAGAGTCAGAGAGAGGGATTGAGAATAAAAAATCGAGGGATAGTCATGGTGAGAGGAACGCTGAGACAGGAATAGATGGAGCGCGTGTGAGAGACAGAGAGGTGCACAACGAGAACAGAAAGATGTAGACAGCAAGAATTAACATTAAAATTTGCACCTTTAACATCGTCAGACTTCTCAAGATCCTTCACAGGAACATTAACCAATGGAATTTGACAGTGAGCCACCCAGAGAGATATTAGGAACTTTTATGAGAGGGAAATGAAAAAGGCAGAGAGGGGGAGGATTCCTGAGTCTGGGGTCCAGGCAGCTAATGACTGAGTGATTACAATCAGGAGTGTTAAAGTAGGCAGAATTAGAGGAACGCAGAGAACTCAGAGGGTAGTGGGAGGGAAGTTACCGAGATAGGGAGGGATGATGTAATGGAGAGATTTGAAAACAAGGATGAGAATTTTAAAATCGCTGTTGTTTAACTGGGAGCCAAGGTGGATCAGCGAGCCAGGTATGTGGGAAGGATGGGACTTGTCGGGAGTTAAGACATGGTCAACAGATCCCAATGAATCAAAGGCAGACTGAATATGGGAGAGAGATATAGAGACTCTGACACCTGTACATATTGGATAAAGTATAGAAAACTTCAGCACTGTGTTGATATATATTTCACACCTCTCTGTGGATAATGTACACACTGTAGATAAGATCCACATAGTCACTAAGTGAGATTCCAGCCGTGACTCTGACCCTCCAAAACAGAAGATTCTGGATTCTAATCCAACCCCAGGACCAGAGAATAGAACCCGAGCCTCAGACTCCAGAGCAATAATGAGGGTATTGCTGCACTGTCAGAGGTATCCAGTTTTAGCAGGGATGTTAAGACTGAGGCCCTGTCTGTTGTCAGGTGCATGTTAACATATCCCAAACTGAGGAGGTAAGCCCCAAAGCCTCAGCCCGTGTGCGGATTAAACACATGCTCTTAGTGTTTATCTGCATCTGCATCATACTGTAACCAGATGGTCAATCACTGAATCAGATTCACCGAAACAGATTCGCTGGTCTTCTATCTGTGGGATCTTACTGTGTATAAATTAGCCAGTTACTTTCTCACATTACAACAACAACTACACAAGTATTTAATTGGCCACATAACATTTTGGGACATCTTGGCGTTCTGACAGTTTGTCAAACACTCATTCTGAAGCTTTTTTTGTACATTGTGCTGGAGACAACTTACATATTACAGACTAACTGTGTTAGTGTGTGGAATACTCCTTCTGGGAATCTTCTCTCTCCTCTCAGACACTTCATTGTGGGTCCTCCTCCCTCTGACAAATGAATTTAACCCCCCGCCCCCCCAGCATAAGTTGCCCCCTATCCATGGGGATCTTCTCCCCAGTCCTGCCCTGTCCTCTCCATTCCCGAGCCACTGCAGATCCTCCTTTCTCCACAGGGGGCGGCAGAGCTCCCTTAGCTGACTGGAAGCAACCTGAATTCTCAGACTCTGCCCGGCAACAGATGATTCACACCAGCTCTTTATTCTGATTCGTTCCTCTCAGAGGGAAAGGTTCCCAACTGCTCCCGCCGTAACCGGGAGTTTCCCGGAATTATTGTCATTTTCCAGGAATCCTTGAGCCTGGGGGAGGGGCAGAAAGAGAGATTGCTGAGGTTTAACTCTGGGGGGGGCGGGAACAAGAGGGGATGATCAGTGTCTATCGAAATAAACCCTTTTGACCACAATTCTATCAGACAGTGGTTTGCATGTAATGTCCTTGAGACCCTACTGGAAAAGGAAGTGGTGGATTCTGTTGGGTGGTTCCCTGAGCAGACTGTCTGAGTCATCTGGCAAAATGCCTCTTAAGGTGATTGTGGTGGGGAAGAGACTGTTGTCCACCTTCTTGTGGAATGTGCCTTCGCAAAAAAAGGGCTGGAGAGAGATGAGGGGCTTTTTGTCAAGGTTCATCCCGAGCAGCTCCTTGACACAGGATTTTGTGCTCCATGGGTAGTTGCTAAGGACATGCTCCAAGACAAACATCAGATATTGTTGAAGGATCATCAACTCGATGGAAGCCGTTCTTGGGTCAACCCAAAACTTGGACTTCCAGGGCAAAGTATTGTCTCTGATTGACTACTGCACATTCCAAAGCCCAAGACTACGTGCTGAGGGAACCACTAAAGCTTGGGGCAGCAGCTGCAGATGTGCAATGGGGAAGGTCATTGTCTAAAACCTTTCAACCACAATGAACTCACGGTGGAATGGGAAGAGATCTCTGCCCTTCAGCTGAAGGTCTGGAAATTAGATAAAACCATCAGGCGAAATGTGTGACTGGTCATGAATATTGTAGAGTCAGGATATATACAGCACACAAAAGGCTCTTTGGCCCACCACATCAAAGACAAACCACCTAACAATTCTAATCTTGTTTCCCAGCATTTGGCCCATTAACCTGTTTGCATTGTCATTGCAAGTGCACATCTAAATACTTCTTAAATGTTATGAGGATCTCTGCCTCCATCACCCTTTCAGGCAATGAGTTCCAGACTCCCACCATCCTCTGGGTGAAGAAAGGTTTTCCTCACATTCCCTCTAAACCTCTTGCCCCTTACCTTAAATCTATGCCCCCTGGTCATCAATCTGTCCAAAGGGAAATGTTTCTTCCTGTCTAACTATGGCTCTCATTATTTTATACATCTCAATCGTGTCCCCTCAGTCTTCTCTGCTCCCAGGGAAACAACCTCAGTCTTTCCAATCTCTCCTGTAACTAAAACTGTCCAACCTAGGCAACATCCTGATAATCCTTGCACCCATTCTAATGCTGTCACATCCCTTTTAGAATGTGGATTCCAGAAGTGCACACAATACTCTAGCTGTGGCCTAACCAATATAAAAATGTTAACTGCTGTAAGTGTAATACAGCATTGGAAGAAATGGTTTTACATGGGAACATATAAATTAGCAGCTAGGCCATTCGTCCCCTCTAGTCTGCCCTGCCCAATCAATAAAATCATGGCTGATGCAAACTCCACACAGACTGGAACCTAAGGCTGGAATTGAACACTGTGCCAGCGTACTGCCAAACATGAATCTATCTACTTCTCCTTTAAAAAGTTTCAGCAGTCTTGTGTAACCTTGAAGATCATAAAATGTACTTCCATAAATTTAATGAATAAAATTTATTTTTGGAAACATAGGTGGGAATAGTATCTGTACTGATTGACAGAGGGATAGATTATCAGGAGAATGGGCACATATATGTGTGTATATGTGCATGTGTGTTTGTGTGAGAGAGAGGGAGCTCAAAAGAGTATAAGAGATAAAGAAAGAGGCAGACAGTACGACAAGGAGAGACAGAGACTGAGAACAAGTATGAAAATGAAATACAGGCGGAAAGTGTGGGAGAGAACAAGAAGCATAGAGAGAAAAGGGCTAAGACAATGTGAAAGTGGCATTGAGACGGAGGCTCTGAGTGAGAAAGAGAAAGACTGAATGAGTGAGTGTGAAAAAAAAGACAGACACAGAGTGAGAGAGAAGAGTGGGGGAGAGAGAGACACAGAAATAGAGGCTAAGGTAGTTAAACGTGGCAGAGAGAGAAACTGAAAACAAGAGAGTGTGAAAAAGAAAGACAGGCAAAGTGGGAGAGCAAGCGAGAGAGAGACAGACAGTGAGACAGGCAGAAATGGAGAGAATGTGAGATCAAGAGGTAAAGAAAGAGAACTGAGATTACAACAATAACTGGCACCTAGACAGCACCATTAAACTTAGAGAAATTTCCAAGATGCTTCATGTGAGTGTTAGGAGAGGAAAATCCACATCAGGCCATATTAGGAGATATGAGGACAAATGATGAAAGAAAATAGAGTGAAAGGCAGAATGATTCAAACTTTCAGGTAGCTGAAGGTCAGAGAGATTCCAGTAAGGGCTGTGCATGAGGTCAGAATGTGGAGCGCAATGTTCCTGAAGGGTTGTGGGGCTAGAGAGAGGGTTACAGGGACAGGGAGGATGCGAGGCCACAGAGAGGTTCAAAGATGTGGATGAGAGTTTTAAAATGGAGCTCATTAACTGGGAGCTAATGTAGGTCAGTGAGCCTAGGGCTGATGGGTGAATGGGGCTTGACATGAGTTAAGACAAAATCACTAGCAGAGTGTTGCATAAGCTCAAAAGAGGGAGAAAAATCAAGATAGAAAGGGCGGGATGGACAGAGGCACACACAGCTGCTTATGTTCCAAACACTATTGAGAAGATAAGGAAGACGTTATATTATGTATCCTTTATAATCCTTATTCACAGCTGTACAGACTACCCCACAGTCTCCTCTGTATGTCCTACATAATGAAGTATAAAAGCAAAATACTGACCCTGGAATCTGAAGCAAAAACAAGAATACAGTAGGATATAGATAGGCTGGAAAATTGGACAGAGAAATGGCAGATGGAATTTAATCCAGATAAATGCAAAGTGATGCATTTTGGTAGAACTAATATAAGGGGAAGCTATACAATAAATGGCAGAACCATGAGGAGCATAGACACACAGAGGGACCTGGGTGTGCAGGTCCATAGATCCTTAAAGGTGGCAGCACAGGTGGAGAAGGTGGTGAAGGACGCATATGGCATGCTTGCCTTTATAGGACAGGGCATAGAGTATAAAAATTGGTGTATGATGTTGCAGCTATATAGAATGTTGGTTAGGCCACATTTGAAATATTGCATCCAGTTCTGGTCGCCACACTACCAGAAGGACTTGGAGGCTTTGGAGAGGGTACAGAAAAGGTTTACCGGGATGTTGCCTGGTATGGACGGTCTTAGCTATGAGGAGAGGTTGGCTAAACTGGGTTGTTCTCCTTGGAAAGACGGAGGATGAGGGGCGACCTAATAGAGGTGTATAAAATTATGAAGGGCATAGATAGAGTGAACAGTGGGAAACTTTTTCCCAGGTCAGAGGTGACGAATACAAGGGGTCACAGGTTCAAGGTGAGGGGGGCAAGGTTTAACACAGATGTCATAGTAACGTATTTTACACAGAGGGTGGTGGGGGCCTGGAATGCACTGCCGAGCAAGGTGGTAGAGGCGATCATGCTGGGATCGTTTAAGACTTATCTGGATAGCCACATGAACAGACTGGGAATGGGCGGATACAAATGAATGGTCTAGTTGGACGCATGAGCGATGCAGGCTTGGAGGGCTGAATGGCCTGTTCCTGTGCTGTATTGTTCTTTGTTCTAAATCCCCATCATGTACACAGTGTGCATATTATACTGACAAATCCCCATCATGTACAGACTGTGTACATTATACTGACAAATCCCCATCATGTACAAACTATGTGTATTTTGTATTGACAAATCCCCATCATGTACAACTGTGTGTATATTATACTGACAAATCCCTATTATGTACAGACTGTGTGTACATTATATTGACAAATCCCCATCATGTACAGAATGTGTGTATTGTATATTGCCACACTCCATCATAAACACTAGTGTGTTCCCATGATCCGTGTACACTGCCTATAAAACATTACATGAACTGAACACAATGCATATTAGACATGATACGGATTGAACACACTGCACATATTAAACATTATGTTGATTGAACACTGTGTATACTGAACATAAAATTGATTGAACACACTGCATATACTAAACATTTCGTGTTTTGAACACACTGTATATTAAACCCTGTGTTGATAACTTTGATAAAGTGTTTTTGTGCAGGAGGCCGGTTTGAAAAAGGTTTCACTTTCGCTTTGACTCTTAAAAGAGGCGGAACTGCAGCTGAGGCCGGGGATTCCCGGCACAGAGAGAGACAGATCACCGATAAACCGTCTACAGGCAGCCCGGAATCCAGTACCTGAATTCCCGGAGCCGTCTCCCGGAGCTTCTCACTCTCGCTCACACACACACACCAAGCAGTGAGCCTCTGCTCAACCAGAAACCAGGTGAGTGAACAGGAAAGATCTCCTCCTTCCGGGAAATAGACAGTGCCCACAGGTCCAGCACTGAGGACACAGTGCAGTAAATGTACCGCGTGTATGTGTGTGTGGGGAGCAGTGTTTGTCTTCTCTAAAAACAATGTCTACTTCTCACTTTAAAATATCTGTAAACAGACATTCACAGTTTTTGCCGGAGTTGCTGCATCCACTTTAATGTTGTACCATTTAAGTTTAAATTAACCTCTCCTGGTCCTCATTCTCCGACCTGCCAACCCACATTCACTGTTTGAATCTTATCTGCCTGCCCATTTAAATGATCTTTCACCCTCTGAGGTCTAGAACATAGAACATTACAGCGCAGCACAGGCCCTTCGGCCCTCGATGTTGCACCGACCAGTGGAGCGAATCTAATGGCCCCCTAACCTAATGTTATCCATATGCCTATCCAATGACCATTTGAACGGCCTTAAAGTTGGCAAGGCCACAACTGCTGCAGGCAGGGCATTCCACGCCCTTACTACCCTCTGAGTAAAGAAATTATCACCCCTCTATTTAAAGCTATGTCCCCTTGTGTTAGCCATCACCATCCGAGGAAAAAGGCTCTCACTGTCCATCCTATCTAATCCTCTGATCATCTTGTATGCCTCAATTAGGTCACTTCTTAACCTTCTTCTCTCTAACGAAAACACCTCAAGTCACGAAAACAACCTCAAGTCTGGCACTATCCTCCTTATTGTAGTTGGAGCTGCCTGCTATTGCCCACTTTCGAATTATACTCCTTATACTCAAGTCCGGGTCATTCATTTATAATAAACAGGCCACTGATCCTCAGTAGCTAACACCCTTTGATATACTACTATATCCTGACTGACTAGGCCATTCAGCCCACTCCACCATTCAATAAGATCATGGCTGACCTGACTGTGGCCTCCACTCTCCTGTCTGCCCCATAACCCTTGACCCCCTTGTCTACCAAGAATCCATCTAACTCTGCTTTGAATAAATAATGGCCCCCCACTTGTCTCCAGTCTGATAAACTATTTGCCATTTCTCTCTGCTTTGTGTCCCATCGACATCCTCATTCCCAGGGTGACACAGTCCCTCTAATCACATGGGTTTCAGTATTGTTTTGTGCGCAATTCTGTGGATAAATTGCATAATCCAGGAGCATGTACACATCCAGAGATAATATCAAAGCTTTAACCACAAACACATCTGGGAATAACATACATATATGCAACTATTCACATATCAAGGTATAATATGCATATTGATAAATGCAAAATATGCAAATACTGGAATCTAAAACAAAACAGAAAAATGCTGGAAAGTCTCAGCAGGTCTGACAGTCTCTGTGGAGAGAGAATAGAGCCAATGTTTCGAGTCTAAATGACCCTTGGTCAGAGCTCTAACAAAGGATCATGTAGATTTGAAACATTGGCTCTACTCTCCACAGATGCTGTCAGACCTGCTGAGATTTGTTCCTTTTGACTTGTGTATTTGACCAGAATTCTTTGTGTGGACTCTTCTCATGAATCTTCCTTTGAATCTGCTGGTAAGATCATTATCTTCCTCTAGCATTATCTTCTATTGGGGAGTTAGGGAAGTTGGGGGAGGGCACAAAGTGAACACTGACCAATTGCTCCCCAAGGTAAAGCAGCATACTACAATGACACCAGATAGGGAATTGACAACTGCTTTGACAATAACTTGATTGCCAAATTAGCCAACTCAACATTGGGTGCTGATACCATCACCCTCCAAGAGCACTTGTACTCTCATACTCAGTGGCAGAATACTGTGCCCATTTGGTCTTTATCAGTTTACAGCCAGATGAATGGTACCATGCATATCATTACTGGAACACTACCCTCAACACCCTTAGCTCGCTATTCTGGCAAACATCAATCCTCCACATATCTGCCGACTTGCAATAACCCACAAAATGATAGAAAAGTTTGCAATGCCTCCTGCCATGTTATGCTGATCCATTCAGCCCCAGTACCAGGCCCTATATGCCTGTGGGAAAGAGCAAACTATGCACCACAATGTTTGTCCAATCCACAGACTCAGTATTGCTTTGTGTACTACTCTGCAGATAATATACATAACCCAGGACCATGTACACATCCAAGGAAAATGTATGTAACCCAGGACCACGGACACATCCAGAGACAATATCAAAGCTTTAACCATGTACACATCCGGGAATAACCTACATATATACATATTGATAAATGCAAAATACTGCAGATGTTGGAGGCCTATCTTGCACCCAACACAGCAGGACCAGAAGAAACTGCTTGGTTTAGTGACTTTGCATTCGCTAAATAAATGTATACATTTAGGTACAATATACACATCATAGAACAATGTATGTGTCAGGGACGATATACACAGGGATTACTGAAGAAGCAATGTTTATTGTCCAGCCAGGATTTTTGGTTCTGGATTTAGCCTGTGCAAGGTGGAATCAGTATCTCACCGGGCAGAACTCCAAGATCAACAAATGGTTCAGTTCATGAGGAGTTGGCTGCAGCTTTTTTCTTGGTTATGAATCGCTGGGTGTGGTTTTACCTTTGTATCTCCCAGTGATTCCTGATTTTAGACAGGATAAGTTGTCCTGTATCCCTGTGATGTTATAGTTTGACCTAAGTTAAACCACAATCTGCTATACTTGGCCCAGGATAAATACTGTGGTGCTACACTGAACCCAGCTTAAACCCTAACGTGCCATATTTAGCCTTTAGTGTAATGCCATCACCAAATACATCTTCTACTCCCCTTCCTGTCCATTCACTTCTGCTCCACTCCTTAGTAGCCCCTTCCCTTCCCTATACCACCTTCTGTGCAAGCAAAGGAAATATAATATCTTTTCCATTACCCCCTCCATTCACCCAACACCCAAACACTCCTCCCAAGCCGAAACAGTGACTTAATTATACTTCTATTAACTTAATATCCTGTACTTGCTGCTCACAGTGTGACAGCCTTTACACTGGGCACAGACTGGGTGACTACTTTGTGGAACACCTGCATTCACTTCGCAAATCCCACCCCGAGCCCCAGTCACTTGTCAGTTCAATTCTCAGTCTTGTACCCACTCTATCCTCTATAGCCGTTCAGATTAATTCACCATCTTGCTCCCATCCTCATCCTAGCTCAGTTTAATTCTTCATCTTGCTCTTACTCTCACCTCTCTATCCTCTCAGTTCAATTCTCAATCTTTCTCCCACTTTGATCTCTCTATTTGCTCAGTTTAGTTTTACACTTTGTTTCTCCTCTCACCTCTCTGCCCTCAATCCATTTAATTCTCCATTTTGTTCCCACTCTAACCTGTCCATGCTTGTCCAGCTGCAGTGTTCCAGTAAAGTTTGATGCGTGCTCGAGGAACAGCACCTCACCTTTCAGGAAGGTTCTATTAGATTAGAAAATAGCAACTATATCTCCTTTGTACAAAAAGGGAGGGAGAAGAAAAGCAGGAAACTACAGTCTGACATCTGTCATGGGGTAAATGGTAGATGCCATTATTAAAAAAGCTGTCACACGGCACTTAAATAAATTCAAAGCAATCAGCCAGAGTCAACATGGTTTTGTGAAAGGAAAATCAGGTTTACCCAATTTATTGAACATAGAACATCACAGCACAGTACAGACAGTACTTTTCAGCCCTCAATGTTGTGCCTACCTGTGAAATGAATCCAAAGCCCATCTAACCCACACTATTCCAATATCATCATATGCTTATCCAATGACCCTTTAAATGCCCTTAATGTTGAAGAGTCCACTACTATTGCAGGAAGGGCATTCTACGCCCTTACTACTCTCTGAGTAAAGAACCTACCTCTGACATCTGTCCTATATCTATCACCCCTCAATTTAAAGCTGTGCCCTGTCATGCTAGCCATCACCACCCGAGGAAAAAGGCTCTCACTGTCCACCCTATCTATTCCACTGATCATTTGTTTGCATCTATTAAGTCACCTCTTAACCTTCTTCTCCCTAACGAAAACAGCCTCAAGTCACTCGCCTTTCCTCATGAGACCTCCCCACCATACCAGGTAACATCCTGGTAAATCTCCTCTGCACCCTTTCCAATGCTTCCCCATCCTTCCTATAATGCGGCGACCAAAACTATATGCAATACTCCAAGTGCAGATACAGATGCAACATGACATCATGGCTCTGAAACTCAACCCCTCTACCAATAAAAGCTAATACTCTGTAAACCTTCTTAACAACCCCACCAACCTGGGTGCCAACTTTCAGGGATTTATGCTCATGGACACCAAGATCTCTCTGCTCATCCACACTACCAAGTATCTTACCATTAACCCAGTACTCTGTATTCCTGATACTCCCTCCAAAGTGAATCACCTCACACTTTTCCACATTAAACTCCATTTGCCACCTCTCAGCCCAGCTCTGTAGCTTATCTATATCCCTCTGTAACCTGCAACATCCTTCCGCACTGTCCACAACTCCACCGACTTTAGTGTCATCCACAAATTTACTAACCCATCCTTCTATGCGCTCATCCAGGTCATTTATAAGAATGACAAACAGCAGTGGCCCTAAAACAGATCCTTGTGGTATACCACTAGTAACTGAACTCCAGGATGAACATGTCCCATCAACCATCACCCTTTGTCTTCTTTCAGCTAACAATTTCTGATCCAAACCACAAAATCACCCTCAATCCCATGCCTCCATATTTCCTGCAATAGCCTACCGTGGGGAACCTTATCAAATGCTTTAGTGAAATCCATATACACCACATCAACTCCTTTACCCTCATCTATCTCTTTGGTCATCTTCTCAAAGAACTCAATAAGGCTTGTGAGGCACAACCTACCCTTCACAAAGGCATATTGACTATCCCTAATCAAATTGTTCCTTTCTAGATAATTATAATTCTTATAATTCTTTCCAAAACTTTGCCACAATAGAAGTAAGGCTCACTGGTCTATAAGTACCAGGGTTGGCTCTGCTCCCCTTCTTGAACAAGGGGACAACATTTGCTATCCTCCAGTCTTCTGACACTATTCCTGTAGACAATGAGAACCTAAAGATCAAAACCAAAGGTTCTGCAATCTCCTCCCTAGCTTCCCAGAGAATCCTAGGATAAATCCCGTCCGGCCCAGGGGACTTATCTATTTTCACACATTCTAGAATTGCTAACACCTTTTTATGAACCTCAATTCCATCTAGTGTAATAGCCTGTATCTCAGTATTCTCTTCGACAGCATTGTATTTTTCCTGTGTGAATATTGATGAAAATTATTCATTTATTGGGGTTCTTTAAAGAATTATCATGCTATGAATAAGGGGGAACCAGTAGATGTACTGCACTTAGATTTCCAGAAAGCATTTGATAAGGTGCTACATGAAAAATTATTGTGGTAAATAAAAGCCGACAGTGTAGGAAATGACATGTTGGCAAGATTTAAGATTGGCTAGATAATGGGAAACAGAGAGCATAATGACCCATTATGAGAGTATGAGAGAGTATAATGACTCAAATGACTCCATAAATGGGTCATTTTTTTGGTCGATAGGATGTGATGAGTGGTGTACCATAGGGATCAGTGCTGGGACCTCAACTTTTTACAATTTACATAAATGTCTTGGATGAAGTGACTGAAGATATGGTTGCTAATGATAGAAAGATAGGTTGGAAAGTAAAGTATGAAGAGGGTGTAAAGGGGCTAAAGGGGATATAGATATATTCAGTGAGTGTGCAAAAATCTGGCAAATGGATTATAATGTGGGAAAGTATCAAATTGTCCATTTTGGCAGGAAGAATAAAAAGGAAGCTTATTATCTAAATGGAGAGACATTACAGAAGTCTTGAGGTGCAGCAGGATCAGGGTGTCCCAGTGCATGAATCATAAAAATATACAGGTACAGCAGGTAATTAGGAAAATGAATAGAATGTTATCATTTAGTGTGAGAGAAGTTGAATATAAAAGTAGGGAAGTTATGCTTCAGTTCTACAGGGCACTGGCAAGACCACATCTGGAGTATTGTGTACAGTATTGGAGTCCTTATTTAACGAAAAATGTAAAATGCATTAGAGGATTACTGGACTAGTGCCAGGAATAGGTAAGTTATCTTTTAAGAAAAGTTTGGACAGGTTAAGTTTCTATCCACCAGAGTTTGGAAAAGTAAAGCAGATTTCAGATAATGAGGGGTATTGACGGAGTGGATGGGAAGAGGATGTTTCCTCTAGTGGGATAATTCCAAACTATGGGGTCACTGATTTAAAATAAGGGGCTACTTGTTTAAGACAGAGATGGAGGGAATTATTTTTTCAGAGTGGTGAGTCTCTGGAAATCTCTTCCTCAAAATGTAGTGGAAGCAGAATATTTGAATATTTTAAGACAGAGCTGGTTGGATTCTTGATTAACAAAGAGATAAAAGGTTATCGGGGGTAGGCAGGAATGTGGAGTTGAGGTTACAAATGGATTAGCAGTGATTGCATGACATGCAAGGCTCAAGGGGCTGAGTGGCCTACTCCTGCTCCTAATTTATATTTTTATAAACTTTTATTTCCTAAACTTTGCCTCCATCTTGGTCAATTTTTTTTGTTTTTTTTATTCCTTCCTCTTGATGCTTGGGTGCTGCTATACAGCCAATCACACCTCCTCTGCACATACTGCTTTTTTCAGTATACTCATTAGCAAACCCTCAGGTTTTATACAGAGGATTGTTAATCATTGAATCGTTAAATGGGCAGCACTGTGACACAGTGGTTGGTAGTGCTGCCTCACAGCGTCAGGGACCTGGGTTTGATTCCCAGCTTCAGTCACTGTCTGTGTGGAACAAAGAACAAAGAAAATTACAGCACAGGAACAGGCTTTTCGGCTCAACTTAACTAAAACCTCCTACCCTTCTGGGGACCATATTCCTCTATTCCCATCCTATTCATGTACTTGTCAAGACGCTTCTTAAAAGTCACTACCGTATACACTTCCACTACCTCCCCCAGCAACGAGTTCCAGGCACCCACTACTCTCTGTGTGAAAAACCTGCCTCATACATCTCCTTTAAACCTTGCCCCTTGCACCTTAAACCTGTGCCCCCTAGTAATTGACTGTTCCACCAGAGGAAAAAGCTTCTGACTATCCACTCTGTCCGTGCCTCTCATAATCTTGTGGACTTCTATCAGATCTCCCCTCAACCTCTGTCGCTCCAATGAGAACAAACCAAGTTTCTCCAACCTCTCCTCATAGCTAAGGCATGGGTTTCCTCCACTCTGGTTTCCTCCCACCATCCAAAGATGTGCGGGTTAGGTGGATTGGCCATGCTAAATTTTCTCTTAGTGTCAGGGGGACTAGCAGGGTAAATACATGAGGATAGGCTCTGGGTGGGATTGTGACCGGTGCAGACTTGATGGGCTGAATGGCCTCTTTCTGCAGTGTAGGATTCTATGATTCTAAGAATCGCTCTGCTTTCCTCCCCATCATCAAATTTAGCCCTTGTTCTTCCTGTCCCTTCCCCCTTTCACTAGCTGAGAAGAGCTCTAACTTTCCTCAATTCTAAAGATAGTTCATTGAGTTGACTCACACAGATGTTGCCAGGCAGAGTGAGAGTTTCTGGGTTTCAATGATTGTAAGAAGTCTCACAACACTAGGTTAAAGTCCAACAGGTTTATTCGGCAGCACTAGCTTTTAGAGCCTCAGGTGAGTGAGGACTTGTGTTCACAAACAGGGCATATAAAGACACAAACTCAATTTACAAGATGGAATGAGAGTCTTTACAGGTAACCAAGTCTAAAAGGAACAGACAATGTGAGTGGAGAGAGGGTTAAGCACAGGTTAAAGAGATGTGTATTGTCTCCTGCCAGGACAGTTAGTGAGATGTTGCCAGCCCAGGCAAATCGTGGGGGTTACAAATAGAATGACATGAACCCAAGATCCCGGTTGAGGCTGTCTTCATGTATGCGGAACTTGGCTATCAGTTTCTGCTGAGCGATTCTGCATTGTCACGTGTTGTGAAGGCCGCCTTGGAGAACTTACCCGAAGATCAGAGGCTGAATGTCTGTGACTGCTGAAGTATTCCCCAACAGGAAGGAACACTCCTGCCTGGTGATTGTTGAGTGGTGTTCATTCATTCGTTGTCGTAGCATCTGCTTGGCCTCCCAATGTACCACTCCTTGGGACATCCTTTCCTGCAGCATATCAGGTAGACAACATTGGCTGAGTCGCAAGAGTATGTACTGTGTATCTGGTGGATGGTGTTCTCGTGTGAGATGATGGCATCCGTGTCAATGATCCGGCATGTCTTGCAGAGGTTGCTCTGGCAGGGTTGTGTGATATCGTGGTCACTGTTTTCCTGAAGGCTGGGTAGTGTTCTGTGGACAATGGTCTGTTTGAGGTTGTGCGGTTGTTTGAAGGCAAGAAGTGGGGGTGTGGGGATGGCCTTGGTGAGATGTTTGTCTTCATCGATGACCTGTTGAAGGCTCCAAAGAAGATGTTGTAGCTTCTCCGCTCTGGGGAAGTACTGGACGACGAAGGGTACTCTGCCTGCCATGTTCCATGTTTGTTTTCTGAGGAGGTCAGTGCTGATTTTCGCTGTGGCGCGTTGGAACTGTCGATCGATGAGTCAAACGCCATATCATGTTCTTATCAGGGCATCTTGCAGCGCCTGTAGGTGTCTGTTGTGATTCTCCTCATCTGAACAGATCCTGTGTATACAGAGGGCTTGTCCGTAGAAGATGGCTTCTTTAACATGTTTAGGGTAAAGCTGGAGAAGTGGAGCATTGTAAGGTTATCTGTGGTAAAGTGAAGTGCTGAGGTGACCGTCCTTGATGGAGATGCGTGTGTCCAAGAATGCAGCCGATTCCAGAGAATAATCCATGGTGAGTCTGATGATGGGATGGAACTTGTTGATGTCGTCATATAGTTGTTTCAGTGATTGTTCGCCATGAGTCCAAGGAAGAAAAAGTCATCAATGTATCCAGTGTATAGCATTGGTTGAAGGTCCTGTGCGGTGAAGAAGTCTTGTTCGAACCTGTGCATGAAGATGTTGACATAGTGAGGTGTGAATTTGGTCCCCATGGCTGGTCCGTGTGTCTGGATGAAGAACTACTTATTGAAGGCGAAGACATTGTTGTCCAGGATGAAGCGGTTGAGTTGTAAAATTGCAGCTGGAGATTGGCAGTTAATCTCCAACTGAATCTCCAATTGGCAGTTATCTCCAATTGAGAACTGCCAATCTCTGGATGCAATTTTATGTACCGTGTGCCTTCCACCATCCACCAGCACATGGTACATATTCTTGCAACTCGGCCAACATTGTCCTGGCTGGAGACAATACACATCTCTTTAATCTGTGCTTAACCCTCTCTCCACTGACATTGCCTGTACCTTTAAAAGCTGATTACTTGTAAAGACTCGGATTCCAATCATTATTTTGTAAATTGCGTTTGTGCCTTTATATGCCCTGTTTGTGAATACAAGTCCTCACTCACCTGAAGAAAGAGCTTGAGGCTCTGAAAGCTAGTGCTGCCAAATAAATCTGTTGGACTTCAACCTGGTGTTGTGAGACTTCGTACTGTGCTCACCCCAGTCCAACGTCAGCATCTCCACATCATTTTCAATGATTGTCAGATTTGCAGCATGTTCAATTTGTGTGAAACCCCAAATTGGGCGACACAGCCTTCAGTGACAGCATTTAACTGGGGTTAAATCCCCAATGACAGTATTTAACCTGGGTTTTGTTTTATATTTCAGGTTCTCACAGTTGAACTCCTAGATTGAAAATGACAGAATCCAGTCCTCTGATCTATATACCCCTACTGGATGTGACTGCTACCTGGATCCTGAGCCTGGGTTTGCACTGCTGGTGCCTGTGTGAGCCTGTGCTTGCTCTCTGGCTCATATCACTCCTACGTTTGGGCCTGCTATGTGCCTCACTCCAAGCCTTGCCACAGTGTGCGTCTGGGCTCCCCGCCTGGCTGTGCTGGAGGGACCTATACTGGGTGCTGGCTGTATCCTGCCTGCTCACTCCTGTGTATGTCAGCCTAACCATGGTTGCTCAGTTCCCCTCGGACGAACTCCTGTATGGGCCGCACAACTGGAGCACGCTGGCCCTCAACTATGCCACCACAGGCCTGGTCTTCCTCCTGTGTAGACACTTCCTCCCAGAAGGGACTTCAGCGGACGAGGCAGGATCAAGAGGCACCCTTGTCAGGCTGCTGTCCTACATGAAGCCGGACATTGGCCGGTTCCTCCTGACGGCTGTCTTCCTGGTCCTGTCATCTCTGGGTAAGGTCCTGGCATCACTGACTAGGTATCAGGCAGCGGTGATTGGGAGTTTGGGGGGAGTTAGGTGAAAGTGAGGGGTATGAGGTTGATGGGGGGGTGGGTGGTTAGGAGGAAACAAGGTGCTGGGTCAGGAGGTAAAGTGAAGGGGCAGTGGGGGAAAGATTGGGTGGGTGGGAGTTGGGAGATGATCAAACGATATATGGGGGCCAAGGCTCAAAGGATGACAAGGTTGTGTGAGGGAGCCAGGAGAACTGATGGCAGGTTAGCATCCTGTCAAAGATGTCACAGACGCTGACTATATCCTGCTCCCAAGCAGTACTCCAAAGTTGAACTAGACTGTTCTTATCCTCATTGTCATAAGAACATAAGAACATAAATAGGAGCAGGAGTAGGCCATCTGGCCCTTCGAGCCTGCCCCTCCATTCAATAAGATCATGGCTGATCTGTCGTGGCTCAGTTCCACATTCCCGCCCTCTCCCCATAACCCCTAATCCCCTCTCTCATCAAAAACCCATCAACCCGCTTCTTAAAAATATTTAGCGAGGTAGCCTCCACCACTTCAACGGGCAGAGAATTCCAGAGATTCACCACCCTTTGAGTGAAGAAGTTCTTCCTCAACTCCGTTCTAAACCACCCCCCCTTTATCTTGAGGCTGTGCCTCCTAGTCCTACTGTCCTTTCTGAGCGGGAAGAGTCTCTCCACCTCTATCCTATCCATCCCATTCATCATCTTATACGTCTCAATGAGATCTCCCCTCATTCTTCTAAACTCTAACGAGTACAAGCCTAGTTTATTCAGCCTCTCCTCATAGCTCAACCCCCTCAACTCCGGCATCAGCCTTGTAAACCTCCTCTGCACTCCCTCCAAGGCCAAAATATCCTTGCGTATCATATGTAATCTCAAGGTGGGCTTTGAGCTATATTTCCATGCCATCATTAAGACCCCCTATTTCTTTGTATCATAATCAGCTTGTCCCTGTCTTCACTCATCCACATCTGAAACCTTCACCCAGGCCACAGTTACCTCTGGACCATTCCAACCCACTCCTTTCTGGTCTCAATTCTTGGACTGACAAGTGGCAAAGTAACATTGGTGCTACACAAGTGCCAGGCAATGACCACCTTCAACCAGAAGAATCTAACCAATATCCCTTGACATTCAATGGCATTACCATTACTGAATGTCCCATTGCCAACATTCTCGGGGGGTTACCATTGCCCAGAAACTGAATTGGATTAACCATATTAAATACTGTGGCTACCAGAGCAGCTCAGAGGCGAGGAATCCTGCAGCGAGTAACTCACCTCCTGACTTCCCAGAGCTGGTCCACTATCTACAAGGCACAAACCAAGAGTGTAATGGAATTCTCTCCATTTGCCTGGATGGGTGTAGTTCCAACAACAATCAAGAAGCTCATCACCATCCAGATCTAAGCAGCCCTGCCTGATTGGCATCCCTTCCAAACACATTCATTCCCTCCAACTACGATGAACAGTGGTAACTGTGTACCATCTACAAGATGCACTGTGAGAACTAACCAAGTTTTTTTAAGCAGCACCTTCCAAACCCACTACCACCTAGACAGAAATAATCAGCAGATAGCTGGGAACATCACCACCTGGAGATTCCCCTCCAAGTCACTCACCATCCTGACTTGGAAATATATCACTGTTCCTTTACTCTCATTTGGTCAAAATCCTAGAACTCCCTCCCTATCAGCACTGTGAGTGTACCTACACCACACGGACTGCAACAGTTCAAGAAGGCAGCTCACCACCACCTTCCAGGTACCTAAGGATGGGCAATAAATGCCAATTTGCCAGTGACACCCACATCCATAAAAGAATAAAAAATACAATAATGGTGAAGGTTATATTTTCACATTGATGGGGGGGGCGGGGGAGGTGGAGGGGTGGTCTAGGATATGCCACAGTGATTGCAGATGATTGATGAAAGTCTTGCTTCACACATTTCCAGGGGAGATGGCGATACCTTATTACACCGGGCGGATGACAGACTGGGTGATGAATAAAGAGGATCCATCGGCATTCACCAACTCCATCATTGCTATGTCCCTCATCACCTCTGGCAGGTACATAAAGCATTATTTGGAGCATGGGAGAGTTAACATTGCAGCAAATGTTGGCTCACTGCAGTGGGATACTGGGATACAGAGAGATATTCTGACCTGAATCATGTTTGATCGCACTCACAAACATCCTGCACATTAACAAGCCCATCTGTTTTTCAAGCACCTTCCAGTTTCCCCAGTGATTCCTGTTTCTCACACACAGTGCAGTGATTGTATCTCCAGTGATTCCTGTTTTTCACACACAGTGCAGTGACTGTATCTCCAGTGATTGTTTTTTTCTCACACACAGTGTACTGTTTGTATGTCCAGTTTTCACACACAGTGCAGTGATTGTATCTCCAATGATACCTGTTTCTCACGCACGGTGCATAGATTCTATCACCAGTAATTATTGTTTCTCACATGCAGTGCAGTGAATGTATGTCCAGTTTTCACACACAGTGCAGTGATTGTATCTCCAGTGATTGCTGTTTCTCACACAATGCAGTGATTGTATCTCCAGTTTTCACACACAGTGCAGTGATTGTATCCCCAGTGATTACTGTTTCTCACACAGTGCAGTGATTGTATCCCCAGTGATTCCTGTTTCTCACACAGTGCAGTGATTGTATCCCCAGTGATTCCTGTTTCTCGCACAATGCAGTGATTGTATCTCCAGTTTTCACACACAGTGCAGTGATTCTATCTCCAGTGATTGCTGTTTCTCACACAGTGCAGTGATTGTATTTCCAGTTTTCACACACAGTGCAGTGATTGTATCTTTAGTGATTCATATTTGTACCCTCTGTAGTATGTATTAACCCAGTGATTCCTGTTCCTGTGTGTCACACAGTGCTTTGACAGAGTTTATCTGTGACTGTATCTATAATATTACAATGACTGGGATTCACACTCGTATCCAGAGCTCCGTGTTTCGATCTGTGGTGCGGCAGGAGATTGCCTTCTTTGACACTGTGCATACAGGTGAGTGTCGCAGACATAGAGACATGCAGAGTATCTGTCAGACAGATATAGAGACACCGTTAGGGACAGCCATAAACAGAAAGGGGGCAGAGCAGAAGGGAGAAACAGATAGGCAAACAGAGAGACTGATGAGATGGACAGACATGACCAGAGAGGGAGAGATCATAGAAACCCTACAATGCAGAACGAGGCCATTTGGCCCAATGAGTCTGCTCTGACCACAATCCCACCCAGGCCCTACTCCCCATATCCCTACATATTTACCCACTAATCCCTCTAACCTACGCATCTCAGGACACTAAGCGGCAATTTTAGCATAGCCAATCAACTTAACCTACACATCTTTGGGCTCTGGGAGGAAACTGGAGCACCCGGAGGAAATCCATGCAGAAACGAGGAGAATGTGCAAAATCCACACAGACAGTGACCCAAGCCAGGGATCAAACCCAGGTCCCTGGAGCTGTGAAGCAGCAATGCTAACCACTGTGCTACCATGCCACTCCTAAGATGAGGAGGTATTGAGTCACCAAAAAGAGAGATGGGGAGAGAAGGATAAAGGGAGAGGGAGAGACAAAGAAGGAATGATGAGGCAGAGCGATACATATGTGTAGAGAGAGAGAGATGCAGTCAGTAGAATGCGATGGAACAGAAAGGAGAGAAATACAGAGAGAGTGACCAGAGAAAGATGGATAGAGAGAGAAATATATATACATAGAGAGAGAGAGAGTGTGTGAGAGACAGCGACCTTTGAGAGATGGATAGAGGAAGGGAGATAGTGATCAGAGAGAGATGGATATAGAGAGGAGAGATATACAGAGAGTGTGAGAGACTAAACTTTGAGAGATGGTTATAGAGAGGTGAGAGATACAGAGACACAGTAATCAGAGGGAGAAAGGGAGGGAGAAAGATACAGAGAGAGAGAGAGACAATGACCAGAGAGGGAGATTTCATTTTTTTCAACTTTTGACAATCTATCCAAAATCAAACTGAATTAACAGGCAAATTGAGATGAATATAAACTATCAGTTACACATTAAATAGCAGACACAACAAAGACAGATTGCAGGAAGTTCACTCAAAATATATGGTACTCATTTCAGTGACAAAGCCGTTCAAAGCTTTGAAATTCCTCGAGTGGAATTCCAGGATTTCTCCCCAGATCCTCAGCACCTCCAAAACAAGCCAAGTTCTGCAGTCACAGTTTTCACCAAAATGGCAGACATTGGCAAAACCTGGGATGCTATGAATACATCCAAGTTATTTTCAAGCAACAGGAATGGATGCAGCAACCCTGCATTTATCTATCCCCAGGTTCTAGACCAGTATTCTTCAGCCCTCCTGAATTGTGCCACTGGGACCTGTGCTTGAATGGTGCCTTTTTATCTGGTTTCAAATAGAGTCCGTTTCCCCAGAAACCTGAGATTCCCTTTCTTGTTACTGCTGAGGTTTTCCTCGAAATCTGAAGCTTCTGCTTCAACTCCCATTATGGTCTGTCTCAAAAGGTGCAATGTTTTGAGGAAACAGAAACTGTCGCATGGTGATGAGAGCACCATGATTAGAAAGGTAGCAATAAATAAAAGTAACTCTCAATACAAATCATCCGTGGAGATTATGATAATTTCAAAAGGACAATTGGTTATCTTCATTTCTGGGATTATTATACAATTTTAGTGGGCGTAGATGATAAATAATTCTTACTTGAGGAACATTAGTGTGAAACCATCCATGAGTTTCATGGGGAATCTTTGATTGATCTCCCTGTGGGGCTCATTGATGACATGTTCCCTTGGTGACAGTCAGTTGTCTACCTGGTGGAATTCATCACCTGAGCTCTTGATAAGGCAGACATCAGGAAAGGTCACAGATCTGTGTCCCGGACAGGGCTTATACATCACGCCGTGGAGGAGTGGCTTTATGTTGTGTTTAACAATAAATACTGTTCCTTTCCAGTTGGGCTTCCTGAGTTATTGCAGGTAGAAATGGTCTACAGATAGATTCTCTGGATACGATAGGCAGAAGCAAAGTGGTTTTGATGATATTTCGTCATGTGTTGCCTAGGTGACATCACATCACGTATCACCACGGATACGAACACGATGAGTGAGTCGCTAACGGAGAAGTTAAGTCTGCTGATGTGGTATCTGATGAGGGCAATCTGTCTCCTTGTCTTCATGGTCAACCTGTCCTTCAAACTCACCTTGTTGACACTCATTGGCATATTTGTCATCAGTATCATCCCCAAGTACACTGGAAAGTACTATCAGGTACATTTAGTTAGCTTACTCTACACTCTCTCCCATTCACTTTCTTTTACTTTCTCTTACTTTTATGCGATGTGGATGTCATTGGTTCGGCAAGCATTTCTTGCCCAAACCTAGTTGCCCTTGAATTCAATGACCTCCTTGGACATTTAAGAGTCAAGCACATTGATATAGCTCTGGAGTCACATGTAGGCCAGACCAGGTAAGGACAGCAGATTTCCTTCTGTGAAGGACATTAGTGAACCAGTTGGGTTTTTACAACAATTGACAATGGTTTCATGGTCATGATTATATTTTTTAATTCTAGATTTAAATTTCACCAGCTACCGGGTTCAAATCCTACCCTGGGTTCTGAGAGCAGTGCCTTGGATCTCTGGATACTAGTCCAGCTCCAATATAACTATACTGTTGTGGGGCTACCAGGCCATGTGTGGGGGTCTCAGTCCCTTTGTGGTTGGTCACTGTGTGGGGGTCTCTGACCTCGCTCTGACCCTGTGTGGGGGTTTCTGTCTGTGTGGGGGGTGTCCACATCCAAGTGTAGTGATCTCTGACCCTACGTGGGTGCCTCTGACCCTTTGTGGGAGTCTCTGAATCTTTGTCAGGGTCTCTGTCCTGCTGTGGGGGTCTGCGTCCTGCTGTGGGGGTCTGTGTCCTGCTGTGGAGGTCTCTGTCCTGGTGCGGAGGTCTCTGTCCTGGTGTAGGGATCTCTGTCCTGATGTGGAGGTTTCTGACCTGATGTGGAGGTCTATGTCCTGGTATGGGGATCTCTGTGCTGGTGTGGATGTCTCTGTCCTGGTGTGGATGTCTCTGTCCTGGTGTGGGGATCTCTGTCCTGCTGTGGGGGTCTCTGTCCTGGTGTGGGGGTCTCTGACACTGTGTGGGTGTCTCTCCTAATGAGGGTGGTCTCTGGCCTGTATGGTGATCTTTGTCCTGGTGTGGGGTTCTCTGTCCTGGTGTGGTGATCTTTTTCCTGATGTGGGAGTGTCTATTTCAGTGTGGGGGTCTCTGACCCTTTGTGGGGGTCTCGGTCCTGCTGTGGGAGTCTCTGTACCTGTATGGGGGGGTCTCTGTCCTGGTATGGGAGTCTGTGATCCTGTGTGGGATCTCTGTACCAGTGTGGGGGGGTCTCTGTCCTGGTATGGGGGTCTCTGACCCTGTGGGGGGGTCTCTGTCCTGGTGTGGGAGTCTTTGTCCTGGTGTGAGGGTCTCTGTCCCAGTGTAGGGGTCTCTGTCCTGGTGGGGGGTGCGGGTGGGGGTGGGTCTCTGTCCCAATATGGAGGTCTCTGAACCTGTGTGGTGGAATCTGACCTGGTGTGGGGATTTCCATCCTGGTGTGGACTCTCTGACCCTGTCTGGGGGTCTTTGTCCTTGTGTGAGGGTCTTTGTCCCAGTGTGGGGGTCTCTGACCCAGTATGGAGGTCTCTGTCCTTGTGTAGGGGGTCTCTAATCCTGTGTGGGGGTCTCCCTCTAGTGTGGGGGTCTTTGACCCTGTGTGGAGGTCTCTGACCCTATGCGGGGGCCTCTGACCCTGTGTGGGGGTCTCCCTCCGGTGTGGGGGTCTCTGACCCTGTGTGGGGGTCTCCCTCTGGTGTGAGGGTCTCTGACCCTGTGTGGGGGGGTTCTGCCACAGTGTGGAGGTCTCTAAAGCAGCTCTGTATTTTCTATAACAGAAACTCTCCGCGAAGGTCCAGGAGTCTCTCGCAAAAGCGAACGATGTCGCCATGGAGACATTCTCCTCGATGAAGACGGTGCGGAGCTTTGCGAATGAGGATGGGGAGTCTCGTCGCTATGGTGACCGTCTGGAGGATACCTATCGACTCAACAAGAAGGAGGCTGCAGCCTACGCTGGCTTCATGTGGACGAACAGTGTAGGTGATGCACCTCCCCCCTTTCCAGATATCCAGGGAGTGTGGGTGGGGTGCAGAGCTCACTACGAGGCTGGGAGGAAAAGGGTTCAATATCGAGGATGATACAGGCCTCTGATAACAAGCGAGGATCACTGAAAGTATCTTGGAGTGTTTGAGGTGAATGATAGAGAGACTGTGCTGCGTGTTGGCATGACCGAGGAAGGAAGAGTGTAATCGAGGAAGTGAGAGTGTGACTGAGGGTCTGACTGAGGGAGTGATTGAGGGAATGTCAATGTGATGGAGGGAGCATGTGACTTAAGAATTGAGGATATGATTGAGGGATTGGGAGGGTGAGTGTGATTAAGGGAATGAGGATGGGGGTGAGGGTGGAGGTGAAGGAGTGAGGGTGGAGATGAGGGAACATCAGTGTGGGTGAGGGAGTGTCAATGTGGGTGAGGGTGGGGGTGAGGGAGCGTCAGTGTGGGTGAGGGTGAGGAATCGTCAGTGTGGGTGAGGGTGAGGGAGCATCAGTGTGGGTGAGGGTTTGCTGAATGTTCTGCTGGCTGGGTGTGTGGTGAGGATAGTTTCTCTGGGTGAATTGGTGCTGAGCAGTGAGGGATTTGGGGCAGGTCGATCTCTCCCTCACTGGCGACACGGTGGTACAGTGGTTTTCTCCGGGTGCTCCAGTTTCCTCTCATAGACCAAGGATGTGTAGGTTAGGGGGAATAGTGGGCTAAATAAGTGGGCCCTGGAGGGATGCTCTGTCAGAGAGTCAATGGGCCAAATGGCCTTCTTCAGCACCATAGGGATTCTATGTTTCACTCTGTGTCCATGTATCTTTGTCTCAGCTGTCGAACCTGGTGCTGAAGGTCAGTCTCCTTTACTGTGGAGGCTGTCTGGTGGAAGCAGGAAATATAACCAGTGGCAATCTCGTCTCCCTCATATTCTATGAGCTGCAGTTTACCACAGCCATTGAGGTGAGATACTAGAGTACGCGTCAAGGGAATACTCACCGTATCAACTGCTGAATTATAGAAACCTGTTAACCTGAACTCACTGTCTGATACCCAGACTCTCAACATCTGGACAGCACACTGACTGGCCACACCGTGTACACGGACAGCACACTGACTAGCCACACCGTGTACACAGACAGCACACTGACCGGCCACATCATGTACACAGACAGCACACTGACTGTCCACATCGTGTACACGGACAGCACACTGACTGGCCACACCGTGTACACAGACAGCACACTGACTGGCCACACCGTGTACACAGACAGCACACTGACTGGCCATACCGTGTATACAGACAGTACATTGACTGGCCACACTGTGTACACACACAGCACACTGACCGGCCACATCATGTACACAGACAGCACACTGACTGGCCACACCGTGTACACAGACAGTACATTGACTGGCCACACTGTGTACACACACAGCACACTGACCGGCCACATCATGTACACGGACAGCTCACTGACTGGTCATACTGTGTACACGGACACTACGCTGACTGGTCAAAATGTGTACATGAACAGCACACTGGTCATCATGTGTATACACACACAGCACACTGGTCATACTGTGTATACACACAGCACACTGACTGGTCATACTATGTGCATGGGCAGCACACTGACTGGTCATGCTATGTACGCACACAGTACACTGGTCATACTATGTACATGGGCAGCACACTAGCCACACTGCATACACAGACAGCACACTGACTGGTCACACTGTGTATATGGACAGCACACTGACTGGTCACACTGTGTACACAGACAAGCGCACTGACTGATCCTGCAGGATAGGGAAGGTTAGAGGATGCGGGATAGCCTGTTTTCAAAAGACTGTGAGGAATTCCCTTTGTTTCATTTGTCTCCAGACTGCCTGTTTTCATTTGAAGGGATGTTGCTGTGAGGTGTTTGACATGATGGTATTTGCAGTTCTGTGAGCTGTCCTAACATTGTTTCTGTCTGTGTCTGACCGGCACCAGGTCCTGATGAACGTCTACCCCAATGTGAAGAAAGCCGTTGGTGCCTCGGAGAAAGTCTTTGAGTACATGGATCGTCAGCCAGCGCTTTCCACCATGGGCACCCTGGCCCCAGACAGGCTGAGAGGTCACATAGAGTTCAAGAATGTGACCTTTGCCTACCCCAAGCGAGCAGACACCCTGATATTAAAGGTACAGTGACTCATTGGTGTCCCATCAGTTTGTGAGATCATAGCAGATTGCTTTGGAACTGTGAGAGAGTGCGCCAACCTGAGGTTCACTGACAAGATAGGTAAACTGAGCGATAGAGAGACGAGAGATAGAAAGATAAAGGGAGGAATTTTCCAATTCCATCTGCCATGGGAATCCTAGAGGCAAGGGGTGAACCATGGAAAGGTCCATTGCCCTCAGGCTGGATTTTCCGGTTTTAGGGCAAGCGTGGCCAGAGAGGGAAAGAGAGATAGAGAGAGACAGGGAGATAGATGATAATAGAGAGAGGGAAAGGGAGATGGAGATAGAGAGACTGAGAGGCAGGTCGATTGAGAAAGACAGGAAGGCAGAGCTAGGTAGAAAGATGGCAAGTCTGAGAGATTGATAGAGGAAGAGACAGGGTGATATAGTGAGAGTTAGAGAGGAAAAGATTGATAGATAGAGAGTTAGATTGATAGGCGGGTAGATAGACAGATAGAGAGGGAGAGAGAGAGAAAGAGAGAGATGGGGAGAGAAAGATAGAAAGGCAGAGAGATAGTTTTAGAGAGAATTGGGGGGAGGGAGATAAAGAGAGTGACTGATAGGTAGATAGAGAGAGACACAGATAGGTAGAGAGAGTTACCGAGGGAAAAAGTGTCTGAGAGAGATTGATAAACAGGTAGAGAGAGAAATAGAAAGGGATATCAAGAGAACAAATAATTCAAAGTCTGACTGGAATATTATCCTTTATCCCAAAAGCTGTTCCAGCTGTACAAACTCTGTTTAGACCCTATCTGGAGAAATGTGTTCAGTTCTGGGCACTGCACCTCAGGAAGGATACATTAACCTTGCAGATGGTGCAGCATAGATTCACCAGAATGTTCCTGGGATAAAAGGATTAAATTATGAGGACATGTTGCAAAGACTGGGTATGAATATGGAAGCTAAGTAAAGATTTGAAGAATTGATAAAAACAAACAACAAAGGAACAAAGAAAATTACAGCACAGGAACAGGCCCTCCGGCCCTCCAAGCCTGCACCGACCATACTGACTGATTTAACTAAAACCCCCTATGCTTACGGGGATCATATCCCTCTATTCCCAACTAATTCATGTACTTGTCAAGACGCCTCTTAAAAGTCACTAACATATACGCTTCCACTACCTCCCCCGGCAACAAGTTCCAGGCACCCACTACTCTGTGTAAAAAATCTGCCTTGTACATCTCTTTTAAAACTTGCCCCTCACACCTTAAACCTATGCCCCCTAGTAACTGACTCTTCCACCCTGGGAAAAAGCTTTTGACTATCTACTCTGTCGATGCCTCTCATAATCTTGTAGACTTCTATCAGGTCTCCCCTCAACCTCCGTCGTTCCAGTGAGAACAAACCAAGTTTCTCCAACCTCTCCTCATAGCCAATGCCCACCATACCAGGCAACATCCTGGTAAATCTTTTCTGTACCCTCTCCAAAGCCTCCACATCCTTTTGAACACTATATTCCAAGTGCGGCCTCACTAAGGTTCTATAAAGCATCAACATAACTTGCCAATTTTTAAACTCAGTACTCCGGCTGATGAAGGCAAGCATGCTGTATGCCTTCTTGACTACCTTCTCCACCTACATTGTCATTTTCAGTGACCTGAGTACCTGTACACCCAGATCCCTTTGCCTATCAGTACTCCTAAGGATCCTGCCATTTACTGTATATTTCTTTTCTGTATTAGATCTTCCAAAATGCACTACCTCACATTAGTCCTGACTAAACTCCATCTGCCATCTCTCTGCACAAGTCTCCAACTGATCTATATCCTGCTGTATCCTCTGATGGTCCTCATCGCTATCTGCAAATCCACCAACCTTGTGTTGTCTGCAAACTTACTAATCAATCCAGTTACATTTTCTTCCAAATCATTTATATATATTAAAACAGCAAAGGTCCCAGCACTGATCCCTGAGGAACACCACTTGTCACAGCCCTCCATTCAGAAATGCACATTTCCACTGCTACCCTTTGTCTTCTTTAACTGAGCCAGTTGTGTATCCAACTTGCCAGCTCACCTCTGATCCCATGTGATTTCACCTTCTGTACCAGTCTGCCATGAGGGACCTTGTCAAAGGCCTTACTGAAGTCCATGTAAACAACGTCCACTGCCCTACCCTCACCAATCAACTTTGTCACGAGAAATAGGTCAATAGAGATGAAATATTTCTCTGCTGTGTGTGGGGATGGAAGGGGAAGGCAGGGTGGGAAGAGGCTGGAACAAGGAGGCAGAATATCACATTTAGGCCAGAATTTTACCATTCTGTCCATCACGGGAATAGGAGAGGGTGAGGGGTAAACAACAGGAAGGTCAGTTGACCTCAGGCAGGACATTATGGTTTGGGGATGAGCGAGCCTGTAAACTCCAGTCCTTGGAGTTCAATTGTTCAAAGATGGTAGTAGTTGCGAGGGCACTCGGGTCAAGTTTTTTTTTTCACCTTTAAAAGTTTACTCACCTCGGGGGTCCGGCCTCATTGTTCCATGGGAGCACTGAAGAGAGGCTGCGATTTGCGAGTGGAGAGCTTGTGGGTGAGTACAGCGACTTTTTCTTTCTTTTAAAAACTAACTTTGTTTTAGTGAGTTTAGTGGGTTTTTTTTTGATTGTTTTAAGTTTGACCCCGGAAGTAGTTGTGAGGGCACTCGGGTCAAGTTTTTTTTTTCACCTACTATAAATTAGACCGGAGGGGATTCCCGATACTCTACATAGGTAGAGTATCCCAGCCCTCCCCCCTCCTCTAACCTAAAAAAGAGAGAGAGAGAGGGGCTCTGTCTGAGAGCAGGTAAGACTGCTTTTGTTTTTGTGTGTGCTGTAAGGGCTTTGGCTCACAGGGCCAAAGAGGTAAGGTAAGTTATAAGTTTCTTTTTACTTTTTCCTCTGGGTTACTAAAAAGGGGCAAGTATGGGTGTGAGGCCAGTATGTTGTTGCCAATGCAACATGTGGGAGGTCTTGGAGGCTCCTGGTCTGCCAGACATCCACACCTGTGCTCGGTGTGTGGAGCTGCAGTCCCTACGGAACCAGGTTAAGGAGCTGCAAATGCAGCTCGAGGACTTTCGGCTCATTCGGGAGAGTGAGGAGGTTATAGATAGGAGCTATCAGCAAGTAGTCACACCAGGGCAACGGGATGAGGGCACTTGGGTAACTATTAGGAAGGGGAAACCACGGGTGATGGAGAGCACACCGGTGGATGTCCCCCTTCGAAATAAGTACTCCTGCCTGAGTACTACTGGGGGGGAACAGCTCATCTGAGGGAGGCAGCAGTGGCCAGGTCTCTGGAGCTGAGCCAGTGAGTCAAAAAATCAAAAAAGAGAGCAGAAAGGTAGTGTTAATAGGGGACTCCACAGTGAGAGGCGCGGACAGGCGTTTTTGTGGACGTAGACAGGAGTCACGGATGGTGGTTTGTCTCCCTGGAGCTGGGATTCGGGGTGTCTCTGGGCGTGTCCCAGACATCCTGAAAGGGGAGGGTGAGGAACCAGAGGTTGTAGTGCATATAGGTACTGCTGACGTAGGCAAGAAGAGGGAGGCACTCGTGAAAAGGGACCATAGGGAACTGGGTAGACAGCTGAGGAAGAGAAAAGCGAAGGTAGTAATCTCAGGATTGCTGCCTGTGCCACGGGAGAATGAGGGAAGAAATGAAATGAGGTGGAGGCTGAATGCGTGGCTGAGGGACTGGTGTAGAGGGCAGGGATTTCGGTTCCTAGATCACTGGGACCTCTTTAGGGGTAGGTGGGACCTGTACAGTAAGGATGGGTGGCACTTAAATCCCAGGGGGACTAATATCTTGGCGGGAAGACTGGCTAAGGCTACCGGGAGGACTTTAAACTAGAGAGGATGGGGGGAGGGAATTGTGATGGGGAAACTGGGGTGGAGGAGGTTAGCTCCCAGGTAGGGGAGGACCGCAGGCAGTATGAGAGGGAGGTTAGACAGGGGGTGGAGAAGGGAAATGCCCAGACTGAGGGGCTGAAGTGTATATATTTTAATGCAAGGAGTGTAGTGAATAAGGTAGATGAGCTTAGGGCGTGGATTGCTGCTTGGGATTGTGATGTGGTGGCCATTACGGAGACTTGGATGTCTCAGGGACAGGACTGGGTACTTCAGGTGCCAGGTTTCAGGTGCTTCAGGAAGGACAGGGAGGATGGCAGAAGAGGTGGTGGAGTGGCACTGTTGATTAGGGACAGTGTCATGGCTGCAGAGAAGGAGGATGCCGTGGAGGGACTGTCTACAGAGTCTCTGTGGGTGGAAGTTACGAACAGCAAAGGGTTGAAAACTTTGCTGGGTGTATTCTATAGGCCACCCAATAGTGACAGGGAAGTTGAAGTGCAGATAGGGAAACAGATTCTGGAGAGATGTATTAATAACAGAGTTGTCGTGATGGGTGACTTCAATTTCCCAAACATCGACTGGAATATCCCTAGGGTAAGGGGTTTGGATGGGGAGGAGTTTGTTAGGTGTGTTCAGGAAGGTTTCCTGACACAGTATGTGGATAAGCCTACGAGAGGAGAGGCTGTACTTGACCTGGTACTGGCGAATGAACCAGGGCAGGTGATGGATCTCTCGGTAGGGGAGCATCTTGGGAATGGTGACCATAATTCTATCTCCTTCACAATTGCATTGGAACGAGATAGGATCAGGCAGGCTAGGAAGGAGTTTGTCTGGAGTAAGGGGAGATACGAAGAAGTCAGGAAGTTACTTGGACAAATAAACTGGAAGGAGGCGTTCTTAAGGAAAAGTACCGAAAGAAGGTGGCGGATATTCAAGGAATGTTTGTCTGGAGCTATGCATGACAACGTTCCGATGAGACAAGGGGGTTTTGGTAGGTCGCGGGAACCGTGGTGCACGAAGGCTGTGTTGAACCTAGTCAGGAGGAAGGGGAAGGTGTACAAAAGGTTCAGGGAACTAGGAGAGGTTAAGGATCTTTAGGAGTATAAGGACTGTAGAAAGGAGCTTAAAAGGGAAATTAGGAGAGCCAGAAGGGGTCATGAGAAGACCTTGGCGGGTAAGATTAAGGAGAATCCCAAGGCCTTTTATAAATATGTGAAAGGTAAAAGGATGAGAAGAAAAGGGATAGGACCTATAAAAGGTGAAGGGGGGAAGGTCTGTGTGGAACCAGAAGAAGTGGCAGAGGTGCTTAATGAGTACTTTGCCTCAGTATTCATGGTGGAAGCTGATCTGGGAGATTTTGCTACGGATTTGCAGCAGATGGAAAAGATTGAGTTTGTGGATATTAAGGTGGAGGATGTGTTCGAACTTTTGAATTCTATCAAGATAGATAAGTCGCCAGGACCAGATGGGATATACCCCAGGATACTGTGGGAGGCGAGGGAAGTGATTGCAGAGCCCCTGGCGATGATCTTTGCGTCGTCAATGGAGACGGGAGAGGTTCCGGAAGATTGGAGGATTGCGGATGTAGTCCCTATTTTCAAGAAAGGGAACAGAGGTAGCCCGGGAAATTACCGACCGGTGAGTCTGACCTCAGTGGTTGGTAAGCTGATGGAGAGGCTTCTGAGGGACAAGATTTACGAGCATTTGGAGAGGTTTGACATGATCAGGAATAGTCAGCATGGATTTGTCAAGGGCAGGTCGTGCCTTACAAGCCTAGTTGAGTTCTTCGATAATGTGACTGAACACATTGACGAAGGAAGTGTCGTGGATGTGGTGTACATGGACTTCAGCAAGGCGTTTGATAAGGTCCCCCATGCAAGACTTCTTGAGAAGGTGAGAGGGCATGGGATCCAGGGGCCTTTGGCCTTGTGGATCCAGAACTGGCTTGCCTGCAGAAGGCAAAGAGTGGTTGTGGATGGGTCTTTTTCTGAATGGAGGTCAGTCACCAGTGGAGTGCCCCAGGGATCTGTTCTAGGACCCTTGCTGTTTGTCATTTTCATAAATGACCTGGATGAGGAAGTGGAGGGATGGGTAAGTAAGTTCGCTGATGACACGAAGGTCGGTGGTGTTGTGGATGGTCTGGAAGGATGTCAAAAGTTGCAGCAGGACATAAATAGGATGCAGGACTGGGCGGAGAAGTGGCAGATGGACTTCAACGCGGATAAATGCGTAGTGGTCCATTTTGGCAGAACCAACGGGATGAACGAGTACACTATCAAGGGCAGGAGTCTTAGTAGTGTTGAAGAGCAGAAGGATCTTGGGGTCCGGGTCCACAGGACTCTTAAATCGGCCTCGCAGGTGGAAGAGGTGGTCAAGAAGGCGTATGGTGTACGGGCCTTCATTAATCGAGGGATTGAGTTTAGGAGTCGGGAGGTAATGCTGCAACTTTATAAGACCCTTGTCAGGCCTCATTTGGAGTACTGTGCGCAGTTCTGGTCGCCTCACTATAGGAAAGACGTGGAGGCTATTGAAAGGGTGCAGAGGAGATTTACAAGGATGTTGCCTGGACTGGGAGGCATGCCTTATGAAGTTAGGTTGAGGGAGCTGGGTCTCTTTTCCCTGGAGAGACGAAGGTTGAGAGGCGACCTGATAGAGGTTTATAAAATGTTGAGAGGAATAGATGGGGTGGATTCTCAGAGGCTATTTCCCCGGTTTGAAATGGTCGCTACGAGAGGACACAGATTTAAGGTGCGGGGAGGAAAGTACAGAAGTGATGTTAGGGGTAAGTTTTTCACTCAGAGGGTGGTGAGTGAGTGGAATCGGCTGCCGTAAGTGGTGGTGGAGGCGAACTCGCTGGGGTCTTTTAAAAGACTTCTGGATGAGTATATGGGGTTTTATGGGATTGGGGGTTATAGATAGGTGTTGATGTGATCAGCGCAACTCGTGGGCCGAAGGGCCTGTTTGTGCTGTAGTGTTCTATGTTCTATGTTCTATGGTGTCAGGAAGAACATCTACACATGCGCATACACACACACACACACACACACACACACACACACACACACACACACACACACACACACACACACACACACACACACACACACCACTCCCCCCCACCTCCCCTCCCTCCAGTGTCCCCCAGAAAAATCATTCACAATGGAAGCCAAATCAAACATTCAAAACCGGATTGGATGAACTTTTCTTCAGTGAGGGTATGAATGGTTATGGGACAGAGGAGCTTCAGTGAAGTTAAACATCAACTGTCACGTGTGGAACAGTAAAACAGACTTGATGGGTGGAATGGCCTCCTCCTGTTCCCATGTTACATTGACAGGAGTGATGAGGGAGACTGTCATCAATCATAACCAAGCTGAGGCTTCTTCTTTTCAGAACGTGTCTTTTGAGCTGAAGTGTGGCAAGGTCACAGCCCTGGTGGGCCCCTCTGGTGGAGGGAAGACCACTTGTGTCGCTCTGCTGGAGAGGTTTTATCAACCCCAGTCCGGAGAGATCCTACTTGACGGGAAACCCATCAAGGAATACGAGCACAAATATTACCACAACAAGGTGAGGAACAGAGTGTAATATACACAGGGACAGAGTGTAACACACACCAGGACGGGGTGTGGTACACACATGGGGATAGGGTGTGATACAGACACAATAAAACTCTGTGATATGCACAGGGGGACAGAGAGTAATACTTACGGGGATGAGGTGTAATACACACACAGGATCATAATACACACACACAGGTTCAGGGTGTAATACACACACATAGGGTCAGGGTGTAATACACACATGGGGTTGGGGTGTAATACACACACGGGATCGGGGTGTAATACACACGGGATCAGGGTGTAATACACATGGGATCAGGGTGTAATACACACATACGGGGTCAGGGTGTAATACACACACACGGGGTTGGGATATAATACACATGGGGTCAGGGTGTAATGCACACACAGGGTCAGGGTGTAACACACACATGGGATCGGGATGTAATACACACATGGGATTGAGGTGTAATACACACACGGGATCAGGGTGTAATACACACGGGATCAGGGTGTAATACACACGGGATCAGGGTGTAATACACACATACGGGGTCGGGGTGTAATACACACACAGGGGGTCAGGGTGTAATACACACGGGATCAGGGTATAATATACACAGGACAGAATGTAATCTGCCTCAACATTTCAATTCACTGCTCTCCTGAGACTGACCACTTTCCTGCTGTATCCCAGATGTTCTGCTCACTGCACCATCTGTTCAGGCACTCGTAACCCACACAGGACGACATCCTGCTGCAATGTTCCAGTGAAGCCTGGCCTAAGCTGGAGCAACAATACCTCATCCCTGATCACGCCTGTTACAGCCCTCAGGACTCAACACCTAGTTCAACAACTTAAGGCTATGAACTTTCCCCTCCATCTTAACCTTTTTTTATAACCCAAACACTGTTTGTTCCTGGGCAAAGACAAAGAACAAAGAAGAAAAACAGCCCGGGAAACAGGCCCTTCGGCCCAACGAGCCCACGCCACCATCTCAACACCACCAGTCCCCCTCTCCACCCATGACCCTTATCTATTGTTTTATGGCAATCCAGATTGAGGGAAACTGATTTAGGGACAATTTATTACTTCTAATCAGCCTAACAGCACATCTTTGGGGTGTGGGAGGAAACCGGAGCACCCAGAGGAAACCCACGCAAGCACGGGGAGAATGCGCAAACTCCCACAGACACCGGCCCTAATCCATGTGTCTGCACAGCAATCAGCGATAGTCACTGAGCTGTCGTCTTGCCCAGTATCTTGTCCAGTTTAGGCACACACTAACGACATGAAGCACTAGGCCAATCTCGAACATTCAAGAGCAGCCCCAGTACGACCCATCGCGTGTATGCTCCTTGTTGGACAACAAGGCGGACCTCCCCAATGGGCGATCTTTCACTTGTTCTTAAGTTTGCTGCATATTGAGCCCTATTTTACCATTTTGATTCTAAGCACTGGGCGAACTTGAATCTGGGAATGCCTCAGATCCGACTTTTAGACCCACTCTCCGGCGCTGCCGTACGGACTCTGCCTGAAAAAATATCAGTGATTCCGAATCGTGCTGCACAAGCCTGTGGGTGGGGCTTATTGCGCCCAAAACCCTGCAGCTCCGATCAGAGCCTCCAACTACGCAAGCGCAGGAAAAATAAAGAGAGAATGCGGCTCTCCTGCTCCATCGCTCCCAGATAATGCCTTCCCCCGGCCCCCACAGACATTGACCACAACATTACTGACCCCCTTATCCCACCCATCCCTTCCACCAGCCAGACTGGTCACGGCCCCTCCCTCCTTCCCCCTCACTGATCACAGGCAGAGTGGCAGCGGACCCTCCCTCCCACTGACCTCAGTACTTACCTCCTCACTAGCTGGAGCGCCCGAATCAGACTTTTATGCAACATGTCTATTTCACGCTGAATCTGGATGGGCCAACGCAGTGGTAAATGGGGAAGTGCGGTAGGGTTGGGCGTGCAGCCCATTGAGTCAATTTAAATGTATGCAAATGCATTTAAATAGCCGTTGAAACTGTTTCGGGCACGGTCCTGATCACGGCCATTTTCAGGTCTTGGTAAAGGGAGAACCGGTGCGGAGGTAGGGATGAATCATGCCATTCACCTCATTGATTTTATCAATGTTACCAACTTGATGTTAAAAATGGGCCCATTAATTGCATTCTTTCCCAGCTCCCATCAATCATTCTTGCAGCTGTACCATCCCCTAATTCAACTCATTTTCCCTCTCTTTTATTCCACAGAAGCTTCACATAGGCTCAAAACATTAACTCTGTTTTCTCTCTCCTGCAGATGCTCCGAGACATACAGAGTTGTTCCAGCATTCTCTGTTTTTGTTTCAGATTCCAGCATCCGCAGTACCTTTATTATATGAAGACAAGGATCCACCTTGCACACAATACTAAACAATGCCTTCCGCCCTCCAGCCCAGACAATACATGCATCACAAGGATATCCTACCCTCTGACCTCTGCCCTCCTACAATCTCCGTAGTCAGTCCCGGGCCAAAAGTCTTTCTTGTGGAACTTGAGTCGACTCTTTTCAATGCCAGATAATGCTGTCCTTACAAAATCACTCTTGGGCCCTGATGCCTTTTTCTGAGCTGCTCTCCCTTCGTTCTTCCTCAGGTGGCCCTGGTGAGTCAAGAGCCACTACTCTTTGCTCGATCAGTTGAGGCCAACATCGCCTACGGACTTGGTGGAAAACCCATCAACTCAGTCAAACGTGCGGCAGAGCGAGCAGACGCAGATCGGTTCATCAGTAAACTGAAAGATGAATACAAAACTGGTGAGTGATGAATGGGTGGGGGATTAAACATAAAATGCAGAGAGGTGGGGGATTAAGTACAGAGTGATGGGGGATTAAAGAGATGTTTCACCATATTCTTCAACTGCTCTCTAAATTGAGATTGGGTCACAGCTTAAATAAAAGTTTGTATAGCAACTCAGGAACAGCAGCATGAAACCCAATTCCCAGGAAAAAGATAAAGCCCAATCAAAATCCCACAACGAATCCATGGTCCAAATCCATAAAGTATAAGGCATTATCATTAACCATAATAGACTGAAATTGGCTGAAAAATATCGCAACTTGTGTTACCAAAGCAAATTTGCAGATCTTGAATGGCTACATTTATCCCACACTTTAACCACTCTCCTGTCAGGTTTTACAGGTTCCAGTTTCTGTTATTATTTAGAGAAGGATTAAACACAGAGTGAGGTGATGAATCTTATCCCAGATTGTAAACATCCCCTTCAGTTTGTCGCTCTCAGTTTCTGGGCTATGGTGTTCAGGTTCAATGCTATCGCTGACATTCAGTTTGTACAAAGGTTTCTCTCATTCTCATGCACTCTAACCCATCTCCCCCCTCCCTCCTCCTTTCTTTCTGAATGCACAGATGCTGGTGAAAAGGGTGGCCAGCTCTCTGGTGGACAGAAACAGCGAGTAGCAATCGCCCGAGCTCTGATCCGTGACCCTCGGGTACTAATCCTGGATGATGCTACCAGCTGCCTGGATGGAGAAAGCGAACACACAGTGAGTACTGGAGAATCCAGTGTTCTTGATAATGGGGACAGAGAGAATAAACTTTCCCCGCTTAGCTTTCCCTTTCTTTCTGCCTCATGTCAATCCCATCTCTCACTTTCTGTTTCTTTCTGGTTTCTCTCTCTCTCTCTCTCTCTCTCTCAGGGTTTAATGAGAGGGAGGAACTGATGGAGATCAGTATTAGCAGAGAAATGGGGTTTGGGAAACTGATGAGATTGAAGGCTGATGAATCTCCAGGGTGTGATAATTTACATCCCAGAGTACTTAAGGAAATGTTTTGAGAAAAAAATGGATGCATTGGTGGTCATTTTCCAAGATTCTAGAGACTCTGGAATAATTCCTGCAGATTGGAGGGTAGTTAATGTAATACCACTATTTAAAAAAGGAGGTAGAAAGAAAACAGGGAATTATAGACCAGTCAGTCTGACATCAGTATTGGAAAAAGATTCTAGAATCCATGATCAAATATTTTACAGCAAAATACTTGGAAAACAGTGGCAAGATTGGACAGAGTCAGCATGCTTTTATGAAAGGGAAGTCATGCTTGACGAATCTACTGGAATTCTTCAAGGATGTAACTAGTAGAGTTGATGAGAGGTGCCTGTGGATTTGATTTATTTGGATGCTCAGAAGGCTTCGACAAAGTCCCACATAAGAGATTAGAGCACATGGAACCCCAACTATTCACTATATACATATTAATAATTTAGATGAGGGAACTAAATATAATATCTCCAAATTTGGAAGGTGGGATGGTGAGCTGCGAGCAGGATGCAAAGATCCTTCAGTGTGATTTGGACAGGCTGAGTGTGTTTGGGCATATGAATGGCAGATGCAGCATAATTTGGATAAATGAGAAGTTATCTATTCCAATTGCAAAAACAGGAAGACAGATTATTATGTGAGTGGCTATAAATTAAGAGAGAGGAATGTGCAATGAGACCTGGGTGTCCTCATACATCAGTCACTGAAGGTGAGCATGCAGGTGCAGCAGGCAGTAAAAATGGTGTGTTGGTGTTCATAGTGAAAGGATTCACGTACAGGGACAGTGTACTGTGAAATTGTACCGAGACATGGTGAGACCATACCTGGGGTGGGATTTTCTCAAACAATTTCTCGCCTTAACTGCAAGAAACATAGAGGATGATTCTCCCAAACGTGCTGAATTGGCAGGAAAACTGTTCTAAATCTCACCGTTCTGACAGTTCAGCTTCTCACCTGAATCTCTGCCCACTAAAGAAGGCCCAGTCAGGAATCTCATTAAATACCTGTGGGGGGGCGGGATCTATTCGCCCTGGGTTTGACAGTTCTGGAGCTAGTGGCCCTGATCTGTCAGACTCCCTGTTTGCTGACTAGCTCAATCGCAGCGCTGCCCACCGCCCCCCCCCCCCCACCCTCCCCCCGCAACAACCTGATCGCAGCCCCCACAGCAATTCCAAGGCCAGCCCTTGACCTCCTCCCGCCCCAGAGCATCCGATGCCCAGGCTCCATCCCCCAGCAGTGGCGGTCCCCCCACCCCTCACCCAGCTCTGGGAGATGCACATGCGTTCCCGCACATGTGCAACTCCCCACTCAAAGCCGCACGTTCGCGTCTCCCAGCCGGACCTGCCAGAAAAGTGGCAAAGGGAGAATCGTGGCCAGAGTGTGAACAGCGTCGGTCTCTCAGGCATGATCCACATCGCGACCTTTTGACACTCAGTCATTTGTTTGCTGAGTTGGGAGTTTGATGCCTTGAGTGGGGTGGGAAGGGAGGGATGGAACCTAAACACACCAATGAAACTGGCTTCAGAATACTCGACTGCCGTGTAATGAGGGCACCCTGATCTCACAGTGTACTGGAAGACCCTCTCCAATCTCCCACAGACAACGGACCTCCTCTCTTCATCAGCGGCATGTGCTCTCCCACCCTGACACGGGTCACCCGCAATGGGGCATCAGGATCCTCCTGATGGGCACCCTGGCTGACTCCTGACATGCATCCCCTGGCACCACCTCCCCCTCCCCACCCCCTGACATGCCTAACCTGTCATGACCTAACCCTGCGTAGCCCCTCTGCACAATACCCCCACTCCTGGCACACCGGTGGTATTTGATGTCTGCAGCCATGGTGCCTAGTGGCCACTGTCCAATGGGCATTTTCCAATGGGCAATGTCTGGCCTTGCCCCCGACCACCCAGGGGCCTTGATGGCCTCTGAGCCGCCAGCCTCCCCGCCCGCCTCCCGCCGCCGCAATCAACATCACCAGCTCGCCATGTCTGCGTAAGTGCAGAGCAGTAGTGATTTGCACCAATGGGACAGCTCGCTGGAGAGGTGGGAAGTATCCAGGGGGGGGGAAAAGCATGTATGCTGAACTTCTAAATGATATTGAAATCCACACAATCTCATGCCAATAAGCTTTGTGCCCTTTCTGGGTGTGAAGTGATTTACGCCATTAGAAAGGGGCCAGGAAGGTAGCAAACCATTTTGTGCCAGGCGCAAATCAAATTTTTAGCATCGCACAATATTTTCCCAACTCGTCGCACTTATCACCAGATACAGCAAAGTGGTAAAATCCCAATGCTGGAATATAGTGTGTAGTTTGGGCCCCCCGACCTGAGGAAGGATGTTCTTGCTGTAGAGGGAGTGCAGAGACATTCAAGGAGAGATTGAGTCAGTGAGGATCATATTCACTGAAGTTTAGAAGAATGAGGAGGGATCTCATAGAAACCTATAAAATTCTAACAGGACTAGACAGAATAGATGGAGGGATGTTGCTCCCAATGGAGGGGGAATGCAGAACCAGGGGTCACAGTCTAAGGATACGGGGCAAACCATTTAGGACTGAGATGAGGAGAAATTTCTTCACCCAGACAGTAATCAGCCTGTGAAGCTCATTATCACAGAAAGCAGTTGAGGCCAAAACGTTGAATGTTTTCAAGAAACAATTAGATAAGGCAAAGGAGATCAAAGGATATGGGAGGAAGCTGGGATCAGGCTATTGAGTTGGATGATCAGCCATGGTCAAAATGAATGGTGGAGCAGGCTCAAGGCCTTCTCCTGCACCTATTTTCTGTGTTTATAATGCTCAATCTATACTTGCTGCAATGAATCTGTGGAATTCATTGTCACAGAAGGCTGTGGAAGCCAAGTCATTGAAGGTATTTAAGACAGAGGTAGGGAGGTCCTTGATTGGTAGAGAAATCAAAGGTTACAAGGAAGAGGTGGGAGAATGGTGTTGAGAAACATATCAGCCAAGATAGAATGACGGAGCAGACTTGAGAGGCCAAACAACCAAATTCTATTCCTATACCTCATCGTCTTAAAATATATTTCTCTGTATTTCTTTCTCTCACTCTGTTGCTCTCTCTTAGTTGCTCTCTCTCTCAGTTGCATTTTCTCTCTCTGTTGCTCTTTTTCTGTCTCCGTTGCTCTCTCTCTCTCTCTCCGTTGCTCTTTCTCTCTGTCAGTTGCTCTGTATCTCTCTATGTTGCTCTCTGTTATTTTTCACAACACACTCTCTCACTTTCAGTACTTTCTCTGTATCTCTCACTCTGTCTCTCTCTGTTTCACTCATGGGCCTGCATTTTACCCAGCTAGTTTATTGGGGAGGGAGTGTGTGCGGTGTTGGGATGAGGCAAGTGTAGGCCCACCCTGCCACCTTGCTGCCTGCTCCCGTGCTACTCATCCCCATAACAGAGTAGGTGGACAGACACCAAGACTGGCTGGCAGCCTACCATACAACAATAAATAAGTAAAGGCCAACTGAGCTTGTTAAACAAGTCAATTAACTCCGATAATAGACTGACCACATCGTCATGGACAGGCTCATGAAAGAATGGAAAGGAACTCTGTCTCTCTTACAGTCTCTCACACACTCACGCTCTGACTCCCTTACACACTCTCACACATACTCTCTGTCTCTCTCATACTCACTCTCTGACTCTCTTACACTCTCTCTCGCGCACACTTTACCATTTTCATTCTAAGGCCCGATCGCTCACTGGTGGGGGGGAACAGATGGATCTCTGATGGGGGGAGGTGGGGGAGGAGGCCCAATCACTCACTGGTGGGAGGAGGGGAGGAGCAGATGGAACTCTGATGGGAGTTGGGAGACAGATCTCTGGGGCGTCCGCTGCCACTTTGCTGGTGATGGGTGGGGGGGGGAGAAGGGGGCAGGGGTGGCGATCGGTCTGGGTAGCGGGGGGAGTTGATAAGGGGGACAGGATGTGTTTGGGGGCCATCGCTCCCGCTTTTCAGTCCCGGAATACTTTCTCCGCTCTCTGCAGCCCAGGAGCGATCTGACACGGGAGCGCTTTTTCAAATATTTTTCTAACTGTGCATGTGCAGTTCAGAGCTCCGATCATTTCGGCCGTGCTAAGCCCCATTCACAGCGCGATTCAGACCTGTGATTTTTTTATCAGGCTGAGCGCATATGGGTGTAATGCAGATCTGACTTAAAAATCTGCTTTCAAGCCCCCCCATATGCATTCACCCTGATAAAAATATCATGGATCTGAATGGCGCTGTGGGCGGGATTGAGCACAGCTGAAATGATCGGAGCTCTGAACTGCGTGCACACAGTTAGAAAAATATTTGAAAAAGCGCGCCCGTGTCAGATCGCTCCTGGGCTGCAGAGAGCGGAGAAAGTATTCCGGGACCGAAAAGTGGGAGCGATGTCCCCCGCACACATCCTGTCCCCCTTATCCACTCCCACACTACCCACAGACATTGCTGTCCCCCTTATCCACTCCCGCCACTACCCAGACTGATCGCCACCCTGCCCCCTTCCCCCCCCCCCCCACCGATTTGCCCGCAGAGTGACAGCGGACCCCTCCCACACCCCCACCAGAGACCCATCTCCCTCCACCACCAGAGATCCATCTGCCCCCTTCGCCCCCCCCCCCCCAACCAGTGAGCAATCGGGACTCCCCCCTCCACCCGTGCCCCCCCCACTAGAGATACATATGACCCCCCCATCAGAGATCCATCTGCCCCCCCCCCCCACAACCAGTGCCTCCCCAACCCCCCCACCCCACCAGAGATACATCTTATCTGCCTCCTTCCTCCCCCTCTCAGAGAATGATCTGGTCTCACTCCCCTCGCACCCCCCCCTCAAAGAGAATGGGCTGGCCCCACTTACTATCACCCCCTCCTCCAGAAAATAACCTGGCCTCACTCACCCCTCACAGAGAATGGTCTGATCTCACTCATCACCACGCGCACCCCCCCCCCCACCCCGCGAGAGGAACGTCTGACCCGCCTCCTATTCCCTCATTGCCAGACAATGATCAGCCCTCCCCCTGCCTCCCCAACCAGAGATACCTCTGACCAGCCTCCTCCTCCTCCTCGCCCACTCCAACCAGACAATGATCTGGCCTCACTCCCGTCCCCACCCCTCCAACCAGAGAATGATTTGACCCGCTTCCCTCCTCACCCCCCTGCTCCCAACGCCCCCCCCCCCCCACCACCACCACTGATCTGAGTTGGAAGCACTGAACACACTTTCAGCAGTTGGAGCGCCCGATTCAGACTTTTATACAACAGGTTCATTTTGGCACGATTCCAGAAAGGCGAACGCGACAGTAAAGGGGGAAATGCTGATCAAGTTGGGCGGGCAGTTCATTAATTCAATTTAAATGCGTGCAAATGCATTTAAATCACAATTGCGCCCATTTCGGGTGCAAATCAGATTGCTGTCATTCCTGGGTTTCGGTAAAGTGGCAATCTGTACAGACACGGATCGCGTTACCAGACTAACACCTGACTTTACCCATGCTTTCGTGCCCGAAAACAGGCATGATGCAATGGTAAAATCGGGCTCATTCACTCTCTGACTCTCTCACAATCTCTCTCACACGCACTCATTCTCTGGGCCCGATTTTACCAACAATTTGTACCCGTTTTCTGGCGCGAAATCTTGGTAAAGTTGGGTGTGAGGCCCTTATCGCGATTTGCATCCGAGTCCACACAGATCGCCACTTCACCAAGACCCACAAATGGCGGGGATTTGTTCCGCGCCCAAATTGGGCGCAACGACGATTTACATGCATTTGCATACATTTAAATTGAATTAATGAACTGCCCGCCCAACTCTATCAGCATTTCCCCCTTTACCACCGTGTTCAGCAATCTGGAACTGAAACTGTTAGGGACCTGCTGAGTAAAAGTCTGAATTGGGTGCTCCAGCCTCTGAAGAGCGCATTCAGTGTTCCCAACGTCCCTCTGACTCAGGCCACTGATGGGGGTGGGGGTGGGGGTGGGGGTGGAGGCAGGTCAGGTCATCCTCTGGTCAGCGGGGGGAGGAGGAGGAGGAGGTGGGCCGGATGGATCCCTGGCGGGGGAGGCCATGGGGGAGTGCTGATAGCTGTCTGATGGTGGGGGGAGGAGGGGGGTGCGGGCGGGGAGGTGGGTCAGATGTTCTTTTGGAGGGGAGGGAGAGTGAGGCCAGAGCATTCTCTGGGTGGGGGGGGGCGGTGGGGGAAGTGAGACAAGTTTGTTGTTGGAGGTGGGGGAAGAAAGTGAGGCCAGATCGTTGTCTTGGGGGTGGGGGAGAAGGGAGGCAGGTCAGATGGATCTCTGGTGAGGGGAACAGATGGATCCCTGGTGGGGGGGCAGGGGTGGTGATCGGTCTGGGTAGTGGGGGGGTGGATAAGAAGGGCAATGATGTGTGTGGGTAATGGGGGAGGTAGATAAGGGGCACACACACACATCACTGCCCCCCTTATACACCCCCACCACTACCCAGACCGATCGCCACCCCTGCCCCCCTCTCCCCCCACCGATCGCCCACAGAGTGGCAGCGGACCCCCCGGCCCCCCTCCACCAGAGATCCATCTGTCTCCCCCGAGATACCGCTCCCGCTTTTCACTCCCGAGCTGCTTTCTCCGCTTCCTGCGGCTCGGGAGCGATCTGACACGGGCGCGCTTTTTCCAATTTTTTTCTAACTGCGCATGCGCAGTTCAGAGCTCCGATGTTGTGACAGTGCTAAGCCTCGCCCACAGCGCGAATCAGACTGGAGGTGGGCTGAGAGCGTATGGGGGCTCCTGAAAGAGGATTTCTACTATGCCCAGAATCGGCACTTAGAATGAAAATGGTAAAATCGGGCCCTCTGTCTCTCTCACACTCGCTTACATACTCACTCTCTGACTCTCTCACACTCTATCTCACACTCTCACATACACTCACTCTGTGACTCTCTCATACTCACTCACTGTCTGACTCTCTCACAGTCTCTCTCTCACACTCACTGTCTCTCTCTCTCTCTCTGTCACACACACTCTCTCACACATTCTCTCTGTCTCTCACTCTCTCTCGCTCACACACATTCTCTGACTCTCTCTCTCGCGTACTTTCTGACTCTCTCTCACACCCACTCTCACACACACTCACTCTCTGACTCTCTCACTCTCACACTCACTCTCACCCTCTCTCAGTCTCTCTCACACAGTCTCTCTCTCTGACACACTCTTTCTCTCACACACACTCTCACTCTCTCTTACACATATCCTCTTGATACTCACTCTAATTTTCCCCCTCTGCCCTTTCTCTTCTTCCCCCTCTCCCCATCCCCTCTCTCTCTCCATCCTTTCTCTCTTCTCCATCCCCCCTCTCTTCTCCCTCCTCCTCTCTTCACCTGTCCTCCTCCTCACCTCTCCCCCTCACCTCTCCCCCCTCTTCTCCCTCCTCCCCCTCTCTCCCTCCTCCTCTCTTCACCTGTCCTCCCCCTCACCTCTCCCTCTCACCTCTCTGTCTCCTTTCTTTCATCCCCATGTCACGATTTGTTTCTCCTGTAGGTTCTGCAATCTGTATACAATGGGGATCGGGACCGTGCGGTGCTGGTGATTGCCCACCGCCTCAGTACGATCGAGAGAGCTGACCACATCGTGGTGCTGGAGGATGGCATGGTGGTGGAGCAGGGCACTCACCAGGAGCTGCGAGATAGTGGTGGCTGTTACCAGAGGCTGCTCCGCAAACACTTCCAGGGCTTTGGAAAAGAGGTGACACAGGAAGAGATGGATGGAACGGAGAATTTGCAGGAGTGTATCCAATTGAGTAATGGGCCGACTGTATGAGGCTGGGGCGGAGGGTTGCGGGCACAGCAGAGAGACACAGACAGAGGTCAGACACAGCCAGACACAGACATAGCCCAGACACAGATGGAACCTTGATTCAGTCAAAGGCCAGACACAGATGGAAGCCTGATGCAGACAGACACCAGTCTGAGATTTGTACTCACTGCCACTCTGTGAATCTATGTACTGAGTAAAGGAACAGGTATTCCTCTGCATTGTAAACAGTTTGTTCAATGATTTACCTTTGAACGTTTGATGTTTCTGATGTTATTGATGTAGATACTGTTCAATAAAGTTTTTTGCTGAAACTATTGTATAATTAGATCTAATCCATAGGGGGGGAAAACTGCACTAAAATAAACATTTCCCCACTGAAAAATCCTGTCTAATACCAAATCCTCTCTCTGGTCCACATTCTTCTTCTTTTTCTCACATCATATTTGCTTCTTTTGCAAATTACTTTAAATCTGTGCCCTCTCATTTTTGATCCTTTTACGAGGAGCAAATCTCCCTATCTACCCTGTCCATCCCTCTCATGATTTTGAATATCTTGATTAAATGTCCCCTCAGCTTTCTTCTCTTCAAGGAAACAGCCCCATCTCTCCAATCTTTCCTCATGACTGAAGTTTCTCATCATTGGATCCATTTTTGTAAACTTCTTCTGCACTCTCCAGTGCGTTCACATCCTATAGTGTGGCAGCCAGAACTGTACACAATACTCAAGCTGAGATCTAACTAATGTCTTGTATAAATTCAGCATAACTTAAGACCATATGACATTGGAGCAGAAATAGGCCACTCGGCCCATCGAGTCTGCTCTGCCATTCAATCATGGTTGATATTTTTCTCATCCCTGTTCTTCATAAACCTGATCCCCTTATTAATCAAGAACCTATCTATCTGTCTTAAAGTCACTCAATGATCTGGCCTTCACATTCTTCTGTGGCAGAGTTCCTCAGATTCACCACTCTCTGGCTGAAGAAATTCCTCCTCATGTTTTAAAGGCCCCTTCAGCCTGAGATTGTGCCCTCTGGTTCTAGTTTTTCCTACCAGTGGAAACATTCTCTGCGTCCCATCTATCCAAGCCTCGGCATATCCTGTAAGTTTCAATAAGATCTAACCTCATCCTTCTAAATTCCAACAAGTACAGATCCAGACTCCTCAACCGGTTCTCATGTGACAAGCTCTTCAGCCCAGGGATCATTCTTGTGAACCACCTTGGGACATGTTCCAAGGCCAATACATCCTTCCTTAAATATGGGGCCCAGTTGACGTGGTATATATGGACTTTAGTAAGGCGTTTGATAAGGTTCACCATGGAAGCCTTCTGCAGAAAATGCAGATGTATGGGATTGAGGGTGATTTAGGAAATTGGATCAGGAATTGGCTGGCGGATAGGAGACAGAGGGTGGTGGTTGATGGTAAGTATTCGTCATGGAGTTCAGTTACAAGTGGTGTGCCTCAGGGATCTGTTTTGGGGCCACTGCTGTTTGTAATTTTTATAAATGATCTGGATGAGGGTATAGTTGGGTGGATTAGTAAATTTGCTGATGACACCAAAGTCGGAGGTGTGGTAGATAGTGAGGAGGGGTGTCTTAGTTTACAGGGAGACTTGGACAAGTTGCAGAGCTGGGCCGAGAGGTGGCGGATGGAGTTTAATGCGGAAAAGTGTGAGTTAATTCACTTTGGCAGGAATAACGGATGTGTAGAGTATAGGGCTAACGGTAGGACTCTGAATAGTGTGGATGAACAGAGGGATCTAGGTGTATGTGTACATATATAGAGCATAGAACATAGAACATTACAGCACAGAACAGGCCCTTCGGCCCACGATGTTGCGCCGACCAGTTAAAAAACAACGACCCTCTAACCTAAACCAATGCCTTTCCATCCATAAACCTATCCACGGATCTCTTAAACGCCCCCAAACTAGGCGCATTTACAACTGCAGCATAGATCCCTGAAAGTTGGGAATCAAGTAGATAGGGTTGTTAGGAAGGCATACGGTGTCTTGGCGTTTATTGGTAGGGGGATTGAATTTAGGAGTTGCAGCGTCATGTTGCAACTGTACAAAACTCTGGTGCGGCCGCACTTGGAGTACTGTGTGCAGTTCTGGTCCCCACATTATAGGAAGGATGTGGAGGCATTGGAGAGGGTGCAGAGGAGGTTTACCAGGATGTTGCCTGGTATGGAGGGGAGGTCCTATGAGGAGAGACTGAGGGATCTGAGGTTGTTTTTGTTAGAAAGAAGGCGGCTAAGAGGGGACCTTATTGAAACATATAAGATGATTAGAGGTTTAGATAGGGTGGATAGTGATAGCCTTTTTCCTCGGATGGAGAAAGCTAGCACGAGGGGGCATGGCTTTAAATTAAGGGGGGGTAGTTATAGGACGGATGTCAGGGGTAGGTTCTTTACCCAGAGGGTGGTGAGGGATTGGAATGCCCTGCCTGCTGCAGTTGTAAATGCGCCTAGTTTGGGGGCGTTTAAGAGATCCGTGGATAGGTTTATGGACGGAAAGGGTTTGTTTTAGGTTAGTGGGTCATTGTTTTTTAACTGGTCGGTGCAACATTGTGGGCCGAAGGGCCTGTTCTGCGCTGTAATGTTCTATGTTCTATATATTTTAAAACTGCTCACAATACTCTAAATGGGATCTGACCAGAGCCTTATACAGACTCAGAAGTACATCCCTACTTCTGTATTTTAGCTCTCTCGACATGAATGCGAACATTGCATTTACCTTCCTAACTTCCCACGAATTCTGCACATTAACCTTAAGAGAATCTTGCACAAAGACTCCCAAGTCCCTTTACGTTTCTGTCTTCCGAAGCATTTTCCCATTTAGAAAATAGTCTATGCCCCCATTCCTCCTTCCAAAGTGCATAACCTCACACTTTTCCACATTGTATTCTATCTGCCACTTCTTTGCCCTCTCTCTAACCTGTTCAGGTCCTTCTATAGCCCCCCTTGCTTCCTCAATACTACCTTGTCCCTCTATGTTCCTTGTTCTTGTACTCTGTGTCCCTATTAAAAAAGCTCAGAATGCCATATGCTTTATTAACTGCTCTTTCCATCTATCCTGTCACCCTCAATGACCCCTGCACCACATTGAACTTCATCTGCTGACTATCTGCCCACCCATCAATTTGTCCATGTTCTTTTGAAGTTTTACATCATTCTCTTGAATGGTTTACAATTGTTCTAAGTTTTACATCAATAAACCTGAACACCAAGATCTAGATCATTATATATGTATATCAGGTGGCAGAGTGATTAGCACTGTTGCCTCACAGCACCAGGGACCTGGGTTCAATTCCTGCCCTGGATCACTGTCACTGCATGCTCTCCCTGTGTCTGTGGATTTCCTCCAAGTGCTCTAAAGATGTGCAGGTTGGATAGATTGACAATGCTAAACTGTCTCTTAGTGTCAGGGGATTAGCAGGGTGAATAAATGAGTCATGGGGCCTGGTTGGGATTGTTGTCAGTGCAAGCTCTGCAATGGCATCTTTCTACACTTTAGTGATTCGTTAGAGTTTAGAAGAATGAGGGGAGATCTCATTGAGACGCATAAGATGATGAATGGGATGGATAGGATAGAGGTGGAGAGACTCTTCCCGCTCAAAAAAGACAGTAGGACTAGGGGGCACAGCCTCAAGATAAAGGGGAGGCGGTTTAGAACGGAGTTGAGGAGGAACTTCTTCACTCAAAGGGTGGTGAATCTCTGGAATTCTCTGCCCGTTGAAGTGGTGGAGGCTGCCTCGCTAAATATTTTTAAGAAGCGGGTTGATGGGTTTTTGATAAGAGAGGGGATTAAGGGTTATGGGGAGAGGGCGGGAAAGTGGAACTGAGCCACGACAGATCAGCCATGATCTTATTGAATGGCGGGGCAGGCTCGAAGGGCTAGATGGCCTACTCCTGCTCCTATTTCTTATGTTCTTATGTTCTTATGATTCTATCAGGAAAAGCAAGGGTCCCAGTACTGACCCCTGGGGAACACAACTAAAAACATTCCTCCAGCCCAAAAAAAATCAATTGACTGTTACTCTCTGCTTCCTGTTATTCATTTATTATTTTGTATCCACATTACTACTGTCCCTTTTATACCATGAGCTATAACTCCTCTTGCAAGTCTGCTGTGTGACAGTGTAACAAATGACTTTTGTAAGTCTGTGTACACAACATCAACAGCATTATCCTCATCGACCCTCTAATAAGTCCAGAAGTCGTTGGTGAGGCCACATTTGGAATATTGTGTTCAGTTCTGGTCACCTCACTATAAGAAGGATGTGGAAGCATTGGAGAGAGTGCAGAGGAGATTTACCAGGATGCTGCCTGGTTTGGAGGGTAGGTCTTATGAGGAGAGGTTGAGGGAACTGGGCTTTTCTCTTTGGAGCAGAGGAGTATGAGAGGTGACTTAATAGAGGTTTATAAGATGATGAGAGGGAGTGATAGAGTGGAAGTGCAGAGATTATTTCCTCAGGTGGATGTAGCTGTTACAAGGGGACATAACTATAAGGTTCACAGTGGGAGATATAGGAGGCATGTCCGAGGTAGATTCTTTACTCAAGGGGTGGTTGGGGTGTGGAATATGCTGTCTACTGTGATAGTGGAGTCGAACACTTTAGGAACTTTCAAACGGTTATTGGATAGGTACATGGAGCACACCAGAATTATAGAGAGGGGATAGCTTGACCTTGGGATTGTGCTGTGCTGTAATGTTCTAAGTCAGCTGTAAAGAAACAGTGCTTTATTGCACAAAATAAGGCAAAGTAAACAAACTGGTCCCAACCGGGACACTGCAACACTCAAGATCCTGCTTTATACAGGGCTCGATATATTGTCTCCACTGGTTAGTTAATTACAAATCCCCAGGAAGCTCATATTTAACAAGTCCCATGAGGTGGTCAATCAGCAGCTCCCCATGTAACACTTGGGGGTTATCACAGACCTTTTCTATTATCTTAAAGACTTCCAGTTAGTTAGTTAATTTAGGAAAATTTAATTTTGATAATTATTGACAATGAGTTTGTAGTTCTGGCATGAGTTAAATAATCAAAGCATGTCAACCCAATATGGTTTCATGCTGCATTATGGGATGTCAATCTTTTTGACTAAACAATTAAAGTAAATCAGATTAACTGAGGGACAAATTAAAAGGGAACCACTCAAAACAAAAGACAAAGTAGAAAAGAAATTTAAAACAAAAATCAAATTAAAATGTGATTATTGGGTCAATAATACACCCCAGCCCTTGCAGTGCCCAATGGGCACGGAAGGCCTCAATAGTGCCCTTGGACACCGCGTGCTCCCTCTCCAGGAACATCCGGCTGCAAATGTAGCTGCAGTACGGGGCAGTCAGGCAGGACAACCAGCTCAGTCGCCTGCTGCCTGGATCAGGAGCGGGTTCATGAGGAGATCCTCCTCCTTCCCCACCCGCTCCACACTGAATGTCCACAGATCAGGAGCGTGGCACTAAAGTGCAAACGAAACATCAATAAAAAGTTTATAAGGTAACTAAAAAGGGAGTGCAGTCTATAACATTGAACATAGACACGGCCCATGGACTCCGCAAGATCGCAAGAAGGGCAAGTTTCTTAGGAGCCCGGGATCTGGTGTAATCTACAGTTGTATAGAAATGCTGCATGCACCAGCCTCCACCCCAGGCCTCCAAGAAGGTGGCAGAGGATCCCTCCATACAGGGACCTCCAATGAGACCTCCGGATGGCAACAAGGCCCATCAATGTGTATCTGGGCAATAGTCAAGGACGCTGTAGTGAAAGGTGTGCAGCAACGCCCCTTTCAGGAAATGTCTCTGTGCTATGACAAAGAGCATGGAGGGCATTTCCATGCAATGACTCAAACTGTGGGGCGCCTGACCTGGGCAAGGGAGTCTAAGCTTGGGGCCAATGTGGAATTCCATCTGAACAAGGATATGCTCTGATGGGATCCCACACAGTTAAACTTTCTCGAGACCATATGTGACTTTGGGTCCGAGCGCAATTGTTCTAAGATCTTGGATGGCTTTGACTGCCAGTTGAACACCCACCACTGCACACTTGGCGAGCTCGTGGCTTGTCTTCCAGCCCACTCCTCCGCCACCTAGCATGTCCCCAACCCTGGTCACCCTGGCATCCATAGCCCTCCTTCCTCTCTGCCAGCCACCTGAAGTTGTATTGGCAGAGGAGTGGATTCCTGAGCAGCAATTCCTGAATGATAGCCATTATTCCAGACAGGGGAGGGCTGCAGTGCAAGGTGACCCTGTTCCAGACTTTGAGAAGGTTCTAGCAAAAGACAGGCAATGCCTGCAGGGGGTTCCAAAGACCCTCCAGGTATATGCACCAGAGATGCATGCCATAATTCAGGCCATGCACCTGGCTGAAGAAATACATTGCTAAGGCACACCATCATGGAGGAGGCTGAATGTAAGTGTTGGCGCTTCGGGTCTGAAGACCGAAGATAATGCTGCAAGATGTCAACGTTGAATAATTGCTGGTGTGGAACTGTTCACCTCCCCTGCAATTAAATCTGATTAACTCCATTCTTTACATTCAGAGACATGTCAGTGCAGCTCACTCCAGCCCCTAGAGGGAGGAAGGGCAGACCAATGAGACTAAAGAGCTGGTATGAATCATCTGTTGCTGGGCAGAGTCTGATAATTCAGGTTGCTTCCAGACAGCCCAGTAGGGAAACAGCTCTCTGCTGCCACTGTGGAGAAAGGAGGATCTGCAGCGGTTGGCGAATAGAGAGACAGGGCAGGTCTAAGGTCAATGTCCCCATGGATAGGGGGCAAATAGTGTTGGGGAGGGAGCAGATTAAAATTCCCAGACAGAGTCAGATATGTTTGGATGCTTATAAATGTGTAGGGTGAGGCTTCTGGGCCTTTTGCTTAAGTATCAGATCAAAGCCAAAATCAGATGCAATGCTTTTCTTATCAGCTTGGATCTAGTTTGTCTCTCTTGTGGGGACCATAAATTGAACAAAGAACAAAAACAGCCCGAGAAACAGGCCCTTCGGCCCAACGAGCCCGCACCGCCATTTTAACATTACGAGTCCCCCCTCCACCCATGACCCTTATCTATGCTTATGGCATTCCACATTGAGGGAAAACTAATTTAGGGACAATTTATTACCTCCAATCAGCCTAATAGCACATCTTTGGGCTGTGGGAAGAAACCGGAGCACCCGGAGAAAACCCACGCAACCACGGGGAGAATGTGCAAACTCCCACTGACACCGGCCCAAATCCATGTGTCTGCACAGCAATCAGTGATAGTCACTGAGCTGTCGTCTTGCCCAGTATCTGGTCCAGTTTAAGCGTACAAATTGGATTCAATTTGAATTTAGTTTTTGGATAGGGCCCACGCAGTCCGCTCTAACTTCAAAAATAGAGGAACAATGTATAAAGCAGTGAAGTGAGGTGAATAGGGTTGGTGATCAGCAAGCTCAGGTGTACATGACAGTTACTGTCCATTTAAGAGAAGATGGACTGGGCCCCTCATTATCTGGTGTGTAAATGGTGAGTGACTGCCACAATCCAATAGTGCTGGTGCATAGTCGGATGGTGTTTTATCCCACTTTTCCGTCATTTCTTCGTACTTCGTTTATTCCTCACCGCATTGTCCCCCAGTACCCCTGTCAGCAGCTCCCATGCTTCAACTCCAACCCCATCAACTTGAGGCTTCATGTGCAAAACATCTTTGTGCCCCAGATGTGGACAACCTGGTGGCATTGTGGTGACAGCAAGCTCGCCAGACAGCTCCTCCATATTGGACGATAAACCTGGGGCAATATAGCAGAGAAGAGGACTACTCAGCCGATCTGACCTTTGGTTACAGAGTGAGCATTCCAATGAGTCCTGTTCCCCACATTTGTCCCACAATTCTGTGACTCAATCCTATTCTGATTCATATCCAGCTCCATTTTGAAACTTATTATTGAATCTGATTCTACCTGCCCATCTGGCAGATCACAACACCTCACCAAGCTTTTTTTTAATTCATTCATGGGATGTGGGCTAGGCCAACATTTATCACCTATCTCTAATAAATAGAGAAGGTGGTGGTGAGTTGCCTTCTTGAACAGCTGCAGTCGCTGAGGTATAGGTGCACCCACAGTGCTGTTAGTGAAGGTGTTGCAGGATTTTGACCCAGTGAAGGCAATACATTTCCAAGTCAGAATGATGAGTGACCTGGAGGGGAACCTCCAGGTGGTGGTATTCACAGATATCTGCTGTTTTTATCCATCTAGGTGGTAAAGATCCTGTGTTTGGAAGGTGCTGCCTAAGGAACCTTGGTGAGTTCCTGCAGTTCACCTTATAGATGATACAGACTTCTGCTACTGTTCATCGGTGGTGGAGGGAGTCGATAGATAGAATAGAATGAAAGGTTATTATTCATAGAATCCCTTCAATGCAGAAGGAGGCCATTCGGTCCATCAAGTCTGTACCGACCACTATCCCACCTAGGCCCCATTCCCGTAACCCCACCCATTTACCCTGCTAATCCCCGAACACTAGGGACAACTTAGCATGGCAATGCACCTACCTGCAGATTGTCGGACTGTGGGAGGAAACTGGAGCACCTGGAGGAAACCCTCACAGACATGGGGAAAACATGCAAACTCCACATAGACAATCACCTCAGGCCAGAATTGAGTCTGGGACCCTGGTGAGGTGAGTCAGCAATGCTATCCACTGTGCCACCGTGCTGCACCACATTTGTGAATGTGATGCTACTTTGTTCTGGACAGTGTTGATCTTCTTGACTGTTTTTGGAACTGCAAGTGGAGAGTATTCCTTCATACTCCTGGCTTATGCCTAGTAGATAGTGGACAGGCTTTGGGGAGTCAAGAGTGAGTTATTCACTGCAGGATTCCTGGCTTTTGACATGGTCTGGTGGCCACATATATGGTGAATCCAGTTCAATTTCTGGCCAATGGTAACCCCATAGATGTTGATGTGGGGGGCAGTGGTGGGAAGGGTGGATTCAATAATGGTAATGTTAGTGAATGTCAAGAGATAACCGTTAGACTCTGTCTTGTTGGAGATTGTCAGCCTGTAGGTGTTGTGGGGTGTGGGTGGGTGTGGCTGTTGTTGAGGGTGAGTGTTGATTGGGGTGAGGGTGAGTGTGTTGATAGGGTCAGAGTGAGTGTTGATTGGGTTAAGGGTGAGTGTGGGTGTTGTGAAGGTGGATGTAGATGGACGAGAGGCTGGGTGTAGGTGTGGATGGGAGTTAGGGTGAGTTGGGGAGTTGTGGGGGGTGGGTGAGTGTGAGGGTGGGTATCGGTGGAGGTGACAGTGTGGATGAGGGTGTTTTGGGGGTGAGCGGGGGGTGTTGTTAGGGTGGATGAGTGTGAGGGTGGATATGGGTGGGGGTGAGGGTGGGTGTTGTGGAGGTGGGTGGGGGTGTTGTGAGGGTGGGAGGGTGCAAGGGTGAGGGTGGGTGTGGATGAGAGTGGGTGTTGTGAGGGTGCTGTGAGGGTGGATGAGTGCAAGGATGAGGGTGAGTGTAGGTGGAGGTGTGGATGTGGGTGTGAGTGAGAATGGGTGTGGGTGACAGAGTGTTGTGGAGGTGGTGGTTGGTGTTGTGAGGGTTGCTGAGTGTGAGGCTGAGCGTGGGTGGGAGTGTGGCTGGGGGGAATTCGCTGTCACAGGCTAGGGGGATTTTGGGACATTTCAATTTTCTGAGCATTTTCCACTTATAGAGCCTTCAGGCTGCCAGCTGACTACAAACCACAAACTATGCCTGTGAGAAAAACAGCACAAAACAGAAAGTAAAAGAGTCCTCAGTTTGGAAATTGCAGCAAAAAACCAAACATTGCGACAGTAACAAACCACAGATTAACAAACGCTCAGAAAAACAACAGGAAAGGTCAAGACTTTGTAAAAATAATACAAGGATGATTGAAGAAGATGTTGCAGTAAATATCGAAATGAGAGTTTAAAAAGAGAGGAAGAACTCCTTGCATATTTACTCCTTCGTCAGGGCAGAAAGCTGATTAATCTACGCCCTGAACTCTAACCCATAATTATCAGAGTTGTTTCTCCTGCAATGCATAAAGTCTTTAATAACTTTCATATCAGTTTCTGTTGATGTTGGCGTAGTAATTGGGTAAATTCCCCCAAATGATCAAATTGTCCTTGCAGCTTCTGGCTGACCTTGATGTAATGGTTGAGACAGTTTGATAATAATCTATTGACCACATACTTCTCTTACTTATAAAGAGTTTGCACACACAAGCAGATATTTGTAGCAAGGATTATAGAAGAAAGGATGTTGCTCCCTCATACAGTTTTAGTATAATGGGTGAGAAAATCAGGATTAAATCAAGAGGTTCCAAGTGAGAGGGGAAGGATGCAGAGTAGATATGATTGCCATTGCTCAATGATAGTAAACTGAGAGTTCAAAGTGAACAGATAATGGAGCTTACACTGATAAAACTATTGGCTGGTCACTGAACATCTGAATAAGCTGTACCCAATTGTGGGAGAGTCATGGGAAAGTAGAACTAGAGAGTTCGGACACACGGGCGAACCTCTTTTAGAATTGATTTCATTCTTTCACAGGGTGTTGGTGCCGTAGGTCAGCATTTATTATCAATCCCTAATTTCCCTTGAGAAGGTGGTGGCGAGCTACCTTCTTGAACCGCTGCATACCATGCGGTGTAGGTACACCCACAGTGCTGTTAGTGGGGGGAGGCATTCCAGGATTTTGACCCAGCAACAATGAGGCAATAGCGATATATTTTGATAGATATGGTCATGGGTTTGGAAGGTGCTGACTAAGGAACCTTAGTGAGTTCCCGCAGTACATCTTATAGATGTAATAATTGAGCGGTCGTACAATTACTTGCCAGGAGATAGTAATTGATTTATTTATTGAGAGAGAACTATTTACTAGGGAGGACAACGAAGATCTCCATGCTCTTCAACTCCCGAAGGTCGACAATTGAGTTTAAATGCCGATTACCAACTGCCGCAACGTAAGCTTGAAATTGCAGTCCACTTCCTCGGAACACGAGTTTGAACTCAAGTTCGACTGCGGCTCTGCCCACTGGGCTCCACAGCCGCTCCGCATTCCCAAACTCCAGCTATGCCTCCACATATCACGCTCTGCAGCATTTTAACATTACACATGGCTGTCAGTGGGCATCAGTGATGGAGGAACTGAACGTTTATGGAAGGGTAAGTAAACAAGAGGCTGCTTTGTCCTGGATGGCCTTGCGCTTCTCGAGTGTTTTTGGAGCTGCACTCGTCTAGGCAAATGGGGAGTATTTCTGACTTGTGCCTGTAGATGGTGGACAGGCTTCTGAGGTGTCCTATCTAAGGAGGTATCTCTGGGACACGCTTTATTATTCGCACTCACACTGGACAGTTATGGGTTGACTGTACATTTCTGTTGTGGTTGGCAGCAGCTAAACTTTTTTTCTGATCGATTCAGGTGAAGAGTCAGTCCTGACTGAAATCATACGCATTGCTCAATGAATTCCTTGTTCAACCCTGGGTTTGTGGATTGATCAAGGGTATCACTGGCTGGGTCAGCATTTATTGCCCATCTCTAATTGCATTGAACTGCATAGCTAGGCCATTTCAGAGTGGCATTTAAGAGTCAACCACATTGCTGTGGGTCTGGAGTCACATGTAGGCTAGCAGATTTCCTTCCCTAAAGTCATGATGTGGAAATGCCAGCATTGGACTGGTGGGCACAGTAAGAAGTCTCACAAAACCAGGTTAAAGTTCAAGATTTATTTGGAATAACCTTGATTGGAACTTCCAATTACCTGATGAAGGAGCAGCTCTGTGAAAGATTGTGATTCCAAATAAATCAGTTTGACTTTAATCTGGTGTTTTGAGACTTCTTACTTTTCTTCCCTAAAGGATTTTAGTTCAATATTACAGGCACTATTACTGAGACTAGCTTTAGATTCAAGATTTATTAGATGAATTTAAATTGTAGCAGCTGTCATGGTGGGGTTTGAACCCATTGCCCCCAAAATATTAGCCCCAGTCTCTGGATTACAAATCTAGTGACATTCCCTCCCTAACGGCATTGTGGGAGAGTCATGGGAAAGTAGAACTAGAGAATTCGGACACACGGGCGAACCTCTTTTAGAATTGATTTCATTCTTTCACAGGGTGTTGGTGCTATAGGTCAGCATTTATTATCAATCCCTAGACGGCAGTGATTCAAGAAGGCAGCTCACCACCACCTGCTCAAGGGCAACTAGGGATGGGCAATGAATGCTGGCCAGCCAGCTACACCCATGCCCTACGAATGAATAAAACATTATCACAACACCACCATCTCCTCATGCTTTTCATTTCGCCAGATGTCTCAAAGCACTTTACAACCCAATAACTTTTTGAAGTGTAACTACTGTTTTAATGCAGGAAACACAGTAAATATCTGTGCAGAGCAAGATCCCACATCCAACTACATGGTAAGAGGCAGACAATCTACCTTTCAGATATATATTGGCCTGGAGACTGAGAGATACCCTTCTTTGGAATAGTGCACCTAGGCATGCAGACGTGGCCTGGGTTTAACATCTGATGTGGAGATGCCAGCATCGGACTGGGGCAAACACAGTAAGAAGTCTCACACAGACCAGGTTAAAGTCCAATAGGTTTATTATCTCAAACAGACCATTGTCCACAGCAAACTATCCAGCCTTCAGGAGAACAGTGACCACGACGACACACAACCCTGCTACAGCAACCTCTGCAAGATGTGCCGGATCATCAACAAGGATGCCATCATCTCACGCGAGAACATCATCCACCAGGTACACGGTACATACTCTTGCAACTTGGCCAACATTGTCTACCTGATACGCTGCAGGAAAGGATGTCCCGAGGCATGGTACACTGAGGAGACGATGCAGACGCTATGGCAACGGATAAATGAACATCGCTCGACAATCACCAGGTAAGAATGTTTGCTTCCAGTTGGCGAACACTTCAGCGGCCACGGGCATTCAGACTCTGATCTTCGGGTAAACGTTCTCCAAGGCAGCCTTCATGACAACATCGCAGAGCCGCTGAGCAGAGACTGATAGCCAAGTTCCACATACATGAGGACAGCCTCAACTGCATCTGGGGTTCATGTCATACTATCTGTAACCTCCACGACTTACCTGGGCTTGCAAAATCTCACTAACTGTCCTGGCTGGAGATAATACACATCTATTTAACCTGTGTTTAACCCTCTCTCTACTCACATTGCCTGTTCCTTTAAGTCTTGATTACCTGTAAAGACTCGCATTCCAACCATTATTTTGTAAATTGAGTTTGTGTCTTTATATGCCCTGTTTGTGAACACAACTCCCACTCAGCTGAAGAAGGAGCTGCACTCCGAAAGCTAGTGGCTTTTGCTACCAAATAAACCTGTGTTTAACATACAATCCCAAAGATGGCTCCTCAAACTGTTCTACATTCACTCAGTGAGTACCAGCCTTGATTTATGATTCATAGGTTCGTAGATATTTATAGCGCAGTAGGAAACCATTTTTCCCATCAAGTCCATACTGGTCAATAAACATTTGACTACAGGAATCCCATTTTGCAGCTCTTGTCCCATAGCTGTCTAGGTTATGACAGCACCAGTGAATATCTGAGAATCCCTACAATACAGGAGGAGGCTAATTGGCCCATCGAACCTGTACTAACAACAATCCTAGCCAGGCCCTATCCCCCATAATGCCACATATTTACCCAACTAATCCCTTAACACTAAGGGACAATTTAGCATGGCCAATTAACCAGACTTGAGCATCTTTGGACTGTGGGAGGAAACCAGAGCACCCGCAGGAAACCCACACAGACAGGAGGAGAACACGTAAACTCCACACAGACAGTGACCCGAGGCTGGAATTGAACTCAGGCTCTTGATGCTATGAGGCAGCAGTTCTAACCATTGTGCCACTGTACTTTATGCCACAACAGTTTGTTTACCATTTACACAGATGATCTAGAGGAGGGGGCTGAGTATAGGGTAACGAAATTTGCTGATGACACGAAAATGAGTGGAAAAGCAAATTGCGTGGAAGGCGCAGAAAGTCTGCAGAGAGATCTGGATAGGCTGAGTGAGTGGGTGAGGACCTGGCAGGTGGAGTATTCCCTACTTCTCCTCTCTCTCTTCCCCCTTCCTCCTCACCCCTCTCTCCCTCCCATCCTCTCTGCCTCTCTCCCTCCTTCACATCCCCCTTTCTTTTTTCTCCCTCAGCCCCCGTGTCTGGTGGCGGTTGAGTGGCAGCACTCACGTTGGTGTTCAAGGACTTGGGAGACCTTTAGTTCTTTGCCAAAGTCATTGAAGTTTTGCTTGATTTTGTTTTAGTGGGTGGAGGTGATATTGTTGTAGTGAGAGAGAGAGAGAAGTAGGGAAGCAGGTTAAATATTCCTACAAATAGGCAGCGGTAAAATGGCCACCTTTCATTTCTCGCACGTCTGGTCCAAACCAATTCCTGTATCTGGGGTCTCCAGGTTGAAGAATTGCCTGATTGAAGTATTAACCAACTGCTGTATTCTCAGTAGCAATTGAAGTGAAGCCATGGAGGTGTCACTATCCAGCCCCTGTGCTTTGGTGACCCACATGCTCTTACCCGTGTCCATGTTTCCAGAAAGCTTCCAGCCCGCCCGCTGTGGACCACCTTCATTGTAACCTTATCCCCTTGGCCTCTAATCCAGGCCAAGAGGCAGAAGCAGAGGTGTCATCTACCAGTTGGACGAGTGCCCAATTTTCTGTTGTAGAATGAATGAAGGTGCTTCCCTGAGCAAATGCAGCAGGACTGGCTGTGAGTGCTTATCCGCATCAGAGACAGGTCAGTGCTTCCACTGAAAAGCCTTCCTTTGAGCAGGTCGCTGAATCTTTAATGTTATTTTCAGTGAAGAAGGGGTGTTGGCAACAAAGTGGGGACTACAAACTGGGCTGGTGTCTTCGATTCTGGCTTTACTTTGAGTGAATGTGATCTCGGAACAAAGCTAATTTCCAAAGCATGTCTTACCCAGGTGTTGCTCAGTGGTTGCTGGTCTAAATGCAAATTGTTGGGTGAAGCTTCCAGGGCTGGAGATGGGCTCTTACTGTGCATGAGCCCCCAAGTTGTGGAATTCCACAGTGTGGGCAACACGGTGGTTAGTGCTGCTGCTTCACAGCGCCAGGGACCTGGGTTCAATTCTGGCCTCAGGTTACTGTCTGTGTGGAGTTTGCACGTTCTCCCAGTGTCTGCGTGGGTTTCAGTCGGGTGCTCCGGTTTCCTCCCACAGTCCAAAGATGCGTGGGTCAGGTGGATTGGCCGTGCTAAATTGACCCAAGTGGTCAGGGGAATTAACAGGGTAAATGTGTGGGGCTATGGGAGTGGGGCCTAGGTGGGATTGTGGTCAGTGCCGACTCGATGGGCCGAGTGGCCTCATTCTGCACTGTAGGGATTCTATGATAACGTTAGCAAATGTGAGGTTATCCACTTTGATAGAAATAATAGTAGGAGGGATTACTATTTAAAGGGTGAAAAGCTGCAGCATGCTACGGTGCAGAGGGACCTGGGGGTCCTTGTGCACGAGTCGCAAAAACCCAGCCTGCAGGTGCAGCAGGTGATCAAGAAGGCGAATGGAATGCTGGCCTTTATAGCGAGGGGGATAGAATATAAAAGCAGGGAGGTCTTGCTGCAACTGTACAAGGCACTGGTGAGGCCGCAGCTGGAGTACTGTATGCAGTTTTGGCCTCCTTATTTGTGAAAGGATATATTGGCCATGGAGGGAGTATAGAGAAGGCTCACCAGGCTGATACCAGAGATGAGGGGATTAGCTTATGAAGAGAGAATGAATAGACTGGGTCTGTACTCGTTAGAGTTTGAAAAGCTGAGGGGGGATCTTATAGAGACTTACAAGATAACGAAGGGGCTAGATTGGGTAGAGGTAGAGAGATTCTTCCCGCTTAGAAAGGATAGCAGAACTAGAGGGCACAGCCTCAAAATAAGTGAGGGGGTGCAGTTTAGAACGGAGTTGAGGAGGAACTTCTTCACTCAAAGGGTGGTGAATCTCTGGAAATCTCTGCCCATTGAAGTGGTGGAGGCTACCTCATTGAATATATTTAAGTCACAGGTAGATAGATTTCTGATAGACAGGGGAATTAAGGGTTATGGGGAGAAAGTGGGAAAGTGGAACTGATCCACTTCAGATCAGCCATGATCTTATTGAATGGCGGGGCAGGCTTGAAAGGCTAGATGGCCTACTCCTGCTCCTATTTCTTATGTTCTTATGAAGCATAGAGGAGAACACACCCCTGTCTATATCAATGGGGACAAAGTAGAAAGGGTCAAAAGCTTCAAATTCTTAGGTGTCCAGATCACCAACAACTTGTCCTGATCCCCTCATGCCGACACTGTAGTTAAGAAAGCCCACCAACGTCTCTACTTTCTCAGAAGACTAGGGAAATTTGGCATGTCAGCTACGACTCTCACCAACTTTTATAGGTGCACCAGAGAAAGCATTCTTTCTGGTTGCATCACAGCTTGGTATGGCTCCTACTCTGCCCAAGACTGCAAAAAACTACAAAAGGTCGTGACTGTAGCACAATCCATTACGCAAACCAGCCTCCCAACCATTGACTCTGTCTACACTTCCCACTGCCTCAGCAAAGCAGTCAGCATAATTAAGGACCCCACATGCCCCGGATATTCTCTTTTCCACTTTCTTCCGTCGGGAAAAAGACACAAAAATCTGAGGTTATGTACCAACCAACTCAAGAACAGCTTCTTCCCTGCTGCAGTCAGACTTTTGAACAGATTTGCCTTGCATTAAGTTGATCTTTCTCTGCACCTTAGTTATAACTGTAACACTACATCCTATACTCTCGTGTTTCCTTCTCCAGGAACAGTATGCTTTATCTGTATGGTGCGCAAGAAACAATACTTTTCACTGTACACACTAATATATGTGACAATAATAAATTAAATCAAATCAAATAGAGAGGCAGAGAGGATTAAAGAGAGAATTCCAGTCCTTGGCACGCAGACGGCTCAATGCACGACCTCCAAGAGTGGCACGATTAAAATTGGGGGTGTTTCAGAGACAAGGATTAAAGGAGTGCAGGTACCTTGGACAATTGTGGGGGCTAGAGGAGATTACAGAGATTGCTGTACATGGCAATAGTGAGGCCACATCTACAGTACTGTGTCCAGTTATGTATATAAATGTGAGGGGAGGTGGTGGTGTCATGGCATTGTCTCTAGGCTAATAGTCCAGAGACCCAGGCTAATGCTATGGGACCTGGGTTCAAATTCCACCATAACCAATGATATCATTTAAATTCAGTAAAAATCTGGAAGTAAAAGTTTGATAAAAGCCTAATCTGGTTCAATAATCATTTAAATATGCTGAGTCCGTTTGAGGCCAGATTGTCTGCCAACCTGATGGGCACTGCCCCAACACCCTGGCAGTGCCAAGGGAGCAGGGCCTGTGAGTGAGTGGAACAAGTAGGTCATGAAGGGGGAAGGCATGAAGGGACCATTGGGAGGCCCCCAATGCCAGGAATCTTTATTGTGGGGGAAGCGGGGGTGACATGCCTTCAATGAGCCAGGGGAGGCATTCCCTTATGTATGTGGGGGGAGGGGTCTTCAATTCACTTTGAGATTTGGGTGGCCTTTCAAAATCTCCTGGCTTGCGAGCATGTTTAGGGTTCACCCCCTCGCCTAAAGAAAATGACTAGGTGTGGGAAAATTGCATGTCTGGCATGAATTACACTGTTTTTCTCACCCAAAATGACACTTAGTCATTTTTTGGGGGACAAAAGCTCAAGTCTTCATGACCTACAGAGCTGAAGAGTGGGGGAATGTGATGGATTCTATACATTTTAAGAGCAGGTAAAGAAGCTGGAGCAGGGAAGGTCAGCGATAGGAGGGAGCTAGAAGACATTGCAGCAAAGGTGTGTAGGGTAGAGTCATAGAATTGCTACAGCGCAGGAGGAAGCCATTCAGCCCATCAAGTCTGCACCAACTCTCCAACAGAGCATTTTATCCAGGCCTACCTGTGCCCTATCCCATTAAACCCATATTTTTACCCCCCAATTCCTTCTAACCTACACATCTTTGGACACTAAGGTGCAATTTGCATGGTCAATCCACCTAACCTGCACATCTTTGGACTGTGGGAGGAAAGCGGAGCACCCGGAGGAAACTCACGCAGACACGGAGAAATCGCAAACTCCACACAGACAGTCACCCAAGCTGGGATTTGAAACCGGGTCTCTGGTGTTGTGAGGCAGCAGTGCTGTCCACTGTGCCACCGTATAAGGCAGTGAAAGTGTTAATGGTTGTGTGAAAGGCTAGAGAAGGTGCTGATAGTAGCATTGAGGTAAGACATTGTATTAACAGCAGAACAGAGGTCAGAGCTTGGTAAAAGCAAAACTGAGAAGAAGTGACAGGTGGCTTCGTGGAAGAGGTGTTTTTCCTTTTGGGATAAATGTTTTGATTAAATATTTATAAAATCCATAGTGGATGACTTGCCTCCTTAGTCACATTGGACATGGAATCCCAGATCTCATTGCTAGATGAATTACTGAGAATAAGACAGGATGTAGGATTAAAGATTAACCCCAATAAAAGACTAAAGTGCCCCAGAATCAGTTACACCATCAGAGATATGCAAATGTTAAACTGAGCAAAATCTTTGCAAAGTATAAAAAACTTCTATACTTTTATACTGTGGAAACTGCCACATTCTGTACAGCACCATTGGTGTCACAGCCTCCTACTAACTTCTGTAGAAATCTCACTGTAGCAACAGGCAATTAAATTTAGCATAACCGAACGAGAATGTGTTATTGACACATGGCGAGAGCAATCCAAACATGTCTGCTCACTAGTCATAGTTTATTATGACTCAGTGCTCCAGATATCGGTGTCAGCATCGAAACAAAGGGCCTCGCTGGTGACCTTGAATAAAGGTACTTTGAGAGGGCTGTGACTTTCCCCTTTCCCGAGAGCAGTTTGAACCTGGCAACTGGTCGCGTTGTCTTAGTGCACAGCGGCACAGAAACCCAGCACCAATCACACTGAAATAGTCACACACAGGAAAGCAGCAAATAAAAACCACCTTCACTTCTAATTTAAATGTTAAAAAGAAGTGCTTCTGACTGGATTAAGATGGAAGCTAAAATAAAATGAATATTTTAGTGTTTTTTACATTTTTAAAAGATGTGATGTTTTAAAAAAAATAATTTGAAAGAAATTTGACAAGTAGACAATGCTCTATTTAGGGTCAGTGAGTGTGTTTAATCATAATTATAAAGTTAGCCACTGTTCAAAACAATTGCAGGTACAGCTCAGACAAAAGATGAAGGGATGTATTTCACCCTCGTTGACATAATTATGTGTGTGGGGTGGAGGTAAAATAAGCCTTTATTGAGTATCCAACCCATAAGATTGTACCACAGACAATGCTATACTCCCACAGTACCACACTGCATTTTTTCTTCATCCACTCCCAGCCTGTGCCTCATATTAAATGGGGAACAGGGTCAGGCGTCAGACAGTCTGGTAGCCCTTAGGTCTATTGAGGCCCTTAAAAGGCCAATCAATGGTCATCAATGAGCAGAGGTTGAGTAGGTTGTGCCTGTACTCACTGGGGTTTAGCAGAATGAGAGGTGACCTTACTGAGGCATATAAGATTCTCAGGAATCTTGAAAGGATAGATAGTGAGAGGTTGTTTCCCCTTGTGGGAGAGTCTAGGACCAGAGGGCATAATTTCAGAATAAGAGGTCACTGTTAAAGACAGGGCTGAGGAGGAATTTCTTCTGTCAGAGGGCAGTGAATCTGTGGAATCCTGTAGTGCAGATACTGGTTGTTAAATATGTTCAAGGCTGAGATAGACAGATTTTTAATCAGTAAGAGAATCAAGGGTTGTGAGGTAAGGTGGGAAAGTGGATTATGGATAATCATGTCACATCAGTTATGATCTCATTGAATGGCAGAGAAGACTAGATGGGCTGAATGGCCTCCTTCTGCTCCTAATATCTTATGGCTTCATTCTGCCTCTGTCACTATATTATGTGAGATTAGAGCCAGCAGTTAGGCCAACAATGCTATTACGATGAATTCTATCAATTCCTTCTGTGGAAAAACACACAAACCATTAATTCTCGTGCCCCTGTGCCTAGGAGTCAGTCAGAGGGACACAAGGTCACTTGGATCTACTTCACGATGCCTAATCCAATGGTACATTGACAGGCCTCGTTTGTCAGGATGAGCATCCTTTCCTCTGCTTTTGACATGTCTGACCACCCTCATTGCAGGGTGACATCTGTATCATCCGCCTCCACTGCCAGGGATACAAGTGTGACTGTCTCAGATTCCGGTGGAGAATTGTAAAGACATTCAATGGTGTTACCATTGCTGAATCCTCCACTATTAACATCTTGGGGGCTAGCTTTGACCAGAAACTTAAATGGACTAATCAGATAAATACTGTGGCTACCAGAACAGGTCAAAGACTAGGAATCCTGTGGCTCACTTCCTGACTCCCCAGAGTCTGTCCATCATTTTCAAGGCGTAAGTCAGAAATACTCTTCACTTGCCTGGATGGGTGCAGCTCCAATAACACTCAAGAAGCTCGACGCCATCCAGGACTAAGCAGCCCGCTTGATTGACATCCCTTCCACAAATATCCATTTCCTTCATTACTGACACACAGTGACAGCAGTGTACCACCTACAAGATGGCACTGTAGGAACTCATCAAGGTTCCTTAGGCAGCATCTTCCAAAATCACAGCCATTATCCTTTAGAAGCACAAGAGCAGCAGATACATGGCAGCACCTGGATGTTCCCCTCCAAGTCACTCACCATCCTAATTACTATCACTATCACTGGGTCAAAATCCGGGAATTCCCTCCCTAACAGCACTGTAGTTATACTTACAGCTCAGAAACTGTAGCTGTTCATGAAGGAAGTTCACCACTACCTTCTCAGTGATGGGCAATAAATGCTGATGTAGCCAGTGACACCTACATTCCATAAATTAAACCTAAAAAAAAGTCAAGTTGCCCTAAGCAAGCTGGTTATGGATGGTTGCACTGGGTAAGGGTGGAAGGGGGAGATGAAGGTGGGACACAGGGTAATGCCTGAAAGAGCTTCCACTGGTGTACATGGGGTCACCTGGCACATTTTCGGGCACCTCGTGCTCTGTTAAGGTGCGGACAGCCTTTGGCAATGAAAGGGGAAACATTCCTGACTATGCAAAGGTGATTACCTCCACTGTTCTAGCCACTACCTACTGGCCGATATCCCACTGAATTGGTCTACCAATACTGATCAAGGTACTATTCATTGACTTGATGTGACTAAGGCTAGAGGTAACAAACACATATCATGGACCTCTTCACATGAAGTTTGTGAATGAAACCTGTATATCTGACTTACTAAACTGCAAGACACAATGATAGTCAGGGAGGAATGTCTCCTGGATACTGATCATCTCACATAACAATGATGTTCTGGGTCAGAGAGGATGTCTGTTCAATCCCGGTCCCAACTCAAGTGGCTAAGATCTGGCGACAGGGGACATAAGTAGATCAGAAATAGGAGGAGTTGGCCATTCAGCCCATCAAACCAATTAATTCCAATTTTTTGCCTGCCCCAATAATTCTTGACTCACTTCTGGATAACTCAGCCTTGTCCCTCAATGTCCCTTATCTTTCACTACTGTCTCGGGGAAAGATTTCCACAGATTAAGCACCCTCAGAGAAAAATAAATCCTCCTCCTCCATTGATTTAATGGATGGACCCTTATTCTGCCACTGTCCCCCCTTGATCTAAAGTCTCCTCCACATGAGGAGAAACATCCTTCCCTGGATGTCAAGCCCCCTCAGAATCTTATATGCTTCAATAAGATCATCTCTCATTCTTCTAAACCCCAATGGGTATAGTCCCAACCTGCTTAACCTCTCCTCATAAGACAAGCCTGCCATCCCAGGAATCAGCCCAGTGAACTTTCTCTGAATTGTTTCAAAGGCAAGTATATCCTCATTAAGTAAAGAGACCATAATGGCACACAATACTCTAGCTGTGGCCTTACCAATGCCTACCATTCAATATGATCATGGCTGATCCTCTATAACAACTCCAAACTCCTGCACTTTCCTTATATCCCTTGAATCTTTAGACTCTGGGATCTATTTTTTTCTTAAATATACTCAGTGATTTGGCCTCTACAGCTGCCTGTGGTCAAGAATTTCACTGGTTAACTACCTTCTAATTGAAGAAATTTCTCCTCATCCCAGTCGTACACGGCTTTCCCCGTATCCTGGGGCTGTGACGCTTTGCTCTAGACCCCACAGTCAGAGGAAACAACATGCCAGCGTCCAGTCTGTCCAGTTCTGTCAGAATTTTATATTGCGATGAGATCACCTATCATTCTTCTAAATTCTAGTCAATACAGGCCTAGTTGACCCAACTTCTCCTCATATGAAAATCCTGCCATCCCAGGAGTCAGGTGAGAATGCCAGCATCACTGGGTTCCAGCCCACATTCTTAATCCAGCCAAGGGGAGTGCCAGGCTCTTGGTCCATTCCGACTCCAGGATATCAGTGCCAAAGATCAAAGGGTAGCAGAGTGATACTCTGAGGGAGAGTTACTCTGCTGTTCTGTGTGCAATGGAAGTGTCAACTTGTTTCAGAAGAAAAGTTTAATATTAGCTTCCACCTCATGCAGGGAAAGTCTCCCCCTATTGGCTGTTGGGGAATAGCAAGTAAAAGTGAAATTTGTCCATTTTTTTCAATCAAGAGGCAATCTCTCTCAGGGCATTGTGGGAAGAGGTAGAGAGCGAGAGAGAGAGAGAGGCCAGATGCTCCTATGGAACATTAACATTGAAAAACCTGTTTCTGGACTTGAGATTTTCTGATAAAACAGAGAGGAATTGGCTGTGGTTCACTTCTGTAAGACGGCTGGATCAAGCAAGAAATGTCCCCAGCAAAGTGTGCACACGGGTTCAAATCCCACCATGGCACCTGTGGTGGGATTTAAATTCAATTAATTAAAATCAGAAATTGAAAGCTAGTCTCAGTAATGGTGACCACAAAATTATCATCGATTGTCATGAAAAACCCATCTGGTCCACTGTTGCCCTTTGGGGGAAGAGATCTTCCATCCTTACCAAGTGACATGTGACTCCATATCCATAGCAATGTGCACCCTTACAAACATACAAATTCAATCCTCATTGAAGGTTTTAGAAGAGATAGGCCCACAGTGTTCTGCCTACAGCATAGTAGCAGAAGGATTGCCTTGCGACAGGACGAGGAGCAGCAAATGTTAGCTGGAGAGCTGCAGGGAGAGGGAGCAGTGAATCTGGGCACTCTGCCAGGCTGCATACCATTTGTAAATTGCTGCATATACACCGCAGGCTGGAGGATTGAGCCTTTCTGCTGTTGTGTCTGCTCTCTGGAGTCCAGATGAAAGCAGCAGCTTTGGCAGTGAGCTGCCCCTCTGATGGAGCTGGAAAATCCTGGGGATCATATGGGATATTTTAGCAGGCTGAACTAGTAGAAAAGGAGTGGCTCCTAGCTGACTCATGACACGGAAAACAACCCAGCTCTGCACTGAAGAAATGACAATAAAAATCCCAGTTAGACAGGTTTCCACCCTGCCTCACATAGAAACACAGAAACTCGGAGCAGGAGTAAGCCATTTGGCTCTTCAAGCCTGATCCACCAATTAATATAATCATGGCTAATCCTCAACCTCAATGCCATACTCCCAGCTCTCCCTATACACCTTGATGCCATTAAAATCTAGGAATGTATCTATCTCTTTCCTGAATATATTCAGTGATTTGGCCTCCATGACCTTCTGTGATAGAGAATTCCACAGGTTCACTGTCTTCTGTGAACAGAAATTTCTCCTCGTATCAGCCCTATTTTATCAATGATGTGGGGATGTGTGAGATTTCTTACTGTCTTATCCCCCGGTTATAAACTCTCCAACCAGGGAAAACATCCTCCCTGAATCCAGTCTATAAACAAGATTTTCCAGAACAGGGTCTTGAGGAACTAACTTTTCTTTTTATTCTAGCTTGGGATGTGGGTGTTGCTGACTGGGTTGACATTTATTGCCCATTCTGAGATGCCGTTGATCTAAATGTCTCAGTCAGCCAATTCAGAGGGCCATTAAGAGTCACCCACTGCTGTGGGTCTGGAGTCACATGTAGGCCAGACCGGGTAAGGACAGCAGATTTCCTTCACTAAAGGACATTATTGAACCAGGTGGGTATTTACAACAATCAACAATTGTTTCGTGGTCATCATTAGACTTTTAATTCCAGACCTTTACTGAAGTTCTGCGTGGTAGGATTCGTACCTGGGTCTCCAGAGAACCCTGGTTCACTGGGTTATAGTCCGGATACAATACTGAGATGCCACTGCCTCTGTAATATCCCCTCCACAATCCTCTGAAATCTCTGAGCTCCTCTAATTCGGTCCTCCTGACCTTCTCTGATTTTAACCATTCCACCTGTGGGTCAAGTTCCTAACTTTTAGATATTCTGCCTAAATATTTTTCTCCCTCTTTGCAGCGCGTTGATGGGAAGTGGCAGGAGGCTGTGCATTGCTCACTGGTGCAGGATTTTATGGTCCGCCATTGTTAATGGGATTGCACATTGAAGGCACCACTGGGAAACCCAGTGCACCATCACGGGACCATAATATCCTGCTCGCCTAAATGGCAGCCATTTTTTGCGCAGGTTTTAGGTCACCCCACCATAATATCATGACTCTGTGTGATTTTTTTGCCCATTCACGATCCTGTGAAGGTCTAAGTAAGTTTGATGGTAACAAAGCTCTTTTACTGTACCCCATTGCTGTTGAGTTGTAGTGGAATACACCAGTGATTGATTGTAGGGCTCCTGGGTGTTTTGAGCCTCCTTCTTTCATGCTGGTACTGAGCCAGCACAGTCCTGGGATCTAGCAGGAGGGTTTGGGGTCTGCAGCTGCTATGTTGTCTCCCCACCCACACTCCAGCCGGTTCTGATTATCACAGAGGGTGACTGTGCCTGGGCATATTGCATCTTTCACCTCAATGTCCCTCAAATGTTGTTACCTTACTGTAATTAACTGTATTTCAATCTTATTAGTGAGTTCAGCATGCAACTGTATCCCCTCCCAGAACGTTCCCACCTCTTTGGTGGGACATCACATGGGCGTGAATCATGACTGCTCCTTTAAAATATGGTCCAGTCACCACAGTTGTGAGGACGAGCAATGAGCTGCGTACCATTTAGCATTAACCTCTCCAGGCAAGTCAGTCACTGCCATGGGGTAGAGGGTGGGGGGGCATCAAGCGGCTTGGGGGAGGCTGGGTGTCCTCAGGTGGAGGGTCACAGCTGGATTGGGGCTCTTTTGGTGATATTCTCCCTGCCTGCCCAAAGACTTTGAGGGATGAGGTCAAGTTCAAAGCCCTAATGTTGCACTGGTTACTCTGCTACACATCTGCTTGAAAAGCTCCAAAGTTTATTGCTGACATTCCATCCCAGGCCCCACGAACAGTCACAAGCACAGGCATGATGGCCATATCAAGGTGCTCAGAGGCCATTGAAGCCTCCGGTGGTCAGTGACATGGTTGGGCTTTGCCAAGCTGGTAGTCTCAGCCTGACAGTGCCAGCTCACACTGGTAATGCCAACCTGGCATTGCCAGGTGTGCACTGCCAGGGTATTGGGGCAGTGCCAGGGGGGTGTGACCTGAGTGGGCGTGGGGCCTGAGTAAGGGTAATGAAGAGGAGGGTCATAACTCTGAGTGGCATGGAGGGGGACCCATTGGGAAGGCCGATATTCCATGTCAGGGAGGGTGTGGGGGACATGCCAACAATGTGGGGAGGGGGGGTTGTTTCCCTTGCCTGTGAGGGACGGAGGGTGTCTGCCTGCTTGTTGAGAGATCTGGGCACCCTTTCAAAATGGCTCACAACTCTCCCAAAAATTGAATAAGTGTGGGACAATTGCAATCCGGTCGATCTCAGGCAAACCGGCACAGATCACTCCAGTTTTCTCACCGTTATGACACTTAGTCATTTTTTGGGAAATTCCACCCATGATACCCAAGTTCACCAACAAATCAAAGTGAGGTGGGGAGTAAACTGTGAAGAGGACACATGTTAGTTTCGTTACCGGCCGTTTCCGCCAGATACCCGCTAGCGTGGCAGCCACCAGACAACTCTTGGTTTCGTTGACACCGTTAGGTTTCCACCAGTCGAGTTCGGAGCGCCAGGGGCAAATTCCCCAGCCGGTAGCCCTCCCGATATATTCCCCTTTTCTCCCGATCCCGATTGTAGACTTAGACGACCACGGGCTGTCTCGTTCGATCACAGTTTATTACACAATCTTGCAAGATCGGGTGGGCTGGTGCGCACACCTTACATAGATTTACAGCACATTTTATACTGTTTTTTTTACACATTGTGATGGCTCGTATTGTGTTATTCCCCCTTATTTGGCAGTTAACCTTGTTAACTTTAATCACTGTAATGGCTTGCATTGTGTTATTCCCCCTTATTTGGCTGTTAACCTTGTTAACTTTAAACACTGTAATGGCTTGTATTGTGTTATTCCCCCTTATTTGGCTGTTAACCTTGTTAACTTTAAACACTGTAATGGCTTGTATTGTGTTATTCCCCCTTATCTGGCTTTAAACACTGTAAATGGCTTGTACTGTGTCATTCCTTCAATTAACACTCTCTCAACTCCCATTCTGCGCTTAATCTCATCACTGTCCCGTGCAACCCAGTCAACTGTCTGTCATGTGCCTCCCCCTTTCTGTATGCTGCTGAACTCGTTACTGTTAACTCTTGCAGCCTTAAAAATTACATTACTTCTCACACACACGATGTGGCGAAATGTGTGACCGGGTAGATGATGGACGCTGTGCAATGGGGAAAACTGTGACATCAGCCACAATCACAAAAAGATCCAAACCAGGAATATTTTTTGAATGAGGATTAACTTGGATATGTTGGTTATAGTATTGGGTGTCCTTATACAGGAAACATAGAAAGTTAGCACACAGGATGTGATGAGTGATGTGCCACAGGAATCAATACATAAGAACATAAGAACATAAGAAATAGGAGCAGAAGTAGGCCATCTGGCCCTTCGAGCCTGCCCCGCCATTCAATAAGATCATGGCTGATCTGTCGTGGCTCAGTTCCACTTTCCCGCCCTCTCCCCATAACCCTTAATCCCTTCTCTTATCAAAAACCCATCAACCCGCTTCTTAAAAATATTTAGCGAGGCAGCCTCCACCACTTCAACGGGCAGAGAATTCCAGAGATTCACCACCCTTTGAGTGAAGAAGTTCCTCCTCAACTCCGTTCTGAACCGCCCCCCCTTTATCTTGAGGCTGTGCCCCCTAGTCCTACTGTCTTTTTTGAGCGGGAAGAGTCTTTCCACCTCTATCCTATCCATCCCATTCATCATCTTATACGTCTCAATGAGATCTCCCCTCATTCTTCTAAACTCTAACGAGTACAAGCCTAGTTTATTCAGCCTCTCCTCATAGCTCAACCCCCTCAACTCCGGTATCAGCCTAGTAAACCTCCTCTGCACTCCCTCCAAGGCCAAAATATCCTTGCGCAGGTGCGGCGCCCAAAACTGCACACAGTACTCCAGCTGCGGCCTCACCAATGCCCTATACAGCTGCAGCAAGACCTCCCTACTTTTATATTCAATCTCCCTCGCTATGAAGGCCAGCATTCCATTCGCCTTCCTGACCACCTGCTGCACCTGCACGCTGGGTTTTTGCGACTCATGCACAAGGACCCCGAGGTCCCTCTGCACCGTCGCCTGCTGCAGTTTTTCGCCACGTAAGTAATAGTCCTTCCTACCATTCTTCCTACCAAAGTGGACCACCTCACACTTGCCAACATTAAATTCCATTTGCCATTTCCTGGCCCATTCGCCCAGCCTATCTAGATCCTTCTGCAGACTCTCCACACCCTCCGCACAATTTGCCTTTCCCCCAATCTTGGTGTCATCAGCAAATTTCGACACCCTACACTCGGTTCCCTCCTCCAGATCATCTATATAAATGGTAAATAGCTGAGGCCCCAGCACCGACCCCTGGGGCACCCCACTAGTCACCAACCGCCAATCCGAATAGCACCCATTGACCCCCACTCTCTGGGACCTTAAGTTTTTTACAATTCAAATCAATGACATGGATTATTAGACTGAAGGTATAGTCGCTAAATTTGCTGATTAGAACTAGGGGGTCACTGCTTAAAAATGAGGGGTCACTCGTTTAAGTCAGAGATGTGGAGAATTTTTTCTCTCAGAGGATGGAGAGTCTCTGGCACTCTCTTCCTCAAAAGGCAGCGGAAGCAGATTCTTTAAATATTTTAAGGCAGAGCTGGATAGATTCTTGATTAACAAAGGAGTGAAAGGCTACAGGGATAAACAGGAATGTGGGGTTGAGGCTACAATCAAATCAGCCATGATCGCATCAATGACAGAGCAGGTTTGAGAGGCTGAGGGGACTACTCCTGCTCCTAATTTATGTGTTGGTATAAGTAATTAAGGAGGTATATTGCTCTGTATGACAGATTGGTTGGAGCAGTGGACAGTGAAGAAGGTTTTCTAGGATTGCAACGGGATCTTGACCAATTGGGCCAGTGGGTTGACGAATGGCAGATGAAGTTTTATTTAGATAAATGTGAGGTTACGCATTTTAGTAGATCGAGCCAGGGCAGGTCTTACTCAGTTAGTGGTGGGGTAAAGGGGAGAGTTATAGAACAAAGAGATCCAGGGGTATAGGTCCATAGCTCCTTGAAAGTGGACAGAGCGGTGAAGAAGGCATTCAGCACACTTGGATTCATTAGTCAGAACATCGAATACAGGAGTTGATGCCTTGTTGAAGTTGTACAAGACATTGGTAAGGCCACACTTGGAGTACTGTGTACAGTTCTAGTCACCCTATTATAGAAACATAGAAACATAGAACATTACAGCGCAGAACAGGCCCTTTGGCCCACGATGTTGCACCGACCAATTAAGAAAAAAGCAATGACCCTCTAACCTAAACCAATCCCTTTCCATCCATAAACCTATCCACGGACCTCTTAAACGCCCCCAAACTAGGCGCATCCACAACTGCAGCAGGCAGGGCATTCCAATCCCTCACCACCCTTTGGGTAAAGAACCTACCTCTGACATCCGTCCTATAACTACCCCCCCTTAATTTAAAGCTATGTCCCCTTGTGCTAGGATATTATTAAACTACAAAGAATGCAGAAAAGATTTACTAGGATGCTGCCAGGACTTGATGGTTTGAGTTATAAGGATAAGCTGGATAGACTGGGACTTTTTTTCTCTGAAGCGTAGGAGGATTAGGGGTGATCTTATAGAGGTCTATAAAATAATGAGGGGCATAGAAACATAGAAAAGCTACAGAACAATACAAGCCCTTCAGCCCACAAAGTTTTGCCAAACATGTCCCTACCTTATAGGTTACTAGGCTTACCTATAACCCTCTATCTTAGCAAGTTCCATGTATTTACCTAAAAGTTTCTTAAAAGACCCTATCGAATCCACCTCCACCACCATTGCTGGCAGCCCATTACACGCCCCCACCACTCTGAGTGAAAAACTTACCCCTGACATCTCCTTTGTACCTACTCCCCAGCACCTTAAACCTGTGTCCTCTTGTGGCAGCCATTTCAGCCCTGGGAAAAAGCCTCTGACTATCCATTCGATCAATACCTCTCAACATCTTATACACCTCTACTAGGTCACCCCTCATCCTTCGTCTCTCCAAGAAGAAAAGGCCGAGCTCCCTCATAAGGCATGCCACCCAATCCAGGTAACATCCTTGTAAATCTCCTCTGCACCCTTTCTATAGCTTCCACATCCTTCCTATAGTGAAGCGACCAGAACTGAGCACAGTACTCCAAGTGGGGTCTGACCAGGGTCCTATAAAGCTGCAACATTATCTCTCGACTCCTAAACTCAATTCCTCAATTAATGAAGGCCAGTACACCATACACCTTCTTAACCACAGCTTCAACCTGCACAGCTGCTTTGAGCATCCTATGAACTTGGACCCCAAGATCCTTCTGAACTTCTACACTGCCAAGAGACCTACCATTAATATTATATTCTGCCATCCTATTTGACCTGCCAAAATGAACCACTTCACAGTTATCTGGATTGAAGTCCATCTGCCACTTCTCTGTCCAATCTTGAATCCTATCAATGCCTCACTGCAACTTCTGATATCCCTCCACACTATCCACAACACCTCCAACCTTTGTGTCATCAGCGAACTTACCAACCCATCCCTCCACTTCCTCATCCAGGTCATTTATAAAAATCACAAAGAGTAAGGGTCCCACAACAGATCCCTGGGGCACTCCACTGGTGACCGACCTCCATATGACCTATCTATAACCACTCTTTGCCTTCTGTGGGCAAGCCAGTTCTGGATCCACAAAGCAATGTCCCCTCACTCCCTCAATAAGCCATAGATCAGCTAGATGGTCAATATCTTTTCTAAAGGTAGGGGAGTCTGAAACTAGAGGGCATAGATTTAAGGTGAGAGGGGAAGAGATACAAAAGGGTTCAGAGGGGCAGTTTTTTCACAGAGTGTGGTGAGTGTCTGGAGCAAGCTGCCAGAGGTAGTAGTAGAGATGGATACAATTTTGTACTTAAAAATCAAATAGACAGTTACATGAGGAAGATGGGTATATTGTGGGAAACGGGCCAAATGCGGGCAATTGGGACTAGCTTAGGGGTTTAAAAAAAGGGCTGCATGGACGAGTTGGGTCAAAGGGCCTGTTTTGATGCTGTAAACATCTATGACTCTATGGCCCTATGAGAGAAAAGAAATTATAGAATCATGGAATCCCTGCAATGCGGAAAAAGACCATTCAACCCATCAAGTCTGCACCAACTCGCCAACAGAGAGACAAAAGGGCCCTTTTGTCCAAAGATGTGCGGGTTAGTTATGTTTGATTGGCTATGCTAAAATTGCCCCTTGGTGTCCTGAGATGCGTAGGTTAGAGGGATTAGTGGGTAAAATATGTAGGGAAATAGGAGTAGGGCCTCTGTGGGATTGTGGTTGGTACAGACTTGATGGGTCGAATGGCCTCTTTCTGTCCTGTAGGATTTCTATGATTCTGTGATTCTATGAGAGCATCCCACCCAGGTTCACCTCTGTACCCTATCCCATAGCCCACACATTTACCATGGCTTATCCATTTAATCTGCACATCTTTGGAATGTAGGGGGAAACTGGAGCACCCAGATGAAACCCACGCAGACACAGGGAGCATATGGAAATTCCACACAGATGATACCCAAGACCAAAATTGAACCTAAGTCCTTGGTGCTGCGAGGCAGTAGTGCTAACCATTGTGCCATCATACCACCCACAGATCTTACCACAATTATACAGGGCATTGGTGAGCCCTCACCTGGAGCATTGTGCGCAGTTTTGGTCTCTTTATCTAAGGAGGAACACTCTTGCCCAAGAGGGAGTACAATAGAGATTCACTCAACAGATTCCTGGGATCGCCACATTTAAAGGAAGGACATAATTGCTCTGAAGTGAGTGCAGAGGAGATTTACAAAAATGTTGCCAGGTCTTGAAAATTGCAGCTATGAGGAGAGATTGGAGAAGCTGGTTGTTTTCCTTAGAAAAAGGCCACTGAGAGATGACCTAATTGAGGTACACAAAATAATGAGGGGTCAAGACAGCCTATACAGGAAAGACTTGTTTCCCCTGACTAAGTGGTCAATTACCAAGGGCAGAAGTTAAAATGATTGGTAGAAGGATTGGGGGGATGTGAGGAAAAACATTTTTGTCCCCACGGTGGTCAGTGTCTGGAATTCAATGCCTAAGTGTACAGTTGAGGCTGAAATGTTCAACTCATTTAAAAGTTACTTGGATTTGTATCTGAAATGCTGGAACCTGCAAAGCTATGGACCAGGTGCTGGAAAATAGGATTAAAATTACCGACTACTTTCCTTATTGTCTTTTTGGCCAGAGCAGAAGTGATGGGCTGTATAGCCTCGTTCTGAGCTTCTCTTTGATTCAGAGTAGTGTCTGATGAGAAAAGATTGAGCAGACTCGGTTTATATTTCTGGAGCTCAGAGAAGTGAGAGGTGATCCCATTGAAATATGTAAGATTCAGAAGGAGCTGGACAGGATTGACACTGAGAGGTTGTTTCTCTCAAGCTGGGGGATCTAGAATACAGGGGCACATTCACAGGATGAAGGGCTGATCATTTAGAACTGAGATGAAGAGAAATTTCTTCCCTCAAGGGTAATTCCCTTCCCCAGAGAGTTACATGGGTGCTCAGTCCCAGAGTTCAGGTTGAGGTTGGTGTGTTATTGGCTATTAGGAGAATTAAGGGATATGTGGATCATAATGTCCTGAGGGTTACAACAGACCAGAAACTGAACTGGTCTAGCCATAGGATTACAGCGGCTACAAGAGCAAGTCAAAGACTAAGAATCTTGTGGCGACCACTTACCTCCTGATTCCCCACATCCTGTCCAGCATCAACAAGGCACAAGTCAGGAGTGTGATGGAATAGTCCCCACTTGTCTGAATTGGTGGAGCTCCAACAACACTCAAGAAGCTCAACACCATCCAAGACAAAGCAGCCCACTTTATTGCTACCCTTTTTACCTGCGTTCAACCGTTCCTCCACTGATGCACAGTGACAGCTGTGTGTACCATCTACAAGGTACACTGTAGTAACTTACCAAAGCTCCCTAGGCAGCACCTTCTAAACCCACAGCCCCGACCCTCCAGAAGGACAAGAGCAGCAGATACCTGGGAACACCACAAAATGGAAGTTCCCCTCCAATACACTCACCATCCTGACTTGGAAATATATCACCATTCCTTCACTGTCACTGGGTCAAAATCCTGGAATTCCCTCCCTAATAGCTCTGTGGATGTACCTATATCTCATAGGCCACAGCGATTCAAAAAGGCAGCTCACCACCATCTCCTGAAGTGCACCTAAGGATGGGCAATAAATTGCGGCCTAGCCAGCAACATCCACATCCTGTAAATGAATATAAAGACAACCTGCCCTGCTCTGTAAAATGTCTCCACAACCAATTCCAAGAAAATGATCAAGACTGAGTCTTCTGTTGCTGTGACCTCCAGATGTGGCTCTTGCAATGTTCTTATAAGTGGCCTTTGACCTTACACTCCCTGAACACTCAGCCAATAACTTGACTTTGCTAATTTGCACCAATTCCTATTCACCCATCACCTCTGTGCTCTTTGGCTCTGCATATTTCTTACTGAGTTTAATTTATTTCTGTTCTGAGTTTGGTGTGTGTTGAGTATTTATGTTGCGAGTTTAATTTTTATAATCTGAAGTGCTTTGGCTGGCACTTTCTGAATTGTGTTTGTCATGCAAGATTACAAATGTGTCCTGACTCAGACAGTTTCAGTGCAGGGGCTTCCTGCTCGAGAGGACATTTAGGGTGGCATGGTGGCACAGAGGTTAGCATTGCTGCCTCACAGCGCCAGGGACCCGGGTTCAATTCCAACATCGGTTGACTGTCTGTGTTGAGTCCACATGTTCTCCCCATGTCTGTATGGGTTTCCTCTAGGTGCTCCAGTTTCCTTCCACGATCCAAAAATGTGTGGGTTAGGTTGATTGGCCATGATAAAATGCTCCTTAATGTCAGGGGGATTGGGGGGGTAAATATGTGGGATTACGGGATAGGGCCTGGGTGGAATTGTAATTGGTACAGACTCGATGGGCCAGGTGACCTTCTCCTACTGCAGATTCTATAAAGACATTTGCCTGGGCTCTTTGCCTCCCACCTCCACCCCTGCTTGGGGTGTGTTTGGCCTCATTAACAACAAGTTTATCTGTTGGCCTACTTGAACAGGCAGGCACAAGGTCCCTGCACCTTGTGAGCAGAAATTGGCAGTGGGAAGGATCAGGAACAAAAGCTGCACCGAATCTGACTGCCTCCCAACAAGTGACACAACCTCAAAGCTCAGTGCTGATTGCCTTACACTGATCTGAAACATGTCTGTTAGACTGGCTCTTACCACAAGATGGGGTATGAGGTTCAAAATTCAAACCCAGGAGGTTGTGAAATTCACATAGCTGGTTTCAGTCGAATAAATTCAGTGATAAATGAATGTCTGACTCATTAAGAATGATAGAAATCAGTCTGACTAAATTCTCCTGAGGGTTAATTAAAGGTTTTAGATTAAATGATTTAGAAGTCTCTCAAAAAGTGTTTTGCCATCGTTTGTAGAAATTATTTGGTTAAACAGTTAAAGATTTAGTTTCTCTTTCATTCTCACCAGGAAGCACTCTCTCTGAGGGACTCGAAGCTGTAGCAGCTTCCCATTCACACTCCGAGCACAGCCTCATCTTCCCAGGGCACAGTCCCAGATTTCAGCAGGAGGAGTGCGTGAGGATCGAGAAGATGCCCCATCATCCTGAGAACCCGGGCTACACCTCAGCAGAAGTCAGAACAGGGGTAAGTGAGCTGCACAGATCGAATCAGGAGCCTCACAGTTTGCAGCACACACACACAGTTATCGGAAACTGAAAGCCTTCCCCAACAGCTAGAATATCTCTGTGGAATTCCCCCCAGTGAGGAATTGCAGAATTTTGGGTGCAGTGAGTACTGGGAACACTGTTCCACACCAAGTGGAATTACTATGTGGTGGGTGCAGGGCACGTGCATGATGAGCAGCTCCTATTACCTAACACAATTAACACTGCAAATGGAGACTTTACTTAATTCATTCACTGGATGTGGCCATCGCTGGCTAGGCTATTTATTTATTACTTTTATTACCCACCCCTAATTGCCCCTCGAAAAGATGGCACTGAACTGCCTTCTTGAACCATTGCAGTCCACGTGGTATAGGTACACCCACACTGCTAGGGAGGGAGTTCCAGGATTTTGACCCAGTGACAGTGAAGGACGATGATATATTTTCAGGATGGTGTGGCTTAGAGGGGAAACCTCCAGGTAGTGGTGCTCCCAGCTACCAGCTGCCCTTGTCCTTCTCAATGGTAGTGGCCATGGGTTTGGGAGGTGCTGCCTAAGAAATTTTGATCAGTGCATTTTGTAGAAGGTATACATGGCTGCCACTGTACATCGGCGGTGGATGGAGTGAATGTTTGTGGAAGGCGTAGCAATGTATCAGGTCTGCTTTGTCCTGGATGGTATTGAGCTTCTTGAGTGTTTTTGGAGCTGCACGCATCCAGGCAAGTGGAGATTATTCCATCACACTCCTGATTTGTGCCTTTTAGATGGTGGACAGGACTTGGAGAGTCAGGATTTGACCTAGGCTTTGACCTGCTCTAGTAGCCACCATGTTTATATGGATATTCCAGTACAGTTTGTGGTCAATGGTAACCCCAATGATGTTAATCTTGGGGGATTCAGTGATGATAATGCCATTGAATGTCAAGGAGTGGTGGTTGGATTTCTCTTGTTGGAAATGGTCATTACCTGACACCTCTGTAGCACTAATGTTACTTGCCACTTGTCAGCCCAAGCCTGGATATTGTCCAGTCTTGCTGCATTTGGACATGGACTGTTTCAGTATCTTGCGAATGGTGCTGAACATTGTGCAGTCATATGACGGAAAGAAGGTCATTGATAAGGCAACTGAAGATGGTTGGGCTTAGGACATTATGGGGAGACAGTGGAGTAGTGGTATTGTCAGTGGATTAGTAATCCAGAGACCCAGGGCAATGTTCTGGGACTCGGGTTCAAATCCCACCATGGTAGGTGGTGGAATTTAAATTCACTTACCTGGTCTGGCCTGCATAGTGGCAGAGTGGTTGGCCCTACTGTCTCATAGCGCCTGGGACCTGGGTTTGATTCCAGGCTTGGGTCACTATCTGTGTGGCTTCTGCACATTCTTCCCATGTCTGTGTGGGTTTCCTCCAGGTGCTCCGTTTTCCTCCCACAGTCTGAAAGGTGTGCTGGTTAGGTGTATTGGCCATGCTAAATTCTCCCTCAGTATAGCTGAACAGGCGACAGAATGTGGCTATTGGGGGATTTTCACAGTAACAATATTTTGTTACAGTTCAAGAAACAATACTTTTCACTGTATGTTAATACATGTGACAATAATAAATCTAATAAAATCAAATCAAATCAAAAACTTCATTGCAATGTTAATGTAACTCTACTTGTACCACTAACAAACAAACTTAAAACTTACTTGTGACTCCAGACTCACAATTCCTCACTGGGGGGAATTCCACAGGGATATTCTAGCTGTTGGGGAAGGCTTTCAGTTCCCGATAACTGTGTGTGTGTGCTGCAAATTGTGTGTGGTTGGCTTTTAAATGCCCTCAGGAATGGGCGAAAACCATTTGTCCCATGAAGAAATAAAAACATCTGCAGTGATGTACTGGAGATGACTGTGCTCCAACAACCATAACCATCTTCCTTTGTGCCATTGATTCCAGTCAATAACGGAATTGCATTGATTCCAGTTTCGCCAGGGCTCCTTGATGTCACACTTAATCGAATGCAGTCTTGATGTCAAGGACTGTCACTCTCACTCATCTCTGGAATTCAGCTCTTTTGTTCATAAGAACATAAGAAATAGGAGCAGGAGTAGGCCATCTAGCCCCTCGAGCCTGCCCCACCATTCAATAAGATCATGGCTGATCTGAAGTGGATCAGTTCCACTTTCCCGCTTTCTCCCCATAACCCTTAATTCCCTTGTCTGTCAGAAATCTACCTACCTGTGACTTAAATATATTTAGCGGGGTAGCCTCCACCACTTCAATGGGCAGAGAATTCCAGAGATTCACCACCCTTTGAGTGAAGAAGTTCCTCCTCAACTCCATTCTAAACTAACCCCCCCCACCTTATTTTGAGGCTGTGCCCTCTAGTTCTGTTTTCCTTTCTAAGCGGGAAGAATTTCTCTACCTCTACCCTATCTAGCCCCTTCATTATCTTGTAAGTCTCTATAAGATCCCCCCTCAGCCTTCTAAACTCTAACGAGTACAGACCCAGTCTATTCAATCTCTCTTCATAAGCTAACCCCCTCATCTCTGGTATCAGCCTGGTGAGCCTTCTCTGTACTCCCTCCAAGGCCAGTATGACCTTTCGCAAATAAGGGGACCAAAACTGCACACAGTACTCCAGCTGTGGCCTCACCAGTGCCCTGTACAGTTGCAGCAAGACATCCCTACTTTTATATTCTATCCCCCTCGCTATAAAGGCCAGCATTCCATTCGCCTTCTTGATCACCTGCTGCACCTGCAGACTGGGTTTTTGCGACTCGTGCACAAGGACCCCCAGGTCCCTCTGCACCGTAGCATGCTGCAGCTTTTCACCCTTTAAATAATAATCCCTCCTACTATTATTTCTACCAAAGTGGATAACCTTACACTTGCTAACATTATACTCCCTCTGCCAGGTCCTCGCCCACTCACTCAGCCTATCCAGATCTCTCTGCAGACTTTCCACACCCTCCATGCAATTTGCTTTTCCACTCATCTTCGTGTCATCAGCAAATTTTGTTACCCTACACTCAGCCCCCTCCTCTAGATCGTCCATGTAAACAGTTGAGACCCCAGCACCGATCCCTGCGGCACTCCACTAGTCACCAACTGCCAACCAGAAAAGCACCCATTGATTCCAACTCTCTGCTTCCTGTTAGATAACCAATCCTCTATCCACGCTAACACCTTATCCCCAACTCCGTGCACCTGAACCTTTTGCAGCAACCTTTTGTGAGGCACCTTATCAAACGCCTTCTGGAAATCTAAAAACACCACATCCACTGGTTCCCCTCTGTCTACCGCACTAGTCACATCCTCATAGAAGTCCAATAAATTCGTTAAACACGACTTCCCCTTCACGAATCCGTGCTGTGTCTGCTTGATCAAACTGTTCTTTTCTAGGTGCCTTGCTATTTCTTCTTTAATGTTTGAACTAAGACTGTAATGAGGCCAGGAGCTGAGTGACTCCTGGTGAAACCCAAACTGGGCTTCACTGAGCAGGCTATTACTGAACAGGAGCTGCTTGGTAACACAATTGATGACCCCTTCCATCACTTTATTGATGATCGAGATGGGGCAGTAATTGGTCAGGTTGGATTTGTCCTGCTTTTCGTGTACAGGAAATACTCTGGGCAAGTTTTCACATTGCCAGGTAGATGCCAGTGTTGTTGTTGTATTAGAAGAGCTAGGCTAGGGGAGCTGCAAGTTCTGGAGCACAGGTCTTCAGCACAGTTGTGGGAATGTTATCAGGGCCTACTACCTTTGCAGTATCCAGTGTCTCTAGCTGTTTCTTGATATCATGTGGAGCAAATCGAATTGGTTGTAGACTGACATCTGAGATGCTGGGGACCACTGGAGGAGCTGAGATGGCTCATCCACGCGGCACATCTAGCTGAAGATTGCTATGAATGCTTTGGCCTTACCTTTTGTACTGATCTGCTGGGCTCCTCCATCATTGAGGGTGGGGGTGTTTGTGGAGCCTCCTCATTCAGTGAATTGTTTAATTGTCCGCCACCATTCATGACTGGATGTGGCAGGGCTGGAGAATTTAGATCTGATCCATTGGTTGTGGAATCGCTTTTCTTTGTCTATTACTTGCTGCTTCTGCTGTTTGAATGCAAGTTGTCCTGTTTGGTAGCTTCACCAGGTTGCTGCCACATTTTTAGGTCTGCCTAGTGCTACTCCTGGCACATTCTCCTGCACTTTCCATTAAACCAGGGTTGATCCACTGGTTTGATGGTAATGGTTGAGTGGGGGATGCCAGGCTGGACCATGAGGTTTCATATTGTGCTGTAGTACAGTCCAGCTGCTGTTGATGGCCCACAGCAGCTGATGGATGTTCAGTTTTGAGTTGCTAGATCTGTTCAAAATGTATCCCATGTAGCATGGTGGTAATGCCACACAACATAATGGAAGGTATCCTCAACATGAAGAATGGACTGGGACTTGGTCTCCTCAAGGACTGTGAAGTGGTCACTCCTACTGATGCTGTCATTTGACAGATGCATGTGCAGCAGGCAGGTTAGTGAGGATGAGGTTGAGTATGTTTTCACCTCTTGTTGGTTTCCTGACTATCTGCCATAGTCCCAGTTATGTCCTTTAGCACCAGGCCAGCTCAGCCTATGGTGGTTCCACCAAGCTACATTTGGTGATGGACCATTAAATATCCCACCAGAGTACATTCTGCACCCTTGTCACCCGCAGTGCTGTTCAACACGAAGGAAAACTGATCACTTACGGTCATCAGCTGAGACCATAAAACGGTAAGAAACAGAAATGGGAGTAAGCCATTCAGCCTTTTGAGCCTGCTCTGCCACTCAATATGATCATGGCTGCTCTGACAAATTCCTCATGTCCAGTTTCCTATCCTTTCCCCCAATCCTTGATCCCCTTATGGATCAAAAATCCATCTACCTCAGCCTTAAATATACACAATGATTCTGCCCCCATAACTCTCTGTGGCAAGGAGTTCCAAAGACTCACAACACTCTGAGTGGAAATTCATCTCAGCCTTAAATTGGCACTCCTTTATTCTGAGAGTATGTCCTCTGGTCTCAGACTCTCTGAGGGGCAACAATCAGCAGGAGGTTTCCTTGTCCACAGTTAACCTGAGCCACCTTCAGAGACTTCATGGCGTTCAGAGTAGATGTTGAGGACTCCCAGGGCAACTCCCTTCTGACCGTATTCCACTGTGTCACCACCTCTGTTGGGCCTATGCTGCTGACGAGACAGAACTTACCTAGGAACAATAATAGTGGTGCCTGGGGGATTTTCAGTGTGATATGATACCCCGTGTGACTATATCAGGCTGTAAAGGAATCTTGACTCTGTACAGTACTTCTCTAACACATTCCAACTGAAACCATGGAGTAGAATACTGAAGTTCTGGAGAAAAAAGTTTCATTTTGTATTGTGGAACCATCTCAGCCTCAGATTGTGACCTCTGTCTGAACGTCTTTCACCTTTCCCTGCTGGAGGAAGGTGAATTGTTGGCTCTGGCACAACTAGGAATCATATTACTCCAAAATCCCTGCCCGGTTCCCAGAACTGTCAGAAGCTCCGGGGAATGGGGCATTAGTATCACTGATACTCCAAAATCAATCAAAGTGCAACTAGATGCAGAGCTGGAAAGAACTGAAATCTGAGTTTAGTATGAGTGGCATTCTTCATCAATAGAGTCATAGAGGTTTACAGCATGGAAACAGGCCCTTCGACCCAACTTGTTCATGCCACTCTTTTTTTTAACCCACTAAACTAATCCCAATTGCCACATTTGGCCCGTATTCCTCTACACCCATGCAAATGTCTAAATGCTTTTTAAAAGACAAAATTGTACCCATATCTACTACCTCCTCTGGCAGCTTGTTCCAGACGCTCACCACCCTTTGTGTGAAAAAATTGCCCCTCTGGACCCTTTTGTATCTCTTCCCTCTCACCTCAAACCTATGCCCTCTAGTTTTAGACTCCCCTACCTTTGGGAAAAGATGTTGTGTCTAGCTGATCTATGCTCCTCATTATTTTATAGACTTCTATAAGATCACTCCTAAGTCTCCCATGCTCCAGGGAAAAAAGTCCCAGTTTATCCAGCCTCTCCTTATAACTCAGACCAGCAAGTCCTGATAGCATCCTAGTAAATCTTTTCTGCACTCCTTCTAGTTTAATACATGTATTATAGAAAGGATATCATGTGTCACTACATGTGACACCTTTTATCATTCATTCTTTCACGGAGTGTGGGTGTCACCTGGCAAGGCCAACATTTGTTACCCACCATGCACCTTGAACCAAATGGTTTGACACCCCATTTCAGACAGGCAGTTAAGGAATCAACCACACTGCTCTGTGTCTGGAGTCACATAGACCAGGACAGGTAAGGACTTCTCTAAAGGGACATTTTAGGTTTTTACAACAATGGACAATAGTTTTATGTTCACCATTACTGAGACTAACTTTTAATTGTAGATATTTTAACTGAATTTAAATTCCACCAGCTACCATGGCGGGATTTGAATCCATGTCTCCAGAGCATTAGTCTGGATCTGTGGATTACTTGCCCAGTGATATTACTGCTATATCTCTAAAACATATATTAGCTTTCTTAATAGACAAAATCCAATCCTGTTGTGGCTCCAGATTGATGAACCCTTCTGAAATCTCTTTGTTCCAGACCACTATCATTGCAGTCGAGTTTGATGGCGGAGTGGTCATTGGCTCAGATTCCCGTGTCTCTGCCGGGTAAGGTTTTACTGCATTGATTCTCTCATCATTACTCTGTCCTTGCGTTCAAATTGTCTGCCTCTAAACTTATATAGCACCTTACACAAAGTGTTTCACAGCCAATGAGTAGGCTCCAGCATATCAGCCAATGTGCTCCGAAAACTCCTACAAGTAGTGCTGGTGATCAAAGGATAGATATAAGCCCACAAAGGCAGGTGAAGTTCTGCTAGCTCATACACAGGAACACAAGGTACAGGAGCAGGAATGGACCATTGGGCCCATTTCATACGATCATGGCTGATCCCAGGCCCAACCCCATTTTCCCACTCCCTCCCCACATCCTTTCACTCTGTGTAGAGCAAAAATCTGTCTATCCCAGAGTCACATGATGAAGCATCCACACCACCCCTCCTCCCCCCTCGCCCCCACCACCCCTAGAGTAGAGAACTCCAAAATTTCACAACCTTTGAGTGAAATTATTTCTCATCATCTCAATTGTAAATAATTGGCCCCTTATCCTGAGACTGTGCCCCCATGTTTTAGATTACCCGACCAATGGAAACAATCCCTCAGTATCCACCCTATCAAACCACCTCAGAATTCAATGAAATCATCCTTCATTCTTCTAACCTCCAGAGACTTGATGTTCCAACTGGCCTACTTCTGCTTCTATGTCTTAAAGGGCTGTGGGAGCAGACTCAGTTCTAACTTTCGCAGAGAATTAGACAAAGACTGAATAAGGAAAGTGTCACGGGATAATGATGAAAGAACAGGGTAGTGGGATTGGAGGCAGCTCTTCTAAAGGGCAGGCACAGATAGATAGAGTCTATAGAATCCCTACAGTGCAGAATGAGGCCATTCGGCCCATCAAGTCCACACTGACTACAATCCCACTCAGGCCTTGTCCCAATAACCCCACAAATTTATTCTTCCAATCCACCTGATACGAGGATCAATTTAGCATAGCCAATCAACCTAACCCACACATTGACATAGAATCCTGCATTGCAGGAGGTCTTTCAGCCCATCAAACCTGCACTGACCACAATCCCACCCAGCCCCTATCCCAAAAACCACATGCATTTATCTCAGCTAATCCCCCTGACACTAATGGGCAATTTAGCTTGACCAATCCATCAAACACAACACATCTTTGGAGGAAACTGGAGCATTCAGAGGAAACCCACACAGACATGGGGCAAATGTACAAACTCCACACAGACAGTGAGCAAAGGCAGGAATCGAACCCGGATCCCTTGCACTATGAGGCAGCAGTGCTAACCACTATGCCACTGTGCATCTTTGGACTGTAGGAGGAAACCAGAGTACCCGGTCAAAACCCAAGCAGACATGAGGTGAAAGTGTAAACGCCATACAGACAGTGACCCATGGCTGGAATTGAACCTGTGTCCCTGGTGCTGTGAGGCAGCAATGCTAATCACTGTGCCACCATGCTACCCAATGGGCCATAAGGCCTCCTTGAGTTTTCTCTCACTGTGTGACTCTCAGCCTGATGTTGGTGTGGTGAATCAATCATTCCTGATTATCTCAACCTTGGTCAGATTCTAGACTCTTCCTTTGGTCTGTCTTCTGGCTCTATAGTTTAATGGTTTCCCTTATTGTCAAAACTCTGCAATTCCTGGATAGAACGGGAAGTAATGCTCTTGTTTTCCTGCCCTCTCATTTTCCTGTGGAGGAAAACCCTGTGGAGTGGATGGTAAACAGCAATTGCAAATGGCCTAGCCATTCATACCTTCACTGTCCTAAACTGTCAATCCCATATCCTCAGGCTGTGACCCCTGGTTCTGGACACCCCCATCATCAGGAACATACTTCCTTCATCTACCTTGTCTAGACCTGTTAGAATTTTATAGGTATCTCTGAGATCTCCCTCCATTCCTCTAGACTCCATCAAATACAATCCTAACCGATTCGATCCTCGTATGTCAGTCCCACCATCCCAGGAATCAGTGTGTTTCACGGATCTGCAGTTTCATTCTGTACTGTTTGCAGTCACTGTTCCAGGGGGAAGAAGGTTAATGATGTTTCTTGTGTATTGGTAGGCAATCGATATGTAACAGAGTGATGAACAAGTTGTCTCCACTCCATGATCGGATTTACTGTGCCCTGTCTGGTTCAGCAGCTGATGCTCAGGCCATAGCTGACATTGTTAATTACCAGCTGGAATTACACAGGTAAGCAGCTCAGTCTCTCTCCAACTGATTCACCTTAAATCAGCAGGGAAAATGGTAGCTGGAACGTGCTGAGGCACCGCTTTAAACACGGAACGGGTCCAACCACAAACCACAGGACAAGACCCACGCTTCTCTTATCACTGAAATAACCGCAAGAAATAGTATCGGGTTCCAGCTGGAGAAATGGCTTCAACCAGCAGACACTTCCTGCTGGGATTAGCAGGACACTCCCCCGGGACCAGTAGACACTGCCCACTTGGACTGGCACATAGTCCACTTGAACCAGCGGAGATTCACCATTGGGACCAGCAGACACTGCCCATTGGAACCAGCAGACACGGCCCACTTGGACTAGTGGACACTCTCCACAGTAATCGGCAGAGATTCCCCACTGGGACCAGCAAACACTCCCCACTGGGACCAGCAGAGGTCTAAGTTCCTCTACAGTTGCAGGATGCTGTACAGATCCAGTTATCCATTGATAGGCCCTGACATAGAGGAATCCACTGGCAGTCAGCAGATTACTCACACTGCTTATCTTACCTGTCTGTACAGATGGCAGTGTAACATTGTACTGACAGCCAAAAAACCAATATAAAAGTGTGACCTTGAACGATGTATAGATGCCTGATTCTGGCTTGTATCCACAGGGTTAACGTTTTTGACTGCTCGTCTGGTCGAAATGTGGGACTGTAATTCTGGAACAGCCGGGGGAGTGTAAAGCTCGCAGAGACAGTGAAGAGATGATTGTGCCTAATCTAACACAGTTTTCACCTTTCTGTTAATCAGTGTTGAAATTGAAGATGCTCCATTGGTTCAAGCAGCTGCCACCATGGTCAAAAACATCAGCTACAAGTATAAGGAGGAGTTATCAGCTCATCTGATCATAGCTGGCTGGGACAGGAAGCTAAAAGGCCAGGTACCTGTCCATTAACTACAATTACACTGATAGTTTGTGTTTACTGTTTAGAGCAGATCTTAACTCAAATCTTCATGATAAATCCCACCCTATCTCTACCTTGATTTCTGATTGATATATTTGTAATATACACTGCAGCCCAGGTCTGAGTGTTTCTTCACTCCTCCACTGTCTGGAGGCTAAAGGAACTGAGGTTTGCTTCTACGCCGTGACAATGATGGGGATTTTGGTTTGACCCCATGCTGCATTGCCAGAGAATGTGCCTCAGAAATTGTGCAGGGTGTGAGAAGTCATTCCTGCAAATGCCTTTTGGTGTTGGACACCTCAATCAGACTCAAAAGCCTTTTGGTCATAGTTAGTGGTTTGTTGTAACAATTTTAATCAGGCAACTGAGATGGGCCTTTTCGAATATGAACGCCTGGCCTAATTGATGGGCCAATTAGGAAGCCTCTTGCTTTGTACTCAACCAGGAATGTCAGTTCCTCTGGGACTCTTGCTAACTGAAAGCACTCTGTGTGCTGTTGTCAGATTTGTAAATAAAGGGATTTTGGTGAAGGGACTTCTGCCTCCGAGGATTTATTACTTCTGTGATTTCTGATTTTGTCAGATTTGATGATTTTGAGAACAATCAGGAATTTCAATCAGACAGTTCCCTCCATACAGGGTATATCAGGGGATTGTGTACCCAATCGCTAGTTAGTTATTCAACTCTCCAACTGAGGCAGTGTCAGTGTTTCCTACAGGCCTCTCATCACTTCCTTGATTTTATACACTATGGGTGCAATTTTCCAGTCCTGCTGAAGTCAATGGACATTTGAACAGCTCGTCACGTATTCTGATCCCACCCCCATCACAATAAGACTGTAAAATCCCATCCTTTGTTTATATTAGAACCGTAGAATCTCCAGTGCAGAAGGAGGTCATTCAATCCATTGTCTCAGCGCCGACTCTCCGACAGAGCACCTTACTTGGTGTGCTCTCCCAACTCCAACCCAATCCCCAGAACCCCACACATTTACCATAGTTCATTGACCTAGTAAAGGGCAATTGAGCATGGCCAATCAACCTAACCTGCACATCTTTGGACTATGGGAGGAAACTGGAGCACCCAGAGAAAACCCACACAGATATGGGTAGAATGTGGAAACTCCACATGATCACCCAAGGCCAGAATCAAATCCAGGTCCCTGGCATTGTGAGGCAGCAGTGGTGACCACTGTGCCACCACAATAAAGTCCAGAATCCCATGTGCTTTATTAACCACCCTCTCAACCTGTCAGTTTGATTTCTTCACATACATTCCCAGGATTCTCAGCTCCTGAAGCTTCTTTTTATCTTCAATTGCCTATCCTCCGTATTCCTTCCAAACTCTCTCAATCCCCACTTCTCTGAGTTTAATTTCACCCACTCATTCCAGCAACCTCTCAACTCCCTTTTTGAAGTTCTGTGCACTATCCTCTGCACACTTTGCAATAACAAGTTTAGCATCACCCCCAGATTTTGAAATAATTCCCCATAAAGTAAAGGATAGGTCATCAATGTACGTCAAGAGCAGTCAGGGGACCCAAGGCTCACCCCGGGGGAATCCCAACCTTCTTTCAGGTTGATAAACAGCTGTTTACAAATGGGTCCTTTTCTGGGTGAGCGGGATGTGGTCCACTGCTGGGGCCTCAACTATTCACAATTTATATAAATGATTTGGATAAAGAGATTTAAGGTATGGTTGATGAATTTGCTGATGATAGAAAAATAGAAAAAAAGTAAACAAAGGAAGCAAGGGAGCTAAAGGGGACACAAATAGATTAATTGAGTTGCCAAAAATCTGGTAAGTGGATTATAATGTGGGCAGATGTGAAATTGTCTGTTTTGGCAGGATGAATAAAAAAGAAGCTTATTAACTAAATGGTAAGAGATTGCAGGACTCTGAGATGCAGAAGGGTCTGGGTGCCCTAGTGCATGAATCACAAAAGAGTGGTATACTGTACAGCAAGTAAGTAGGAAAATGAATAGATATTATCATTTATTGTGAGAGGAACTGATTACAAAACTGGGAGGTTATGCTTCAGTTGCACAAGGCATTGATAAGACTACATCTGGAGTACTGTGTGCACCATTGATCTTATTTAAGGAAAGATGTAAATGCATTAGAAGCAGTTCACAGAAGGTTTACCAGTCTAACACCAGGAATGGGCATGCTTTCTTATAAGGAAAGATTGGAAAGGTTAGGTTTGTATCCATTAGACTTTGGAAGAGTATCTGATGGTTAGTGACAGGATGGATGTGGAGAGAATGTTTCCTCTTATGGGAGAATCTAGAACTAGGGGTCACATGTTAAAGATAAAGGGTTGCTCATTTAAGGTGGAGTTGAGGAGAATTGTTCCTTTCAGAGGGTGGTGAGTCTCTGGAACTCTCTTCCTCAAAGGCAGCAGAAGCAGAGTCTTTGAATATTTTCAAGGTAGAGCTACATAGATTCTTGATTAACAAAGAACAAAGCAAAGTGCAGGCCCTTTTGTCATCCAAGCCTGTACCAGTCATGATGCCCTCACTAAGCTTAAAAAAAACTTTTACAGTTACTCAGTACATATCCCTCTATTCCCTTCCTATTTACGTACTTGTCCAGATGCCTCTTAAATGTTGCTAATGTGCCTGTGTCCACCACGTGGTCTGGCAGCATTCCAAGTACCCACCACTCTCTGCATGAAAAACTTCCCCGCACGTCTCCCCGAAACTTTTCTCCTCTCACCTTGAATCTGTGCCCCCTTGTAATTGACATTTCCACTCTGGGAAAAAGCCTCTGACTATCCACCCTGACTATGCCTCTCATAATTTTGTAGACGTCTATTAGGTCTCCCCTCAGCCTCTGTCTTTCCAGTGAAAACATTAGTTTATTCAACTTCTCCTCACAGTCAACACCCTTGAGGCCAAGTATTATCCTGATTAACTTTCTTTGCACGAGGGGTGAAGGGTTACTGGAGGTAGACAAGAATGTGGGGTTGAGGTCACAATCAAATCAGTAATGATCTCATTATTAGTACAGGCTCATCTGCACCTAATTTCATATGTTCGCTGTGTCCTGTCACATGGTATCCATATTGTTCCTGTCCCGGCAATTGTTTGGGCTGTTAAGTGGCTCATCAACCTGTTAAAGTTCACCTGTCCCACACCAGCTCCATTATCCTCATCAGTTTTCTTTACAGAACAGGAATCACCCCATTTTGTCAGACAGGTTTAGTTATTCACAAATCTGGATATTTGGAATAATTGTTAAGCTGTGCTGTGTATATTCTTTATCCAGGTATACGCCACTCTGGGAGGAATGCTGGTCCGACAGCCTTTCTCTGTCGGGGGCTCCGGGAGCGTCTATATTTATGGATATGTTGATGCTGCTTACAAGGCTGGAATGAGCAAAGACGAGTGCTTGCAGTTTGTAACCAACGGTGAGGACATGTGACCAGGCGGGGGCTTAGTTGACAAAATCATTTACCAACGTACAAATTTAGAGCAGGAGGAGGCTACTCAGCCCCTTGAACCTGCTCTGCCATTCTGTAAGGCCATGGCTGATTTTTCTTTGTGTGGAGTTCCACATTCCCATCAAGTCCCAATGACCTATCTCAAATCTATTTACCTCTACGTTAAAACTGTTCACTAACCCCACATATCCACTGCCTTCTAAGGCAGAGAGTTCCAAAGTCTCACAACACTCAGAGAAAAAATTTTCCTCAGCTCTGTCCTATAAGGACGGTTATCATTTTAAAACACTGTCCTTTGGTTCTGGACTCTCCCACAAGAGGAATCCACCTTGTCAATATTGTTCAGGATCTTACATACTTTGATCAAGTCATCCCTCGCTTTTCTAAACTCCAGTGGGAACAAGCCCTGTCTGTCCAACCTATCCTCATAAGACAACTCGTTCATTCCAGGTATCAATCTAGTAAACCCCCTCTGGACCACCTCCAACGTAGATTGAATGAATCCTTCAAAGCCACAGTCTGAAATAACGCTCAAAAGCCATGGGAATATTGAAATAAAAGCAAAACATTGTGGATGTTGGAAATCTAAAATCGAAAAGAAAAAGCTGAAAAACTCAGCAAGTGTGGCAGCATGTGTGGAGAAAGAAATAGATTTAATCTTTCTAGTCTATATGGCCCTTCAACTGAAATGAAAAGGGACAGGCATTCAATTCACGGGATGTGGGTGTCACTAGCTAGCCAGAATTTATTGTCACAAAATCAGGTTAAAGTCCAACAGGTTTATTTGGTAGCACAAGCCACTAGCTTTCAGATCGCTGCTCCTTCATCAGGTGAGTGGGAGTTCTGTTCACAAACAGGGCATATAAAGACACAAACTCAATTTACAAAGTAATGGTTGGAATGTGAGTCTTTACAGGTAATCATAAGAACATAAGAAACAGGAGCAGGAGTAGGCCATCCAGCCCTTCGAGCCTGCCCCGCCATTCAATAAGATCGTGGCTGATCTGTCGTGGCTCAGTTCCACATTCCCGCCCTCTCCCCATAACCCTTAATCCCCTCTCTTATCAAAAACCCATCAACCCGCGTCTTAAAAATATTTAGCGAGGCAGCCTCCACCACTTCAACGGGCAGAGAATTCCAGAGATTCACCACCCTTTGAGTGAAGAAGTTCCTCCTCAACTCCGTTCTCAAGTCTTAAAGGTACAAACAATGTGAGTGAAGAGGGGGTTAAGCACAGGTTAAAGAGATGTGTGTTGTCCCCAGCTAGGACAGTTAGTGAGATTTTGCAAGCCCAGGCAAGTCGTGGGGGTTACGGATTGTGTGACATGAACCTAAAACCCTGGTTGAGGCCATCCTCATGTGTGCAGAACTTTCAGTTCTGCTATCAGTTTCTGCTCAGCGACTCTGCGTTGTGTGTCGTGAAGGCCATCTTGGGAGAATGCTTACCCGAAGATCTGACTGCCCATGACTGCTGCAGTGTTCCCCAACAGGAAGAAAACACCCTTGCCTGGTGATTGTCGAGCGGTGTTCATTCATCCGTTGTTGTAGCGTCTGCATGGTCTCCCCAGTGTACAATGCCTTGGGACATCCTTTCCTGCAGCATATCAGGAAGACAATGTTGGCCAAGTTGCAAGAGTATGTACTGTGTACTGGTGGATGGTGGAAGGTACACAGCACATACTCTTGCAACTCAGCCAATGTTGTCTACCTGATACACTGCAGGAAAGAATGTCCTGAGGCATGGTACACTGGGGAGACCATGCAGACTCTATGACAACGGATGAATGAACACTGCTCAACAATCACCAGGCAGGAGTGTTCCTTCCTGTTGGGGAATACTTCAACAGTCATGGGCATTCAGCCTCTGATCTTCGGGTAAACGTTCTCCAAGGCAGCCTTCACGACACACAGCAACGCAGAAAATCCTGAGCAGAAACTGATAGCCAAATTTCACACACATGAGGCCTCAACCGGGATCTTGGGGTCATGTCACACTACCTGTAACCCACGACTTGCCTAGGCTTGCAAAATCTCACTAACTGACCTGGCTGGAGACAATACACATCTGATTAACATGTGCTTAATCCTCTCTCCATTCACATTGTCTGTAACTTTAAGACTTGGTTACCTGTAAAGACTCGCATCCCAACCATTATTTTGTAAATTGAGTTTGTGTCTATATATGCCCTGTTTGTGAACACAACTCCCACTCAGCTGATGAAGGGGCAGCGCTCCAAAAGCTTATGGCTTGTGCTACCAAATAAACCTGTTGAACTTTAACTGGTGTTGTGAGACTTCTTACCGTGCTTACCCCAGTCCAATGCCAGCATCTCCACGTCAGAATTTATTGCCCATCCCTAATTTGTGGATGTGGTGCCAATCAAGTGGGCTGCTTTGTCCTGGATGGTGTCAAGCTTCTTGAGTTCTGTTGGAGGTGCATTCATCTAGGGAGTATTCTATCACACTCCTCACTTGAGCCTTGTATATAATGGATAGACTTTGTCGAGTCAGGAGGTGAGTTACTTGTCACAGTGTTCCTTGCCTCTGACCTGCTCTTGTAATCACTGTGTTTATTTGGTGAGTCCAGTTGAGTTTCTGGTCAACGGTAACTCCAGGGATGTAATGAATTATATTCTTTGAGAATGCATTGTTTCAGTTTAGTTTATTTATTAGTGTCACAAATAGGCTTACATTACCACCGCAAAGAGATTACTGTGAAAATCCCCGAGTCGTCACAGTCCAGCGTCTGTTCAGGTACACTGAGGGAGAATTTAGCATGGCCAATGCACCTAACCAGCACGGCCTTTGGTCTGTGGGAGGAAACCAGAGCACCCTGGAGGAAGCCCACTCAGACAGGAGAGAACCTGGGTCCCTGACGCTGTGAGGCAGCAATGCCACCTGTGCCACCTTTGCCACTATTAACATGCATCAATCCATAATGGCACCATTAACAGTCCCTTTGTCTTATGTTTATGACAACTTTGTCAATATGGCCTTAGTTCTGATCGACCATTGATATTCCATTCTGCCCCACCCCCTCTCCAAGTATATCTTTCATTACTTTTCTGTCCCTCTTCAATTCTGTATCCTGTGCCATTTAACGAATTTGCCATCACTGAATTGTCCACTATCAACATCCTGGACGTTACCATAGACCAGAAACTCTACTGGCCTACAGTGGCTAGTAGGGCAGATCAGAGACGAGGTATCCGGTGGCGAGTAACTCATCTCATAACACCCCAAAGCCTGCCCTCTGCCTACAAATCACAAGTCAGGACTGTAATGGAATACTTCCCACTTGCTTTGATGAGTGCAGCTTCAGCACACTCAAGAAGCTCGACACCATCCAGGACAAAGCAGCACACTTGATTGGCAATACATCCACAAATATTCAATCCCTCCACTACTGATGCCAGTAGCAACAGTACCAGCTACAAGATGTTCTGCAGCAATTCACCAAAGATCCTTGTGCAGCACCTTCCAGACACAAAATCGCTATCATCGAGAACGATAAGAGCGGCAGATACCTGGGAACAACTGCAAGTTTCCCTCCAAGTCACTCGCCATCCTGACTTGGATTGCTGTTCCTTCACTGTAACTGGATCAAAATCCTGGAATCCCCTCCCTAACAGCACTATGGGTGTAACTACACCTCAGGGACTGAAGCGGTTCAAGAAGGCAACTCACCACCATCTTCTGAAGGACAACTAGGAATCCTCAGGCCATGATGTGCCAAAGGGCTTCTTTCTGTGTTGTAAAACTCTTATGATTCAGGGAGCAGATAGTCCCCTTGCCTTCCTCAGTAGCAGAGTATCTCTCCATGATCTGTGTCAGTGAGAGAGGCTGTGGGCCAATGGAAAACAATGCTGTATGTTTGTGCAAACGCTTCTGTCCAGTGTTGATGCTGAGGAATGTAAGAACCTCACTGATTATTTCCTCTTCCTCTTTGTGTTACAGCTATTGCCCTAGCTATTGGGAGAGATGGTTCCAGTGGGGGAGTTGTGTACCTCACGACAATTACAGAGAAAGGAACAGAGCACAAAGTCATTCTGGGCAATGAGTTACCTCAGTTCCACGATGAATGACTGCATGTGTTTTCATTTTGCAATAAATTGTTTCCACACTGAAGGCCCAGTGTCTTCATTCAATGAGTTAATGCAAGCATGGAATCATCACTGAAATCAGAATTTGCTAAAACAACTGGTGAAAAGCAATATCATAAAGTCAGGACATCACTCCTCAACCCACTGCCCAAACATCACTTAGGACACAGATGGTTTTAATTTTGCCACGCAGTGGAAAGGCCATGGATTTGAGATGTCTGAGAGGCTGGAGGACTCATACTGAGCAATCTATAAAAGGAAAGCCAGGCGGAGTGGGACTAGTTGGCTCGCTCCTTCAAAGAGCCAACACAGTCTGATGGGCAAATAGCGTCATTCTGCACCATATGTTGCAGCTGTATAAAGCGCTGGTGAGGCCACACTTGGAGTACTATGTACAGTTTTGGTCTCCTTACTTGAGAAAGGATATACTGGCACTGGAGGCGGTGCAGGGGAGATTCACTAGGTTGATTCCGGAGTTAAGGTTGTTGGCTTATAAGGAGAGACTGAGTAGACTGGGGCTATACTTATTGGAATTCAGAAGAATTGAAGGGAGATCTTATAGAAACATATGAGATTATGAAGGAAATAGATAAGGTAGAAGCAGGGAAGTTGTTTCCACTGACGAGTGAAACTAGAACTAGGGGGCATAGCCTCAAAACAAGGGGAAGCAGATTTAGAACTGAGTTGAGGAGGATTGTGAATCTGTGGAATTCCCTGTCCAGTTAAGCAGTTGAGGCTACCTCACTGAATGTTTTTAAGGCAAGGATAGATAAATTTTTGAACAGTAAAGGAATTAAGAGTTATGATGAGGGATGGGTAAGTGGAGCTGAGTCCACAAAGAGATCAGCCATGATCTTATTGAATGGCTGGGCACGCTTGAGGGGCCAGATGGCCTACTCCTGCTCCAAAGAATAAAAACAGCCCGGGAAACACGCCGTTCGGCCCACCGAGCCCGCGCCGCCATTTTAACATTACCAGTCCCCCCTCCACCCCATGACCCTTGTCTATGCTTATGGCATTCCACATTGAGGGAAAGCTAATTTAGGGACAATTTTTTACACCAGTCAGCCTAATAGCACATCTTTGGGGTGTGGGAGGAAACCGGAGCACCCAGAGAAAACCCACGCAAGCACGGGGAGAATGCACAAACTCCCACAGACACCGGCCCAAATCCATGTGTCTGCACAGCAATCAGCGATAGTCACTGAGCTGTTGTCTTGCCCAGTATCTGGTCCAGTTTAGGCACACACTAACGACATGAAGCACTAGACCAATCTCGAATAACCAAGAGCAGCCCCAGTACGACCCATCGCGTGTATGCCCCTCGTTGGTCAACAAGGCGGACCGACTTAAAACCCGTGAATGAAAAGAGAAAAACATTAGTATCATTCCACATCCTTTTACATTACCAGGGCCGTCCCAATGCTAATGACCCTTATTTAAAACAATCTCCTATATCCCTCCATCTCCAACCTACTCGTGTGCTGAAGTAACTCTTAAACAACTCCAGCGTGTTTGCCTCCACCACCTTGCCTGGCAGAGCATTCCATACCCCCACTACCCTCTGTGTGAAAAACCTCCCTCTGAACATCTGTGTTATACCTCGCCCCCCTCACCCTAAGTCCGTGGCCCCTCATACTGTACGTTTCTAACATAGGAAAAAGCTTACCACTGTTTACCCTATCTATACCCTTCATAATCTTATATACCCCTATCAGATCTCCCCTCAGTCGCCATCTTTCAAGGGAAAACAGCCCCAATTTGCTCAATCTTGCCTCATAACCCAGTCCTTCCATACCAGGCAACATCCTGGTAAACCTCCTCTGCAATCTCTCCAGGGATTCCACGTCTTTCCAGTAGTAAGATGACCAGAACTGGACACAGTACTCCAAATGCGGCCTAACCAATGTTCTATACAACATTAGACTCCAGCTCTTATACTCTATACCCCTTCCTATAAAGGCTAACATACCATAGGCTTTCTTCACAACCTTCTCCACTTGTACTGCCGCCTTCAAAGACTTGTGCACTTGCACCCCCAGGTCCCGCTGTGTTTCTATACTCTTTACAGGTTTACCCTTTATCATATAACTCCCCCCTACATTATTTCGGCCAAAATGCAGCACCTCACATTTATCCAGACTAAACTCCATTTGCCATATGTCTGCCCAATATACCAGCCTATCAATATCCCGTTGTATTGCCTGACACTGCTCCTCACTGCCCGCCAATCCAGCCATCTTACTGTCATCTGCAAACTTGCTGATCACACCACTTACTCCCTCTTCCAAGTCATTTATGTATATTACAAAGACAAGAGGTCCCAGTACTGAGCCCTGCGGCACACCACTAGTGACAGACCTCCAGCTAGAAAAGGACCCTTCCACTACTACTCTCTGTCTCCTCTTCCCAAGCCAGTTCTCAACCCATCTAGATACCTGGCCTTGTATCCCATGAGCCTTAATCTTTTCAACCAACCTACCATGAGGGACTTTGTCAAACGCCTGACTTATTGCTCCTAGTTCTTATGTTCTTATATATCATTCTATTGAGAAATGTGTCGCATCATTCCATTGAGTCCTGAAATTGGCGGCATGGTGGCACAGTAGTTAACGCCTCACAGCGCCAGGGATTTCCGGTTGGGTCACTGTCTGTGTGGAGTTTGCACATTCTCCCTGTGGGAAACTTTTTCCCGGGGGGAGAGTCCATTATTAGGGAGCGCAGGTTTAAGGTGCGAGGGGCAAGGTTTAAAGAAGATATATGAGGCAGATTTTTTACACAGAGAGTGGTGGGTGTCTGGAACTCATTGCCGTGGAAGGTAGTGGAAGCGGATATGGTAGTTACTTTTAAGGGATGTCTTGACAAATGCATGAATATGATGGGGATAGAGGGATATGGTCCCCAGAAGGGTAGAGGGTTTTAGTTAAGTCAGGCAGCATGGTCGGTGCAGGCTTGGAGGGCCTGTTCCTGCGCTGTAATTTTCTTTGTTCTTTGTATCTCTGTGGGTTTCCTCCCACAGTCCAAAGATTGTGGGTTAGGGGATAGGCTACGTTAAATTGCCTCTTAGTATCAGAGACTAGCTAGAGTAAATGCATGGGCTAATGGGGATAGGGCCTGGGTGAGATTGGAGCTGGTGCCAACTCGAAGGGCTGAATGGCCTCCTTCAGCACTGCGGGATTCTGTGTTTATTTTACTGTCTAATCCCTGCCCCCACTTGACAAAGGTGTCAATGTTGGGGCGGCACAGTAGTGCTGTGGTTAGTACTGCTGCCTCACAGCACTGGGGACCCAAGTTCAATTCCAGCCTTGGTCACTGCTTGCGCACTCTCTCCGTGTCTGCAAGGGTTTCCTCCGGTTTCCTCCCACAGTCCAAAGATGTGTGGGTTACATTTATTGGCCTTGCTAAATTGGCCTTGGGGGAATCAGCAGGGCTGCGGGAATGGGACCTGAGTGGGATTGCAGTCAGTGTAGACTCAATAGGCTGAATAGCCTCCTTCTGTACCATAGGGATTCTATTCTATGAATGTTCATGGGGCAAGAATGGCAGAAAAAGGGAGTTACGGCCACAATCAAATCACCCATGATCTTATTGAGTGGAAGGGCAGGCTTGATGGACTGACTGGCTCAGTCTCCTATTTCTTTTGACCTCTCTGTGCTCCCCGCAACATGCCCATCACTCCCCTGTATCCCAGTCTCTGGAGAAAATGATTGTCAATGTTCCTCATTATCAGCTGACTGGTGCCACATCCTGATTCACCTCCTGCTGCACAGGCTAAGTGTGTACTTGAGGGTTGTTCCAGAGAGGGGTTCAGGCTGCTCTGCGATTCATCTGCAGTCGAATAGCCTGCTGCTCACTGTGCCAGCAGGCACACATGAGGAATGATACCTCGGTTGACACACCTCATCTCCTGACTATGTTGGAGTTAGACAGAGAACGGCTGGTGTCAGGGGGCTGCTGGAATCACTGGGCACGCTGGAAAAAAGGAGAAGCAGATTTAACATTTCCAGTCTGTGACCTATCATCGGGACTGGGAGAAAGTTAAGACAGGTTATTGGTGTAAAACAAGTTGGGGAGTGGGGGAACAGGAGAACTGGGAGGGTGTGTTACAGGGTGGATGCCTGGAGAGATTTAATGATGGGAGAGTCTGTCTTGCAGTGCCAGGGAGAGTGGCAACGTGACAAGAAGAGCAAGAAAAGGTGTGCCCACAGCAGGTAAACTGCCATCTGAAAGTAAAAACAAGTGAACCATAGAATCCCTGCAGTGCAGAAGGAGGCCCATCGAGTCTGCACCAACAGTGTGAACGGCTCACAACCACCCTGACACACTCAGTTCGTGAAGCTCAATCCAGGTTAAAGTCCAACGGGTTTATTTGGTAACAAAAGCCACTTGCTTTCGGAGCGCTGTCCCTTCATCAGGTGAGTGGGAGTTCTGTTCACAAACAAGGTATATAAAGGCACAAACTCAATTTACAAAATAAAGGTTGGAATACGAGTCTTTACAGGTACAGACAATGTGAGTGGAGAGAGGGTTAAGCACAGGTTAAGCAGGTGTGTATTGTCTCCAGCTTGGACAGTTACTGAGATTTTGCAAGTCCAGGCAAGTCGTGGGGCTTACAGATAGTGTGACATGAAACCAAGATCCCAGTTAAGGCTGTCCTCATGTGTGCAGAACTTGGCTATCAGTCTCTGCTCAGTGACATTGCGCTATCGTGTGCTGTGAACGCCGCCTTGGTAAACGCTTACCCAAAGATCAGAGGCCGAATGCCTGTGACCGCTGAAATGTTCCCCAACAGGAAGAGAATACTTTTGCCTGGTGATTGTTGAACGTATTCATTCATCCATTGTCATATTGTCTGCATGGTCTCCCCAGTGTATCATTGTACTGCGTGTCCTTGAGAAATATGTACCTGTCAGACAAGGAGGAAGTGGTCGAGTAAGGGAACTGTGGTTTACTAAGGAAGTTGAATCTCTTGTGAAGAGGAAAAAGGAGACTTATGTAAAGATGAGACGTGAAGGCTCAGTTAGAGCACTGGAGAGTTACAAGTTAACCAGGAAGGACCTAAAGAGAGAGAGCTGAGAAGAGCCAGGAGCGGACATGAGAAGTCTTTGGCAGGTAGGATTAAGGAAAACCCTAAAGCTTTCTATAAGTATGTCAGGAACAAAAGAATGACTAGGGTAAGATTAGAGCCAGTCAAGGACAGTAGTGGGAAGTTGTGCGTGGTCCGAAGAGATAGGAGAGGAGCAAAATGAATATTTTTCATCAGTATTCACACAGGAAAAAGACAATGTTGTCAAAGAGGATATTGAAATACATAGACTAGATGGAATTGAGGTTAATAAGGAGAAGGTGTTGGCAATTCTGGAAAGTGTGAAAATAGCTAAGTCCCCTGGGCCGGATGGGATTTATCCTAGGATTCTCTGGGAAGCGAGGGAGGAGTTTGCAGAAACTTTGGCTTTGATCTTCATGTCGTCACTGTCTACCAGAATAGCGCCAAAAGACTGGAGGATAGCAAATGTTGTCCCCTTGTTCAAGAAGGTGAGTAGAAACAACCCCGGTAATTATAGACCAGTGAGCCTTACTTCTGTTGTGAGCAAAGTTTTGGAAAGAATTATAAGGGATAGGATTTATAATCATCTAAGAACATAAGAACATAAGAAATAGGAGCAGGAGTAGGCCATCTAGCCCTTCGAGCCTGCCCCGCCATTCAATAAGATCATGGCTGATCTGTCGTGGCTCAGTTCCACATTCCCGCCCTCTCCCCATAACCCTTAATCCCCTCGCTTATCAAAAATCCATCAACCCGCGTCTTAAAAATATTTAGCGAGGCAGCCTCCACCACTTCAACGGGCAGAGAATTCCAGAGATTCACCACCCTTTGAGTGAAGAAGTTCTTCCTCAACTCTGTTCTAAACTGCCCCCCCTTTATCTTGAGGCTGTGCCCCCTAGTCCTACTGTCCTTTCTGAGCGGGAAGAGTCTCTCCACCTCTATCCTATCCATCCCATTCATCATCTTATATGTCTCAATGAGATCTCCCCTCATTCTTCTAAACTCTAACGAGTACAAGCCTAGTTTATTCAGCCTCTCCTCATAGCTCAACCCCCTCAACTCCGGCATCAGCCTAGTAAACCTCCTCTGCACTCCCTCCAAGGCCAAAATATCCTTGCGTAAGTACGGCGCCCAAAACTGCACACAGTACTCCAGCTGCGGCCTCACCAGTGCCCTATACAGCCGCAGCAAGACCTCCCTACTTTTATATTCAATCCCCCTCGCTATGAAGGCCAGCATCCCATTCGCCTTCCTGACCACCTGCTGCACTTGCAAGCTGGGTTTTTGCGACTCATGCACAAGGACCCTGAGGTCCCTCTGCACCGTCGCCTGCTGCAGTTTTTCGCCACGTAAGTAATAATCCTTCCTACCATTATTCCTACCAAAGTGGACCACCTCGCACTTGCCAACATTAAATTCCATTTGCCAGTTCCTGGCCCATTCGCCCAGCCTATCTAGATCCTTCTGTAGACTCTCCACACCCTCTGTGAAATTTGCCGTTCCACCAATCTTGGTGTCATCAGCAAATTTCGACACCATACACTCGGTTCCCTCCTCCAGATCATCTATATAAATGGTAAATAGCTGACGCCCCAGCACCGACCCCTGGGGCACTCCACTAGTCACCATCCGCCAATCCGAATAGCACCCATTGACTCCCAGTCTCTGCCTCCTATTTGATAACCAATCCTCTATCCACGCTAACACCCTATCCCCAACTCCATGTCCCCTGACCTTCTGCAATAACCTCTTGTGAGGTACCTTGTCAAACGCCTTCTGAAAATCAAGAAAGACCACATCCACCGGCTCTCCTCTATCTACCGCCCTAGACACATCCTCATAGAACTCCAGTAAATTTGTCAGACACGACTTCCCCTTAACGAAACCGTGCTGCGTCTGCTCTATCAAGCAATTCCCCTCAAGATGCCTCGCTATTTCCTCCTTGATGACGGATTCTAACATTTTACCTACAACAGACATTAAACTAACCGGCTTATAATTCCCTGCCTTTTGCCTGGCACCCTTCTTAAACAACGGCGTAACATTAGCCGTTTTCCAATCTTCTGGCACTTCCCCGGAATCTAGCGACGTTTGGAAAATAACCACCAAGGCATCCGCTATCACCTCCGCCATTTCTTTCAGAACCCTCGGATGCATTCCATCCGGTCCTGGGGACTTGTCCACAATCAGCCCCTCCAGTCTGTCGAGCACTGCCTCTCTAGTAACAATAATGTCATTGAGACCCTCCAGTCCTACCGCCTTTCCATCTCTAACACCCGGCAAATTATTCACGTCCTCCTCCGTGAAGACAGAAACAAAAAAGTTATTCAAGACCTCAGCCATTTCCCCATCCCCTACCACTAAGTCCCCCTTTTCATCCTCTAAGGGTCCAACGTTCACCCTAGCCAGCCTCTTCCTTTTTATATATTTATAAAAACTCTTGCTATCCTTTTTTATATTAAGCGCTAGCCCAGCTTCATAGTTTCTCCTACCCTTCTTTATCAAATTCTTTGTCAATCTTTGTTGACATTTAAACCTCTCCCAATCCTCTTCTCGCCCACTACTCTTAGTTACTCTAAACGCCTCCGCTTTTAACTTAACACTTTCCTTCATCTCATTCGTTATCCACGGCTTATTACCTCTCCTCCTACGGTCCTTTTTGACCATCGGAATAAATTTCTGCTGAGCACCAAGAAAGATCTCCTTAAAGATCCTCCACTGCTCCTCAGCAGACCTACCTTCCAACGCACTCCCCCAGTCCACATTCGCTAATTCTTCTCTCATCCTACTGTACTCCCCTCTGTTCAAATAAAGGACGCGTGTCCGGGAGAGGGAAATAAATTGATTAGGGATAGTCAACACGGTTTTGTGAAGGGTAGGTCGTGCCTCACAAACCTTATTGAGTTTTTTGAAAAGGTGACCAAAGAGGTGGATAAGGGTAAGGCTGTTGACGTGGTGTATATGGATTTTAGCAAAGCATTTGATAAGGTTCCCCATGGTAGGCTACTGCAGAAAATGCAGATGCATGGGATTGAGGGTGATTTAGCAGTTTGGATCAGGAATTGGCGAGCTGATAGAAGACAGAGGGTGGTGGTTGATGGGAAATATTCAACCTGGAGTTCAGTTACAAGTGGTGTACCTCAAGGATCTGTTTTGGGGCCACTGCTGTTTGTCATTTTTATAAATGACCTAGAGGAGGGTGTAGAAGGAAGGATTAGTAAATTTGCTGACGACACCAAAGTCGGAGGAGTTGTAGACAGTGAGGATGGAAGTTACAGTTTGCAGAGGGACATAGATAAGCTGCAGAGCTGGGCCAAGAGGTGGCAAATGGAGTTTAATGTGAAAAAGTGTGAGGTGATTCACTTTGGTAAGAGTAACAGGAGTACAGAATATAGGGCTAATGGATCGACTCTTAGTAGTGTTGATGAGCAGAGAGATCTTGGTGTACATGTGCACTGCTCCCTGAAAGTTGGCACTCAGGTTGATAAGGTTATTAAGAAGGCGTACGGTGTGTTAGCTTTTATTGGTAGAGGGATTGAATTTCAGAGCCGTGAGGTCATATTGCAACTGTACAAAGCTCTGGTGCGGCTGCACTTGGAGTATTGCGTACAGTTCTGGTTGCCGCATTATAAGAAAGATGTGGAGGCATTGGAAAGGGTGCAGAGGAGGTTTACCAGGATGTTGCCTGGTATGATGGGAAGGTCTTATGAGGAAAGGCTGAGGGACTTGAGGTTATTTTCAATAGAGAGAAGAAGGTTACAAGATGACCTAATTGAGGCATACAAGATGATCAAAGGGTTAGATGAGGTGGATAGTGAGAGCCTTTTTCCTCAGATGGTGATGGCTAACACAAGGGGACATAGCTTTAAATTAAGGGGTGGTAGTTATAGGATGGATGTCAGAGGTAGGTTCTTTACTCAGAGGGTAGTAAGGGAGTGGAATGCCCTGCCTGCAGCAGTTGTGGACTCGCCAACCTTAAGGGCATTCAAATGGTCAGTGATAGGCATATGGATAACATTGGAATAGTTTAGGTTAGAGGGTCATTAGATTGGTTCCACTGGTCGGCGCAACATCGAGGGCCGAAGGGCCTGTACTGCGCTGTAAAGTTCTATGTTCTATGTTCTAAGATAGGATTTATAATCATCTAGAAAGTAACAATTTGATTAGGGAAGTCAATATTGTTTTGTGAAGGGTAGGTCGTGCCTTACAAACCTTATCGAGTTCTTTGAGAAGGTGACCAAAGAGGTGGATGAGGGTAAAGCAGTTGATGTGGTGTTCATGGACTTCATAAGGTTCCCCACGGTAGGCTATCGCAGAAAATACGGAAGCATGGGATTGAGGGTGATTTTGCGGTTTGGATCAGGAATTGGTTAGCTGTAAGAAGACAGATGGTGGTGGTTGATGGGAAATATTCATCCTTGTATTCAGTTACTAATGGTGTACCGTAAGGGTCTGTTTTAGGGCCACTGCTGTTTGTCATTTTTGTAAGTGACCTGGATGAGGGCATAGAAGGATGGGTTAGTAAATTTGCGGATGACACTAAAGTCGGTGGAGTTGTAGACAGTGCGGAAGGATGTTGCAGGTTACAGAGGGACATAGATAAGCTGCAGAGCTGGGCTGAGAGTGGCAAATGGAGTTTAATGTGGAAAAGTGTGAGATGATTCACTTTGGAAGGAGTGACAGGAATATAGAGTACTGGGTAATGGTAAGATATTTGGTAGTGTAGATGAGCAGAAAGACCTCGGTGTCCATGTGCATAGATCCCTGAAAGTTGGCACTTAGGTTGATAGGGTTGTTAAGAAGGCGTACGGCATGTTAGCTTTTATTGGTAAAGGGTTTGAGTTTTGCAGCCATGATGTCATGTTGCAGCTGAATAAAACCCTGGTGTGTCTGCACTTGGAGTATTGTGTACAGTTCTGGTTGCCCTATTATAGGAAGGATATGGTAGAGACAAACAAGATGATCAGAGGACTAGATAGGGTGGACAGTGTGAACCTTTTTCCTTGGATGGTGATGGGTAGTATGAGGGGGCACAGCTTTAAATTGAGGGGTGATAGATAGAGGACAGACATCAGAGGTAGGTTCTTTACTCAGAGAGTAGTAAGGGTGTGGAATGCCCTTCCTGCAATAGTAGTGGACTCGTCAACATTAAGGGCATTTAAATGGTCATTGGATAAGCATATGGATGATGGTAGAATAATGTAGGTTAGATGGGCTTTCAATTCGTTTCACAGGTCGGCGCAACATTGAGGACTGAAGAGCCTGTACTGCGCTGTAATGTTCTATGTTCTATGCCTTGGGACATCCTTTCCTGCAGTGTATCAGGTAAACAATGTTGCCGAGTTGCAAGAGTATGTACTGTGTACCTGGTGGATGGTGTTCTCACGAGAGAGACAGACCATTGAGAATAAAGAGCTGGTGTGAATCATCTGTTGCTGGGCAGAGTCTGAGAATTCAGGTTTCTTCCAGTCAGCCCAGCAAAGGAACAGCCTCTGCCGCCCTCTGTGGAGAAAGGAGGATCTGCAGAGGCTGGAGAATGGAGGGACAGGACTGATAGTGGGATGGAGAGAGAGATAAACACCCCAATCTTATTGTAAAGGGGCTTCAGGAGCAGGGGGAGAAATCACTGATAGGTTGAGAAAACGGTTAATAAAGTACACAGGATTTTGGGAATTATAGAGACACTGAGTACAAAAAGGAGGTTATGAAAAAACTCAATTAATTTTGGTTCAGTCTCTGCTGGAGTGTTATGTCCACACCTTCCAATGTCCATCCAAATTTCTCCCAGGGAAAACACAATGTCCTCTCCATGTCAGACAGTGGGATTTTAAAATTTATTATGGTGCATGTTGAACATTCTAGTAATCAACTTGAACAGCACACAACTTGAACAGTTCCCAGAAAGATAGGTGGAAGAGCAGAAGGAGCTGGGTGTAAATGTATGTAGACCATTAAAGTTGCCAGGATAGGAGAAGAGTTAATAAAGCATGTAGTATTCTGGGCTTTATTAATAGGGGCACAGAGTATAAGAGCAAGGAGGTGATACTGAACTTATACAAGATACTAGTTAGACCTCAGCTAGAATATTGTGTACAGTTCTGGGTGCTACTCTATAGGAATGATGTGAACGTATTGGAGAGAGTGCAGATGAGGTTTACAAGAATGGTCTCAGGGATGAGAAACTTCAGTTATGAGGATAGATTGGAGAGGTTTGGGAATGTTCTCCTTGAAGAGAAGAAGGCAGAGAGGAGATTTGATAGAGATGTTCAAAATCATGAGGAGACTGGAAAGAGTACGTAGGGAGAAACTGTTCCACCTCATAAAATAATCTGTAAGAGGGCACAGATTTAAAGTAATTTTCAAAGAAGTAAATGAGATGTGAGAAAAAACTTTCTCCCCCCAGTGACTGGCTCATGTCTAGAAATTTGGTGAAGGCGGCTTCAATCGAGACATTCAAGAGGACATTAGATGATTATCTGAATAGAAACAATGTGCAGGGGTACAGGGAAAAGGCAGGGGAATGACATTAAAGTCATGATGCTTATTGAAGAGCCAGTGCAGGCACAATGGACTGAATGGCCTCCTTCAGCATGATAACAATTCTGTGAGTCTGTGATTACTGGATGGTGTAAGAAGGAGAGGGCACTAACTTATAACGATTGGCAAAAGATGCAAAAGTTATGTCTGGAATGCATTACTCATGAGTGTGGTGGAAGCAGATTCAATTCCTGTTTTCAAAAGAGAACTGGGTAACTATATATCCACAGTAAAACATTGCAGGCTAAAGGCAGGGGGAGTATGGTGGAGTGAGTTATTCTTGACAACAGCCAGCATCAACATGATGGTTGAATGGCCTCCTTCTATGTGTCAGTGCAAGAGGCTGCGTATAGAGGCTGGAGGCAGGAGACGTCATCATGAGCAATGAGGAAGTGGCTGAGACAATGAACAAGTTGTTGTGTCTATTCCTACAGTGGGAGACACAAGCTACAATCCAGAGATAGAAGATACCCTTGGGACTAATCAGAGTGTGGCAATTAAGGTAATTAGAATCAGCAGAGAATGAGATACTCAGTATCTCTCTCTCTCACACACACACACCAGGAAACTGGAGCTGTAAATCAAACCTGGCAGGAGAAGAGACCCCACACGCTGAGAGACTGGTGGGGAGAGGATTCCGCACAGAGAGAGAACCTCAGGGAGAATAGGGTCCCCAACAGAAAGACCATCTGGAAGAGTGGGGTCCCTACACAGAGACAGCCTTGTGGAGAGGGGATCCCCACAATGGATTCTTAATGAATACATTATACAGAGAAGACCAAGGGATGACGTGATTGTGGTGTACAAGATTATGTGGGACATGGACAGAATGGATAAGAAGGACCCTTAGCTGAAGGGTCAGTCAAAAGGGGACATAGGTTCAAATTGACATGCAAGTGGTTTTGGGGGGGATGTGAGGATAATAACTTTTACCCAGAGGGTGCTGCTTTGGAGGGTGTTAAAGACGGGTTGCTTCATATCATTTAAAAAGTATCTGAATGAGCACTTGGCACATCATAACATTCAAGGCTATGGGTCAAACGAAGATAGATTTAATTAGGTGGGAGGTCAGGTGTTTCCTGTGTTTCGGGGCAGGCTTGATGGACTGAAGGGCCTCTTCTGCACTACGTGATTCTATAATATGAATATTACTCTTTGTAATAAACAAATTGTATGTTGTCTCAAATACAATATCAGGGTCAGCCAGAAGCTACAAGAACAGTTTTGTCAGATTATTCTTATCCGTTTGAGGAAAATTATCCGATTACTAATGCCAACAGCAGCAACAGAAATGGATACAAAACTTATTAAAGATTTTATTTCATTGCAGCAGAATTTCCCTGAACAACACTGATAATTATGGGCCAGAGTTCAGTGTGGAGATTAATCAGCTTTCTGCCCTGAGGAAGGAGTAAATACCCAAGAATTCCTCCTCTATTTTTAAACTCTCATTTTGATATTTACTTCAACATTATCTTTAAACATGCTTATACTATTTTTACAAACTCTTGACCTTTCTGTTCTTTGCTCTCTGTGATTTTTCTGAGCATTTGTTAGTCTGTGGTTTGTTACTGTGGCAATGTTCAGTTTGTTGCTATAGTTTCCAAAGTGAGAGCTCCTTTACTTCCTGTTTTGTGTTGTTTTTCTCAGACACAGTCTCTGGTTTGTAGTTAACTGGCAGCCTGAAGGCTCTATTAATGGAAAATGCTCAAAACTTTGAAGTGTCCCAAAATACTCTCATCCCCTAAGCCTGTGACAGTGAATTCCCCCCATCCAGACCCCTACCCATGATCTCCCTCCCCCACTCACATCCAGCCCTACCTATACCCACATCCTCACCCCCACCCATACATCTACCCCACAACACCTACATCCACACTCACTCCCAACACCCTGAGGCTGTAGCCATTGGAAATATAAAGCTCTTCTACATTTCCATCACCAGTCAGAGATTGTCAGGAGAATGGTGGGACAAATTCAAGAACAAATGAGGATCTATTGGTGAGTGCAGGGCTCATGCTATAGGTCCTAAAGGAGCGCTTTTCATCAATTTTTGCCAATTACCAAAACATGGTCGTCTCCAACAAAAGAGGATCTAACCAACACTCCATGACATTCAATAACTTTACCATTACTGAATACACCTGGGGTTACCATTGATCAGAAACTGAACTGATCTAGCTATATGGCTACAAGCACATAAGAGGCTGGGATTTCTGCGATGAGTAACTCACCTCCTGATTCCCCAAAGCCTGTCTACCACCTACAAGGCACAAATCAGGAGTGTAACAGAATACTCTCCACTTGCAACAACACACATGAAGCTGAACACGATGTGGGATAAAGCAGCCATCCCTTTGACAAACATTCAACTCCTCCCCCACAAATGCACAGTGTCAGCTGTGAGTACCGTCTACAAGATGAACTGCGGGAACTCACCAAGATTCCTTTGGTAGCATCTTCCAAGCCCACTACCATTTGGAAGAGCAGCAGATACTTGGGAACTCGACCTGGAGATTCATCTCCAAGTCATTCACCCTCCTGACTTGGAAATATATCACCATTCCTTCACCGCTGGGTCAAAATACTGGAATTCCCTCCCTAACAGTACAGTGGGTGTACCTACTCCCCAGGGACTGCAGCAGCTCAAGAAGCCAGTTCATGAACACATTCTCAAGAGGTAATTAGGGATGAGCCCAGCCGACGACACACATGGACAAGTAAGACAAAATATGAATGTGTATTTACCAAAGCAATGATAAATGAGGTGATTATCAGAATACTAGGTAAGGGACAGAAATCTGGCAATGTTTAATGTGGACAGGCCATCTGGTCCACAAAAAACATATACCAGTTTTCTGAGAGGAGATTGCATCTGGGAAATTGGTAATGGAAAGTATGGTTGTGGCGCAGGAATTAAACAGGGATTGTTCATCAGTCTTCATTATAGAGGGCACCAGTAACATCCCAGAAATAGCTGCAGGTCAGGCTATGGACAGAGGAATTCAGAGAGGGGTGAACATAAGAACATAATAAGAACATAAGAAATAGGAGCAGGAGTAGGCCATCTAGCCCTTCGAGCCTGCCCCGCCATTCAATAAGATCATGGCTGATCTGTCGTGGCTCAGTTCCACTTTCCCGCCCTCTCCCCATAACCCTTAATCCCCTCACTTATCAAAAACCCATCAACCCGCGTCTTAAAAATATTTAGCAAGGCAGCCTCCACCACTTCAACGAGCAGAGAATTCCAGAGATTCACCACCCTTTGAGTGAAGAAGTTCCTCCTCAACTCCGTTCTAAACCGCCCCCCCTTTATCTTGAGGCTGTGCCCCCTAGTCCTACTGTCCTTTCTGAGCGGGAAGAGTCTCTCCACCTCTATCCTATCCATCCCATTCATCATCTTATACGTCTCAATGAGATCTCCCCTCATTCTTCTAAACTCTAACGAGTACAAGCCTAGTTTATTCAGCCTCTCCTCATAGCTCAACCCCCTCAACTCCAGTATCAGCCTAGTAAACCTCCTCTGCACTCCCTCCAAGGCCAAAATATCCTTGCGTTAAGTGTGGCAACCAAAACTGCACACAGTACTCCAACTGCAGCCTCACCAGTGCCCTATACAGCTGCAGCAAGACCTCCCTACTTTTATATTCAATCCCCCTCGCTATGAAGGCCAGCATCCCATTTGCCTTCCTGACCACCTGCTGCACCTGCAGGCTGGGTTTTTGCAACTCATGCACAAGGACCCCGAGGTCCCTCTGCACCGTCGCCTGCTGCAGTTTTTCGCCATGTAAGTAATAGTCCTTCCTACCATTATTCCTACCAAAGTGGACCACCTCACACTCGCACTTGAATTCAGGGAGGGGTGGGTCTCCATGTGAAGGAGAGAGAATTCCCAAACACAGAGACTGGGAGGTGGGGCGGGGTGGTCTCCACACTTGAGATGGAAGGAAGGGGAGAGTCTCCACACTGAGACTGGGGGAAGGGGAGGAGTCTCCACACTGAGACTGGGGGAAGGGGAGAGTCTCCACACTGAGACTGGGGGAAGGGGGGGGAGTCTCCACACTGAGACTGGGGGAGGGGGGGATCTCCACACTGAGACTGGGGGAAGGGGGGGGTTTCACACTGAGACTGGGGGAAGGGGGAGTCTCCACACTGAGACTGGGGGAAGGGGGGGGTTTTCACACTGAGACTGGGGGAAGGGGGAGGTCTCCTCACTGAGACTGGGGGAAGGGGGAGGTCTCCACACTGAGACTGGGGGAAGGGGGGAGTCTCCACACTGAGACTGGGGGAAGGGGGAGGTCTCCTCACTGAGACTGGGGGAAGGGGAGAGTCTCCACACTGAGACTGGGGGAAGGCGGGGGGTCTCCACACTGAGACTGGGGGAAGGGGGGGTCTCCACACTGAGACTGGGGGAGGGGGCGTCTCCACACTGAGACTGGGGGAAGGGGGGTTTTCACATTGAGACTGGGGGAAGGGGGAAGGAGAGTCTCCCCACTGAGATTGGGGAAGGGGAGGGGTCTCTACACTGGGACTGGCAATCATTTCTCTCAGGTAGTTGTCAAGCTCTAAATTCTTTGCCTCAAAGATCAGAGGGGACTGGGTCATTGAATATACACAATGCTGAGTTAGACAGTTTTGTACCAAATTCAATCGGCCATTCCAGAGGCAAGATAGACAAATGGAACGGATCAGCTATGATCTGACTAAATGTGAAGCAGGTTGATGGACTAAATGGCCTACTCCCCCTGCTTTTGTTTGATTGACCTTATCATGAAAGTGAAATCAATTTAATGCAGGGGAAGTACCAAGGAATGTTTATCAGGAAGAGGCTCAGTGTAAAATCCCAGAGAGGGGTGGAGGATTACAGAGTGGGGGCAGGCCAGAGAGAGAGAGAACAGAGGAGAGAGAATCCAACTGTTCATAAAACCATAGAACCCCGACAGCGCAGAACAGGTCATTGGGCCCATCAATCTGCACTGACTCTGCATCTTACCCAGGTGTCTCACCTGCTTTATTCCTGTAACTCCATGCATTTCTATGGCTAATCCATCTAACCTTATCAGTAATCAATGATCGTGTGTCACCCCGCGCGGTCTCAGTCACCAAGTGTCACGCTATGTGATCTCAGTAAACATGTCTGTATAAAAATATGTATCGTGTGACACTGAAATTATAGCGTGTGGCACTAATGTCATATTTCTTCCCAATAAAAAATCTCAATACCAGATTAAAGTCCAACAGGTTTATTTGGAATCATGAGCTTTCAGTACGCTGTCCTTGCTCACGAGTCAGGCACTCACCTGAGGAAGGAGCAGTGCCCTGAAAGCTTGTGATTCCAAATAAACCTGTTGAACTTCAACTTGGTATTGTGAGACTTCTAAGTGTGCACACCCCAGTCCAACAGCGGCATCTCCACACCACACTTCTTCCCAAAAATTAAAGAAAAGAGCGTGAATTGGGAAATACAAAGTGCTTTAATTCAAACACAATTTAATTTTCAATGTTTAATTTCAACTTTTACAGTCTTGCATATGATGATGATTACAGCAGTTTAAAATGTACAGAAATAAAACACAAGTGAACCGAACAGTAAAACAAAGGGTGTACGGATTTGCAAGAGGTGTGGTTTGGTTCAAACATCCTCCTCTGTCTGCACTGAGGTCCTCTAAAAATTGTCCTTCTCAGTGATATTCTTCCACAGTGTGATTAAAACACAGCAGTGTCCTGCTCTCCGTTATGAGACAGTTTTTGCAGCAGGCGGAAATAGTAGCCTTCTTGCTTCATTAGTTGCTCATGTTTTCCCTCTTCCACCACCCTCCCATTGTCAATCACAACGATCTTATTTGCCTTTTCCACAGTCTTCAGCCGATGGGCAATCACCAGAATGGTTTGCCCAGTATCCCTGGATAAGGCCTGTTGGATCTGGGAAGAGAGCAGCATATTTCAGCACAGTGGGCAGTGACACCGATTTTGATTTGATTTATTGTCACATGTATTAGCATACAGTGAAAAGTATTGTTCCTTGTGCACTATACAGACAAAACATAGAGAAGGAAACGAGAGAGTATAGAAAAGGTTGCTGCAGGAGATTAAGGTACACGGAGTTGGGGGTAAAGTGTTCATGTGGATTGAGGATTGGCTATCTAACAGGAAGCAGAGAGTTGGAATAAATGGGTGCTTTTCTGGTTGGCAGTTGGTGACTAGTGGCGTGCCGCAGAGATCGGTGCTGGGGTCTCAACTGTTTACCATATACATAGACGATCTGGAGGAGGGGACCGAGCGTAGGGTAACAAAGTTTGCTGATGACACAAAGATGAGTGGGAAAGCAAATTGCTTGGAAGATATGGAAAGTCTGCAGAGAGATTTGGATAGGTTAAGTGGGCGAGGATCTGGCAGATGGAGTATAACGTTGGCAAGTGTAAGGTTATTCACTTTGGAAGGAACAATAGTAAAATGGACTATTATTTAAATGGTGAAAAATTACAACATGCTACTGTGCAGAGGGACCTGGGGGTCCTTGTGCATGAATCGCAAAAACTCAGTTTGCAGGTGCAGATCAAGAAGGCGAATGGAATGTTGGCCTTTATCGCGAGGGGGTTGGAGTATAAAAGCAGGGAGGCCTTGCTGCAACTGTACAGGGCACTGGTGAGGCCGCAACTGGAGTACTGTGTGCAGTTTTGGTCCCCTTATTTGCGAAAGGATACATTGGCCTTGGAAGGAGTACAAAGAAGGTTCACCAGGTTGATACCAGAGATGAGGGGGTTAGCTTATGAGGAGAGGTTGAGTAGATTGGGCATGTACTCGTTGGAGTTTAGAAGGCTGAGGGGTGATCTTATAGAGACATATAAGATGGCGAAGGGGCTAGATAGGGTAGAGGCAGAGAAATTCTTTCCACTTAGAAAAGAAACAAAAACTAGAGGACACAGCCTCAAAATAAGGGGGAGTCAGTTTAGAACAGAGTTGAGGAGGAACATCTTCTATCAGAGCGTAGTGATTCTCTGGAATTCTCTGCCCATTAAAGTAGTGGAGGCTACCTCGTTAAATGTGATTTCTGATAGACAAGGGAATTAAGGGTTATGGGGAGCAGGCAGGTAAGTGGAACTGAACCACTATCAGATCAGCCATGATCTTATCGAATGCCGGGCAGGCTTGAAGGGCTGAATGGCGTACTCCTGCTCCTATTTCTTATGTTCTTATGAATGTAGTGTAATAGTCATAGCTAGGGTGCAGAGAAACATCAATTTAATATGAGGTAGGTCGATTCAAAAATCTGAATGCAGTAGGGAAGAAGCTGTTCTTGAGCAGTAGGTACACAATCTCAGACTTTTGTATCTTTTTCCCGATGGAAGGTGGATCAGAGTATGTCCGGGGTGCGTAGGCTCCTTAATTATGCTGTGGCACAATTCCATCATCTACCCACAAATAGGGGCAATTTTAATTTCACTCAGCCCTTCAGAGTGACATTGATGGGTGCAATACTGCTTCTCACCTAATCTTACTTTTCAATCTGAACTGGTGATTCTCCCATTCTCAGGTGTTCCTGAACACCTCATATTAAACACTCTGGATCAACGTAACTCAATCTGTGATAATGCTGGTCCTGTCTTCTCCACCTGCACTCCCCCAGCAGGTTCTCTATTACACCATGTTACACTCCGTTACATCAGTAATAAACCCAAGCAATTTACATGATGCAACATTGTATTAAAGCATTGTTATGGCAGCAATAAAACACTATTAATCAAAATTGTCATAAAGAAAACACCCACCTACTCCCTCTCCCCCACTGGGCCATCCATCATTTGTTGGTGAATTGGGCAGATAGGTGGCAGATGAAGTTTAATGCAGAGTACAATGCGTCAATGCAGTTTGGTAGGAAGTGGAAAGTCGAGAAGGGATAAAATTCTTAAAAGTGTGCAGGAGCAGCACGTAGATGTGCATAAACCACTAAAGGTGATAGGATTGATGGAGAGAGCAGATAATAATGCATATAGTATTCTGGGCTTTATTAATAGGGGCATAAGAGTACAAGAACAAAGCGGGAGGTTATGCTGAACTTATAAGAAACTAGTTAGACTTCAGCTGGAATATTGTGTACAGTTCTGGGTGCCACATGATAGGAAGGATGTGAACGCACTGGAGAGTGCAGAAGAGGTTTACAAGCGTGGTCCCAGGAATGAGAAACTTCAGTTAGGAGGAATAGATTGGAGAGGTTGGAGGCTGAGTGAGGATGTGATAGAGATGTTCAAAAATCATGAGGGGGCTGGACAGAAGAGAGGGGAGCAGCTATTCCCGCTCTGAAAATGATCGAGAACAAGAGAACACAAACTTAAACTGATTTGCAAAAAAAGCAAATGTGATGTGAGAAAAACTTTTTCACACAGCGAGTGGTTTGGGCCTGGAATGCACTGCCTGAAAGTGTGGTGGAGGCAAGTTCAATCAAGGCATTCAAGAGGATAGTAGATAATTACTTGACTAGAGTAAGAAGTCTCACAACACCAGGTTAAAGTCCAACAGGTTTATTTGGTAGCACATGCTTTCAGAGCGCTGCTCTTCGTCAGCTGAGTGGGAGAGTTGAGTTCACAAACAGGGCATATATAGACACAGACTCAATTGCAAGATAATGGTTGGATTGCAAATCTTTACAGGTACAGACAACGTGAGCGGATAAAGGGATAATGACAAGTTAAAGAGGTGTGAACTGTCTCAAGCTAAGACAGTTAGCAGGATTTTGCAAGCCCAAGCCAAATGGTGGGAGTTACACAGTGTGACATGAACCCAAGATCCCAGTTGAGGCCATCCTCATGTGTGCGGTTCATGTCACACTAGGTGCAACTTGCATTGTCGGTTCTTGTAATGACTTGATTACCTGTTATGACTCACATTCTGACCATTATCTTGCAACTGAGTCTGTCTATATATATGCTGTGTTTGTGAACCCAACTCTCTACTCACCTGAAGAAGGAATAGTGCTCTGAAAGCTCATGATACCAAATAAACCTTTTGGATTTTAACCTGGTATTGTGATACTTCTTACTGTGCCCATCCCAGACCAACACCAGCATCTCCACATCATATTTGAATTGAAACAATGTACAGGGGGACAGGGAAAAGTCAGGGGGGTTGGCACTAAGTCATGATGCTCATTTGGAGAGTTGGTGCAGACTCAATGGGCCAAATGGCCTCGTTCTGTGCCATGGTATTGTGATTCCTAATTTTGCTTTCACTGAGCTCTGGCCTTTCTGTTCCCATTAACAAAGAACAAAGAAAATTACACCACAGGTACAGCCCCTTCAGCTCTCCAAACCTGCACTGACCACGCTGCCTGACTGAACTAAAACTCCCTACCCTTTCGGGGATCACATCCCTCTATTCCCATCCTATTCATGTCTTTGTCCAGATGCCCCTTAAAACTCACTATCACATCTGCTTCTGCTACCTCCCCTGGCCACGAGTTCCAGGCACCCACCACCCTAAAAATCTTGCCTCGTACATCTCCTTTAAACCTTGCCCCTCGCACCTTAAACTTATGTCCCCTAATAACAGACTCTTCCACCCTGGGAAAAAGCTTCTGACTATCCACTCTGTACATGTCCCTGATAATCTTGTAGACGTCTATCAGGTCGCTCCTCAACCTCCGTCATTCCAGTGAGAGCAAACCAAGTTTCTGCAACTCTCCTCGTAGCTAATGCACTCCATACCAGGCAACATCCTAGTAAATCTTTTCTCTTATCCTCTCCAAAGCCGCCACACCCTTCTGGCAGTGTGGCGACCAGAATTGGACACTATGTTCTAAGTGTGGCCTAACTAAGGTTCTATAAAGCTGCAACATGATTGGCCAATTTTTGAACTCAATGCCCCAGCCGATGAAGTAAAAAGTCTGACAACACCAGGTTTTAGTCCAACCGATTTATTTGATAGTAAACTCACTAGCTTTCGAGGGGTTTCCCACTTCTTCAGGTGAATAGAGAGTTCTGGCCTCAGACAGAGCATATAAAGCACAGACAGTTTACAGATTACTGATTAGAATGCAAATCTTTACACCTAACCTGCTGTTCAAATCCTAAAGTGGCCGACAATGTGTGTGGAAGGAGCACTGATCACAGGTTAAAGAGATGTGTATTGTCTCCAGACAGTACAGTAAGTGAAGTTTTGCAAACCCAGCCGATGAAGGCAAGCATGCCGTATGCCTTCTTGACTACCTTCTTCACCTGTGTTGCCACTTTCAGTGACCTGTGTACCAGTACACCCAGATCCCTCTGCCTATCAATATTTGAAAGGGTTCTGCCATTTACTGTAACATATTCTGATATCTTTACGTTACTGCTAGCACCTTCACACTACCATTAACACTTCCTCTGTCTTGTGCCCTACACATCTGCAATCTCTCACAGCAATCACTAACCTTAGTCTGCTCTGCCCCCTCTTCTACAGTATTAAATCCATCATAATTCTGCCTCTCTTTAGCTCTTCAGAAGTCATATGGAAGTGAATTGTTAACTCTCTTCTCTGCACAGATGCTGTCAGATCTGCTGAGTTTATCCAGCATTTTCTGTTTTTTGTGTCTATTAATCAGGGACCAACTTACCGTGTGCTCACTCTCCACATCCAGTGAACTGGTGGCCTCGTCCAGCACGAGTATCTGAGGCTGTCGGATGAGTGCCCGGGCGATGGCTATTCTCTGCTTCTCCCCGGCAGACAGCTGTCCACCTGCCTCGCCTACATCTGAACAGAACAACGTATGCCTCAGTGATGATCAGATACTGTCAATGGTGGAAGAGACATACTCTCATACTGCAATACCCCACATTAATACATTTAAATCCAGGTAGTAACTAACTGAAACCACCCCTGCACCCCCTGCCAACACACACACACACACACAAACACACACACAAAAAACTCACTGCAATCCCTGGCAGTAATACACTGGAAGCCACACAGAAATGAACCAGGTATCCTTAGCAGAAACCCATCAGAATCCTCACCAGTAATTTGCTGGGATTTCCCAGCCAGGATGACAGAGAGGGGAGTTAGTGATATATACTAATGATCTAGATCTGGGATGCAGTTTTAAAGTTTGCAGATGGCACAAAATTTGGAAATGTTGTAAACTGTGAAGAGGACAGCATGGAACTTCAAAAGGATGTAAATAAATTGGTAGGTTGGGTAGATAGGTGACAGATCAAGTTCAATGTGGAGAAGTAAGGAGACTATTTTGGTAGGAAAAACATGCAGAGACAGTATAAAATTAGGGGGAACATTCTTAAGAGGGGTACAGGAGCGGAGAAGTTTGGATGTGTGTATACATAGATCACTGAAGGTGGCAGATCAGGTAGCAAGAGCAGTTAATAAAGCATTTAGTATTCTGGGCTTTATTAAGGACATAAACTACAAGAGCCGCAAGGAGATTATGCTGAACTTATACTTGACACTGGTTAGACCTCAGCTGGAATATTGTGTACAGTTCTGGGTGCCACACTATAGGAAGGACGTGAACACATTGGGAGTGCAAAAGAGGTTTACAAAAATGGTTCCAGTGAAACTTCAGTTGTGAGGATATATTGGAGAGGTTGGTACTATTCTCCTTGGAGAGAAGGCAGCTGAGAAGAAATTTGATTGAGATGTTCAAAATCATGAGGGACCAGGACAGAGTAGATAGGGAGAAACTGTTCCTTCTTGTAAAAAGATCAAGAGGGCACAGATTTAAAATGATTTACAAAATAAACTAATGTGACATGAGAAAAATCTGTTCCCCCAGCAAGTCATTGGAATGCACTGCCTGGAAGGGTGGTGGAGGCAGCTTTAGGCAAGACATTCAAGAGTGTGTTCAATGATTACCTGAATAGAGACAATTATCAGGGGTATGGGGAAAAGGTAGGGAAATGGCACTAAGTCATGATGCTTGTTTCGAGTGTGTGCAGACACGATGGGTCAAATGACCTCTTTCTGCACTGTAATAATTCTGTGACTGAAGTGGTTATACTCTGGTGATTAATAATCCTGAAATTGTGCTTACTGACCAGACATCTTGATCGTGCCCAGCTGTGGAGTCAGTCAGTCACTGGCAGTGGCAGGGTCATGAGCAGTCACTCCCGGTATTGAGGACACTCATGGTTACTCCTGTTCTGGAGTCACCAGCAGTCACTCTGTTTCAGAGTCACCTCCAATTATAAATGGCCAGTTCCAAGTCACTACCGGCTTGCAGGCAGTCATAGAATCATAAAATCCCTACAATACAGAAGGAGGCCATTCAGCCCATTGAGCCTACACCAAACACAATCCCACCCAGGCCCTGTTCCCGCAACCCCACATATTTACTCCACTAATCTTCTGACAGTAAGACAATTTAGCGTGGCCAATCAACCTAACCTGCACATCTTTGGACTGTAGGTGGAAACCTGAGCACTTGGAGGAAACCTAGTCATGGGGAGAATGTGTAAACTCCACATAGACAGAGAACCCAAGGTATGAACATTAATCTAGTGATTAAAGACTCTAAAAGCTTCTATAAATATGTGTAGAGAAAAAGATTAGTAGCCAGAAGCCGGGGAAATTATAATGGGCAACAAAGAAATGACAGAAGGATTGGACACACACTTTGGTTCTGTCTTCACAAAAGAGAGCATAAAAACCTCCCAAAAATGTTAGGGAACCAAGGGTCTAATGAGAGGGTAGAACTGAAGGAAATCAGTATTAGTAAGAAATGGTGCTGGGGAAATTAATGTGGTTAAACGTTAATAAATCACCAAGGCCTGATAATCTGCATCCCAGAGGATTAAAGGAAGTGATCCTGGAATTATTTGATGCATCAATGGTCTTCTTCCAAAATTCTATAGACTCTGGAGCTGTTTCTACAGACGGGAGGATGGCAAATGTAACCCCACTATTTAAAAAGAGAGTGAGAGACAATAGGGAGAATTACAGGCCAGTTAGCCTGACATCAGTAGTGGGGGAGATTCTAGAGTCTGTTATAAAAGACGTGATAACAGACCATTCAGAAAGCATTAACGGGATTGGACAAAGCCAGCATGGGTTTACAGAAGAAAACTCGTGCTTAACAAATCTACTAGAGTTTTTTGAGAATGTAACTGGTAAATTAAATAGAGGATGCTGTGTATTTGATCTTCAGAAGGCTTTTGATAAAGTCCCTCATCAGAGGTTAGTACGGAAAATTTAAACTACATAGGCTGGCACGGTGGCACAGTGGTTAGCACTGTTGCCTCAGCACCAAGGGCCCAGATTCAATTCCAGCCTGAGCTCAGTGTCTGTGTGAAATTTGCACATTCTCCCTGTGTCTATGTGGGTTTCCTCCAGCTTGCCCAGTTTCCTCCCACAATCCAAAAATGTGCAGGTTAGGTTGATTGGCCATACCAAATTGACCCTAGCGTCAGGGGGTTAGAAGAGTTTACAGGAATAGGGCCTGGGTGGGATTGTGGTCGGTGCAGACACAACGGGTCAAATAGCCTCCTTCTGCACTGTGGGGATTCAATGATTCTATGATATGGGGTAATGTATTGGCATGAGTTGAGAATTGCTTGACAGACAGGAGACAGAAAGTGGGAATAAATAGATCTCTTTCTGAGTGGCAGGCTAGTGAGTTACCGCAGCAATCAGATCTTGGGCCCCCGCTATTCACATATATGTATGAGGGGACCAAATGTAATGACAACCAATTTGCTGACGACACAAAACTGGGTGCAATTGTGAGTTGTGTGGAAGATGCATGGAGGCTTCAAGGTGATTTAGACAATTTGAATGAGTGAGCAAACACATGGTGGATGCAGTATAATGTGGATACATATGAAGTTATACACTTTGGTATGAAAAAAAGGAAAGAGTATTATTTAAATAGGGGTATATTGGGAAGGGTAGATGCATAAAGAGATCTAGGTCTAATCTTATACATTAGTCAATGAGAGTGAAGGGGCAAGTGCAGCAAGCAATTTGGAAGGCAAATAGTATGTTGGCCTTCATTGCAAAAGGGTGAGAGTTCAGAAGTAGGGATGTCTTACTGCAGTTATGTAGGACATAGATGAGGCACATCTGTCATACTGAATGCAGTTTTGATCTCCCTAAGAAAGGATATACTTGCCATAGAGGAAGTGCAGCAACTGTTCACCAGGTTTATAATAAGGTTGATGGGACTGTCCTATAAAGGACAGAATGGTTCAACTAGGCCTATATTTACTGGAATCTAGAAGAGTGAGAAGGATCTCTTTGAAATAAAAGGCAGCACGGCGGCATAGTGGTTAACACTGCTGCCTCTCTGTACCAGGAACATGGGTTCAACTCTAGCCTTGCGTGACTGGTTGGGGAGCGCAGAACCAGGGGACACAGTCTCTAGATACAGATTAGACTATTTAGGACTGAGATGACGAGAAATTTCTTCACTCAAGGGGTAGTGAACCATTGGAATTCTCTACCACAGAAAGCTGTGGAGGTCAAATCATTGAATGTATTCAAGAAAAAGATTTAGATTTTAATGGTGTGATGATAAAGTGGGAACATGGCATTGAAATTAGGATCAGCCACAATTATATCGAACGTTGGGGCAGGCTCAAAGGGCCAAATGGCCTACTTATGCTCCCAGATTCTATGTCTCATGCGATGGTGTGCAATGATACCTGTGTCATATCCATGCTGTAGTTTCTTGATGAACACATGCGCATTGGCTCTTTGAGCTGCTGCAATGACGGAGCTCATTGGACATTTCGGGAAGCCGTAGCAGATATTCTCCTGGATAGAGAGCGCGAACAGCACAGGCTCCTGACCTACTAGACCTAACTGGGAAAGGAAGAACAAAAACATACCAGCTTAGTTCAAAATCATTAGCAGATACACAGAAACAGTACGGTTACAGGTGGTGCCAATGAGAGTGTATTAGGGAGGGATAGCAAGTGCTACAGAACTCAGAACAGTACAGGCCCTTCGGCCCTCAATGTTGTGCCGAGCTTTGTTCGAAACCAAGATCAAACTATCCCACTCCCTATCATTCTGGAGTGCTCCATGTGCCTATCCAATGACCGCTTGAAAGTTCCTAAACTGTCCGACTCCACTATCACAGCAGACAGTCTATTCCACACCCCAACCACTCTCTGAGTAAAGAACCTACCACAGACATCCCTCCAAAATCTCCCACCATGAATCTTATAGTTATGCCCCCTAGTAACAGGTACATCCACCCGAGGAAATAGTCTCTGAACATCCACTCTATCTATCCCCCTCATCTTCTTATAAACCTCTCATCCTCATCCGTTCTAAAGAGAAAAGCCCCAGCTCCCTCAACCTTTCCCCATAAGACCTACCCTCCAAACCAGGCAGCATCCTGGTAAATATCCTCTGCACTCTCTCCAATGCTTCCACATCCTTCTTATAGTGAGGTGACCAGAACTGCACACAATATTCCAAATGTGGTCTCACCAAGGTCCTGTACAGTTGCAGCATAGCCCCATGGCTCTTAAACTCAAACTCCCTGTTAATAAACGCTAACACACTATAGGTCTTCTTCACGGCTGTATCCACTTGAGTGGCAATCTTCAGAGATCTGTGGATATGAACCCCAAGATCTCTCTGTTTGTCCACAATCCTCAGAACCCTGCCGTTGACCCTATAATCCGCATTCAAATTTGTCCTACCAAAATGAATTACCTCGCACTTTCGACACCCTACACTCGGTTCCCTCCTCCAGATCATCTACATAAATGGTAAAAAGCTGAGGCCCCAGCACCGACCCCTGGGGCACTCCACTAGTCACCATCCGCCAGTCCGAATAGCACCCATTGACCCCCACTCTCTGCCTCTTATTTGACAACCAACCCTCTATCCACGCTAACACCCTACCCCCAACTCCATGTCCCTCGACCTTCTGCAATAACCTCTTGTGAGGTACTTTGTAAAACGCCTTCTGAAAATCTAGAAAGACCACATCCACCGGCTCTCCTCTATCCACCGCCCTAGACACATCCTCATAGAACTCCAGTAAATTTGTCAGACACGACTTCCCTTTAATGAAACCGTGCTGCGTCTGCTCTATCAAGCAATTCCCTTCAAGATGCCTCGCAATTTCCTCCTTAATGACAGATTCTAACATTTTACCTACCACAGACGTTAAACTAACCGGCCTATAATTCCCCGCCTTTTGCCTGGCACCCTTCTTAAACAACGGCGTAACATTAGCCGCTTTCCAATCATCCGGCACTTCCCCGGAATCCAGCGACGTTTGGAAAATAACCACCAAGGCATCCACTATCACCTCCGCCATTTCTTTCAGGACCCTCGGATGCATTCCATCCGGTCCTGGGGACTTGTCCACAATCAGCCCCTCCAGTCTGTCAAGCACCGCCTCTCTAGTAACAGTAATGTCATTAAGACCCTCCAGTCCTACCACCTTTCCATCGCTAACACCCGGCAAATTATTCACATCCTCCTCCGTGAAGACAGAAACAAAAAAGTTATTCAATACCTTAGCCATATCCCCATCCCCTACCACTAGGTCCCCTTTCTCATCCTCTAAAGGACCAACATTCACCCTAGCCAGCCTCTTCCTTTTTATATATTTATAAAAACTCTTGCTATCCTTTTTTATATTAAGCACTAGCCCAGCTTCATAGTTTCTCCTACCCTTCTTTATCAACTTCTTTGTCAATCTTTGTTGATATTTAAACCTCTCCCAATCCTCTTCTCGCCCACTACTCTTAGCTATTCTAAATTCCTCCGCTTTTAGTTTAACACTTTCCTTCACCTCCTTCGTTATCCACGGCTTATTACCTCTCCTCCTACTATCCTTTTTGACCATTGGAATAAATTTCCGCTGAGCACCAAGAAAGATCTCCTTAAAGATCCTCCACTGCTCCTCAACAGACCCTCCCTCCAATGCGCTCCCCCAGTCCACATTCGCCAATTCTTCTCTCATCCTACCGTACTCCCCTCTATTCAAACAAAGGACGCGTGTCCGGGAACCCACTTTCTCCTCCTCCATCTGCACCAGAAACTCCACCATACAATGATCACTCTCCCCAAGAGGATCCTTCACCACAAGGTCCCTAATTCTACCCGCCTCATTACATAGCACCAGATCCAAGATAGCTCACACCCTCGTCGGCTCCAACACACACTGTTCGAGGAAACTATCCTGGCAGCATTCCAAGAACTCCTCCTCGAGCCCCCCGCGTCCAACATGGGTCGACCAATCAATATGCAGATTGAAATCCCCCATAACTACGGCCGTCCCATTCCTGCACGCCGCACTTATTTGCACGTTAACAGCCCGCCCCACTTCCAGATCATTATTCGGGGGCCTATAGACGACACCCACCAGCGTCTTCCTCCCTTTGTTGTTCCTAATCTCCACCCACAACGATTCCACCCTCTGCTCCTTGGCTCCAATATCATCCCTTGCTACCACCGTGATGCTATCCTTAATCAGCAGAGCTACGCCTCCCCCTTTTCCCTCCTGCCTATCCTTCCTAAACACTTGATAGCCCTGTACATTCAGCTCCCAGTCCCTGTCACCCTGCAGCCACGTCTCTGTAATGGCCACCAGATCGTATCCATTTGTGTCGATCTGCGCCACCAGCTCATCCACTTTATTCCGAATGCTTCGTGCATTCAGATAAAGCACTTTCATCCCAGCCTTCACCTGGACCCTATTTGCCGCAACGCCACCAACCATACTCACGCCCCCTATTCCCTCTATTATTGGGACATCCTCGGCCTCTTCCCTTACCTGTACCCTCTCCTTAACTTCAGACCTCGTAACATCACCTACCCTCGCACCCTCCCCCGCCCCCCAATTAGTTTAAAGCCCTGTCTACAGTCCTCTTTACTCGATTCGCCAGCACTCTGGTCCCAGCACGGTTCAGACCAACCCCATCCCGCCCGAACAGGTCCCACCTACCCCAATACTGGTGCCAATGCCCCATAAATTCAAACCCATTCCTCCCACACCAATCCCTGAGCCAGCCATTCACTTCCTTAATCCTGTCAACCCTACGCCCGTCTGCACTCGGTTCAGGCAGTAGTCCAGAGATAACCACCTTGTCGGTTCTACTTTTTAATTCCATTCCCAGCTTTTCATACTCCCTCCCCAGATCCTCAGTCTGCATTTTGCTTACGTCGCCGGCACCCACATGAACCACAACGACCGGATTCTCACCCTCCCACTCCAGGTTCCTCTGCAGCCCAGATGCGACATCCTGGACCCGAGCAGGTGAAGGCAGGTTCACACAGAGAGTGGTCAGTCTCTAGACTGGGCTATGAAGCCATCTTTTCATATTGTTGGTTCATTTCTTTTTAATGGATGGAGGTATGTTCTGTTTCTGTCCCTGTCCCTGGGGATACTGCACCTGGTGCACTTTATTCCTGTGCGTGCCTATCACATTCTGTCACAGTGCACATCACACTCTTCCTGTGCATATCACACCCCGTCCCACTTTGTGTGTTACACTCTGTCTCTGTGTATATTACACGCTGTTCCTTACCTTGTTGTGAAAATATTTGTGGTCGTATTCCTGGATGGGTTTCCCATCGAGCAGAATCTCTCCGGACTGGGGTTGATAAAACCTCTCCAGCAGAGCTACACAGGTGGTCTTCCCCCCACCAGAGGGGCCCACCAGGGCTGTGATCTCACCAGACTTCAGCTCAAAGGACACGTTCTGTAAAGAAATAAATTAGTCTTAAGTAGCACTTCAGTTTGGAGCAAGACAGGAGACAGGAAACATGGTCTGTAACTGGCAAAGGACAGACATCTTGTCACCACTCAGGGGTGAATCCATCCCGTGAAGGAGTCTGAAACCTGGTACAAAAGAATGGAGATCAATGTTTGTTCCTCAAACTAAGATAGTGAGTGAGGAACAAAAAGACTAGAGGAGGATGGAGAGGACTTGGACAAGTGATCATCAACAGCTTAAATGCTGAAAACTGAGGGAATTGTTCAATGAAGAGTGCAGGAAGGCATGTCAGAAGCAGCATCAAGCGTACCTAAAAGATGAGATGTTAACCTGAAGCTACAACAGGACTACTTGCATGCCAAACAGCAAGTGACAGACAGAGCAAAGCAATCCCACAACCAACGGATCAGATCGAAGCTCTGCAGTCCTGCCACATCCAATCGTGAATGGCAGTGGACAATTAAACAATTCACTGGAGAAGGAGACTCCACAAATATCCCCATCTTCAATGACGGAGAAGTCTAACACACCAATACAAAAGGTAAGGCTGAAGCATTTTCCACAATCTTCAGCCAGAAGTGGCATGTGAATAATCCATCTTGGTCTCTTCCATTGGTCCCCAGCATTGCAGATGCCAGTCTCCTCTAATTCAATTCACTCCACGTGATATCAAGAAACAATTGGAGGCACTGGATGGGCAAAGGCAATGGGCCCTGATAACATTCCAATAATAGTACTGAAAACTTGTGCTCCAGAAATGCCACGGCGCTAGCCAAGCTCTTCCAATACAGTTACAACACTGGCATCTACTGACAATGTGGAAAATTGTCCAAGGATGGGGATGAAATTGAAATGGTCAAGAGCTTCAAGTTTTTAGGTGTCCAGATCATCAACCACTTGTTCTAGACCCTCTATGCCAATGCTAAAGTTAAGAAAGCACACCAACACCTCTACTTCCTCAGGAAACCAAGGAAATTTGGTATGTCCACTACAACTCTCTCCAACTTCTACAGATATAAATCAGAAAGAATGCTTTCTATGGTGTATCATAACTTGGTATAGTTCCTGCTTTGTCCAAGACCGCAAGAAACTACAAAGAGTCATGAACGAAGCCCAGTCCACCATGCAAACCAGCCTCCCATCCATTGACACCGTCTACACTTCCCATTGCCTCAGAAAAGCAGCCAACACAATCACAGGTCCCATGCACCTCAGACATATTCTCTTCCATCGGGAAAAAGATACAAGTCTGAGGACAAGTACCAACTGACTCAAAAACAGTTTCTTCCCTGCTGCCATCAGACTTTTGAATGGATCTACCTCACATTAAGGTGATCTTTCTCTCCACCCTAGCTATGACTTTAACGCTGCACACTCTCCTTTCCTTCTCTATGAATGGTATGCTTTGTCTGTACAGTGTACAAGAAACAATACTTTTCACTGTATACTAATACATGTGACAATAATAAATCAAATCAAGGTATCTCCTGTACACAAAAACCAGGACAAATCCAGCCCAGCCAATTACCGGCCTATCAGTTTACTTTCAATCATCAGTAAAGTGATGGAAGGGGTCATAACAGTGCTAGCACCTCTCAGCAGCAACTTGCTCAGTGATGCCCCATTTGGGTTTTGCCGGAATCACTCAGCTCCTGACCTCGTTACAGCCTTCAAACATAGGCAAAAGAGCTGAATCCCAGAGGTGAGGTGAGAGTGACAGCCCTTGACATCAAGGCTGCATTCAACCGAGTGTGGCATCAAGGAGCCCTAGCAAAACTGGAATCAACTGAAATGGAAAATCCTCCACTGGTTGGAGTCATACTTAACACATAGAAAGATGGCTTGGGGTGGTTGGAGGTCAATAATCCCAGCTCCAGGACAGGAGTTCCTCAGGGCAATGTTCTGGGCCCAACCATCTTTATCAATGACCTCTCTTTGATCACAGGAAGATGGGTCATCATAGGAATAAATGTCTCTTTTTCGAAGTGGCAGGCAGTGACTAGTGGGATCCCATAGGGATTAGTGATTGGCCCCAGCTATACACAATATACGCCAATGATTCGAATGGGGGAATCAAATATAAGATTTCCACATTTCTGGCAACTTGGTGGAAATGTGAGTGGTGAGGAGGGTGTTAAAAGGCTTCAAGGTGACTTAGACAAGTTGAGCTAGTGGACAAACACATGACAGAAACATGGAAACATTGAAGTTAGGAGTAGGAGGCCATTTGGCTCTTTGAGCCTCCTCCGCCATTCATTGCAATCATGGCTGATTATCCAACTCAATAGCCTAATGGTATTACTGTCACTGAATCTTCCATTATTAACATCCTGGGGGCTATCACTGACCAGAAACTGAACTGGATGAGTCATATAAATACTGTGGCTGCCAGAGCAGGTCAAAGGCTAGGAATCCTGCAGCGAGTAACTCACCCCCTGACCCTTCCAAAGCCTGTCCACCACCTACAAGGCACAAGTCAGGAGCGTAATGGAATATTCCCCACTTGCCTGGACGAGTGCAACTTCAACAACACAAGAAGCTCGACACCATCCAGGACAATGCAGCCCACTTGATTGGCACCCCTTCCACAAACCACCACTGACAAACAGGCTTGGGGACGTGGGTGGATACAGAAGGTGAGTTACTTGCTAGCAGCCATGAGTACCATCTACAAGATACACTGAAGAAATTTACCAAAGTTCCTTCAGCAGCATCTTCCAATCCCACGACCACTTCCATATAGAAGGATAAGAGCAGCATATACCTGGGAACACCATCACCTGGAGATTCCCCTCCAAGTCAATCACTCATCATCCTAACTTACAAATATATCACCGTTCCTTCACTGTTACTGGGTCAAAACCCTGGAATTCCCTTCTTAACAGCATTGTGGATAAGCCTACATCACACGAACTGCAGAAAGTCAAGACAACTCACCACCTCCTTCTGAATGGCAACGAGGGATGGGCAATAAATGCAGGTCTAGCCAGTGACACGCAGATTCATTCGATTCCAAAATATCTGATCTGTAATCTTTTTAGGATCGACTGTAATATTACCATTAATAACTGATCTTGGGGATATATTGGGTTTAATTCAATTATAAGCTTACCTTTAAGACCTGGACATCTGGTCTCGTTGGGTAGCAGAAGGATATATTCTGGAATTTCACATCTCCTTTCAGCTTTTCAATTTTTAACTTCCCATCATTGGGAATGCTGGATTTCCGGTCTAGATATTCAAAGACTTTCTCTGCTGCTCCCACTGAATGAATCATCTCAGAGTACATGTGAACCAAAGTCTGTTCAAATTGAGAGAAAGCAGCATGAGCTTGATTGTATCCATTCACTTTCCCACAGGGAAAACCAGAACAAAGCAACATGTGCATACACATAGCACAACACAGGGAAACACAGAAAAATACATACACCAACAACACATGGAAACACAGACAACACAAACATCCAAATATTCCAGAAACACTTAGCAGAAGTAGCAGAAACATTTCTGTCACACAAGAGCCAGGCAATGACCATCTCCAACGAGAGAGGATCTAATCATCACCCCTTGACATTCAATGGCAAACCATCTTTGAATCTTCACAGGATATCAATATCCTGGGGGTTACCATTGACCAGAAATTGAATTGGACTAGCCTTGTAAATACTGTGGCTACCAGAATACGTCAAAGGCTAGGAATCCTGCAGTGAGTAACTCAACTTCTGACTCCCCAGAGCCAGCCCATCGTCTACAAGGCACAGGACATGAGTGTGATGGAATACTTCCCACTTGTCTGGATGGGTGCAGCTCCGACAGCAGTGAAATGTGCGTGTATTGGATAAGAAGGCAAAGGGACAACTCAGACAGGAATTTGGTAGCATTCTGAGAGATCGGATGGGGTTGAGGGTAACAGGATTGGGAATGTACAGGGATGAAAAAAAATGAACCAAGATGCTATCGGAGAAAACTGGATTTATTTCCAGCTTGTATTGAAAGCTTCAACCTCAGCTGTGGAGTAATTTAGTATTCCACAGTCCATGGGTGACAGTGGTACAGTGGTTAGCACTGCTGCCTCACAGCGCCAGGGACCTGGGTTCAATTCTTGCCTCGGGTAACTGTCGCTGTGGGGTTTACATGTTCTCCCCGTGTCTGCATGGGTTTCTTCCAGGTGCTTCGGTTTCCTCCCACAGTTCAAAGATGGATGGATTGGGTCAAAATAAATTTCCTCTAGTGTGTAGGTTAGGTGGGTTAGCTATGGTGGATGCATTGGGGCAGAGACTTGGGCCAAGATGGGATGCTCAGAGGGTCAATGCAGACTTCACGGGCCAAATGGCCTCCTTCTGCACTGTAAGGATTCAATGATCAACATGCTGACATAAAGAAGGTAATGGATACCTCGAGCAGTCTGTGGAACTACCTGAGGGACAAACACAGGACACAAACAATTCAATCAGAAGACCAATATTACAAGAGAGAAAGGAGGGACCGGGGTTACACTTACCCGCACGTGCATTCCAAAATCCATCTGATATATTATGAAAGCAACAAGATTCCCACTGCTCATCTGTCTGGTGTGTATCAAGTATTGTCCACAGTACAACATCATCAACTGCATAGCAAGCTGTACATGCTGCAGAGAAAGTGAGAAAAGGATCAGGGTGGAGTGAGAGAAACTGAACAACACCTTGTACACAGAGAGACAGGGAGATACTGAACAACACCCTATACACAGGGACACTGAACAATACATTGCAGACATAGGGAGATACTGAACAACACCCCGTACACGTAGAGAGATACTGAACAACACCCCGTACACAGAGGGAGATACTGAACAACACCCCGTACACAGAGGGAGATACTGAACAACACCCTTTACACAGAGGGAGATACTGAACAACACCCTTTACACAGAGAGTGATAGATGCACCACCAGCTGCCCACAGCGCTATATTCGGGACTAAGCCTCAGTTTTTGCTTGAAACGGTTGGCAAACCTAGCGACTCAGTAACAACGGGTTCATCTCTCCTCAGCTCCTCCATTAGCAATTCCACTGGATTCTCCTCCCCAACCCATTTCCCATCTTACTGTTCAAATGTGAGCCTCAGATGCATCTAGGAAACCCAAGTCACAGCTGAACGAGCCCTCAGTGGCCATATACATGTGGGGAGGAGGGCTAGAGGTGTCCTCATTGCAACACAGCTGTAGGAGGTCCAGGCTTACAGAGGACATTTAGGTATCCCTTCTGGATGTGCCCCTCCTGCGCACCGTGGTCTCCAGGGAGAACTACTCAGGGAGCTTTTAATGTTAAGTCATCAATGCTCACTGACTATTCAGTGTAGGAGGGTGATCAAGACTTGCAGTGAGGAAAGGGCTCCACAGAGACACTGTGAGTGTCTGTTTCTTGTCTGGCTGCTGGCAGCTCACAGACTCCCTGTGGCTTGGCTCATTTCGGAGCGATGATGCTCAAAGTTTGTCATCTCTCCTGGTGCTATCTCCAGGGGCTAGAGGTTCAATTAGAGGATTCTCTGTATCATTACTGAATCCCGTCAGTATAAGGGCAACACACGCATGGAGATGACAACATCATATAGAGGGAATGGAGTCAGTAAATCTGAATGCATCCCTAATTAGCAGAGTTACCACTGCTGTCTGGAAAGGGTGAGTCTGATGGACCGCACACTCACAGGATCTCCTGCCCATCTACAGGTAAATGATTGCCCTCCTCTCCTTCACAGCATCCACCATCCATGTCAGAGAACCCACCGCGCACCTTGGAACTGGCTTTCTTGCTGCCATTCTCTTGGCAGGACTGAGCAAGTGCTGTGGAGCTGCTTAAATGTAGCACTCCCTTAATTGAAGTGCTCAGATAACCCCAGGGAGGCCAATTCAAACACACTGCGACACAGAAACTGCATTAGTCCCATGAAAAAGCATTTTTTCTCCCCAAAGTGTCTAACAGTTCCAGTCTAGATTACACTGACAGGGCTGACCAGATTCACTCCAGTTTTCGCAACAAAAATCATAGAATCAAAGAAACCCTACAGTACAGAAAGAGGCCATTCAGCCCATTGAGTCTGCACCGACCACAATCCTACCCAGACATTCAGCCAAATTTTGGTAATATTCCAGCCACAGTGAATGCAAACACACCTGTAGACATTTCACTGCAATGTGCCTAAGTTTTCAAGTAATACACCATTACCACCAGTATATAACATACCACTGCTCCGGTTTCCTCCCACAGTCCAAAGATGTGCGGGTTAGGTTGATTGGCCATGCTAAAATTGCCCCTTAGTGTCCTGAGGTGCTTAGGTTAGAGGGATTAGTGAGTATAATATGTAGGGATATGGGGATAGGGCCTGGGTGGGATTGTGGTCGGTGCAGACTCGATGGGCCTCTTTCTGCACTGTAGGGTTCTATGGTTTAAAGCGACATGGATCAATGCTCAGATTAGGGGCTGATTGTTGCTGGGTGAAGTAGCTAGGAAATACACAGCGAGTGGGATTGCCCTGTCACTTACCCTGTGACATACTAGATACACCGCTGTAACAATATCCCGTTTGGTCTTGAGTTGGTGAGTTGCTTGGAGCTTCTCCTTGAACAGTTCTGACTCTTCATTCTCAGTGGCAAAACTCCTGACTGTTCTGATCCCTGAAACAATCTCTCCGGCCAGTTGGTTTGACTTGGCGATGGAATCCTGCACCTCCTGAACCAGTTTCTGTCCCAAAATAAAACACAACAATCAGTCTCAGCACAATTCTTTCAGACCATGACGCATCATAGGCTGTCTAAATAGTGAATTTCAGTCTAACTTAAGTGTGAAGAGTTAATATTTGGCTGAGGTAGAGAGGCGGATTTGGAGATACAATGTACAAAGTAGCAATGCAAATTAACAAAGCCATAACAAAACCAAATAATGGGTTCACTTCTACACTCCCTACGTCAAACTTTTCAAGACTTCACAGTCCATCTCCCCAAATTCTATACTGACATCCTCTTTTCACGAATGAAGACAAATGTGAAGGACTTGTTTAACGCCCAACCAACGTAAGGGAAAATACTGTAAAATCTCAGCAGGTCTGGCAGCATCTGTAAGGAGAGAAAAGGGCTGATATTTTGAGTCCTGATCACCCTTTGTCAAAGCTGTGACAAAAAAATCATCTGAACTCAAAATGTCAGCTCTTTTTTCTCCTTACCAGGTGGTGCCAGACCTGCTGAGATTTTCCAGCATTTTCTCTTTTGGTTTCAGATTCCGGCATCCACAGTAATTTGCTTTTACCCTACCAATGTCCTCTGGCTCCATCCATAGATTGGCCCCTTGGTCTCTCATGGGCCCTACTCTTTCCCTGGTTATCCTCTTCCCCTCAATATAGATACAGAATATTTTGGGATTCTCCCTAATCCTCTCCTAGCTCTCCTCATTGTTTTCTTAAGATCCATCCTGCACTTTCTACTCTTCACTAAGGATTCCACTGATTTGTTCCCTTTTTCCTGCCAGAAGTCTCTCTTTTCTTCTTTATCCAATCCTGAATATTCTGAGACATCCAGAGTTCTCTGGCCTTATTGCTCTGAAATTTCACTCTATTGGGAACATGTTGGGCCTGTACTTTCCCTATTTCCTTTTTGAACGTCCCCCCACTTCTTCGCTGTACACTTTTCTACAAGAAGCTGTTCCAAGTCTATTTTGGCCAGATACTGCCTCATTTTAATAAAATCTGTCTTCCCCCAATCCAAGGCCATTGTAACAGATCATCTTTTTCATTTTCAATAACAAACTTAAACCATACTGTGTTATGGTCACTATCACTAAAATGCTCTCCCACTGTCTCCTCAAACACCTGTCTGGCTTTGTTCCCCTGAATTAGATCCAGCACTGCGATGTCCCTTGTTCTACCTTCTACAAATTTATGTAAAAAGCCGTCTTCCATACATTTCAAGAAATCCGCTCCCTTTAAACCTTTGACAGTATAACTAATCAAATTAATGTTGGGGAAGTTGAAATCTTCTAATATAATTATCCCATTATTACACTCCTCAGTGAATTGTCTACATATCTGTTCCTCTTTTCGGCAGACTCTTTCTGGACCTAAAATACATTCCCAGCAAAGTGACTGCCCCTTTTTATTCCTAAGTTTTACCTGTGAAGCCTCATTTGAAGACCCTTCCAAGATACTGTCCCTCCTTACCGGAGTAACTGACTCCTTAATTAATAATGTGACACCAGCTCCTCTTTTACACCTGCCCATGTCGCACTTATAGATCTTATACCTCAGGCTGTTCAGTTGCCAGTCCTGCTCTTCCCACAACCACATCTCTGATGTCAACAGTATTACAATTCCACATGTCAATGTACACCTTAACTCATCAGTCTTATCTATAATACTCCTAGCATTAAAGTAGAGGCCATGCAACCTCATTTTATTCTCTTGCAACTCAACATGGCTGAACTCCCTCTATCTTTATTATAATATGCTGTGTCCCTATTGTACTCATGCTCTATGTCCCCTCTCCCTGCGAGACTAGTTTAAACTCTTCCCAACAGCATTAGCAAACCCAGCCACCAAGGGTGTTGGCCCCATTCTGGTTCAGATGTAGACCGTCCCACTTGTAAATATCCCACCCTCCTCAGAAATGGTCCCGGTGACTCAGGAATCTAAAACCCACCCTCCTGTATCAACCCTTGAGCCATGCAATCATCTGCCCTATTTTCCTCTTTCTGTACTTGCTAGCACGTGGCACTGGGAGATTCTGAGATTACAAACTTTGAGGTCCTGCTTTTTAATCTGCTGCCAAGCACCCCGAATTCTTGATGCAAGATTTCATCCTTCATTGTACATATATCGTTGGTACCAACATGTACCATGACTTCTAACTCATCACTCTCCCCCTTCAAGATGCCTTGCAGCGTTCAGTGTCATCTCTGATCCTAGCCCCAAGGAGGTAACACACCATCCTGCAGTCACATCTTTTGTCGCAGAAACGCCTCTCTGGTCCCTAACTAATGAATCGCCAATCATTATCATTCTTCCTTCCTTTTTCCTCCCCTCCTGCAGTCAGGCCACTTGTGGTGCTAGAAGCTTGTATCCTTTGAGGAGCCAGCGTCCTCATCAACTTCTAAAATGGAAAACTGATTTGAGTGCGGGACCCCAAGTGACTTTGTACTACCTGCCTGTTTGGCTTGGACCACCTGGTAGTCACCCTTCTTTCATCCAGTCCCTTAAGCTGCGGAGTGGCCAGCTCTCTAAACATGCTATCCATGTAAGTCTCAGCCTCGCACGTACGCCACAGTGTCTCCAGCTGCCCCACCATTCAAGCTCCAAAACCTGAAGCTCATGTTTCGGCAGTTGGCAGCACTTCTTTCATTTATGGTCATCTAGGATGTCAGTATGATCCATGACTTCCCACATATGACAGGTCACACGTTCCATTACCTCCCATGTCTTATATTTTAACATACCTTGCCTTACTTGCCAACTTTTTGAATGACTTAGTCCTAAAAGATACTCCTCTTACCTCAACTCAATCTCCTTGTCCAATTCTATTTCATAGAACATAGAACATAGAACATTACAGCGCAGAACAGGCCCTTCGGCCCACGATGTTGCGCCGACCAGTTAAAAAACAATGACCCTCTAACCTAAACCAATCCCTTTTCGTCCATAAACCTATCCACGGATCTCTTAAATGCCCCCAAACTAGGCGCATTTACAACTGCAGCAGGCAGGGCATTCCAATCCCTCACCACCCTCTGGGTAAAGAACCTACCCCTGACATCCGTCCTATAACTACCCCCCCTTAATTTAAAGCCATGCCCCCTCATGCTAGCTTTCTCCATCCGAGGAAAAAGGCTATCACTATCCACCCTATCTAAACCTCTAATCATCTTATATGTTTCAATAAGATCCCCTCTTAGCCGCCTTCTTTCTAGCGAAAACAACCCCAAATCCCTCAATCTCTCCTCATAGGACCTCCCCTCCATACCAGGCAACATCCTGGTAAACCTCCTCTGCACCCTCTCCAAAGCCTCCACATCCTTCCTGTAATGTGGGGACCAGAACTGCACACAGTACTCCAAGTGCGGCCGCACCAGAGTTGCGTACAGTTGCAACATGACGCTGCAACTCCTAAATTCAATCCCCCTACCAATAAACGCCAAGACACCGTATGCCTTCTTAACAACCTTATCTACTTGATTCCCAACTGTCAGGGATCTATGTACACATACACCTAGATCCCTCTGTTCATCCACACTACTCAAAGTCCTCCCGTTAGCCCTATACTCAACACATCTGTTATTCTTACCAAAGTGAATTACCTCACACTTCTCCGCATTAAACTCCATCCGCCACCTCTCGGCCCAGCTCTGCAACCTGTCTAAGTCTCCCTGCAAACTATGACACCCTTCCTCACAATCTACCACACCTCCTACTTTGGTGTCATCAGCAAATTTACTAATCCACCCAACTATACCCTCATCCAGATCATTAATAAAAATTACAAACAGCAGTGGCCCCAAAACAGATCCCTGACGCACACCACTCGTAACCGAACTCCATGACGAATATTTACCATCAACCACCACCCTCTGTCTCCTATCTGCTAGCCAATTCCTGATCCAATTTCCTAGACTACCCTCAATCCCATACATCTGCATTTTCTGCAGAAGCCTACCATGATGAACCTTATCAAACGCCTTACTAAAATCCATATATACCACGTCAACTGCCTTACCCCCATCCACCTCTTTGGTCACTTTCTCAAAAAACTCAATAAGATTAGTAAGGCACGACCTACCCGCTACAAAACCATGCTGACTGTCACCAATCAATTCATTACTCTCCAAATAACTATAAATCCTATCCCTAATAATTTTTTCTAAAACCTTGCCCACAACAGAAGTAAGACTCACCGGTCTATAATTCCCGGGGAAGTCTCTGTTCCCCTTCTTAAACAATGGGACAACATTCGCTGTCCTCCAATCTTCCGGTACTATTCCAGAGACCAACGACGACCTGAAGATCAGAGCCAGAGGCTCTGCAATCACCTCTCTTGCCTCCCAGAGAATCCTAGGGTAAATCCCATCCGGACCAAGGGACTTATCTATTTTCAACCCCTCTAGAATATCCAGCACATCCCCCTTATCAACTGCAATACTGTCTATTTTACACCCCTGCAACCCAGTGTCCTCCTCAGCTACATTCATGTCCCCCTGCGTGAACACCGAAGAGAAATATTGGTTCAATGCCTCTCCAATCTCTTCCGGTTCCACACACAACTTCCCTCTACTGTCTGTAACTGGCCCTAACCTTGCCCTAACCAACCTTCTGTTCTTGACATACCTATAGAACGCCTTAGGATTCTCCTTAATCCTATCAGCCAAAGTCTTCTCATGTCCTCTTTTAGCCCTTCTTAACTCACTCTTCAACTCCCTCCTAGCCAATCTAAAGCTTTCTAATGCACTAGCTGAGCCCTCAAGCCTCATCCGAACATAAGCCTCCTTTTTCTTTTTAACCAACGAATCAACTTTTTTAGTGCACCACGGTTCCCTAGCCCTACCAAATCCTCCTTGCCTGACAGGGACATACCTATCACGGACTCGCAGTAGCTGCTCCTTGAAAAAACTCCACATTTCGGACGTTCCCAGTCCCTGTAGTCTCCTAGTCCAACCTATGCTTCCTAATTCTCTCCTAATAGCCTCATAATTACCCTTCCCCCAGCTAAAACTACTGACCCGAGGTTCATGCCTATCCCTCTCCATCACTAAGGTGAACGTAACTGAATTGTGGTCACTATCACCAAAATGCACACCAACTTCCAAGTCTAGCACCTGGTCTGGCTCATTTCCCAGCACCAAATCCAATATAGCCTCACCTCTAGTTGGCCTATCTACATACTGAGTCAAAAAACTTCCTGCACACTTTGTACAAAAACTGACCCCTCTAACGAGCTAGAGCAATAGCAATTCCAATCAATATTAGTAAAGTTAAAGTCCCCCATAACAATTTCGGCATACGTATCCAGATATTACTTAACACTTTACTATGCTGGCTCTGACTTTTACTTACCGCTGGTAGAGAGTGCTCAGTTATGCGATGCCGACTGCAGGGCACTGCCCAAGGCTGCATCACCGCGATGCCGACTGCAGGGCGCTGCCCCAGGCTGCATCACCGCGATGCCGACTGCAGGGCGCTGCCCCAGGCTGCATCACCGCGATGCCGACTGCAGGGCGCTGCCCCAGGCTGCATCACCGCGATGCCGGCTGCAGGACACTGTCCCAGGCTGCATCACCGCGATGCCGACTGCAGGACACTGCCCCAGGCTGCATCACCGCGATGCCGACTGCAGGACACTGTCCCAGGCTGCATCACCGCGATGCCGACTGCAGGGCACTGCCCCAGGCTGCATCACCGCGATGCCGACTGCAGGGCACTGTCCCAGGCTGCATCACCGCGATGCCGACTGCAGGACACTGTCCCAGGCTGCATCACCGCGATGCCGACTGCAGGACACTGTCCCAGGCTGCATCACCGCGATGCCGACTGCAGGGCACTGCCCCAGGCTGCATCACCGCGATGCCGACTGCAGGACACTGTCCCAGGCTGCATCACCGCGATGCCGACTGCAGGGCACTGCCCCAGGCTGCATCACCGCGATGCCGACTGCAGGACACTGCCAAAAGCTGCATCACCGCGATGCCGACTGCAGGGCGCTGCCCCAGGCCGCATCACCGCGATGCCGACTGCAGGGCACTGTCCCAGGCCGCATCACCGCGATGCCGACTGCAGGGCGCTGCCCCAGGCCGCATCACCGCGATGCCGACTGCAGGACACTGCCCCAGGCCGCATCACCGCGATGCCGACTGCAGGGCACTGCCCCAGGCTGCATCACCGCGATGCCGACTGCAGGGCACTGTCCCAGGCTGCATCACCGCGATGTCGACTGCAGGGCACTGTCCCAGGCTGCATCACCGCGATGCCGACTGCAGGGCACTGCCCCAGGCTGCATCACCGCGATGCCGACTGCAGGGCACTGCCCCAGGCTGCATCACCGCGATGCCGACTGCAGGGCACTGTCCCAGGCTGCATCACCGCGATGCCGACTGCAGGACACTGTCCCAGACTGCATCACCGCGATGCCGACTGCAGGGCACTGCCCCAGGCTGCATCACCGCGATGCCGACTGCAGGGCACTGCCCCAGGCTGCATCACCGCGATGCCGACTGCAGGGCACTGCCCCAGGCTGCATCACCGCGATGCCGACTGCAGGACACTGTCCCAGGCTGCATCACCGCGATGCCGACTGCAGGGCACTGCCCCAGGCTGCATCACCGCGATGCCGACTGCAGGGCACTGCCCCAGGCTGCATCACCGCGATGCCGACTGCAGGACACTGTCCCAGACTGCATCACCGCGATGCCGACTGCAGGGCACTGCCCCAGGCTGCATCACCGCGATGCCGACTGCAGGGCACTGCCCCAGGCTGCATCACCGCGATGCCGACTGCAGGACACTGTCCCAGACTGCATCACCGCGATGCCGACTGCAGGACACTGTCCCAGGCTGCATCACCGCGATGCCGACTGCAGAACACTTTTTCCAGATGCACACAGAGACACACACGTACATTGACTCACATATGATACAGACAAATGAACAAACGTGAACATAGACACACAGATGCAAACACATACCAAGACACATACACAAACAGATACACACAAAGACACTAACAGACACAAATATCGTCAGAAATTTGGGCGGCATGGTGGTTAGCACTGCTGCCTCACAGTGCCAGGGATACAGGTTCAATTCCGCCCTTGGGTCACTGGAGTTTGCACATTCTCCCCATGTCTGCATGGGTTTCCTCCGGGTGCTCTGCTTTCCTCCCACAGTCCAAAGATGTGCAGCTTAGTTTGAGTAGCCATGCTAAATTGACCTTACTGTTAGGGGGATTGGCAGGTAAATATGTGGGGTTACGGTGATAGGACCTGGCTGGGACTGTAGTTAGTGGAGACTCGATGGGCCAAATGGCCTCCTTCCGCATTGCAGGTATTCTATGGTTCTATATCAGCAGATATATTTCAGATGAAACTTGATGGGATAAAATGTGAAGTGACACATAAAAAAACTAAACAAAGAGGGGAAATATGCACTCAATGGTAAAGATTGTAAAGAAATAGAGAGACTTCATGTTCCAGATACACCAATCTTTAAAAGTAGAAACAAATTAATAAAAGCCTAAAGAAAGCACCTGGAGTAACTGCAGTCTGTTGCATTGCTGGGTATGTACTTACCATGTGATACTTGTTATAAAGCTTCTGTATGACTATGGTGAGAGGAGACTCGATAAACATTAACAAGGTGAGCTGCCATGACAGGGAGAACATGAAGAAAAGGATCCCGACTGTCTTCACCAAACTACGCAAGAAGATATTCACATTGGCTGCGATGGAACGGCTCATGAGTGAGGTGTCAGTGGAGAGGCGGGAGGTGATATCACCTGTGGGTTAAAATACAACATAAACATGCATTACTGTGTGTTCAACATTGATAAGGACAGTTGTTTGTTTGCTCTGTGTATTTTCGGACCTATACAGTTTTTTATCCTATGGAGAATAGTGCGGGAAGTGATCGAAGGATTTCCGAGTTGATTATCAGTTGGTTGAAGTATATTGAATGCTACTACTGTGGCCAACAAATCCTGGCATAAGACTCAAACCTGAAGCTTCATGTCGAGTGGTAGGGGCGCTACCACTGCACTACAAGGGTAGTCCTAACCATAACGTTACTGTTCAGGGCAAATAGTAATATTACAGTAACGAAAACAGAAAATGCTGGATAAACCTAGTAGGTCTGACAGCGGCAGGATATGTGGAGAGAGACAGAGTTAACATTTCAAGTCCATAAGACCGTAAGTCATAGGAGCAGAAATAGACTGCTCGGCCCATCGAGTCTGCTCTGCCATTCAATCATGGCTGATATTTTTCTCACCCCTCACTTCTCCTGCCTTTTCCCCATAACCCCTTGATTCATTAATCAAGAACCTATCTATCTCTGTCTTAAAGACACTCAATGACCTGGTCTCCACAGCCTTCTGCGGCAAAGAGTTCCAGAGATTCACCACTCCAGCTGAAGAAATTCCTCCTCATCTCTGTTTTAAAGGATCATCCTGTGCCCTCTGGTTCTAGTCTTTCCTATTAGTGGAAACATCTTCTCCACGTCCACTCTATCCAGGCCTTGAAGTATCCTGTAAGTTTCAATTAGATCCCTCCCTTATCCTTCTAAACTCCAATGAGTACAGAGCCAGAGTCCCCAGCCGTTCCTCATATGACAAGCTCTTCATTCCAAAGATCGTTCTTGTGAACCTTCTCTGGACCCTTTCCAAGGCCAGTGCATCCTTCCATAGACATGGGGCCCAAAACTGCTCAAAATACTCAAAATGGGATCTGACCAGAGCCTTATACAGCCTCAGAAGTACATCCCTGCTCTTGTATTCTAACCTTCACGACATGAATGCTAACATTGCATTCACCTTCTTAATTCACAATATACATTAATGATTTTGAGAAAGAAACTAAGGCACTGTTGCTAAGTTTGCAGATGATACAAAGATATGTAGACTGAACCTGCAAGTTAAGGTTAAGAGAATCTTGAACAATGAATCCCAAGTCCCTTTATGTTTCTGATTTCCTAAGCATTTCCCCATTTAGAAAATAGTCTATGTCCCCATTCCTCCTTCCAAAGTGCATAACCTCACTCTTTTCCACATTGTATTCCATCTGCCACTTCTATGCTCTCTCTCCTAACCTGTCCAAGTCCTTCTGCAGCCCCCTTGCTTCCTCAATACTACTGATCCTCTACATATCTTTGTATCGTCTTCAAATTTAGCAATAGTGCCTTCAGTTCCTCCTCCAAATTATTAATGTATATTGTGAAAAGTTGTGGACCCAGCACTGACCCCTGAGGCACACCACTAGTCACCGACTGCCATCCTGAAAAAGACCCTTTATCCCTACTCTCTGCCATCTGCTAGTCAGCCAATCCTCTATCCATGCCAGCATCTTTCCATTAACACATGGGCTCTTAACTTATTTAACAGTCTCCTATGCGGCAGCTTATAGAACATAGAACATAGAACAGTACAGCGCAGAACAGGCCCTTCGGCTCATGATGTTGCGACGGCCAGTTAAAAAGCAATGACCCTCTAACCTAAACCAATCCCTTTCCATCCAAAGGAAATCTAAATAAATCACATCCACTGGTTTTCCTTTATCTAACTTCCCTGTTACCTCCTCAAAGAACTCTAACAGATTTGTCAGACGTGACCTCGCCTTGATGAAGCCATGCTGACTCAGTCCTATTTTATCATGCACTTCCAAGTCCTCTGTGATCTCATCTTTAGTAATGGACTCTAAAATCTTACCAATGACTGAAGTCAGGCTAACTGGCCTATAACTTAACATCTGTTGTAGATAAAATGCTAGAATCCATTATCAAGGAGAAAATAGAGAGGCATCTTGAGGAGAATTGTTTGATAGAGCAGACGCAGCACGGTTTCGTTAAGGGGAAGTCATGTCTGACGAATTTATTGGAGTTCTATGAGGATGTGTCGAGGGCGGTGGATAGAGGAGAGCCAGTGGATGTGGTGTCTCTTGATTTTCAGAAGGTGTTTGATAAGGTGCCGCACAAGAGGTTATTACAGAAGGTTAGGGGGCATGGAGTTGGGTGTAGGCTGTTAGCGTGGATACGGGATTGGCTGTCAAATAGGAGGCAGAGAGTGGGGGTCAATGGGCGCTATTCGGATTGGCGATTGGTGACTAGTGGAGTGCCCCAGGGATCGGTGCTGGGGCCTCAGCTATTTACCATTTATATAGATGATCTGGAGGAGGGAACCGAGTGTATGGTGTCAAAATTTGCTGATGACACCAAGATTGGTGGAACGGCAAATTGTGTGGAGGGTGTGGAAAGTCTGCAGAAGGATCTAGATAGGCTGGGCGAATGGGCCAGGAACTGGCAAATGGAATTTAATGTTGGCAAGTGTGAAGTTGTCCACTTTGGTAGGAATAATGGTAGGAAGGACTATTACTTACATGGCAAAAAACTGCAGCATGCAACGGTGCAGAGGGACCTCGGGGCCCTTGTGCATGAGTCGCAAAAACCCAGCCTGCAGGTGCAGCAGGTGGTCAGGAAGGCGAGTGGGATGCTGGCCTTCATAGCGAGGGGGATTGAATATAAAAGTAGGGAGGTCTTGCTACAACTGTACAGGGCACTGGTGAGGCCGCAGCTGGAGTACTGTGTGCAGTTTTGGTCGCCGCACTTACGCAACGATATTTTGGCCTTGGAGGGAGTGCAGAGGAGGTCTACTAGGCTGATACCGGAGTTGAGGGGGTTGAACTATGAGGAGAGGCTGAATAAACTAGGCTTGTACTTGTTAGAGTTTAGAAGAATGAGGGGAGATCTCATTGAGACGTATAAGATGATGAATGGGATGGATAGGATAGAGGTGGAGAGACTCTTCCCACTCAGAAAGGACAGTAGGACTAGAGGGCACAGCCTCAAGATAAATGGGGGGCAGTTTAGAACGGAGTTGAGGAGGACCTTCTTCACTCAAAGGGTGGTGAATCTCTGGAATTCTCTGCCCGTTGAAGTGGTGGAGGCTGCCTCGCTAAATATATTTAAGACGCGGGTAGATAGGTTTTTGATAGGCAAGGGGATTAAGGGTTATGGGGAGATGGCGGGAATGTGGAACTGAGACACGACCGATCAGCCATGATCTTATTGAATGGCGGGACAGGCTCGAAGGGCTAGATGGCCTACTCCTGCTCCTATTTCTTATGTTCTTCCCGTCTGCTGCCTCCCTCCCTACTTAAACAATAGTGTTACATTAGCTACTTTCCAGTCCTCTGGGACCCTACCTGCCTCCAATGATTCCTGAAAGATTACCTCAGCTATCTCTTTTCGAACCCTGGGGTGTAGTCTCTCCAATCCAGGTGGCTTATCTACCTTCAGAACCTTCTCCTTAGTGATGGCCACTACACTCACCTACACCCCCTGATTGTCCTGGAGCCCTAGCATCCTACTGATGTCTCCCATCATGAAGACTAATGCAAAGTAACTATTCAGTTCTTCTGCTATTTCTTTGTTTCCTATTATTCCTTCCCCAGTCTCATTTTCCAGTAGCCCAGTCTCTATTTTTGTCTCTTTTATATATTGAAAAAAACTCTTCCTATCTCCTTTTATGTTACTAGCTAGCTTAAGCTGGTATTTCATCTTCTCCCCCTTATCTGCCTTTTTAGTTGTCCTCTACTTGCTTTCAAATGCTTCCCAATCCTCTGGCCTTCCCACTAATCATCACCACTTTGTATGCTTTTATGCTGTCTTTGACTTCCCTCGCCAGCCATCAATGCCTCATTCTCCCCTTAGCATGTTTCGTCCTCCTTGGGATGAATTTCTGTTGTGCCTCCTGAATAACCACCAAAAACTCCTGCCATTGCTGTTCCACAGTCTTCCCTGATAGATTCCCTTTCTAATCAACTGACCAGATCGTCCCTCATGTTTTTGTAGTTACCTTTATTTAATTGTAATACCATTACATCTGATTCCAGCTTCTCCCTCTCAAATTGCAGGGTAAATTCTATAACATTGTGGACACTGCTCCCCAAGGGCTCCTTCATCTTAAGTTCCCGAAACAAGTCTGCCTCATTGCAAATTATCAAATCCAGAATTGCCTGTTTCCTAGTAGGCTCTGTCACAAGCAGCTCCAAAAAAGCACTTCTTAGGCATTCTACAAATTCCTTTTCTTGGGATTCACTACCTACCTGATTTCCCTAGTCCACCTGCATATCGAGTCCCCCATGATGATTGCAATATTGCCTTTTTTATATGCCTTTTCCATTTCCTGATTTATTTTCTGTCCCACATCCTGACTACTGCTGGGAGCCTGTACACAAAGGTATTTTTACCTTTGTGATTCCTCAACTCTACCCACAGAGGTTCTATGCCTTCTGATCCTACATCACTTCTTGCTATTGATTTAACTTCATTCCGTGGCCAAACGGGCCATCTAAAATGGTGATTTGTAAAGCATTCTGGGACAATTGGGCAAAACTAAAATGACAGGCTGCAACCTAAAAGACAGAGACATACAAGCTGCAACCCAGACGAAACTTTCTGGTCACACGAGGGCACTGTAACCCCTTATCTGGGGGGAAAGATGTGAACTCTACGTGCCCCCAGCATCTGCAGACAAGGCCGTTGTGGACACACCCAAAGCCTGGTGTGGCAGCACCCGATTGGACTTTATCAATCAAAATGATCAAATCCTGATCAATTGTTTGGCAATGGCCAAAAGGGACATGAAACCAAATGCAGTATAAAAGGGTGTTGCGCAACCAAGAACTCTCTCTCTTTTGACCCCACAAACGGGCTACAACAGTGACCACTGCCAGCACAAGGAGCCTCCACACCCAAGAAGGAAGGAAGACCAGAGCCAGAGTGCCAGACCAGGCCAAAGGGCCAGACATACACAGAGGACGACTGAGATCAACGCACAGATAAAGGCCAATATCTGCTTGGGTACTTGCCAGTCACACAAAGTTAAGTCAAGGTCTTGTATTCGACTTGAACTCTCGTATCTTTCTGTAAGATTACCTTATTGTTGGTCGGGTGGATGATTATTGATCGTGTGTCTTAAATATTGGTTATACTAACAAGACGACTGTGCGGCAGGCACAACAATTGGCGACTCTGCCAGGACATCGACAAGAAGTAACTTTGTTGCTCCGATATTGAATTCCACAGAATCTATATTGAACGATTATTTAAAACTCAGAGTCAACAGGTGTAAACTCCTTATTGGACAAATAACCGCTTTCAGGAAATTGTTTATTGTGCATGCATTGTTACTAACAAGGAGGATAGGATAAATGCCATAGGTTTGCATTAGAATCCGGGGGGATTAGGACCCCAACGTAACCCAAATCTGTACCCACAGTTCAAACAACTCTCTACTCTTTTTCATTGAATATAGAATGGCAGGAAACAGCACAGAGACAGAGAAGTGTCCCAGGTAGGAAACAAGAATCAGAAAATTTATTAAGAAGGAAAGGATGGCCCCTATAGGCAGAGTCTTGTGCCAATACTGAGATGGGACCGGGATCCCTACAGTAGAAGTGTTGGGATGACCTAAGGAAAGTTCAGTGAAAAACAGACAGACAAAAGTGAGAAAGAAATTGCCATTGGTAGCTGCTTAGGACAGCTGCTAGGAACAGAAAAGGAATTAAACACAGTTCGTAGGGAACTGGAGGAATCAAAGTAGGCACAGGAGGAAAAGGAGGAGGAGATTAAGAAACTAAAGGAACAACAGCAGGACAGGGTAGAGCAAATAAGAGCCGAAAAGGACAGAAAGGTGGATAAATTAAGGAGAACCAACCTGTCTGTCCTTTTCGGCTCTTATTTGCTCTACCCTGTCCTGCTGTTGTTCCTTTAGTTTCTTAATCTCCTCCTCCTTTTCCTCCTGTGCCCACTTTGATTCCTCCAGTTCCCTACGAACTGTGTTTAATTCCTTTTCTGTTCCTAGCAGCTGTCCTAAGCAGCTACCAATGGCAATTTCTTTCTCACTTTTGTCTGTCTGTTTTTCACTGAACTTTCCTTAGGTCATCCCAACACTTCTACCGTAGGGATCCCGGTCCCATCTCAGTATTGGCACAAGACTCTGCCTATAGGGGCCATCCTTTCCTTCTTAATAAATTTTCAAACCCCGTATGAGAGAAACTACCAAGATGCCCAGGGCGCTGTTTTAGCCAAAGGTGAAGCCGAGCGAGCGGTAGCATAATTGGAAGCTCAGTGCACTGATCTGCAGGCGGCAATAAAGGCGCTACATCAAGCCGATAAAGAACAGAGATTGGCAACCGCTGACCGCTCCAAATGTCAGCAAGAAATTTTATGGCTGAAATCCCTATTATTGGTTCAAAACAGATTTATGTGTACCTTCAGGACAGTACAGGAAGAGGAGATAGATGATGTGGACTGGGGAGAGTTAAAAGAGAATGCTAGACTTTACGTTACGCAAACCGAGGATTGGGGTCCACCACCATCTTTCCCAGGGGAAATCATACCCACTGCGCCCCCAGATTCACCTCCAGTACCAATGCACCCAGTGATGACTGAACATTGGGTAGGAGCGTCTCAGGGCCCAGCTGTTACATACACGAGCCCGTTTACAGTGGCACAATTGGCTGAGATCGCAAATAAAATCACAACCTTTGAGCCATTGGCTGATCTACACAGTTTCTTTGAGGATGTTAGGCAGCAGAAGATAATGCAAGGACTAGATGAAAGGGAAGAGGTGAAGCTGATAATCATGTGCTTAAGCAAGTCTGCACGGTCTGCCTTGCCAGCCCCTCAAAATGTAAGGGAAGGAACCTTAAACGAAATTAAGAAAGCGATATTGGCCGCTGCAGGGTTTAACAAAGGGGATCCTGTAGATGGGTTAAGTAAATGTAGACAGAGAAAAGGAGAACGTCCGACTGCCTTTGCCAATCATTTATAGATCCACTTCACGGGAGTATATGGGAAATTAGATCGAGCTAGATTGAATGAAGTTGATTCATCTAAATGGGCTAGGACATTAGTGTTGCACACCACAGAAGAAGGCAAGGAAGCCTGCACTAATTTTGACCCTGCACAAACCACACACAATGAAGCATGGGTTCTCAGGAGCTTAGCTCGAGCCTGGGAACAGGAAGTTCAGGGAGTCTCAATGTCACAGTCAGAAAGGGAGGCGAGAATGCTTCCAATGAGGGCTAGCCATGGTCCAGTATGGAGAAACAAGGGTAGAGGGGATCACCAATACCAGACAGGTACAGCTCCACCTTACACAGCAGCCCTGGGGGAGAGATAGAGGGACATGTTTTAGTTGTGGCAAGCCATGACACTTTGCCCGAGATTGCAGGAGACCCCCGCCACGATATGCATGGTCCCCGAGAGTACCAGGACCATCGGTTCCGCCAATTAGGCCAGGTCCTAGGTACGAGAGAAAACGCTGTCCACCACTGATGGAAGGTTCCGGTCACCCCATGCATATCATAAGCACGACTCCATCACTGTATCCAACTGTCCCCACCTATGGAACCCTAGATTGACGGTGTCCAGCCTCCCCAACCTGGATCTGTAGCACCAGGTGGGATAGTGTAGGGAGACCTGGTTTGTAGGGAGACCAGGTGGGGTAACGTAGGGAGTTCTGGTTTGGTCCCTTAACGATTAGCAGTGATCCAGCCATCAGGGAGGTGCTTCGGAGAAACAATGCGGTGTTTGCAAAGCACAAACATGATTGTGGTCAGGTATCTGGGGAGGTGTGAATTGAAGGACCAGATCCGAAACCACAGAGACAATACGGTTTCCCCAGATAAGCAGAGGGGGAGGTGGCCAAAGTAACTGATGGTCTATTACAGCAGGGGGTGTTGAGACGGGTGGCATCCACAAATAATGTGCCGATATGGCCTGTGAAGAAGGTAGATGGGTCATGGAGGTTAACAGTTGATTAAATTAAATAAGGTTATCCCAGTCACGGCCCCCACAATAGCCACAAGCCCCGTCACCATGATGAGACAGGGAGCCCAGGCAAAGTTTTTCACCGTATTAGATATTAGTAACGGCTTCTGGTCCATCCCTTTAAATCGATCTTGCCGGTACAAGTTTATCTTTACCTTCTAAGGACAGCAATACACTTGGACTTGCTTACCACATGGTTTTCATAACTCCCTGTCCATCTTTCACAGGCGACTAGCTACTGAACTAGCAAAGCTTTCCCCGACCCGAGTGCTTGGTCCAATATGTAGATGATTTATTGTTACAGACTAACACCAAAGAGGAACATATAACATTGCTAGATGAATTACTCGTACTGCTCCACTCATTAGGTAGTAAAGTCAACCCGAAAAAGACCCAAATTTTGCAACCCAATGTTATATTACAGTGATTACCCACGGGAAGAGGGAGATTGAACAGAAAAGGATAGACTCCATAGTGCACCCCGAAGTGCGAGTACCCTCAAATCTTTCCTAGGTCTGGTAGGGTATTATTGGAACCATATAGATGGCTTCACCACCAAGACAGCTCCACTTTCTGAACTGCTAAAGAAAAACAAAACCTGGAAGTGGATTGTGCAGCACACAGCTGCAGTAACCGATTTAAAGCGTGCCCTTACCACAGAACCAGCCTTACCAGTCCCCGACCCAGATCTACCAAACGCCATAGAAGTTGCAGCAACCGACCACACACGTTCAGCAGTACTATCACAAGAAAGACATGGTAGACCAAGCCCAGTAGCCTATGCCTCATGGTATTGGACCCAGTTGAACAGGGCTTCTCCGGGTGTAAATGACACCTGCTCTCAGTATTTTGGGCTGTGCAGAATTCCGCCGATATCACCGGACCGAACCCAATAATCGTTCTCACTGAACACACCCCAACCCAGCTTCTGCTGGATGGCGCCTTAAAGACGACTCAGTAAGCCGAGTCCGCACTGCCCGTTGCACACTACTACTGCAGGGTAGGGACATCACTGTAAAGAGAATTAAAGTGCCCACGTTCCTGGCAGATAATTTAAATTATGGGGGAGATCCACAAGTGTCAGGTTATAGCCACAAAGGACCCAACCGGTCTGTTTATTCCGAAACAACAGGAGAGACGAACAGGGACAAAACAAACAACCACCCAATGGATAGACTCAGCCATGAGAATTTATGTAGACGGTTCATCCACCATAGAGCGTGGGACCAGGATCACAGGATGTGGCATTTCAGACATAATCAGAGAAACCCTACAGTGCAGAAAGAGGCCATTTGGCCCATCAAGTCTGCACCAACCATGATCCCACCTAGGCCCTACCCCCATATCCCTACATATTTACCTGCTAATCCCTCTAACCTACACACCTCAGGACACTAAGGGGCAATTTTTAGCATGGCCGATCAACCTAACCTAACCTGCACATCTTTGGACTGTGGGAGGAAACCGGAGCACCCGGAAGAAACCCACGCAGACACGAGGAGAATGCGCAAACTCTACACAGACAGTGACTCAAGCCGGGAATCGAATCCAGGTCCCTGGAGCTGTGACGCAGCAGTGCTAACCACTGTGCTATGTGCCATCCATGGCTGATTTATGTAGAAATCAACAGGCACAGCCACTAATAGAACTCGCCCTCAAACTACCCAGCCATTTGAGTGCCCAAGCTGCCGAACTAGCAGCAGTCGCATACATTGTGAGTCACTCAGACCTATTTTCAACCCCTGCCAACATACACTCCGATAGTATGTATGTGTGCACAGCCTGACTGAGTTCTCACAATTATGGGAAGCCAGAGGCTTCGTATCTGCGGACGAAATGCCCCTACCGTCAGCCCCCTGGTTAAAATACGTTCTGCAGGCTACTGAAGAGTGCACATATGGAATTATTAAGATTAGGAGCCACCATAGGATCTCCCCAGCTGGTAACTGTAAGGCTGATGCACTAGCCAAAGCCGGTGCTTGCACAGGACAGTTTTGGCAGCCACCAATAGGAGAGCGAGTAAACGCTGTGACCATTTGCTTAACTGATATAGCTGACATGGTCCAGGAACAGTGCACTACAGTTCCCTAAAACAAATTTTAGAATGAGTCCAGCCCCATATATGAAATGGAAGGATAAAATACAGATTCAGGATGGTTTGATATTAAAGGCAGGCACATACGTAGTCCCTACCCAGGACAGAAATCAGCTCATCTACTAGTACCATGACAGACATGGCCATCAGGGCATAGAGGCAACAATCGAGCAATTAAAAGAATTATGTTGGTGGCCCGAACTGCACAGTGATGTTGCCCTTTATACCATAGGTATGCCAGAAAAGCAGAGCTAAGACACACACACCCAGTAAAAGGACCCTGGACAAATCTCCAAATTGATTACATTGGCCCGTAACCACCACGTAAGGACGAATTTAAATACATCCTGGTAATAATAGACACGTTCACCAAACGGGTCGAGACATTTTCCACTAGATCCAACACAGCTAAGACCACTGCAATGATATTAGCCCAGCGGGTGTTTATACGATGGGCTCTTCCCCGCAGCATAGAGTCCGGCCAAAGGACACATTTCACCGGGCGGGTGATGTTATGGCTATGTTTGGCATCAAGCAGAAATTCCATATCGCCTACCATCCACAATCCAGTGGAATCATAGAGGGCATGAACCAAATGCTAAAAGGGATCATTGGAAAAACAGTGCAGCAAAACAACTCAACATGGGAACCCTTTGCCCTAATGATGGTATGCAACACTGTTTCCAGTTGTTTTAACCGAAAACATTAAAGCAGCCCAGTTAGCCACGGTTGTCCGATTAGGAGTTAAAAAGAAACAGAGCAAGGCATATTTTGATAAAAGGGTACACCCAGTAGAATACACAGTTGGCCAGGTGATGATTTCCCTCAACAACCCCAGTTCTTTCTTGTCCCCGAGATATGCAGGTCTGCATAAAATCACCGACAAAATAAGCCCCTCAGTGTATAAAGTCCTAATCACCAACGGGAAAACTGGTTGGTTCCGCATCAATCAACATCGTATACTGCACTCATTTAGGCACAACACTCCTACATTGACCACCTCCCTTCTCATACTTGTCACCTTTTTCACTCTGCCTGAGGTTAGATTCCTGCCACCTTCTATACTCTCTGCCCTATTAATAGGTCTTGAAATTTTGCTAACCTTTCCTGAGCCTTTGGCTCCTTTAACTAGTTGAAAGTCCTCAGCATTAAATCGGCACTTGTACCTTCTCCTTTAACTTTGATTTTCTAATTCTCCATATAACTGAACCCTCCCCCCGACTATTTAGCTCAAAGCCCTTCTACAGCCCTAGTTATACGATTCGCCAAGACTTTGGTCCCAGCATGACTCAGATGAAGACTGTCCCATCGGAACAGGTCCCCTCTTCCCCAATACTGGTGCCAATGTCCCATGAATTCAAACCCATTCCTCCCACACCAATCTTTGAACCACGTATTTACCTCCTTAATTTTATTGACCCTGTGCCAATTAGCTCATGGCTCAAGTAATAATCCAGAGATTATTATCTTTTTGGTTCCATTTTTTAATTTAGCTCCTAACTGTTCATATTCCCTTAGCAGAACCTCTGGTCCTGTCCTACATGGATGACAACTGGATTTTTACCCTCCCACTCCAAGTTCCTCCGTAGCCCAGAAGAGATATCCCAAACCCAAGCACCAGGCAGGCAACATAACCTTCGGGACGCTCAATGCTGCTCACAGACAACAGTGCCAATTCTCCTAACTATACTATCCCCAATTATGACTGCATTTCTTTTTTCTCCCCACACTTGAAAGGCTCCCTGTACCACAGTGGCGTGGTCAGTTTGCTCATCCTCGCTGCAGTACTCATTCCCCTCCACACGGAGCAAGAATCTTGAACATGTTGGACAAGTTCAGGGACTGATGCTCCTGGATCCCTCTACCTGCCTCATTCACAGCCACATCCTCCTGTCCCTGTCCACTGGTCGAATTTAAGATATTTTATCTAAGGGATGTGACTGCCTCTTGGAACACTTTGTCCAGGTATCTCTTCCCTCTCCCTGATGTGTTGCAGCATCCGAAGCTCAGAATCCAGCTCATCCACTCTGAGCAGGAGTTCCTCAAGCAACCAACACTTACTACAGACGTGCTCACTGGGAGTCCACCAGCTTCCACATCATGTATGAACAACACATCTCCTGACCCTCCATCTCTATTTTTTTCATTAGCTTTTAAGTTGGGTTTTAAATTTTATTATATATCTCCTTATTACCTCAGTCTCAACGCAATGTCTAACCAGTAATTTAAATGGTTTTCAAATTTAGCACAGCACCCTGTTAGCCAAACAAATCACAGCCCTCCTGTGATGTCACTTTTAAGTTTTTTTAGTCTGATCTGTCAGTTTCAGAGAATCAAGAGTAGCCCTTACTGGCCAACCGGCACGCTCCCTTACTGGCCAACCGGCACGCTCCCTTACTGGCCAACCGGCACGCTCCCTTACTGGCCAACCGGCACGCTCCCTTACTGGCCAACCGGCACGCTCCCTTACTGGCCAACCGGCACGCTCCCTTGTAGCCTCTGCTGCCTGTTGCGGCTAACTCCCTGTTTCACTCAACTCCAAAAGCACTCCCACAGCCAGGCAGCACTCACTGTGCAGTCAGAGCAGCACTGTGGGGCCTTGTTTTTATAGGCACAACTTAAAGCCCTAGAACCAGTCCAAATGACCCTTCCACAGAACTTACTTGGATCCAAAGCATTAACTCTGTTTCTCTGCACAGGTGCTCAAAGAATCATAGAGGTTTACAGCATGAATGCTGTCAAGCCTGCTGAGGTCATCCAGCATTTCCTGTTTTTATTTCAGGTTTCCAACATCTGCAATATTTTGCTTCTTTTGACTATTATTACGCTGTATTCATCACAAATGTTAATATTACAGTGCATTCATCACAAACAATAATATTAGTGTTCACTACAAATGGTATTACTTTGTAAACTGTTAAAAAGCTATAAAGAAAAATAAGATGGATAATGAGAGTAAACTAACTGAGAATATAAAAACAGATAGCAAAACCTTCTACAAATATATAAAACGAAAAACAGTAGCTAAAGTCTTTTAGAGGGCGAAAAGGGGGATGTAATAACTGGAAATGAGAAAATGGTTGGACGCATTGAACGGATATTTTGTGTCAGTCTTAAATGTGGAAGACACAAATAACATGCCAAAATTTGAAGAGAGGAAGGCTAGGTAAGAACCTAGAAACTATCATTACCACAAAAGAGGTACTGATGGGCAAGTTAATGGGGCTAAAGGTAGACAAGTCTCCTGGTTCTGATGGAATGCATCCCAGGATACTAAAAGAGATGGCGGGAGAAATAGCAAATACACTGTGGTAATTTACCAAAATTCGCTGAACTCTGGGGCGGTTCCCGCAGATTGGAAAACAGCAAATGTGACACCACTGTTTAAAAAATGAGGTGGACAAAAGGCAGGTAACTATAGCTTAATTTCTGTAGTAGGGAAAATGATTGAATCTATCGTCAAGGAATAAATAGCGAGACATCTGGATATAAATTGTCCCATTGGTAAGATGCAGCATGGGTTCATGAAGGGAAGGTCACCTTTGACTGATTTGGTGGAATTATTTGAGAACAATGGGGAACTTGTGGATGTAGTGTATCTGGATTTCCAGAAGGCATTTGACATGCTGCCGCACCTAACGCTGCTACATAAGATAAAGGTGCATGGTATTATAGGTACTGTATTAGCACGGATAGAGGATTGGTTAACCGAAAGCAAAGAGTGGGGGTAAATGGGTGTTTTTCGGGTTGGCAATCAGTGACTAGTGGTGTGCCTCAGGGATCAGTGTTGGGACCGCAATCGTTTACGATTTACATAGATGATTTAGAATGTAGTGTATAGTATAGTGTATCAAAATTCACAGATGACACTAAGATGAATGGCAGAGCAAAGTGTGCAGAGGGTGCTGAAAGTCTGCAAAGGAATATAGATAGTCTCAGTGAGTGGGTGAGGGTCTGGCAGATGGAGTATAATGTTGGGAAACGTGAGGTCATCCATTTTGGCAGGAATAACAGCAATATTTAAATGGTAAAAAATTGCAGCATGCTGCTGTGCAGAAGGACCTGGGTGTCCTTGTGCAGGGATCTCAAGGAGTTGATTTGCAGGTGCAGCATTTAATTAAGGCAGCAAATGGAATTTTGTCCTTCCTTGCTAGAGGGATGGAGTTTAAAAACAACAAGGTTATGTTGCAGCTGAGTAAGGTGCTGGTGAGACCACACCTGGAGTACTGTGTACATTTTGGTCTCCTTACTTGAGAAAGGATATACTGGCACTGGAGGCGGTGCCGAGGAGATTCACTTGGTTGATTCCGGAGTTGAGAGGGTTGGCTTATGAGGAGAGACTGAGTAGACTGGGGCTATAGTCATTCAAATTCAGAAGAATGAGGGGAGATCTTATAGAAACATATGAGGTTATGAAGGAAATAGATAAGATAGAAGCAGGGAAGTTATTTCCACTGGTGGGTGAAACTAGAACGAGGGAGCATAGCCTCAAAATAAGGGGAAGCAGATTTAGGACTGAGTTTAGGAGGAACTTCTTCACACAAAGGGTTGTGAATCTGTGGAATTCCCTGCCCAGTGAAGCAGTTGAGACTGTTTTTAAGGCAAAGATACATAAATTTTTGAACATTGAAGGAATTAAGAGTTATGGTGAGTGGGCTGAGTCCACAAAAAGATCAGCCATGATCTTATTGAATGGCGGAGCAGACTCGAGGGGCTAGATGTCATCCATATGGATTTCAGTAAGGCGTTTGACAAAGTCCCTCATGGTAGGTTGGTTGAAAAGATAAAGGCTCATGGGATACAAGGCCAGGTATCTAGATGGGATGAGAACTGGCTTGTTAAGAGGAGACAGAGAGTAGTAGTGGAAGGGTCCTTTTCTAGCTGGAGGTCTGTCACTAGTGGTGTGCATGAATAAATCGGTTGGACTAAAACCTGGTGTTGTCAGACTTTTTACTAGTGGTGTGCCGCAGGGCTCAGTACTGGGACCTCTTCTTTTTGTAGTATATATAAATGACTTGGAAGAGGGAGTAAGTGGTGTGATCAGCAAATTTGCAGATGACAGTAAGATGGCTGGTTTGGCGGGCAGTGAGGAGCAGTGTCTGGCAATACAACAGGATATAGATAGGCTGGTATATTGGGCAGATATGGCAAATGGAGTTTAATCCGGATAAATGTGAGGTGATGCATTTTGGCTGGAATAATGTAGGGGGGAGTTATATGATAAAGGGTAAGCCTATAAAGAGTACAGAAACACAGCGGGACTTGGGGGTGCAAGTCCACCAGGGGCTGAAGGTGGCAGTACAAGTGGAGAAGGTTGTGAAGAAAGCTTATGGTATGTTAGCCTTTATAGGAAGGGGTATAGAGTATAAGAGCTGGAGTCTAATGTTGCAGTTGTATAGAACGTTGGTTAGGCTGCATTTGGAGTACTGCGTCCAGTTCTGGTCGCCTTACTACTGGAAGGACGTGGAGACTCTGGAGAGAGTGCAGAGGAGGTTTACCAGGATGCTGCCTGGTATGGAAGGACTGGAGTATGAGGAAAGATTGAACAAATTGGGGCTGTTTTCCCTTGAAAGACGGCGACTGAGGAGGGATCTAATGGAGGTATATAAGATTATGAAGGGTATAGATAAACAGTGGTAAGCTATTTCCTATGTTAGAAACGCACAGTATGAGGGGCCACGTGCTTAGGGTGAGGGGGGAGAGGTATAACACAGATATTAGAGGGAGGTTTTTCACACAGAGGATAGTGGGGGTATGGAATGCTCTGCCAAACAAGGTGGTGGAGGCAGGCATGCTGGAGTTGTTTAAGAGTTACTTAGACAGGCACATGAGTGGGTTGGAGATGGGAGGATATAGGAGATTGTTTTAAATAAGGTCATTAGCATTGGGATGTCCCTGGTAATGTATAAGGATGTGGAATGAAACTAATGTATTTCTCTTTTAATTCACAGGTTTTAAGTTGGCCCGCCTTATTGTCCAATGAGGGGCATACACGCGATGGGTCGTACAAGGGCTGCTCTTGGATGTTCGAGAGTAGCCTAGTGCTTCACATCGTTAGTGTGTGCTTAAACTGGACCAGATGCTGGGCAACACGACAGCTCAGTGACTATCACTGTTTGCTGTGCAGACACATGGATTTGGGCCAGTATCTGTGGGAGTTTGCGCATTCTCCCCGTGCTTGCATGGGTTTTCTCCGGGTGCTCCAGATTCCTCCCACACCCCAAAGATGTGCTATTAGGCTGATTGGAGATAATAAATTGTCCCTAAATTAGTTTTCCCTCAATGTGGAATGCCATAAGCATAGATAAGGGTCATGGGTGGAAGGGGGACTGGTAATGTTAAAATGGCGGTGCGGGCTCGTTGGGCCGAAGGGCTTATTTCCTGGGCTGTTTTTGTTCTTTGTTCTTTGAACTCCTGCTCCTAGTTCTTATGTTCTTATGTATTCATTACGAGCATTAATATTAGTGTGCATTACAAGCATTAATATTAGTGTGTTCATTACAAACACTAATATTACACTGTTTTAACTACAAACAGTAGTATTACAGGATATTAATTATAAACAGCAATATTTATAGTGTATTTATTACAAACAAATTATTACTTACGGGGCGAAAAACTGCAGCAGGCGACGGTGCAGAGGGACCTCGGGGTCCTTGTGCATGAGTCGCAAAAACCCAGCCTGCAGGTGCAGCAGGTGGTCAGGAAGGCGAATGGGATGCTGGCCTTCATAGCGAGGGGGATTGAATATAAAAGTAGGGAGGTCTTGCTGCAGCTGTATAGGGCATTGGTGAGGCCGCAGCTGGAGTACTGTGTGCAGTTTTGGGCGCCGCACCTGCGCAAGGATATTTTGGCCTTGGAGGGAGTGCAGAGGAGGTTTACTAGGCTGATACCGGAGTTGAGGGGGTTGAGCTATGAGGAGAGGCTGAATAAACTAGGCTTGTACTCGTTACAGTTTAGAAGAATGAGGGGAGATCTCATTGAGACGTATAAGATGATGAATGGGATGGATAGGATAGAGGTGGAAAGACTCTTCCCGCTCAAAAAAGACAGTAGGACTAGGGGGCACAGCCTCAAGATAAAGGGGGGGCGGTTCAGAACGGAGTTGAGGAGGAACTTCTTCACTCAAAGGGTGGTGAATCTCTGGAATTCTCTGCCCGTTGAAGTGGTGGAGGCTGCCTCGCTAAATATTTTTAAGAAGCGGGTTGATGGGTTTTTGATAAGAGAGGGGATTAAGGGTTATGGGGAGAGGGCGGGAAAGTGGAACTGAGCCACGACAGATCAGCCATGATCTTATTGAATGGCGGGGCAGGCTCGAAGGGCCAGATGGCCTACTCCTGCTCCTATTTCTTATGTTCTTATGTTCTTATGTTCTTAAATGGCAGATGGAGTTTAGTTTAGATAAACGTGAGGTGATGCATTTTGTAGATCGAACCAAGGTAGGACTTACTCAGTTAATGTTAGGGCATGGGGAGAGTTACAGAACAAAGAGATCTAGGGGTACATGTTCATAGCTCCTTGAAAGTCGAGTCACAGGTGAACAGAGAGGTGAAGGCGGTATTCGGCATGCTTGGTTTCTTTGGTCAGAACATTGAATACAGGAGTTGGGATTCTTATTTTAGTTGTTTTAAGACTTTAAGACTTGATTACCTGTCTCGCATTCCAACCATTATCTTGTAAATTGAGTTTGTCTTTATTTGCCCTGATTGTGAACACAAGTCCTCACTCGCCTGATGAAGGAGCTTGAGACTCTGAAAGCTAGTGCTGCCAAATAAACCTGTTGCACTTTAACCTGGTATTGTGAGACTTTTTACTGAAGTTATACAAGGCATTGGTAAGGCCACACTTGGAATACTGTGTACAGTTCTGATCACCCTACTATAGAAAGAATATTATTAAACTAGAAAGAACGCAGAAAAGATTTACTAGGATGCTACTGGGATTTGATGTTTGAGTTATAAGGAGAGGTTGGACAGACTGGGACTTTTTCCTCTGGAGCGTAGGAGACTCAGGAGTCATCTTATAGAAATCTATAAAATAAGGAGGGATATATTAGTTAGACAGTCAATATCTTTTCCCAAAGGTAGGGGAGTCTAAAACTAGAGGGCATAGGTTTGAGGTGAGAGGGAAGAGATACAAAAGGATCCAGAGAGACAATTTTTTCACACAGAGGGTGGTGAGTGTCTGGAACAAGCTGCCAGAGGTAGTAGTAGAGGTGGGTAAAATTCTGTCTTTTAAAAAGCATTTGGACAGTTACGTGGGTAATATGGGTATAGAGGGATATGGCCCAAATGCAGGCAACTGGAACTAGCTTGGGGATTATAAACAAGGGGCAGCATGGCCAAGTTGGGCTGAAGGGCCAGTTTCCATGCTGTAAATCTCTATGACTATAAACAATAATAATAGTATACAGGCAAAATACTGTGGATGCTGGAATCTGAAACAAAAACAGCAGATGCTGTCAGATCTGCTGAATTTTCCAGCATTTTCTGCTTTTGTGTAGTAATAATAGTGTGTTTATTACAAGCAGTAATATTACAGCGTGTTCATTATGAATAGTAATATTACACTGTGGTTTTTCTTTGATGAAAATATTAAAGCACTGCTGTAACTGATTGTAATTTCTCTTACTAACATTCATGTTTCCAACAGAATTAGGATTTCATTCTGAATAGTTGTTTGAATATTAAAAGGCTGTGTTTTTGCCCTTACCAGTTTGAGTTGCCTCAAAGAAGCCAATTTCCTGCTGTACCAGGGAAGAAAAGAGCTGATTTCGAACCCGTTTATTGAGTCTGTACATTGTGAACATGAAGAGTCCTCCCCTGAGACCTGCTGAGATGGAGCTGGAAGAACAATACCCTCAGTCAGAAAGATTTAACGTTAACAGGGTAGGAATTCCTGAACTAGACTCTGCACATTCCCTGTGGGCCCCTGGAATTCCTGTATTAGAGCTTCCCACCAGAATACTGGAATGGTCTACTAAACAGAGTCTGTACACCTGGAATATTCCATATCTGCAGCAACTTTACCTCAAAACCTACTGAATCTGCACTTAAATCTGGTTTCAGCTAGTCAGGTTAACCTTTCCTTGACTAAAGGGCAGGACCGAGAGTTACCAAATGTTCAAGGTCAGTAATAACTGAGGTGGATCTCACACAGCTCTTGCCTGGACTGACTATTATCAGTGTCAGCAAGCCATGATTCCGATGATTGTAAGCAGCCCACCATTCAGAACAGAGTGACCATGAGCTTACCTGACTCCCACCAACCTTCCCAACACATCAGGGAAAAAGATAAGGCTGAAGCATTCACACCAATTTTCAGCCAGAAATGCTGAGTGGATGGTCCATCCCAGCCTCCTCTGGAGGTCCCCAGCATTTCAGATTTTAGTCTCCAGCCAATTTGATCCACTCCACATGATATCAAGAAATGGCTAAAGGCACTGGGTACAGTAGAGGCCTTGACAATACTTTGGCAATAGTGATTGCGCTCAAGAACTTGCTACTCCCCTAGCCAAGCTCTTCCAGTACAGTTACAACACTGGCATCTACTCGGCAATGTGGAGAATTGTCCAAGTATGTCTTGTACTCAAGAAACAGGACAATCCATTCCATTCAGACTAATTACTATCGCATCAGCCTACTCTCGATCATCAGCAAAGTGATAGAAGGGTGCACTTAGAATTGTGAATGGAATTGTTAAAGTGCAGAAGGAGGTCATTCAGCCCATCGTGTCTGCACCGTCTCTCCAAATGAGCATCATGGCTTCGTGCCATTCCCCTATCTTTTCCCCATACCCTGCATGTTGTTTTTATTTAAGAAATCACCTAATACCCTGCCAAATTGCTCAATTCAATGTGTCTCCACCACACTTCCAGTTGGTATACTCCAGACCTGAACCACTTACAAGAAAAAACTTTTTCACAGAACATCATGTTTGCTACTTCTGTGAATCACTTTAAATCTCTGCCCTCTTGTTCTTGATCCTTTTCCAAGAATACCTTGCATATGAATGCTCAGTTTGGGTTCCGCCAGGGTCACTCAGCTCATGACCTCTTTTTTTTATTCATGGGACATGGGCATCGCTGGCTGGCCAGAATTTATGCCCATCCCTAGTTACCATTGGAGACCATTTGAGAGTCAACCACGTTGCTGTGGCTCTGGAATCACATGTAGGCCAGACCAGGTAAGGATGGCAGATTTCCTTCTCTAAAGGAGATTAGTGAACCAGATGGGCTTTTCTGACAATCAGCAATGATTTCATGGTCATCAGTAGATTCTTAGTTCCAGATTTTTTTTATTGAATTCAATTTCCAACACCTGCCATGGCAGGTTTTGAATTCAAGGTCCCAAGAACATCAGCTGAGTTTCTGGATTAATAGCAATAAGACCAGTAGGCCGTTGCTTCCCCATTACAGCCTTGATTCAGACATGAACAAAAGAGCAGAATTTCAGAGGTGAGATGAGAGTGACAGCCTCAAGGCAGCATTTGACTGATTGTCAATTCAAGGTGTCTTATCAAAATAAGTATCATTATAAGTACGAGGTCATTCATTTTGGTAGGACAAATTTGAATGCGGATTACAGGGTCAATGGTAGGGTTCTGAGGAATGTGGAAGAACAGAGAGATCTTGGGATTCATATCCACAGATCTCTGAAGGTTATAGTGGATAGAGCCGTGAAGAAGGCCTATAGTGTGTTGGCATTTATTCATGATGTGGATATGCCGACGTTGGACTGGGGTAAACACAGTAAAAAGTCTGACAACACCAGGTTTAAGTCCAACCGATTTACTTGATAGTAAACTCACAAGCTTTCAGGGACAAACCCCGAAGGCTTCTTAGCATTTATTAACAGGGGGTTTGCGTTTAAGAGCCATGGGTTATGCTGCAACTGTATAGTAAAGTATTTATAGGATCAAGAGTGAAATCAGAGTGTACAGGACTTTGGTGAGGTCACATTTGGAATATTGTGTGTAGTTCTGGTCACCTCACTATAAGAATGTGGAAGCATTGGAGAGAGTGCAAAGAAGATTTACCAGGATGCTGCCTGTTTGGAGGGTAGGTCTTATGAAGAAAGGTTGAGGGAGCTAGGATTTTTCTCTTCAGAGTGGAGGAGGATGATAGGCGACTTAATAGGGGTTTATAAGATGATGAGGGGGGATAGATAGAGTGAACGTTCAGAGACTATTTCCTCGGGGGGATGTAGCTATTACCAAGGGGCATAACAATAAGGTTCATGGTGGGAGATATAGGAGGGATGTCCGTGGTAGGTTCTTTACTCAGAGAGTGGTTGAGGTGTGGAATGGACTACCTCTGTAATAGTGGAGTCGGACACTTTAGGAACTTTCAAGCAATGTCGTGTTAGGGGGTTCTTTACTCAGAGAGGGGGGTGAGGGTGGGGGAATGGACTAACCTCAGGGGGGGAATAGCTTCTGCTTTGGTTTCAGACAAAGCTTGGCACAACATCGAGGGCCGAAGGGCCTATACTGTGCTTGTACTGTTCTAGAAAAAAGACAAACCCAGTGAGCAGCGCTGCACCGACCACAAGACCACAATCCCACCCAGGCCCTATCCTTACACGTTCACCCACTAATCCCTCTAACCTACACATCCCAGGACACTAAGGGGCAATTTTTTTTAGCATGGCCAATCCACCTAACCCACACATCTTCGGCCTGTGGGAGGAAACCGGAGCAAACCTACGCAGACACAAGGAGAATGTGCAAACTCCACACAGACAGTGACCTGAAACGGGAATCGAACCCAGGTCCCTGGAGCTGTGAAGCAGCAGTGCTAACCACTGGGCTATCGTGCTGCCCATGTTCTATGTTCTATAAAACAGGAGCCAATAGCATCAGAGGGAAATACACTCTGCTACTTGCAGTCAAGGAATCTCACGGCAGGTAACTACCCTCCTGATTCCTCAAAGCCTGTCCACCATTGACAAGGCACAAGTCAGGTGTGTGATGGAATACTCCCCACTTGCCTGGCTAAGTACAGCTCCAACAACACTGAGGAAGTTCAACACAATTCAGGACAAAGCAGCTGGCTTGATCCCATTCACAAATATTTACTCCCTCCATCAGCAATGAACACTGGCAGTAGTGTGTATCATCTCCAAGATGCACTGCAGAAACTCACCAAGGTTCTTTTGGCAGCACCTTCCAAACTCACAACCATTACCATCCAGAAGGAGTAGAGCAGCAGATACTTGGGAACACAACCACCTGGACAGTGCCCTTCAAGCCACACCACTCTGACTTGGAAATATATCACTGTTCCTTCATTGTCACTGGGTCCAAAGCCTGGAACTTCTTAACAGCACTTCAACTCATAGACTGTAGCAGTTCAAGGAGGCAGCTCACCTCCACTTTAAGGGCAATTAGGAATGGACAATGAATGCTGGCCGAGTCCACATCTCCTAAATGAACAAATAAAACCTTATCCCTGACCATCCCCTATTATACGCCATTCCTTGAGACAGACACTGCCTGAATCTCACCCCAACCTAACCACACCATAACTCCATCTCAATTGTAATGCAAACCCATCCACATTAACACCCCCCCCCCCCAAAAACCTACCTTCCACGAGCTATCTTTATCCTATGAAAGAATCAACTTCACCAAATCCTCACTCCAACCTCACTCTGCTCTGACACTCCACATGCCTATTCCTGAGAGGGACACACACCAGATGGAAGGAAGCAAAGTGAAAGGGGCAGGGTTCTCACGAAAGGACACTCACCTTCCCATGGAGGTCATAAACATGTAGAATATGGCAATGAGGAACGCTCGATGGTCATAGCGAAAGCTGAGCAAATCAATCACTTTCCCCGCATAATAGGGGATAAACATCTCCCCTGGAATCAAATAAAGAGAGCCAATTATATCAAATTAACCCACAGAGGGGATGGGGGAGGTGAGGTTGAGAAACAAGGGAGAAATGAACTGGGCAGAGTGAAGAGGAACAGGATAGGTCAGCGAAATGGAATAAGAGGGATGTGAATCCGGAGGGAGGGATGTATGTGCAAAACAGAATGGGGAAAGAGGGAGAGGAAGAGGTTGGGTTAAAGAAGGGTAGGAGGGCAAGGAGGAATCATCTACCACCCCTGCTACATAATGGATGTGCCTCTCACTCACTCCCCTGATCTGCAGAAACCCTGCTCTCCGTCTTTATCATCACTCCTCCTTTAATCTACATCTCACACACTCGGGTTTCAATCACTCACTCCATCCCCCTCACTCTGGATTCACTTCTCTCTTATTCCAGATTCCCCTCACTCCAGATTCTTCTTTTTCCAGGCCTTCCCTCACTCACTCACTCCAGATTCTTCTCATTCCAGATCCCTCCTCTGCTCTGGATTTTTTTCTTTCTCCCTCCCTCCCTTTACCCCGGATTCCCCTCACACTGAACTGCCTCCCACACTCTGGACCCACTTAACTCCTTTTCCCCTCACTTCAGACTCCTCCCCTCAAGCTGGATTGGGTCCCACTTACTCCAGATTTCCCCTGATCTTTCGGGTCGGTCTTTTGGGTGGGTCAAACCAAGTAAACAAACTTAAATTACGTTTGGACAAAGAAAAAGGGGGCAGCTCCCCAAAAGGAGGGGGAAATGGCCCGAACAGAAACAAAAGGTACAAAGGAAACTTAAGACACGTCAAATCAAAATGTGATTATCATAAAACATAGAACATTACAGCGCAGAACAGGCCCTTCGGTCCACGATGTTGCGCCGACCAGTAAAACAATGACCCACTAACCTAAACCAATCCCTTTTCGTCCATAAACCTATCCACGGATCTCTTAAACGCCCCCAAACTAGGCGCATTTACAACTGCAGCAGGCAGGGCATTCCAATCCCTCACCACCCTCTGGGTAAAGATAACTATCGGGGTCTATAAGGCACCTCAGCCCCTGCGGTGCCCAACGGGCATGGAAGGCAGATTTCCCCTCACTCCGGACCTCTCCACAACCTCAAATTCTCCCCCCCCCCCTCACCAACAGGCTTGATTCTCCTCACTCAGGATTCTCTCTCCCTTTGCTCCAGATTTCCTCCCCACCCATCCCAGGTTTCTCAAGATCTCCACCACCCCCCCCCTCCCCCTTCCCTCCTCCTCCCCGTCCCCCTCCCCCCTCCTCCTCCTCCTCCTCCCCCCGTCCCCCTCCCCTCCTCCTCCTCCTCCTCCTCCTCCTCCTCCTCCTCCCCCCGTCCCCCTCCCCTCCTCCTCCTCCCCCGTCCCCCTCCCCTCCTCCTCCTCCCCCGTCCCCCTCCCCTCCTCCTCCTCCCCCGTCCCCCTCCTCCTCCTCCTCCTCCCCCGTCCCCCTCCCCTCCTCCTCCTCCCCGTCCCCCTCCCCTCCTCCTCCTCCCCGTCCCCCTCCCCTCCTCCTCCTCCCCGTCCCCCTCCCCTCCTCCCCGTCCCCCTCCCCTCCTCCTCCTCCCCGTCCCCCTCCCCTCCTCCTCCTCCTCCTCCCCCGTCCCCCTCCCCTCCTCCTCCCCCGTCCCCCTCCCCTCCTCCTCCCCCGTCCCCCTCCCCTCCTCCTCCCCCGTCCCCCTCTCCTCCTCCTCCCCCGTCCCCCTCCCCTCCTCCTCCTCCCCCTCCCGTCCTCCTCCTCCCCCTCCCGTCCTCCTCCTCCCCCTCCCGTCCTCCTCCTCCCCCTCCCGTCCTCCTCCTCCCCCTCCCGTCCTCCTCCTCCCCCTCCCCCTCCCGTGTCCCCCTCCTCCCCCTCCCCCTCCCGTGTCCCCCTCCTCCTCCTCCCCCTCCCGTGTCCCCCTCCTCCTCCTCCCCCTCCCGTGTCCCCCTCCTCCTCCTCCCCCTCCCGTGTCCCCCTCCTCCTCCTCCCCCTCCCGTGTCCCCCTCCTCCTCCTCCCCCTCCCGTGTCCCCCTCCTCCTCCTCCTCCCCCTCCCGTGTCCCCCTCCTCCCCTCCTCCTCCTCCCCCGTCCCCCTCCCCTCCTCCTCCTCCTCCTCCCCCGTCCCCTCCCCTCCTCCCCCGTCCCCCTCCCCTCCTCCCCGTCCCCTCCTCCCCCGTCCCCCTCCCCTCCTCCCCGTCCCCCTCCCCTCCTCCCCGTCCCCCTCCCCTCCTCCCCGTCCCCCTCCCCTCCTCCTCCTCCCCCGTCCCCTCCTCCTCCCCCGTCCCCTCCTCCTCCTCCCCCGTCCCCTCCTCCTCCTCCCCCGTCCCCTCCTCCTCCTCCCCCGTCCCCTCCTCCTCCTCCCCCGTCCCCCTCGCCCTCCCCCTCCTCCTCCTCCTCCCCCGTCCCCCTCGCCCTCCCCCGTCCTCCTCCTCCCCCGTCCCCCTCGCCCTCCCCCGTCCTCCTCCTCCCCCGTCCCCCTCGCCCTCCCCCGTCCCCCTCGCCCTCCTCCTCCTCCTCCCCCGTCCCCCTCGCCCTCCTCCTCCTCCTCCCTCCCCCCCCCTCGCCCTCCCCCTCCTCCTCCCTCCCCCCCCCTCGCCCTCCCCCTCCTCCTCCCTCCCCCCCCTCCCCCCCCCCTCCCCTCCCCCCCCCTCGCCCTCCCCCGTCCCCCTCCCCCCTCCCCCTCCCCCCCCCTCCCCCGGACTGACAGCTTTTACTCCTCACTCCATGTCCAGACCCCCCCCCCCCCCCCCTCACTCACCGATCACAGCCAGTGTGAGGAAGGTGAAGGCTCCGCTCAGGGGGAGGAGGTCGGGCCGGGACAGGGCGAGGAGGCGGCGGCCGATGGCGGTGCGCGCCGGGCCCGGAGCCTCTCCCCGCGGGCCCGGAGCCTCTCCCCGCGGGCCCGGAGCCTCTCCCCGCGGGCCCGGAGCCTCTCCCCGCGGGCCCGGAGCCTCTCCCCGCGGGCCCGGCAGCAGCCCCTCCAGCAGCCCGGCCGCCAGCCCCGAGGCCGAGTGCGAGAGCAGCAGCAGCGGCCAGGAGAGGCCGGGGCCGCCGCCGTCCCCCCCCCGCACCAGGCGCCGCAGCGGCAGCAGCAGGCTGGAGCAGGCCGTGTACAGCAGCACCGGGCCCCGCAGGCGGCCCAGCCGGGGGCCCAGCAGCAGCCCCAGGGACAGGGCCCCGAGCACCGCCACAGCCGGCAGCAGCGGCCCCGGGACGGGCGGCAGCAGCGGCGGCAGCAGCAGGTGCAGCAGAGCGGGGAGCAGAGAGAGCGCCAGTGCCCGGGGGCAGCGCTCTGAAACCGGGGAGGGAACCCCCAGACCGAGCCCGCTGGACCGGGACATCATCCTCCTCAAAGAGCCGGAGCAGAGTGAGGCAGGCCGGCCACAGCTTTCAGTTTCACTACCAGAGAGAGAGAGAGGCCCGCCCAGAGAGCACAAAGAGAAAGTGTAAATATACAGAGAGAAATGTACAATATAGAGTATATATATAGATAAATACATTATATACAGAAAATAAAGAACACATGCAGAGAGTATAGATAAATATATACAGAAATACAATATGTACAATATAAATCATAGATAAATAGTATTGGGATAAATATGTACAGAAAATATAGAATACATATAGAGGATATAGATATATATACGAAATATTAATATAAAATATTGATTTGTATGTGGAGAGGAATAGTATAGAGATAAAGAAAATATGCAGAGATATTTAGATAAGTATACATAATATAGATTATATAGAGTATAAATAAATAATATCTATAGATTACATATAGAGACAGTAAACTTTGCACACACCTGACGAAGGAACAGCATTTCTGAAAGCTCGTGGGTTTACTATCAAATAAGCTGGTTGGACTTAAACCTGGTGTTGTGAGATTTCTTACTGTGTTTACCCCAGTCCAATGCCGGCATCTCCACATCTAAAGAAAACAATCCCAACCTATCCAGTCTCTCTTCATAACTCAAATGTTCCATCCTGAGTAACCTCCTGGTGAATCTCCTTTGCACCTTCTCCAGTGCAATCACATCCTTAATTTCGTGAGGTGCACACAGTACTCCAAAGTTTTGTACAGCTCCAACATAATCTCCCTGCTCTTATACTCTATGTCATGACTGATAAAGAGAAGCATCCATATGCTTTCTTATTAACCTGTCTTGCCATCTTCAGGGACCTGTTGATAAGCACCTGCAGATCAGTGTTCCTCTGAGCTTCCTAGTGTCCTGCCATCCATTGAGTACTCCCTTATCTCTTTATTCCTTCCAAAAGTAATCATCTTGCACTTTTCAGGGTTTCATTCCATCTACCAATGATCTGCCATCCAACCAGTTCATGTATATCTTCCTGCAACCTAAGACCTTCTCATTAACTACGCTGTCAATCTTTGTGTCGTCACAAACTTAGTTATACCCCCTCCTTCCCTGTATGCTATGTTCAGCAGCCTCCAGTCATACTAACAGCGTTCCATTATTGCAATCCATCTCATAACACTAGGCCAGTTTTGATCCAACTTGCCAAGTTCCTCTGGATCGTATGTGCTTTGATGCTCTTTAGCAATCTCCCATGTTTGACCACAGGCTTGGCTGAAATTCATATAAACTACATAAACTGCATTACCCTTATTTACACTCCTGGTTACCCCCTCAAAAATTTCAATCAAATTTGTTTGCCATGACCTCTCTTTATAAAGCCAATCCCTAAGTAAGCCTTGTCTTTCCAAGTGGACATTAATTCTCTCCTTCAGAATTTTCTCCAATAGTTTCCCTACCACTCATGTGAGACTCACTAGTCCAGTTCCCTGGTTTATTTCTACCGTCCTCGAAAAGTGAAAGCATATTGGCTGTTCTCCCATCCTCTGGCATCTCCAGTGAGGAAGTAAAAGTTTGTGTTAGAGCCCCTTTAAATTCCTCCTTTGATTCCCTCAGCAGTCTTGGAAACAACTCATCCAGACTTGGGGATTTGTTCACTTTTAAGTCCTCTAAAACTTCATATAACTTATCCACCCCCTATGACAAACTGTTCAAGGATCTCACAGTCCGTCTTGCCAAATTGCAATCCTGTCCAGTATAAAACGATGAGCTCTGATGATGATATGAAATACAACAGACAAAATTCTCCCGAAAGATTTCTTCTCCCAAAAAATTGTTAAGTGTTATAACAGTGAAAATAATGGAGTGATTCATGCAGGGCTCTTTGGCACACTGAACAAAGAACAAAATCAGCCCGGGAAACAGGTCCTTCGGCCCAACGAGCCCACGCCGCCATCTCAACACCACCAGTCCACCTCTCTACCCATGACCCCTATCTAATATTTTATGGCCATCCAGATTGAGGGAAACTGATTTAGGGACAACTTATTCCTGCCAATCAGCCTAACAGCACATCTTTGGGGTGTGGGAGGAAACCGGAGCACCCGGAGAAAACACACGCAAGCACGGGGAGAATGCACAAACTCCCACAGACACCGGCCCAAATCCATGTGTCTGCACAGCAATCAGCGATAGTCACTGAGCTGTCGTCTTGCCCAGTATCTGGTCCAGTTTAGGCACACACTAACGACATGAAGCACTAGGCCAATCTCGAACAACCAAGAGCAGCCCCAGTACGACCCATCGCGTGTATGCCCCTCGTTGGACACGAGGTGGACTGACTTAAAACCTGTGAATGAAATGCAATCTTTTGACACCTGCTACACTAAAAGAGCTGTCATGGGAAATGCACCACTATGGAATCTCCTGGCATGTGACTCTCGAAATGGCTAAGCCTTGCACTATTAACAAGGGAGAGCAGCTTTTAAACGCTCTCGCTGCACTCTCAGCCAGTCGTGCCAGGAAGATGGCACCATGGGGACCAGCTCCATGTTTTAGTGAAGGAGAGCTCAGACAGCTGCTGGACGCTGTGGAGTGAAGTTGACCCAGGACTTCAGGGACTTCAATGCAGCATGGAAAGCAGTGGCCACAGTCGTCAGTGCCTGTGGCAATCAGCACCCACAGCCTGACAAACCAGACCGGGGCCCAATGCCAGAAAAAAGTGAACAATCTCATTCAGACTTCAAGGGTGAGTGTCCATCCTCCTCGCCCTGGCAGCAATCTTGTCCGTCACACCTGGTATGTCCACCTTGACCCACTCCCGACCTCTCAGTATCCTCCTCAAATTCCTCTGGCCCCTCTGTCAGTACCCCTGCCACAGTATCGATTTATGCCACTCATTCCTCACCTGGTGGTGGGGGGTTTGTGGGGGGGGGGGGGTGTTGGCGGAGACATTCCTGCAACTGTGAGGCTGTTTCGAACGGTCTCACAGCTTTTAGGCACATTGCGTGGCACCCAAGCTGACACTGCAAGGGTGACGACCATGGTGAAAACCTTGGGACAAGAAATGGTAGCCATGGGTGGCATGGTCCATAGCTTGGCCAGGTCACTGAGGGCCATGGCTGCATGCCTCAAGAGCTTGGCACAGCCTCAGAGAATACTTGCTGAGGAACTCCAGAGCTTGCTCCAAATTCAGATGGCCATCACTGAAGATTCTCATATTGTGATGCACACAATGTTGGATCTCCAGGACTGGCACCACCAGGTGATGCCAGAATGTCCAAACGGCCCACAGGCACCCCAAGGGAGGAGGAAGCCATGCCGGAGCTTTCCACCCAGCAAACCCCAGCCTTCTGAACATCCAGTTCCTGACACTCGTGCATTTCCCGGGCAGCAAGGTGAACTGGGTGCTGTGGCTACATCCATGACGCTCAAATATCAACTGAGCCCCCACATGTCCTGGCCCTCATGAACATCAAAGGTCACAGGTCGCGGAACATAGCAGACCACCTCCAACTCTGATATGCATCCTGGGAGTCACTTAGACATACAGCAGGCCATGTAAGATTAAGAAGATATACAGTAATCAATAGGGAACTGGTGAAGGCGGACATGTAGTCATGGTAGAATGCATTGCAGATAAAAACAACTAAAGATTATTGCACTCCACAGTCGTGACTGCACTGCTGTGCTGTATCCTATCTTGGGTTCATGTCACACTATCTGTAACCCCATGACTTGCCTGAACTTGCAATATCTCACTTACTGTCCTGTCTGGAGACAATACACATCTCTTTAACCTATGCTTAATGTTATCTCCACTCGCATTGTCTGAACCTTTAAGACTTGAATAGCAGATTAGCTGTAAAGACTCGCATCCAAATCAGTATTCTGTAAGCTGTGTGTGCCTTTATATGCCCTGTTTCTGAACAGAACTCTCCACTCACCTGACAAAGGAACAGCATTCTGAAAGTTTGTGACGTTTACTATCATGTAAACTTGTTGGACTTTAACCTGATGTTGTCAGACTTCTTATTGTGTAACCTATCTCCCACAGGGATTCTCATACCCCCACCCACACCTGTAGAGGCATGTCATGTCATGCAGCGCAGGAAAGGCCCTTCAGCCCACAGAGTCTGCATCGATGATAACTACCAGCGAAGTTGCATGCATCCCAACTCCCAGCCCACTGCATGCCAAGGTTCTCCCAGTGAGTCGCTGAGTACACCACAAGGGTCATTGGGTTACTGGCCCCAGGCAGTGTAGGTGAGGGAGAAGCAGCTGGGGAGGAGGGGTGAGTTGGGAGTTGTGCCAGGCCAGGGAGTGTAGACATGTGTCCTGGATAGAGTTGAAGGCAGGCTGATGTACCACTTGACGTGGACCAATGTGGGCCTCATTAGAACAGCCTTTGGCCTCTGCACTGGCAACATCTAACAAAAACTCAGCTTTTAGCCCTTGCCCCCATGAGCCATTCCTGGGGTGGTCTTCGAAGACCCCAAGGATGGCCGAGTGCCCCAGGATGTTGCTGTTGTGCATGCTCCCTGGGAAGTGCACATATCTGCAAGATGTTATCAAGGTAATCACACAAAAGGGAATGAAATCCCTTGCGATTGATCCAATGGGGCTTACAGGATGTGTATGGTGTCCATAGCCCCTGAACCTGCAGCATGCTGGCAACAGTGATGAAGCCTTCAGCCAGGACATCTTATTGTGCCTGACCTGGGTCAAAATGGATGTACTGTCCTGCTGGGCATAAAAATAAAGTTTATTTATTAGCCACAAGTAAGGCTTACATTAACACTGCAATGAAATATTGTGACATTCCCCTAGTTGCCACAGTCCAGCCCCTCTTCGGATCAACGCACCTAACCAGCACATCTTTCAGAAGGTGGCAGAAAAACTGGAACATCTGGAGAAAACCCACACAGACATGGGGAGAATGTGCAAACTCCACATAGGGTGACTCAAGCCAGGAATCAAACCCAGATTCCTGGCACTGTGAAGCAGCAGTGCTAATCACTGTGCAACCCATCCCTTTCCCTACTGCACCCCCTCCCCATTCTGCTCCCATTTTCACATCCCTGCCTTTTCCCCCCATTCCACCCACCCCTCCCCACTCTGCACCCTCCCCTTGCCACCTCATCTCCCCTTCACCCTCCCCTCCTCCTCCTCCCTCCCCTCCCCTCTCCCCTCTGCAGTGTTAATGTAAGCCTACTTATGACACAAATAAACTTTAAACTTAAACATCTGAGAGAAAGTATCATGAGAGAAGATTTCAAGGTGTGTTTGAGACTGAAGATTGGAAACCCTTATTGAAAGCCAGAATTCCAGTTGGATCAATTAGCTCACAGTGTAACAAGCATCTCAGGGGAGAACTGATGAGAAATCTGGAGAAGTTTTGGGTGGTATCTGTCACTTGGTGTCAGAGTTTAGGGTGTCTCACCACATTTCACCTATTTGATCAAATGGACTATGTGCTTACTGTGAACATTGGAGTATAAGATAAGCTTTGGTGTTATGCTTGCACTGTTACAGATACATACAGATTTGTATTATAGTTAATCTTTTCTTGTTTAATAATTTTTTTATTTAGCTAGTTGATGATCTGGTACGTCTTGCAGAGGTTGCTGTGGCAGAGTTGCGTGGTGTCATGGTCACCGTTCTCCTGAAGGCCTTTTCACCATACAGGATCATCAACCAATGCTATATACTAGATACATCAATGACATTTTTTTCCTTTGGACTCATAGTGAACAAGCACTGAAACAACTATATGGTGACATCAACAAGTTCCATCCCACCATCAGACTCACTGCAGACTACTCTCCGGAATCAGTTGCATTCTTGGACACACGCATCTCCATCAAGGACGGTCACTTCAGCACTTCACTGTACCGCAAGCCCACAGATAACCTCACGATGTTCTACTTCTCCAGCTTCCACCCTAAACACGTTAAAGAAGCCATCCCCTACAGACAAGCCCCCCATATACACAGGATCTGCTGAGATGAGGAGGATCGCAACAGACACCTCCAAATGCTGAAAGATGTCATCATAAGAATAGGATATGGTGCTCAACTCATCAATCGACAGTTCCGACGCGCCACGGCCAAAAACCGCACTGACCTCCTCAGAAGGCAAGCACGGGACACAGTGGACTTTGTCATCCAGTACTTCCCCGGAGTGGAGAAGCTACGACATCTTCTCCGGAGCCTTCAACATGCCATTGATGAAGACAAACATCTGGCCAAGGCCATCCCCACACCCCCACTTCTTGCCTTCAAACAACCGCACAACCTCAAACAGACCATTGTTCACAGCAAACTACCCGGCTTTCAGGAAAACAGTGACCGTGATATCACACAACCCTGCCACAGCAACCTCTGCCAGGCGTACCGGATCATCAACATGGATGCCATCATCTCACATGAGAACACCATCCACCAGGTACATGGTACATAATCATGCAACTCGGCCAAAGTTGTCTACCTGATACGCTGCAGGAAAGGATGTCCCGAGGTATGGTACATTAGGGAGACCATGCAGACATTATGACAATGGATCAATGAACACCGCTCGACAATCGCCAGGCAAGAGTGTTCTCTTCCTGTTGGGGACACTTCAGCAGTCACGGGCATTCAGCTTCTGATCTTTAGGTAAGTGTTCTCCAAGGCAGCTTTCGTGATACACGACAGCGCAGAGTCACTAAGCAGAGACTGATAGCCACGTTCTGCACACATGAGAACGGCATCAACCGGGTTCTTGGGATCATGTCACACTATCTGTAACCCCCACGACTTGCCTGGGCTTGAAAAATCTCACTAACCGCCCTGTCTGGAGTCAATACACATTTCTTTAACCTAAGCTTAACGCTCTAGCCATTCACATTGTCTGTACCGTTAAGACTTGATTACCTGTAAAGACTCACATTCCAACCATTATTTTGTAAATTGAATTTATGTCTTTATATGCCCTGTTTGTGAACACAACTCCCACTTACCTGACAAAGGGGCAGCGCTCTGAAAGCTAGTGGCTTTTGCTACCAAATAAACCTGTTGGAATATAACCTGGTATTGTGAGACTTCTTAAAATGTTTACCCCAGTCCAACGCTGGGAATTATAGACCAGTGAGTCTTACTTCTGTAGTGGGCAAGGTTTTAGAAAGAATTATTAGGGATAGGATTTATAGTTATTTGGAGAGTAATGAATTGATTAGAGATAGTCAGCATGGTTTTGTAGCGGGAAGGTCGTGCCTTACTAACCTTATTGAGTTCTTTGAGAAGGTGACCAAAGAGGTGGATAGGGGTAAGGCAGTAGATGTGGTATATATGGATTTTAGTAAGGCGTTTGATAAGGTTCACCATGGTATGCTTCTGCAGAAAATGCAGATGTATGGGATTGGTGGTAATTTAGGTACTTGGATCAGGAATTGGTTAGCAGATAGGAGACAGAGGGTGGTGGTTGATGGTAATTATTCATCATGGAGTTCGGTTACGAGTGGTGTTGCTCAGGGATCTGTTTTGGGGCCACTGCTGTTCGTAATCTTTATTAATGATCTGGATGAGGGTATAGTTGGGTGGATTAGTAAGTTTGCTGATGACACCAAAGTCGGAGGTGTGGTAGATTGTGAGGAAGGGTGTCGAAGTTTGCAGGGTGACTTGGACAGGTTGCAGAGCTGGGCCGCGAGGTGGCGGATGGAGTTTAATGCGGAGAAGTGTGAGGTAATCCATTTCGGTAGGAATAACAGATGTGTTGAGTATAGGGCAAACGGGAGGACTTTGAATAGAGTGGAGGAGCAGAGGGATCTAGGTGTATGTGTACATAGATCCCTGAAAGTTGGGAATCAAGTAGATAAGGTTGTTAAGAAGGCATACGGTGTCTTGGCGTTTATTGGTAGGGGGATTGAATTTAGGAGTCGCAGCGTCATGTTGCAACTGTACACAACTCTGGTGCGGCCGCACTTGGAGTACTGTGTGCAGTTCTGGTCCCCACATTACAGGAAGGATGTGGAGGCTTTGGAGAGGGTGCAGAGGAGGTTTACCAGGATGTTGCCTGGTATGCAGGGGAGGTCCTATGAGGAGAGACTGAGGGATTTGGGGTTGTTTTCACTGGAAAGAAGGCGGCTAAGAGGGGATCTTATAGAAACATATAAGATGATTAGAGGTTTAGATAGGGTGGATGGTGATAGCCTGTTTCCTCGGATGGAGAAATCTAGCACGAGGGGGCATGGCTTTAAATTAAGGGGGGGTAGTTATAGGACGGATGTCAGGGGCAGGTTCTTTACCCAGAGGGTGGTGAGGGACTGGAATGCCCTGCCTGCTGCAGTTGTAAATGCGCCTAGTTTGGGGGCGTTTAAGAGATTGGTGGATAGGTTTATGGACGAAAAGGGAGTGGTTTAGATTAGTGGGTCAATGTTTTTTTTTAAAATAAGACTGGTCGGCGCAACATTGTGGGCCGAAGGGCCTGTTCCGCGCTGTAATGTTCTATGTTCTATGTTCTATGTTCTAACGCCAGCATTTCCACATCATCACCCTGGCAGTGACCCCAGTGTTCCTTAAGTTTTCACAGTGGATCCATCCATAGCATTCAGGATAAAATATCTCTGTTCTCCAGTTGTTCCAGATACTGTTGTAAATCTGTAATTTGTACACATAGAATCATAGCATCCCTACAATGCAGAAGGAGGCCATTTGGCTCATCAAGTCTGCACTGACCTCAATCCCACCCAGGCCCTGTTACCGTAACCCCATACATTTACCCTGCTAATCTGTCTGAAATTAAGGTCAATTTAGCATGCCAATCAACCTAACCCGCACATCTTTGGACTGTGGGAGGAAATCGGAGTACCCATAGGAAACCCATGCAGTCACAGGAAGAATGTGCAATCTCCACACAGACAGTGACCCAAGTCTGGAATTGAATCTGGGTCCCTGGCACTATGCGGCAGCATTGCTAAGAAGCACAGTGCCACATCAGGACTTGCTGTCAAAATCCAAATTCAGCAGTATGTAATCGGAAGGTTTGGACACAATACTCCAGCTGAGATCGAACCAGTGTTTGTCAAGGTTTCTCATAACCTTCTTTTTGTACTCAGTGTCTCTATAAATTCCACAGTCCCGTGTGCTTTATTAATCGCTCTCTCAACCTATTAATGATTTCTCCCCCATGCTTGAAGCCCCTTTACAGTAAGAATTGGAGAGTTTTTCTCCCTCTCTCCATATCCCACTATTAGCCCTGCCCTGTCTCTCCATTCTTCTGATGTGGAGATGCCGGCATTGGACTGGGGCAAACACAATAAGAAGTCTCACAACACCAAGTTAAAGTCCAACAAGTTTATTTGATAGTAAACCCACAAGCTTTCGGGGTTTGCCCCTTCGTCAGGTGAGTGGAGAGTTCTGGTCTCAAACGGAGCATATAAAGGCACACATAGCTTACAGTATTCTGTACCCCGAATGCTAGTGGCTTTATAATCAAATAAACTTGTTGGACTTTAACCAGGTGTTGCGAGACTTCTTACTGCGTCTCTCCATTCTCCAGCCGCTGCAGATCCTTCTTTCTCCACAAGGGGCGGCAGAGGCTGTTCCTCTGCTCGGCTGACTGGAAGCAACCTGAATTTTCAGACCCTGCCTGACAACAGATGATTCACACCAGCTCTTTATTCTCATTGGTCATTTGTTCCCAATTTCTCCCGCTCTGACCGGGAGTTTCCCGGAATTGTTGTCATTTTCAGGAATCCCTGACCCTGGGGGAGGGGCAGAAAGGGAGATTACTGGGTTTGGGATGGGAGGAGGTAGCAGGAATTTCCCAGCGTTGGCGTATGGCAGAGATTCTGAAGAGAAAATACAATGGGAGCAATTGCATTATATTTTAGGGCATTATTCTGTACTGTGACTCTTTGTCCCAATTTCTAAGGACTACCTGTGGGAGACTGAGCAGGGGAAAAATTCGTGGGACAATAAATTTTTGGAGTTGCTGAACGAAGAATTACACTGAGTCCACAAGATTGCAGTAAACCTGCTCTCCTCCCTGCTCAGATGGTCTCAGAACTCCCTCTGCCATTACAGGAGCCCTCATTCTCCACTCACATGGTAACCACTCCAGTCTCCACTCAAACTGCCCGTCACCCACATAGCCAGGCCTGAGACTGAGTGTGAAAGCAGGAAGGAACAGGCAGGAGAGATTGGGGATGGGAGGTGACAGAGCATGGGCGAACAGGATAGAACAAGTTATGTACAATAACGGGACCCTGAGGGAGCAAGGAGCCTTTGGATTTAGTGGAGAGAGAGATGGGGTCCTAAGAGGAGGGAATAGGAGAGCCCATGGAGCCAGGAGGGCAAGCAAATTAGGGAGTGGGCCTAGAAGGCGGGAGAGTCAGACCTGAGAGCCGGCTGGAGTAATTGAGGCTCGGTGCAGAGTGCGGCTGGAGCAGGACCCAGGGTTACTACTGGGACTCAGCAATCCCACAGAGAGTGAGAAAGACACCAGAGCCCTAAAATACAAGCCCCATAGAGGGAGGTAGCAAAGCAGCCCCACTCCATGTGTTTATGTGATGGCCCTTTTTCCAAGCCTCCACTTTGGGATCTCTGTCAGGTACATATCAGAAAGCCAATAGCATTATTCAAAGCGTTGGGGAATTTTTCCCCGTATCCTGGTATTGATATCACATTGTTGTCTGTGAGATCTTGCTGTGCACAAATGGGCCATGATGTTCCAACGTTACAATTTTAGTAGTATTTCATTGGCTGCAAAGCTCTTTGGGATGTGATGTGGAGAGGTAGAAATGTAACTCTTTCTTTTCTACTTTTACACTCTGACATTGTGTAAGAGGTTGCTGTGCTCAGAGTCCCAATATAAAACTAACCTGTCTCAATTTAATCTACCCAGTAACAGATGATTAAAGGACACAGAGCAGCCTGATTGGTCTGTTTCAAATATCTGGACTGTTTGGTAGACGCAGTAAAAAGTCTGAGCACACCAGGTTTTAGTCCAACCAATTTATTTGATATTTACTGTGTTTACGCCAGTCCAACGCCGGCATACCGACATCATGACCTGTTTGGTAGAGTCAGGGACAGAGAGAGAATTGGGAAGGACAGAGAGTAAAAGTGTTGAACTGGATGAGAAAAGGTGACAAAGATCAGCATTAATCCTCTCACTCTGTGACAGATACTCGCTATAGATCCCGAAGGCCTTTCCAGTGTTACCGTTTACCAAACCTGTGAAAAGTGGAGGAATTCCCACCTAAATTCATTTTCTTATTTTTACCATGACCTCACCAATATTTAGAAGCAGGGTTAGAGTTTATCAGCCTTTCAGCTCAAGAAAGAGCATGCTTCATTCTTGATAAAGTATAATTTCAGCAATTCATAGCATCATAGAGCATAGAACAGTACAGCACAGTACAGGCCCTTCTGCCTTCAATGTTGTGCCGAGCTATGTCCAAACCCAAGATCAAGCTATCTCACTCCAGCACTGGTTATACTACACTTTGGGGGCTGCAGTGGTTCAAGAAGGCAGCTCACCACCACCTTCTCAAGGCCAATTAGGCAATAAATGTCAACTGAAGACCATGTCCATTGAACAAATAAATAAGAAAAGTTCCTGAGAGACCCTGGCAGAACCCAAACTGAGTAGGTTATTGATAAGTAATACTGCCTGATATCACAATTGATGATGCTGTCCATCACTATCCTTGACCATCAGTAAAGTGATGGACAGCATCATCAACTGTGATATCAGGTAGTATTACTTATCAATAACCTACTCAGTTTGGGTTCTGCCAGGGTCTCTCAGGAACTTTTCTTATTTATTTGTTCAATGGACATGGTCTTCAGTTGACATTTATTGCCTAATTGGCCTTGAGAAGGTGGTAGTGAGCTGCCTTCTTGAACCACTGCAGTCCCCAAAGTGTAGTATAACCAGTGCTGGAGTGAGATAGCTTGATCTTGGGTTTGGACACAGCTCGGCACAACATTGAAGGCCGAAGGGCCTGTACTGTGCTGTACTGTTCTATGCTCTATGATGCTATGAATTGCTGAAATTATACTTTATCAAGAATGAAGCATGCTCTTTCTTGAGTTGAAAGGCTGTGCAACTCTAACCCTGCTTCTAAATATTGGTGAGGTCATGGTAAAAATAAGAAAATGAACTTAGGTGGGAATTCCCCCACTTATCACAGGTTTGGTAAACGGTAACACTGGAAAGGCCTTCGGGATCTTTAGCGAGTATCTGTCATAGAATGAGAGGATTAATGCTGATCTTTGTCACCTTGTCTCATCCAGTTTAACACTTTTACTCTCTGTCCTTCCCAGTTCTCTCTCTGTCCCTGACTCTACCAAACAGAGTAAAAAGTCTGACAACACCAGATTTTAGTCCAACCTATTTATTTGATAATATACTCACTGGCTTTCGGGTTAGTCCCTTCGTCAGGTGACCTGACACCTGACGAAGGGACTAACCCGAAAGCTGGTGAGTATATTATCAAATAAATAGGTTGGACTAAAACCTGGTGTTGTCAGACTTTTTACTGTGTTTACGCCAGTCCAACGCCGGCATACCCACATCATGTCTACCAAACAGTACAGATATTTGAAATAGACCAATCAGGCTGCTCTGTGTCCTTTAATCATCTGTTACTGGGTAGATTAGATTGAGACAGGTTAGTTATATATTGGGACTGAGCACAGCAACCTCTTAGCAACACAATGTCAGAGTGTAAAAGTAGAGAAGAAAGAGTTACATTTCTACCTCTCCACATCACATCCCAAAGAGCTTTGCAGCCAATGAAATACTATTAAAATTGTAACGTTGGACATCATGGCCCATTTGTGCACAGCAAGATCTCACAGACAACAATGTGACATCAAGACCAGGATACGGGGAAAAATTCCCCAACTCTTTGAATAATGCTATTGGCTTTCTGATTACTGTCCCATCAGTCTATCCTTGACCATCAGTAAAGACTGATGGGGCAGTAATTGGCCAGGTTGGATTTGTTCTGTTTCTTGTGTACAGGACATACCTGGGCAGTTTTCTACATTGTTGGGTAAATGTCAGTGTTGTAACTGTACTGGAATTACTTGGTTTTGACAACTGCAAGTTCTGGAGCACAGTCTTCCGTACTATTGCCAGAATATCGTCAGGGCCTATAGCCTTTGCAATATCCAGTGCCTTCAGCCATTTCTTGATATCACTGGCTGATATTGGCTGAAGATTGACATCTATGAAGCTTGGGACCTCCAGAGGAGGCTGAGATGGATCTTCCACTCGACACTTCTGGCTGAAGATTGTTGCGAATATTTCAGCCTTCTTTTAGCATCATTAAGCAATCACCATTGAGGATGGGGATATTTGTGGAGCCTCTTCCTCCTCCAGAAAGTTGTTTAATTGTTCATCACTATTCATGGCTGAATGTGGCAGGATTGCAGAGCCTAGATCTCTTCCATTGGTTGTTGGAATCGCTTAACTCTGTCTATTACTTGCTGTTTACGCTGTTTTGCATGCAAATAACCCGGCATTGCAGATTCACCAGTTTGACAACTAATTTTTGGGTATAAAAACAAATTACTGCAAATGCTGGAATCAGAATAAAAAAAGAAAATAAAACCAAAAGAGAAAATGCTGGAAATTCTCAGCAGGTCTAGCAGCATCTGTAAGGCAAGAAAAGAGCTGACATTTCAAGTCCAGATGACCCTTTGTCAAATCTGGGAAAGAGTGAGAGTAAAAGTGTTAAACTGGGAAATGAGACAGGCTGAGAAAGATAAGCATGGATCCCCTCACCCTGAGAGAGAGACACTTGCCAGAGATCCCCAGTTATCCCAGCTTTGACAAAGGGTCATCTGGACTCAATACGTCAGCTCTTTTTTCTAATTTTTAAGTATGCCTGGTGTTGTTGCTGTCATGCCCTCCTGCACTCTTCATTAAACCAGGGTTGATTTCCTGACATGATGGTAGTGATAGAGTGGGGGGATATGGCTGGCCATGAGGTTACAGATTGTAGTAGAACAATCCTGCTGCTGCGGATGGCTCACAGTGCCTAATGGATGCCCAGTTTTGAGTTGCTAGATCTGTTCAAAATCCATCCTCGTTAGAGGTCTTTGCAAGGTCGACAGGCCTGGGTGTGCCGTTGTGGTTTCTGGTCCAAGGTCAATGCTGGGTGGTATATCCAATTGTATCCCTTATCAATCTTTCTGCAAGAGTTCAACACAACTGAGTGGCTTGCCCAGTCATTTCAGAGGGCAGTTAAGAAGTAACAGCATTGCTGTGAGTCTTGTGAAGAACAGACCAGATAAGGACAGATTAACTTCCCTAAAGGACATTAGTGAATCAAATAGATTTTTAAAACAACAATTGATAATAGTCACTATTTAATCCCAGATAAATTGGTTGAATTTAAATTTCACCAGCTAATATGGATTGAACTTTTGTCCCCGGACCATTACCCTGGGTCCCTGGATTATGACTTCAGTGACATTGCCACTATGCCACCCTCACTGTGTGGGGTCTCTTTTTCTCCACTGCATCTGATCACAGCCTCAGTCCCCTGTACAGTTGGTGTGTGAGTGTTTGTATGTGATACCGTGTGTTAGTAAAACTCTGACACAGGGATCTCTAGCACCAATGCAGTTAGGTTCCCTGTGCAAACCTGCATCCCTTCTATCTGCACAATTAACTTCCAAATTAGCGTGAATGAAAATGTATAATTAACGGAGCATTCTTAATAATTAATTATTAATATTAATAATTAAATTCACATGAATATTAAGATATTGACTTCACAGTCTCATTGTTCTACATTGTCACAAATACCAGAGGAAATGCAGGTTATACAAAGAACAAAGAAAATTACAGCACAGGAACAGGCCATTCAGTCCTCCAACCCTGCATCGATCATACTGCCTGACTTAACTGAAACCCTCTGCCGCTCTGGGGATCATATCCCTCTATTCCCATCCTGTTCATGTCCTTGTCAAGACGCCCCTTAAAAGTCACTACCGTATCTGCTTCCACTACCTCTCCCGGCAACGAGCTCCAGGCACCCACTACTCTCTGTGTAAAAAACCTGCATCATACATCTCCTTTAAACCTTGCCCCATGCACCTTAAACCTGTGCCCCCTAGTAATTGACTGTTCCACCCGAGGAAAAAGCTTCTGACTATCCACTCTGTCCGTGCCTCTCATAATCTTGTAAACTTCTGTCAGATCTCCCCTCAACCTCCGTCGCTCCAATGAGAACAAACCAAGTTTCTCCAACCTCTCCTCATAGCTAATGCCCTCCATACCGGGCACCATCCTGGTAAATCTTTTATGTAGCCTCTCCAAAGCCTCCACATCCTTCTGGTAGTGTGGTGACCAGCATTGAACACTATATTCCAAATGCAGCCTAACTAAGGTTCTGTTGTAGGTAAAAGACACCTGTGAGACTGTTAATGAGCCAAAATACAGTCGGTTTGACTTAAAGACTTTTGGGAGAAACCTAGCCCCTAACAGTGGTTTACCAGGCTTCTCACTGAACACAAATACAAATGCGTATTTATACATCGAGTCTCAGTATCAATCATGACGCAAACTCCCGATTCCAGTTAGGACTGCAGGTCTTCCTACTTCAGTCACGATGCAAACTCCCAGACTCAACCAGGACTCTCCATCTGGCATCTGCAGTCACAACATAATCTTCTGTCCGATCACGACCCACAATGCTTCTGGCAACGTTGGTATCTCCTTCCTTGAAGTTACTTGGGCGTTTGCAGCTTTTTTTTTGAAGCTCTATTCTTTTATTATAGAATCAGGGGAGAGCGCGAATGCAGTCCCCCACTACCACAAATTTTGCAGGCGAGTATCCCGCATTTGGGGACATCGCAGGCGTCAGCACACCCGAATGGGTTAGCCTCATCCTGGGCGAACCACCTTTTTTTCCAAAAATATACTTTATTCATAAAAATCTCAAATAAACCATTGCAAATCTACATGTCTTTGAATTGCAAACAGTGCAGAATTAAATCTTTTTACAGTTCGATACAAATTACAGTCGTAACATTTCAAACCTTAAAACTATATACATTCCTCAAAAATTACTGTGTGCCGTTATTTCTCAGATTGGCACACAGTTACGCAGGTCGAGGGTGTTCTGCGGTTTCCGGGCCCTTGGTCTGCTTCTGTTATAAGGCCTTACAGTGTAGCCTTTCCCGAACCACCTTTTTTCCAAAAATATACTTTACTCATAAAAATCTCAAATAAACCATTGCAAATCTACATGTCTTTGGATTGCAAACAGTGCAGAATTAAAACTTTTTTACAGTTCTATACAAATTACAGTCATAACATTTCAAAACTTAAAACTATATACATGCCTCAAAAAGAAATTACTGTGTGCCGTTATTGCTTACATTGGCACACAGGTTGAGGGTATTCTGCAGTTCCTGGGCCCTTGGTCTGCCTCCGTTAAAAGGCCTTATAGTGTGGCCTTTCCCCATCGTGCCTTTGCAGCGGCTGCCCCAAGCTTCAGCGCGTCCCTCAGCACGTAGTCCTGGACCTTGGACTTGGGCGCTTGCAGCTGTCCTAGCAGGACTCCTCCTGTCAAAAAGCCAGTATGGCAATCTACCATCTGCAGCCATTTAACAATGTTCAGTTAGCACAAACAGGTAAGGTTTGCAATGTCTGGAAAATAACAGTCACATTTGACTGTCTGTCTTTATGGAAATGAAAGTTAAAGAATGAAAGACATGAACAAGTAAGGAAAACATGAATAAATCATTTATATTTATGACAGGAGCAGTATAAGCTTGAAGAAATCAGCCATGAGGAAGGGTTAGTGATATATGCTAGGTACAAAATGCATTAAATTCATTAACCCTTTCCCTCCTTCAGTTCAATAAAGCTCTAACATGACTTGCCAATTTTGAAACTCAGTGCCCCAGCCGATGAAGACAAGCATGCCATAGGCCTTCTTGACTGCCTTCTCCACCTGCATTGCCACTTTCAGTGATCTATGTACCTGTACACCCAGATCCCTTTGCCTATCAATATTCTTAAAGCCTCTGCCATTTACTGTATATTTCCTATCTGTATTAGACCTTCCAAAATGCATTATCTCTCATTTGTCTGGATTAAGCTCCATCTGCCATCTCTCCATCCAAGTCTCCAACTAATCTATATCTGCTGTATCCTCTGATGGAATTCATTGCTATCCATAAATCCACCAACCTTAGTGTCGTCCACAAATTTACTAATCAATTCAGTTACATTTTCCTCCAAATCATTTATATATATTACAAACAGCAAAGCTCACAGCATTGATTCCTGAGGAAAACCACTTGTCACAGTCCTTCATTCAGAAAAGCACCCTTCCACTGCTACCCTCTGTCTTCTTTGACCGAGCCAGTTTTGTATCCACCTTGCCAGCTCACCTCTGATCCCATGTGACTTCATCTTTTGCACCAGTTTACCTTGTCAAAGGCCTTACTGAAGTCCATGTAGACAACATCCACAACACTATCCTCATCAATCATCCTCGTCACTTTGTTATAGTGTGTAAACATTGTTCACATGATGTAATACTGTCTTTCTGCAACAGTTACACAGATGCAATTTAAACAATCAGTCATAGTGGGCTAGATTAAATTTTATTCTTTGATATTATTTATTGATTCATAGTTTCAGAATAGTCATATAGTTGTACACATTTATGAAACTTGTCACACCAGAATGAAGAATATGAAATAGAATTTAGAACATAGAACATTACAGCACAGTACAGGCCCTTTGGCCCTCAATGTTGTGCCGAGCTATGTCCAATCCCAATATCAAGCTATCCCCTCCCTATAATTCTGGTGTGCCCCATGTGCCTATCCAATAACTGCTTGAAAGTTCCTAAACTGTCCGATTCCACTATCACAGCAGGCAGTGTATTCCACACCCCAACCACTCTCTAAGCAAAGAATCTACCTCGGACATCCCTTCCATATCTCCCACCTTGAACCTTATAGTTATGCCCCCTAGTAACAACTACATCCACCTGAGGAAATAGTCTCTGCACGTCCTCTCTATCAATACCTCTCATCATCTTATAAACCTTTATTAAGTCACGTCTCATCCTTCTCTGCTTGAAAGAGAAAAGCCCCAGCTCCCTCAACCTTTCCTCTTAAGTCCTACCCTCCAAACCAGGCAGCATCCTGGTAAATCTCCTTTGCACTCTCTCCAATACTTCCACATCCTTCTTATAGTGAGGTGACCAGAACTGAACACAATATTCCAAATGTGGCCTCACCAATGTCCGGTATAGTTGCAGCATAATTCCACGGCTCTTAAACTCAAACCCCCTGTTAATAAACGCTAACATACTATAAGCCTTCTTCATGGCTCTATCCACTTGAGTGGCAACCTTCAGAGATCTGTAGATATGAACCCCAAGATCTCTCTGTTCCTCCACATTCCTTAGAACCCTGCCGTTGATCCTGTAATCGGCATTCAAGTTTGTCCTACCAAAATGAATCACCTCACACTTATCAGGGTTAAACTCCATCTGCCACTTTTTGGCCCAGCTCTGCATCCTATCAATGTCTCTTTGCAGCCTGCAAGAGCCCTCCACCTCATCCACAACTCCACCAATCTTGGTGTCGTCAGCAAATTTACTAACCCACCCTTCAGCCCCTTCTTCCAAGTCATTGATAAAAATCACAAATAGCAGAGGACCCAGCACTGACCCCTGTGATACACCGCTGGTAACTGGCCTCCAGTCTGAAAATTTTCCTTCCACCACCAACCTCTGCCTTCTATGAGACAGCCAGTTACTTATCCAATTGGCCAAATTTCCTTCTATCACACACCTCCTTATCTTCTTCATGAGCCTACCATGGGGAACCTTATCAAACGCCTTACTAAAATCCATGTATACAACATCAACTGCTCTACCTTTGTCCGCACACTTCATTACCTCCTCAAAGAATTCAATCAGATTTGTGAGGCAGGACTTACCCCTCATGAAACCATGCTGACTATCCCAGATTAAACTGAATCTTTCCAAATGGTCATAAATCCTATCTCTCAGGACCCTTTCCAGTAACTTACCGTCCACCGAAGTAAGACTAACTGGCCTATAATTACCAGGATCGTTCCTACTGCCTTTCTTGAAAAGGGGAACAACTTTTGCCACTCTCCAGTCCTCTGGCACTATCTCTGTGGACAGTGAGGACCCAAAGATCAAAGCTAAAGGCTCCGCAATCTCATCTGTTGCCTCCCAAAGTATCCCAGGATGTATCCCATCTGGCCCAGGGGACTTATCCACCCTCAGTTTTTTTTTTCTCAAAATTGCTAATACATCTTCCCTCAGAACATCTACCTCCTCCATCCTATCAGCCTGTATCACATACTCCTCCTCAAAAACATGGCCCCTCTCCTTAGTGAACACTGAAGTATTCATTCAATGCCTCACCTATCTCTTCTGACTCCATGCACAAGTTCCCACTACTATCCTTGACTGGCCCTAACCTCACCCTGGTCATTCTTTTATTTCTCACATAAGGGTAAAAAGCCTTGGGGTTTTCCTTTATCCGACCCGCCAAGGACTTCTCATGCCCCCTCCTAGCTCTCCTAAGCTCTTTCTTTAACTCACTCCTAGCTACCTTGTAACACTCAAGTGGCCCAACTGAACCTTGATTTTTCATCCTTACATACGCTTCCTTTTTCATCTGGACAAGACATTCAACCTCCTTTGTGAACCATGGTTCCCTCACTTGGCCATTTCCTCCCTGCCTGCCTGGGACATACCTATCAAGGACATGCAGTATTTGTTCCTTGAAAAAGCTCCACTTTTTGTTGAGAAAGACTGTTCTGGAATCTATATATTCATCAGTATGTGCATGTTTATTAGTCGATGTAGCTCCTTCAGCATGTTGAAGCCTGTTTGCTAATTTCTGCAATTTCATTGACGGTTCATTCTCTGCCCTCCCACTTATTCACCACTTAGTTTGCCAAAGGGTTGAACCAGCCCTGAAGATCTCTGGCAAGTGTCTCTCTCACAGAGTGAGGGGATTAATGCCTGCGTGCCTTTCTCACCCTATTTCATTTCCCAGTTTAACACTTTTACTCTCTCTCTTTCTCAGTTTTCTCTCTGTCCCTGATCTGCTCCCACTCTCGGTTTATTTGTCACCTTTCTCCGGGATTTTCCACTCAGCCTCTTCCTGACACGCATTCCCTGGAATTCCCCCTGTGTAAAACTGATTTGATTTTCACTCCCATTTCTACATTCAAAACCACAAACTCTACCAAGCACAACCCAGATATTTGAAACACATCAATCAGGTTGCTCGGTGTCAATTCATCATCCGTTACTGGGTAAATTAGATTGAGAAGTCTCACAACTACAGGTTAAAATCCAACAGGTTTATTTGGTAGCACAAGCTTTCAGAGCACTGCCCCTTCATCAGGTGAGTGGGAGTTCTGTTCACAAACAGGGCATATAAAGACACAAACTCAATTTACAAGATAATGGTTGGAATGCGAGTCTTTCCAGCTAACCAAGTCTTAAAGTTACAGACAAGGTGAGTGGAGAGAGGGTTAAGCACAGGTTAAAGAGATGTGTATTGTCTCCAGACAGGACAGTTAGTGAGATTTTGTAAGCCCAGGCAAGTCATGGGGGTTACAGATAGTGTGACATGAACCCAAGATCCCGGTTGAGGCCGTCCTCGTGTGCGGAACTTGGCTGTCAGTTTCTGCTCAGTGATTCTGCATTCTTGTGAAGGCTACCTTGGAGGATGTTTATCCGAAGATCAGAGGCTAAATGCCCATGATTGCTAAAGTGTTCGCCAACAGAAGAGAGAGACGGGTGAAAGGAAAATTATAAGGGAGAAGGTGGTTCCGAGGGACATTTGTGGGTTGAACTGTGTCTGTTTCAATGCTAGGAGTGTGGCAGGGAAAACGGATGAGCTTAGGGCCTTGATGTTTGTGAGGCAGTTGGATGTGGTGGCTGTAACGGAGACGTGGTTACGGGAAGGGCAGGACTGGCAGCTGAATGTTCCTGGGTACAGGTGTTTTAGGTGTGACAGAGGAGGGTTGAAGAGAGGTGGAGGGGTGGCACTGTTAGTCAAGGAAAACATCACAATAGTGCAGAGGGAGGGCGATATGGAAGAGATAGGGATTGAGTCGCTGTGGGTGGAGTTGAGAAATAAAAAGGGAGAGATCACACTGCTAGGGGTGTACTATAGGCCACCCAACAGCCCAAAGTCAGTGGAGGAGGGAATTTGCAGGGGCATTTTGGACAGGTGCAGAAAGAATAGAGTGGTTGTAGTGGGTGATTTTAATTTTCCCGGAGTGAATTGGAGGGGGCCTAGAGCTGGGGGTACGGAGGGAGAGGAGTTTGTGAAATGTGTTATGGAAGGGTCGCTAGAACAGTATGTAACTTGCCCGACTAGGGGAGGGGCTATACTGGATTTAGTGTTGGGAAACGAGCCAGGGCAGGTGGGTGAGGTAGAGGTAGGCGAACATGTGGCGAACAGTGACCACAAGTCCGTCTACTTTAGGATAAAAATGGAAAGGGACGAGTGCCGTCCAAGCGGAAGTGTGCTGAACTGGGGAAAGGCGAGCTATGGCAGGATTAGGAGGGAGCTGCAGCAAACTGACTGGGAGGGACTGTTAGCTGGCAAGTCCACGGTTGGCAAGTGGGAGGCTTTTAGGGACAAAATGAAATGGTTGCAGGGGAGGTTTGTTCCGGTTAAGCGAAAGGATGGGAAAGGTAGGATTAGAGAGCCGTGGATTACGGGGGATATTGAAGACTTGGTTAGGAAGAAGAGGGAGGCGTATGATAGGTCAAAACAAATGGGTACGGAGTGTGCGCTGGAGGAATATAGAGAGAGTAGGAGGGAGCTAAAAAGGGGAATTAGAAGGGCGAAGAGAGGGCATGAGATGGCTTTGGCCGGTAGGATTAAGGATAATCCTAAGGCATTTTATTCCTATATTAGAGGCAAGAGAGTAGTTAGAGGGAAAATTGGTCCTCTTAGGGACAAGAGTGGAGAGTTGTGTATTGAGTCGGAGGGAATGGGGGAGCTCCTGAATGAATACTTTGCGTCGGTATTCACGAAGGAGAGGGGTTCGGAATCGTGCGGTCTCTTGGAGGGAGCGGAGGTTCAGTTGCAGGATATAGTTATTACGAGAGAGGAAGTGCTAGGGCTTTTAGGTAGCGTAAGGACGGATAAAGCTCCGGGGCCTGATGGTATTTATCCCAGGCTGCTTAGGGAGGCGAAAGATGAAATTGCTGGGCCTCTGGCGCACATCTTTGTCTCTTCTTTGGACACAGGTGAGGTCCCAGAAGACTGGAGGGTAGCAAATGTGGTCCCGTTGTTCAAAAAAGGTAGTAGGGATAACCCTGGGAATTATAGGCCAGTGAGTTTGACGTCGGTGGTAGGGAAGTTAATGGAAAAAATACTTAGGGGTAGGATGTATGAGCATTTGGAGCGTTGCGATCTGATTAGGGATACGCAACATGGCTTTGTTAGAGGGAGGTCTTGCCTTACGAATCTGGTGGAATTCTTTGAGGAGGTGACAAGAACGGTTGACGATGGGAGAGCCGTTGATGTCATCTACATGGATTTCAGTAAGGCGTTTGACAAAGTCCCTCACGGTAGGCTGGTAGAAAAGGTTAAGGCGCATGGGATACGAGGCCAGGCAGTTAGGTGGATTGAAAACTGGTTGGGAAATAGAAGACAGAGGGTAGTTGTGGAGGGTACCTTGTCGGGCTGGAGGCCAGTGACCAGTGGTGTGCCGCAGGGCTCGGTACTGGGACCTCTCCTCTTTGTAGTCTACATAAATGACTTAGAAGAGGGAGTAGGTGGTGTGATCAGCAAGTTTGCTGATGACACCAAGATGGCAGGGTTGGCGGGTACAGAACTGGATTGTCAGGTGATACAACAGGATATAGATAGGTTGGTGCAGTGGGCAGATAGGTGGCAGATGGCATTTAATCCTGACAAATGCGAGGTGATGCATTTTGGAAGGAATAATGCAGAGAGGAGTTATGTGATAAAAGGTAGGCCGATTAGGAGTATAGATGTACAGAGAGACCTGGGAGTGCAGGTCCACAAATCCATGAAGGTTGTGTCACAAGTGGAGAACGTTGTTAGGAAGGCTTATGGGATGTTAGCCTTTATAGGAAGGGGCTTAGAGTATAAAAGCTGCCGTCTAATGCTTCAGTTATACAGAACGTTGGTTAGACCGCATTTGGAGTACTGCGTCCAGTTCTGGTCACCTTATTACCGGAAGGACGTGGAGTCTCTGGAAAGGGTGCAGAGGAGGTTTACCAGGATGTTGCCTGGCATGGGGGGACTGGGTTACGAGGAGAGACTGAAGAGACTGGGGCTATTCTCCTTGGAAAGAAGGAGATTGAGAGGGGACATGATAGAGGTATATAAGATACTGAAGGGAATAGATAGAGTTAATAGTGAGAGACTGCTCCCTAGACTGGGTACGAACACAAGAGGTCATCAATTAAGGGTGAGGGGGGGGAGGTATAATTTGGAGGTAAGAGGAAGGTTCTTTACACAGAGAGTTGTGGGGGTCTGGAATGCGCTACCGAGTAGGGTGGTGGAGGCAGGCACGTTGGACTCGTTTAAGATGCAGTTAGATAGGCATATGAGTGAAACGGGAATGGAGGGATATGGTAGGGGCTATTAAATAGGGTAAACCTCGGGAGACACCGGAAGGGCAGGCTGTATAACTAATATGTTTTGTCTTTATTCCACAGGTGGAGGTCCACCTCGTGTCAAGCGAGGGGCATGCACACGGCGGGTTGTGCGTGGGCTGCTCTTGGAAGTCCAGGAGTGGCCTAGTACTTCATGTCGGTGTGTGTGCTTGATCCTGGACCGATAGACGGGCTCCACAACAGCTCAGTGACTAGCACTGCTAGCTGTGCAGATACATGGATTTGGGCCTGTGTCTGTGGGAGTTTGCGCATTCTCCCTGTGGTTGCGTGGGTTTCCTCCGGGCGCTCCGGTTTCCTCCCACACCCCAAAGATGTGCTCTTAGGCTAATTGGTTTCCACCAAATTGACACTATTTCTTCCCTGAATCTGACTGAGTAGGGTCCCATTCGTAGACATGCAGGGTAGGATAGGTGTAGGGCGATGCGGCGGCGCGGGCTCGTTGGGCCGAAGGGCCTGTTTCCCGTGCTGGGTTGTTCTTTGTTCTTTGTTCTTTGTTCTTAACACTCCTGCCTGGTGATTGTCGAGTGATGTTCATTCATCTGTTATCATAGCGTCTGCATGATCTGTGATTAATGCTCTCTCCACTCACATTGTCTGTACTTTTAAGACTTGATTACCTGTAAAGACTCGCATTCCAACCATTATCTTATAAATTGAGTTTGTGTCTATATATGCCCTGTTTGTGAACAGAACTCCCACTTATCTGATGAAGGGGCAGGGCCCTGAAAGTTTGTGGCTTGTGCTACCAAATAAACCTGTTGGACTTTAACCTGGTGTTGTGAGACTTCTTACTGTACAACAATGAGCAAAGGTTTAAGGCGTGAACCATTGCACCAACTGGGAAGGTTACCAACTCCAAGCTGATTTGCCAGGTGAAGCAATTGTTATTGTTTCAGAAGCTGGAATGAAACTCAGAAACACCAGGTGACTTGCAGGGTAACTTCTCTTCTTCCGTTGCTCTAGGTTTCTTTCTGGCTGAACTTTTATTGAATTAATTTGGATCCTTAGCAACATCTTCTTTAAAGCTTAATATCCCCCATCCACAACACACCCAACCTCCATTATTTTCTATTGAACTTAACTGAGTAATAGACATTAGATATATTTTCAGGGACTGTCAAGCCAATGCCAGAGTGCCAAGGTGGCACTGCTGCCTCACAGTGCCAGGGACCCGGATTCAATTCAGGCCTCAGATCACTGTATGGAGTTTGCACATTCTCCCTCTGACTGTGTGAGTTTCCTCCGGGTGCTCCAGTTTCCTCCCACAGTCCAAAGGTATGCAGGTTAAGTTGATAGGTCATACTAAATTGACCCTAGTCTCAGGAGATTAGCAGAGTAAATGCTTAGGATTGCAGGAATAGAGTCTGGGTGGGACTATGGTTGGTACAGACTCAGGCTGAATGGTGTCCTTCTGTACTGTAGGGATTCAATGATTCTGTGTCAACCCTGAGATATTCTGACCTCCTGTGTGTGAGACAGTGTGTACCCATGATGCTCAATCTTAGAAACCTGTCCCTCAGTCTATATTTTCCCCATTTAAAGCTCTTTCCAATTTCAAACTTTTATCAGTCCACAGACTTCACTTATTGCTTGCTCATAAGATGGCTGTACTCGTTCTCACAGTGAGATTCACATCTGAAAATATTAATCAGGAACCAACAGCAGGACACACCAGAGAGGGGAAACACATTTCAGTCAATCACGTGTGTTTCTAAGCAGTAGGTCGTTAGAACTTTTGCACAGTAATTTTACTTTATGTTCATTTTCCACTGATTTTTATGTGATCTTAACTTTGTTATTTTTTAATATCTAGAATGCTCAAATTTACAGGTTATTGAATGTTACAAAAAATACAATTTTATATCCACATCGCAAAGTGCTTTAAAGCCAATTAAATAATTTTGAATTGTAGTCACTGCTGTAACATAGGAAATGTTCTGGCCAATGTGAGCGCAGCATGATCTTATAGACAGCAATGTGATTAAAAACTTTTTTTTTCTTTCTCAGATGTGGGCTTGCTGTCCATCTCTGCCTTTGAACAGAGTGGCTTGCTGGGACATTTAGGAGTCACCCACATTGCTGTGGCTCTGGAATCACATGCAGGCCAGACTGGGTAAGGATGGCAGATTTCCTTCCCTAAAAGATATTAGTGAACCAAATGTGTACAACAATCAACAAAAATTTCATGGTCATCATTAGATTCTAATTCAAATTCTACCAGCTACTCTGATGCGACTCAAACTCATCACCCGAGGCATTATCTATTACTCAGAGATAGTCCAGTATTAGTACCACTACTTTTATGATGTACAATGAGGGATAACTCCCCTGTCTTTGTTTAAGATGCAATTTTTAAGAATTCATTCATGGGACATGGGCGTCACTGGCTGGTCAGCAGTTATTGCCCATCCCTAGTTGCTCGAGGACATTGAGAGTCAACCACATTGCTGTGGCCCTGGAGTCACATGTAGACCAGACCAGGTAAGGACAGCAGATTTCCTTCCCTAAAGGACTTTAGTGAATGTTTTAATTCTAGTTGATATAAATAACGTGGACCAAAGGTTCTGGAGCGACTAAACATGCATACTTTACCATCTTACTGTAAACTATGAAAAATGTGTTTGAAAAATCAATGATGTTTACAGAAACATGATATTTATTTTAAATTTTATTTTAAATGCACAAATAAGACAGCAATTTAGAATCACAAACTGCAAATAATTCTCTCCTCCTCCTGATACAGTGGGTTATTTGGTACTATTCTGTTGCTGGTCTTGGTTTCAATCTGACTGAAGTCTTTGACAGCTCATTTTGCCTCTGTAGCATACCTATGGTGCAGATCATCAACATCTTCCTGAGACACTTTGATCCACCCATTTTCCCTCATGTGGTACACTGTGAAACAAAACAAAATGCAATTTACTTCTCATACCACAAAGGTGACAGATTTAATTCTTCCAATTTTAGCTTCTTGAAAACGTCGTGAATAGGAACTTGCCGTGCAAAGTCAGAACTGGCGTAATTTCAGGGATTAATATTGGAAGGATCAAGGCAGGAAGCACAAATTGAAGGTTGTTGGCAAAAGAAGCATTCTTAACATGAGGGAAAATAATCTTCATGCAGCTATTGGTTAGGATCTGGAATGAATGGCCTGAGTAAGTACTGGTTAAATGAGACATTCAAAAGGAAAATTATTATTATACATACAAGCATACCAAGGGCAGAAGGCGCCACTCGGCCCTTTGAATCAGCTCCGCCTTTCAATATGACCATGGATGATCTGATTATAACCTCAACCCCAATTGCTGTCTCACCCCGATAAATTTTCACCACCTTGTTAATCAAGAATCTAAAAATATTCTAAGACACTGCTTCCACTGCCTTTTGAGGAAAAGAGTTCCAGAGACTACCCACCCTGAGAGAAATAATCCTCCTCATCTGTCCTAAATGGGCGACCTCTTATTTTTAAACAGTGATCTCTGGTTCGGGATTCTCCCACAAGTAGAAACATCCTCTCCCCATCCCTGCTGTCAATATGCCTCAGCATATGAAAGGAAGTCATGGCTGCTGCGAGTCAGTGTAAAATGACAGCAGGCCTGTCAAAGTTGGCTCCAATATGTTCCCCTGCAAAAAGGAATTCAGGCCCAGAGGTGGTCTCACCAATGTCCTGCTCAACTTATATATAACCTCCCCCCTTTTGTAATTAATCGCCCTCATAATAAACAATCTGAAAAGGGAAGATGTACAGAATTACAGGCAAAAGGCAGCAGAGTGACATCTTGGTGAATTTGGACCTTCAGCAAGCCAACATTGGCATGATAGGCTGAAGGGCTTTCTTCTGTGCTGTAACCATTCTGTAATTCTATGAATGTACAACATACAGGTGCAGAAAACAAAATTTCTGAAAAGGGTGACCAATAAGGGAAAAGTGGCTCTCTCAATGGAAAACCCTGATTTTAACCCACAGGTATTTTAATGCAATTCTCCAAAGGGAAAACAATGAAGATACCTTCTGAATGATACAGGGCATCTCAATAGTACAGGGAAATGCTGGGAAAGGAGGAAGGCATACATCACTGAGCCTCAAGTTGGTGGTGACCAACATCAGAAGGGGGCCCTGATGGTGGCACCTCCTTCCCTTTCTGCCCAGACTGTGTTCTTTTCCGTGCTCCCACCAGTCTACAAGTTAAGGCTGGGGAGAAAATCCCTAGTGGTCAGTAAATGGCCACACTGAAAGGCCTCAATGAAGGTAAGGGTGGGCTTCCCATCTGAGGCCTGGTTTCTTTCAGAGGGAAGCCTACCACTTTAGTTTCATAAATCCATCCCCACCATCACCAGGGGTAGGTTCTTTACCCAGAGGGTGGTGAGGGATTGGAATGCCCTGCCTGCTGCAGTTGTAAATGCGTCTAGTTTGGGGGCGTTTAAGAGATCCATGGATAGGTTTATGGACGAAAAGGGATTGGTTTAGGTTAGTGGGTCATTGTTTTGTAACTGGTCGGTGCAACATCATGGGCCGAAGGGCCTGTTCTGCGCTGTAATGTTCTATGTTCTATGTTCTATCACCACTCAACACCCCCACCCCCGCCCCTCCACACCCCACCCCCAAACCAGCCTAAAGCCCTACTGGTGGGGAGCATAGAATTCTGGCCTGTGCTTTTGTTAAGTGTTTTCTTAAAATCCATACAGACACATTTATAATATTCCTTTCATCAAACTTCTATGTTCCTTCATCAAACATTCAGCTAGACTAATCAAACAGGATCTGTCTTTTACAGATCTGTACTGGTATAGTCAAACCTCTCTAAGCCCTTTGGAAGGTGGCCTTAGATTTTAAGTGGACAGTGAAGAAAGTTATCTCCAATTGCAATGGGAACTTGATCAATTGCGCCAGTGGGCTGATGAATGGCAGATGGAGTTTAATTTAGACAAATGCAAGGTGATGCATTTTGGTTGATTGAACCAGGGCAGGACTGACTCAGTTAATGATAGGGCGTTAGAGAGAGTTACATAACAAAGATCTAGGGGTACAGGTTCATAGCTCCCTAAAAGTGGAGTCACAGGTAAACAGAATGATCAAGAAGGCATTCGGCATGCTTGGTTTCATTCGTCAGAACATTGAATACAGGAGTTGGGACGCCTTGTTGAAGTTGTACAAGACATTGGTAAGGTCACAACTGGAATACTGTGTACAATTCAGGTTACCCTATTATAGAAAGGATATTATTGAACTAGAAAGAGTGCAGAAAAGATTTACTAGGATGTGACCGGGACGTGATGGTTTGAGTTATAAGGAGAGGCTGGATAGACTGGAACTTTTTTCTCTGGAGCATAGGAGACTGAGGAGTGAGCTCATAGAGGTCTATAAAATAATGAGGGGCACAGATCAGCTAGATAGTCAACATCTTTTCCCAAACGTAGGAGAGTTTAAAACTAGAGGGCATAGGTTTAAGGTGAGAGATACAAGACAGTCCAAATTTCTTCATCAGAGAGTGATGAGTGCCAGAGGTAGTGGTGGGGGCATGTACAATTTTATCTTTTAAAAAGTATTTAGATAATTACATGGATAAGCTGTATATAGAGGGATATGGGCCAAACGTAGGCAACTGGGATTAGCTTAGGGGTTTAAAAAAAAAAGGACAGCATGGAAAGTTGGGCCAAAGGGCTTGTTTCCATGCTGTAAACCTCTATGACTCTAAGTAGGTTGTTCTGTCTTATTTCAAATTGCAAAATTTCCAGTCAGCTGAAACCTGGAAAATTGTATATTGAAAAGCGAAGGGGCATTGTTTTAGACACACTACCCATTTGCTATTTCCACGCTGGTGCAGGTTTTAAGGTTCCTTTCTACATTAATGAAGTTTCTATCCTTATATTGTCTCTTTGCCAGTCTCTTCACTTCTCCCGGTCAACTTCATTGTGTTTGGCTTGTTTCTAGCTTGAAGAATTCACCTGACCTGCATCACACCCCTTTATTTTGTGTTTCATCATGTTCTCGTTTTCCTTCATCATCCAAGGAGCCCTGGCTTTGGATCCTCTGGTTTTCTGTTTTGTTGGTATGTACTGAGCCTGTACCTGAAACATCTCTTCATTAAAGATCACCCATTGTTCCTTTACACATTTTCCTGTTAAATTTGGTTCTATTTTTCCCTGGCTCGATCTGCTTAGATCCCATTGAAGTTCACCCTCTTTCAATGTGGAAGTTTGACTTTAGATTATTCCTTGTTCTAATCTAAAGCTTATGATATGATCATTCTTACCCAAGTGCTCTCTCAAAGATGCTTGGCCGACCTCACTCCCCAGCATCAGATCCCCCAGTGCTGCCCTCCTACTTCGAAGAAAGTTGTCCTGAATACATTCCAGAAATTCTTCCCCCTCCTTTCCCTTTACTCAAACATTATCCCAATCCATATCTGAGTCATTAAAGTTCCCCATTGTCACAACTCTATAGTTTGTTTTATTTGTTCATGGGATGTGGTCATCTCTGGCGTGGCCAGTGTTTATTGCCCATCCCTGAGGACAATCAAGAATCAACCACATTGCTGAAGGGCTGGAGTCATACGTAGGCCAGACCAAGTAAAGATGGCAGATTTCCTTCCGTAAAGAACATTAGTGAACCAGGTGGGCTTTTACAATGGAGTACAATGTTAGCAAGTGTGAGGTTATCCACTTTGGCAGGAATAATAGTAGGGGGGATTACTATTTAAAGGGCAAAAAGCTGCAGCATGCTACGGTGCAGAGGGACCTGGGGGTCCTTGTGCATGAGTCGCAAAAACCCAGCCTACAGGTGCAGCAGGTGATCAGGAAGGCAAATGGGATGCTGGCCTTCATAGCGAGGGGGATAGAATATAAAAGCAGGGAGGTCTTGCTGCAACTGTACAGGGCACTGGTGAAGCCACAGCTGGAGTACTGTGTACAGTTTTGGTCGCCACACTTGCGCAAGGATATTTTGGCCTTGGAGGGAGTGCAGAAGAGGTTCACTAGGCTGATACCAGAGTTGAGGGGGTTGAACTATGAGGAGAGGCTGAATAGGCTGGGCTTGTACTCGTTGGAGTTTAGAAGGATGAGGGGGGATCTTATAGAGACGTATAAGATAATGAAGGGGATGGGTAGGGTAGAGGTAGAGAGATTCTTCCCGCTTAGAAAGGACAGCAGGACTAGAGGGCTTTAATTTCAGATTTTTAATGAATTCAAATTTCACGATCTACCATTGTGGGATTCGAACCCTCAGTTCTTTCACAGTTGATTTCTCTCTCTCATTATTTGGAGGCTGGTAGAATATGCTGAGAATATCCAGATACTCTTTTTACTTTTCAGACCTAATCAAATGGATTGTATTTCTGTAACACTATAATATTTTCTCTAATCAGATATCTAATCTGATACTGCACTTCTCCTTTTCTCCTTCCCTATCTTCTCAGAACACATCAGCCAGGATTCTCTGGCTGCTCATGCTGGTGGGTTTCTCTGGTCCCACTGCAGCAAATGGAAATTTGGCTGTGCATCAAATTCTCCGTCCTCGCTTGCAGCGTTAGCAGAGCATGAACAGCTACAAAGTTCAGGCCATCATAATCTTGTACATTAGCAGCATGGTGGCACAGTGGTTAGCATTGCTACCTCACAGCACCAGGGTGCCAGGTTCAATTCTGGCCTCGGGTCACTGTCTGTGTGGAGTTTGCACTTTCTCTCCGTGTGTGTCTGAGTTTCCTCCGAATGCTCTGATTCGATTTCTTCTCACAATCCAAAAATGTGCAGGTTAGGTTGATTGGCCATGATAAATCGACCCTAGTGTCAAGGGATTAGCAGGGTAAATGCAGGGGTTACTGGGTGGGAGTGTGGTCAGTACACACTCAATGGGATGAATGGCCTCCTCCTGCACAGTAGAGATTCTATGATCCTCACCATTTCTTTAAGCCATATTTCTGTTATTGCCACTATATCACATTCCCAAATCACTAGTTGTGTTTGCAACCTTATCCAGTGTGTAATTTGTGAGTTGTTGTGATCCTGGGCAGGATTCCGCCCCCCTCCCCCACAACAGAGGCAGCTCACCCTCAGTCGACAGTGGGATTTTCCAGTCCTGCTGATGTTTTGCACAGCTCACCATAAGGTCACCTTTGGCAGGACTGGAAGCTCCTGCTGACAGGAAAGGCTAGATGATCTTCTGTCTTTCTATACCTAATAATCTTTCTTAGTTTGCTCCCAACTAATATTAAACTACTTCCTTCTCTAGCACTGTCCAGCACTCTCACGTTGTGTGCCTTATTCCTTATCTGCATTTCTGAATGCTCGTTACCATCCTCTGCAATTTGGTTTTAACTTCCCCAACCAAATGAGTGAACCTCCTCCTAGCTGCACAATTCTATAGTTCCATTTAGGGCTCATTAGTAGAATGATATAGTTCAGAAATATTCTGCTCACTGTTAACTGTGCCTCCGGAATAAGCATCCCGATGGGTAGCATGGTAAATCGCACGCTGGGCCAGGTTATAGGCCTCCTTCACTGTCAGATCATATTTATATCCACTGTCCATAACACCGTATGCATAACCAGAGCCTGATCCTGTGGAAAACATGTTACCAGACAGCCTTACTCCATTCTCGTCCACATAGTAAAGGCCTGGGCCCTGCAAGACAAACGGAAAATAAAAAGACCGTCAAGAATGTTCAAATTGCTGTTTAACCAAAGACCCATTTGATCCTGGAATCAGCAGGTTTAGGCTAGCATTCCCATAGTGGTCACATTTATTTGAAAATGAAGGTTTATATTTGTGAAGCTGGACAGGTCAATGAGAAACTCAATGGACATACAAACTAGAAACAGAAGTCGGCCGTTTAGCCCCACGAGCCTGCTTGATCATTCAATGCAATCAGAGCTAATCTGACCTACTCCACATTCCTGTCTACCACTCATAACTTTTCACCCCTTTGTTAATCAAGAATCTATCTAGATCTGTCTTAAAAATATTCAAAGATTCTAACCGGGTTTCGTTAAAGGGAAGTCGTGTCTGACAAATTTACTGGAGTTCTATGAGGATGTGTCTAGGGTGGTGGATAGAGGAGAGCCGGTGGATGTGGTCTTTCTTGATTTTCAGAAGGCGTTTGACAAGGTACCTCACAAGAGGTTATTGCAGAAGGTAAGGGGGCATGGAGTTGGGGGTAGGGTGTTAGCGTGGATAGAGGACTGGTTGTCAGATAGGAGGCAGAGAGTGGGGGTCAATGGGTGCTATTCGGATTGGCGGTTGGTGACTAGTGGAGTGCCCCAGGGGTCGGTGCTGGGGCCTCAGCTATTTACCATTTATATAGATGATCTGGAGGAGGGAACCGAGTGTAGGGTGTCAAAATTTGCTGATGACACCAAAATTGGTGGAAAGGCAAATTGTGCGGAGGGTGGGGAGAGTATACAGAAGGATCTAGATAGGCTGGGCGAATGGGCCAGGAAATGGCAAATGGAATTTAATGTTGGCAAGTGCGAGGTGGTCCACTTTGGTAGGAATAATGGTAGGAAGGATTATTACTTACGTGGAGAAAAACTGCAGCAAGCGACGGTGCAGAGGGACCTCGGGGTCCTTGTTCATGAGTCGCAAAAACCCAGCTTGCGGGTGCAGCAGGTGGTCAGGAAGGCGAATGGGATGCTGGCCTTCATCGCGAGGGGGATTGAATATAAAAGTAGGGAGGTCTTGCTGTGGCTGTATAGGGCATTGGTGAGGCCGCAGCTGGAGTACTGTGTGCCGTTTTGGGCGCCGTACTTACGCAAGGATATTTTGGCCTTGGAGGGAGTGCAGAGGAGGTTTACTAGGCTGATGCCGGAGTTGAGGGGGTTGAGCTATGAGGAGAGGCTGAATAAATTAGGCTTGTACTCATTAGAGTTTAGAAGGATGAGGGGAGATCTCATTGAGACGTATAAGATGATGAATGGGATGGATAGGATAGAGGTGGAGAGACTCTTCCCGCTCAGAAAGGATAGTAGGACTAGGGGGCACAGCCTCAAGATAAAGGGGGGGCGGTTTAGAACAGAGTTGAGGAGGAACTTCTTCACTCAAAGGGTGGTGAATCTCTGGAATTCTCTGCCTGTTGAAGTGGTGGAGGCTACCTCGCTAAATATTTTTAAGACGCGGGTTGATGGGTTTTTGATAAGAGAGGAGATTAAGGGTTATGGGGAGAGGGCGGGAATGTGGAACTGAGCCACGACAGATCAGCCATGATCTTATTGAATGGCGGGGCAGGCTCGAAGGGCTAGTTGGCCTACTCCTGCTCCTATTTCTTATGTTCTTATGTTCTAACTCTGATAAGTGTGAAGTGATTCACCTTGGTAGGACAAACTTGAATGCCGATTACAGGATCAACGGCAGGGTTCTAAGGAATGTGGAAGAACAGAGAGATCTTGGGGTTCATATCTACAGATCTCTGAAGGTTGCCACTCATGTGGATAGAGCCGTGAAGAAGGCTTATAGTATGTTAGCGTTTATTAACAGGGGGTTTGAGTTTAAGAGCCGTGGAGTTATGCTGCAACTATACTGGACGTTGGTGAGGCCACATTTGGAATATTGTGTTCAGTTCTGGTCACCTCACTATAAGAAGGATGTGGAAGCATTGGAGAGAGTGCAAAGGAGATTTACCAGGATGCTGCCTGGTTTGGAGGGTAGGTCTTAAGAGGAAAGGTTGAGGGAGCTGGGGCTTTTCTCTTTCAAGCAGAGGAGGATGAGACATGACTTAATAAAGGTTTGTAAGATGATGAGAGGTATTGATAGAGTGGACGTGCAGAGACTATTTCCTCAGGTGGATGTAGTTGTTACTAGGGGGCATAACTATAAGGTTCAAGGTGGGAGATATGGAAGGGATGTCCGAGGTAGATTCTTTGCTTAGAGAGTGGTTGGGGTGTGGAATACACTGCTTGCTGTGATAGTGGAGTCGGACAGTTTAGGAACTTTCAAGCGGTTATTGGATAGGCACGTGGAGCACACCAGAATTATAGGGAGGGGATAGCTTGATATTGGGATTGGACATAGCTCGGCACAACATTGAGGGCCAAAGGGCCTGTACTGTGCTGTAATGTTCTATGTTCTAAATTCTATTTCACATTCTTCATTCTGGTGTGACAAGTTTCATAAATGTGTACAACTATATAAGAACATAAGAACATAAGAAATAGGAGCAGGAGTAGGCCACCGTGTCCAACATGGGTCGACCAATCAATACGCAGATTGAAATCCCCAATAACTATGGCCGTCCCATTCCTGCACGCCGCACTTATTTGCGCGTTAACAGCCCGCCCCACCTCCAGATCATTATTCGGGGGCCTATAGACGACACCCACCAGCGTCTTCCTCCCTTTGCTGTTCCTAATCTCCACCCACAACGATTCCACGTTCTGCTCCTTGGCTCCAATATCATCCCTTGCTACTACCTTGATGCTATCCTTAATCAGCAGAGCTACGCCCCCCCCTTTTCCCTCCCGCCTATCCTTCCTAAACACTTGATACCCTTGGACATTCAGCTCCCAGTCCCGGTCACCTTGCAGCCACGTCTCTGTAATGGCCACCAGATCATATCCATTTGTGTTGATCTGCGCCACCAGCTCATCCACTTTATTCCGAATGCTTTGTGCATTCAGATACAGCGCTTTCATCCCAGCCTTCACCTGGACCCTATTTGCCGTAACGCCACCAACCATACTCATGCCCCCTACTCCCTCTATTATTGGGACATCCTCGGCCTCTTCCCTTACCTGTACCCTCTCCTTAACTTTAGACCTCGTAAGGTCACCTACCCTCGCACCCTCCCCCCCCAATTAGTTTAAAGCCCTGTCTACAGTCCTCTTTACTCGATTCGCCAGCACTCTGGTCCCAGCACGGTTCAGACCAACCCCATCCCGCCCGAACAGGTCCCACCTACCCCAATACTGGTGCCAATGCCCCATAAATTCAAACCCATTCCTCCCACACCAATCCCTGAGCCACCCATTCAGCAAACAATATGACTATTCTGAAACTATGAATCAATAAATAATATCAAAGAATAAAATTTAATCTAGCCCAGTATGACTGATTGTTTAAATTGCATCTGTGTAACTGTTGCAGAAAGACAGTATTACATCATGTGAACGATGTTTACACACTATAACAAAGTGACGAAGATGATTGATGAGGATAGTGCAGTGGATGTTGTCTACATGGACTTCAGTAAGGCCTTTCACAAGGTAAACTGGTGCAGAAGGTGAAGTCACATAGGATCAGAGGTGAGCTGGCAAGGTGGATACAAAACTGGCTCAGTCAAAAAAGACAGAGGGTAGCAGTGGAAGGGTGCTTTTCTGAATGAAGGACTGTGACAAGTGGTTTTTCTCAGGAATCAATGCTGTGAGCTTTGCTGTTTGTAATATATATAAATGATTTGGAGGAAAATGTAACTGAATTGATTAGTAAATTTGTGGACGACACTAAGGTTGGTGGATTTACGGATAGCGATGAATTCCATCAGAGGATACAGCAGATGTAGATCAGTTGGAGACTTGGACGGAGAGATGGCAGGTCGAGCTTAATCCGGACAAATGAGAGATAATGCATTTTGGAAGGTCTAATACAGATAGGAAATATACAGTAAATGGCAGAGGCTTTAAATGGTAGCGGGCACAGAGACTTCAGTCCCAGGCCCACTAATCAAATTTAAAATATACTTTAATAAGTATTTAAATAACTTCCGTGCCTCCCGCACCAATTTACAGTGCAGAACGAACGCTGCTGGAAATCCAGTGCTGGGAGATACTTTTGGTACAGGAATGCAACGTGTGAATCCTGCACCTCGCCCACCGCGGGATTCTCCTGGCCCACTGCACTAAAAAATTAGCGCAGCTGGATAGGAGAATCACAGCCTCTGGTCGGAATTCTCCAACCATTCACACCCTGTTACTGCCGTCAGTGAGGAAGGAAAATGCGGTGCTCAGCCAAATCTCCATTGACTGCAGTGGGACTGGAGAATCCCGTTGGTGTGAATGGTCAGAGAATCCTGTCCTCTGCTTCCATTGCCTTTTAAGGATGAGTTCCAGAGACTCATCACCCTCTGAAAGAAAATATTCCTCCTCATCTTTGTCTTAAGTTGGTGACTCCTCACTTTCAAACCGTGACCCGTAGTTCAAGATTCTCTAACAAGAGGAAACATCCTTTCCACATCCACCCAGTCAATACCCTCAGGATCTTAAAGATTTCAATCAAGTCGCTTCTTACTCTAAACTCTAGTGGATACAAACTGAACCTGTCCAACCTTTCCTTGTAAGACAACCTGCCTAATCCTAGTCTGGTAAATCTTCTCTGATCTGCTTCTAACACATTTATCTTTTCTTAAATAAGGAAGGAGACCGATATTGTACATCGTATTCAGATATGGTCTCACCAATGATTTTCCCTTCGCGACTTCACATAGATTTAAGTTGTAAACAGACTTTGTTGCAAAACCATGTTAATATGGGGAAAGAGCGTGCAAGTATAATTAACCTACCAAAGAGCATGACCGTCCCCTTCTAATGATGCGGGAGTGAGAGGTGAAGGATCAATACCATGATCTGGAACAGACCCAGCTAATCTCACTCCCTTATGGACACCCTGCCCTTTCAAAACCTCTACGAGGATGACATGTCAGGGAAGGATTTTCTTTCTGAAAAAGACTGAGAGGTGACTTAGTGAAGGTCTTTGAAATTCTGAAAGTTTTCTTAAGAGTGAATAGAGAGAGTGTCTCCTCATGTGGGATAGGGCTATCATTTTAAGATAGTTCTCAAGAAATCCAAAGGTGTATTCAAAAGAAACCTCTTTGCCCAGAGAGTGGGGAGAATATGGAACTCACTATCACGGAGAGTGGTTGAAGTGAGTAGAGTCACTGTATTTAAGGGGAAGCTGAGTGAACACATAAAGACAAAGGGAATAGAAACTGACAATGGAAGATTTAGTTGAGCAAAGATGGGAGCAGGCTTGATTGGAGAATTGGAGCATTGGAGCAGAGTTCGAAAAGAGATAGCTAAGGAAATCGTGGAGGCATCGGTGGTGATCTTTCAGGAATCACTGGAGGCAGGAATGTTACCAGAGGACTGGAAAGTGCCTAATGGAACATCCTTGTTTAAGAAGGGAGGGAGGCAGCAGATGGGAAATTAAAGGCCCGTTAGCCTGACTTCGGTTATTGGCAAGATTTTAGAGTCCATTATTAAAGATGAGATCGTAGAGTACTTGGAAGTGCATGATAAAGCGGAACTGAGTCAGCACGGCTTTGTCAAGGGGAGGTTATGTCTGACAAATCTGTTAGAGTTCTTTGAGGAGATAACACGGAAGTTAGATCAAGGAGAGCCAGTGGACATGATTTATTTAGATTTCCAGATGGTCTTTGACAAGGTGCCACATAGGAGACTGTTAATAAGTTAAGAGTCCGTGGTGTTAAGGGTAAGATCCTGGCATGGATAGAGGATTGGTTGATTGGCAGAGGGCAAAGAGTGGGGATGAAAGGGTCTTTCTCAGGATTGCAGCCAGTGACTAGTGGTGCACCTCAGGGGTCAGTGCTGGAACCACACTTTTCACAATACACATTAATGATTTGGAGGAAGGAACTGAAGGCACTGTTGCTAAGTTTGCAGATGTTACAAAGGTATGTAGAGGGATAGGTAGTTTTGAGGAAGTGGGGAGGTTGCAGAAGGACTTTGCCAGGCTAAGAGATTGGGCAAAGAAGTGGCAGATGGAATACAATGTGGAAAAGTATAAGGTGATGCACTTTGGAAGGAGGAATGGAGGCATGGACTATTTTCTAAATGGGAAAATGCTGAGGAAATCAGAAACACAAAGGGACTTGGGAGTCGATGTTCAAGATTCTTTTAAGGTTGATGTGCAGGTTTGACGGCAGTTAGGAAGGTAAATACAGTGTTAGCGTTCATGTTGAGAGGGCTAGAATTCAAGAGCAGGGATGTATGTGAGGCTGTATAAAACTCTGGTCAGACCCCATTTGGAGTATTGTGAGCAGTTTTGGATCCCATATCTAAAGAAGGATGTGCTGGCCTTGGAAAGGGCCCAGAGGAGATTCACACGAATGATCCCTGGAATGAAGACCTTGTCATATGAAGGACAGTTGAGGATTCTGGATCTGTACTCATTAAAGCTTAGAAGGATGAGGGGGGATCTTATTAAAACTTACAGGATAGTGTGAGGCCTGGGCAGAGTGGATGTGGAGCAGATATTTCCACTAGTAGGAAAAACTAGAACCAGAGGGCACAACCTGAGGATGCGTAGGTTAGAGGGATTAATGGGTAAATATGTAGGGATATGGGGGTAGGGCCTGTGTGGGATTGTGGTTGGTGCAGACTCGATGGGCCGAATGGTCTCTTTCTGTATTGTAGGGTTTCTATGATCTCTATGAACCTCAGGCTAAAGGGACGATCCTTTAAAACAGAGATGAGGAGGAATTTCTTCAGCCAAAGAGTGGTGAATCTGTGAAACACTTTGCTGCAGAAGATTGTGGTGGCCAGGTCTTTGAGTGTCTTTAAGACAGAGAGAGAGATAGGTTATTGATTAATAAGGGGGTCAGGGTTATGGGGAAAAAGCAGAAGAATGGGGATGAGAAAAAGAAATCAGCCATGATTGAATGGCGGAGCAGACTAGATGGCACGAGTAGCCTAATTCTGCTCTTGCAATACTAGCATGATTTTGTCAGGACAAATTGCCTGATGCTGGACCAAGTATCCCATGTATTCCATGTACACAATTGCTGCCACTGTGCGCTACGCTGGAGGAGGGGGTGAAGATTTAAGGTGGTAGATAGGGTGATGACCAAGGGAGACTGCTTTATCCTGGAGTAGGGAGTGGAATTGATTGGATTTCCATTCTAAGTGCCAGCACAGGCACACTAGTAGGCTGAATGGCCTGATTCATTGCTGACCCATTCTATAATTCATAACAAATTTGCTGTCACAGTGTCCTCATTTGGACATCGATATTTCATGATCCCTGATCTGCTTTGTGTTGTATCCTGACTTGCAAAACTCCATCGAGACCATTCAGCATATTGGAGCCTCAGTCAACCATTCCAAGAGATACCTATTATTTCCATTATTGTGGGAGATCCATCAGCAGAGACACTGATTCTTCCTCACGTATGAATCATTCCGCATTCATTAATTTTTCATCCTAAAGTTAATTGAATATTCTTCCAGATTAAAACCTCAATCTCCTGTAGATTTGTTTTGTTCTGAAGATGAGGTGGGACTGGGGAACAAGGAATTCGCACTAATTTCAGTGATATTTGTGAAAGAATCACTATGGCACAGTGTGGAAGGTGGCCATTTGGCCCACTGTGCCAGTGCTGGCTCTGTGGTAAAGATATCCCATTAATTCCACTCAGATGCCCTTTCTCCATGTTGACATGGTTATACTTCAATGTTTGTTTAGGATCTGAATCTACTTGAAGTCTCAGAGGAAAAAGCAGTCCATTTACTCTCACTTGCTATTGTATTGTATCACAAATATGAATTTTTGTCTCCAAGTAATTGTATCCTCTACAGGAATGCTAGTGTGGCAGATACTTCACCTGATTGAGAGCCCATTTAAGGAGAAATTCCACCTTTCTATCCCAGATCATGGTACTAATCCCACACCCCTCTCTTCCACAACCCTCACTCCATGCCCCTCTTTCTCACAGCCCTCACTCTCACACCACAAACTGCCAGTGCCTCAGACCTTGCCCCTCACTCTCACACCTCTCACTCCCATGTGCTAAATTCACTGTGCCTCACTCCCATAGATCCTTCACTCCCTTTCCAGTCCTCTCCTTCAGCCCATCCCCCTCAATTCCTCCCCTTACCCCTCCCATCACTCCTACCACTCACGTCCTTCTCCCTCATTGCTTCCTTTCAATCCTTCCCGCACACTCTCCAAATTCTCACTCCCTGCTCCTCAGTCTCATATTATCACCTTCTCCCCATCACTCTCTACTCCCTCAAATCCTCCTCCTCATACCCTACCTGTCACACTCGATCTCCCCACTCCCTCCCCCTCAGTTGCTACCTCCCTCCCTCACTCACCTTCTCATCCCAGCCACAGACCATGGTTCCCATCGACAGTCCCATGCCTTTATATTCTGAAACCATGTTTGCCAATAGTTTGGAGGCAGCCGATACTGAAATACGTTTCTTATTCCGGAGTTTATAAATCCTATAAAAGATCACCATCAGCACATTATTGCCAAACACTGCAATGACACCCATCTAATTCAATTACTGCACTGGAACACTTAATCGCGATCAAATAATTTGAACAGTTTAAACTCACAATGTTGTTCCATACATTTTACACAGAGATTTCCCAAGAATTGAAAAGTTGTTCTATTGATTCAATTACCTGCATTGTTTGGCCAGCATTCTCTCCCAGTACACACAGTCTGCAGCACTGCCAGACATTGTTCCCAGTAGATAGGGGTTAATCTCAATCACTTTCTTGAATGTCTGGGTGCCTAAAGAAACAGTACAATTACATCTTTTTTCATTCTATAGGTGCCTTGAATTACTGTTATAAAAATATATAATATATATAGATAAATATATCTTTGTGCCCATACAATTGTGCACGTGTGTACATCGGCCCCAGTACAAGTCTGTGTGCATACGTGGCTATGTGAAAGTATCTGTGCACATGCATGTGTGCATACATGTGTTCACATTTGTATCCACAGACATGTCAGTACATATATAGGCATATATGTATGTCTGCATGCAAGACAACTTGTGAGCAAGGGCATATCTGTATGCATATATCAGTTTGTGTAGCTGTCTGTGGGCCTGCATGTCTGTATGGGGCTAATTGCTAGCTCTTTCAAAGACCAGTACAGTTTTGATGGACTGAATGGCCTCAGTCTTTGCTGTATTTTGCTATAACTCTAACATTGTATATGTGAACATGTGTTCATGTACATGTCTGTGTCTATATCAATGTGTCTATCTCGGTCCATCAACATGCCCCTATTTACAGGGATGCCTTATTTGTATTTGTATACTAGTGCTTTCTGGTTTACTACCCTGCATGGACCTAGCCGAGAAGAGTCACCTTTGTATTTTTTGCATTACAGTACAGACACAATGGGTTGAATGGCCTTTTACTGTACTGTGACCTTTCTATGGTTTGTCTTCTCATTGCATTGAAAACATGGATAATTGTTATATTTATGCCTTGCTCACAAATAGACTTGGAGTCAGGCCTGCAGGTTGAGAAGAATCCCGTGGGAGGGTTGAGGGGCTTTGGGATGGGTGGGAGGGTTGTGGGGCCCGAGGAGATGATTCGTCAGGAGGTTGGGGGTGGAGGGAGGGGAGGTGCTCCAGTGTGTGGAGAGTATGCCATGCTGAGCTTAGCCTGGGTGTTTAAAATAATTATGCTGAAGTAAGAATTGGTTTTATTCACTCTTTCAGTGTAACTTTGAGTAAAACTGGCAGAACCATCCGAAGTTAGGAATTTTAATCATTTTGTCACATGGTTCCTAGCACAGCACAATTGCTCAGGGGAAGTTTCTGGACAATTGCTGAGTAAACCTTTTCGTGGGAACTGCCAAGAGGAATTCCAGCTCCAGGTACCCCACATAAATGGGGAACAAGGAAATTACAAGCCATTGATCATTTTAACTCCATAACTTGTATAATGAAAGGGTAGTAGTAGCTGATTGAAAACTAAATATGAATATTACAAAGAACAAAGAACAACACAGCACGGGAAACAGGCCCTTCGGCCCAACGAGCCCGCGCCACCATATTAACAATGCATTTTTCCTACACCTCCCTCGACCCATGTCTATGCTTATGGTACCCCCATTGGAAACCAGATTCAGGGGAGAATAATTTAGGGACAATTTGTTACACCATGCATAGGATTGAAGTGAAGGATGTATCTGTGGCAGTTATGGATTATTGATTGAAGTGAAGGATGTATCTGTGGCAGTTATGGATTATTGCCTAAAAGGAGTGGTCTTGGCAGGAATTGATTGTTTGATGTTCTGAAGGCAGATTGACCTATTTTCCCATTCCACATTAATGCATTTTATCTTCATACCCTTGCAATGCCTTTATTTAAGTCTAAGACACTAGTTTTAGATCCACATTTATCACCTTCAAACTGAATGAGAAATTCCATCATATTATGATCACTCTCACCTTGAGAATCCTTTGCTGTGAAGTCACTTAAGAATCCTGTCTCAAAACACATTACCAGTTCCAAAACAGTCTTTCCTCTGACTAGGTGCAGAATATATTGTTTTAAAAAGCTGACCAAAATGATTCTGAATAGTCCATTGTTCCCAACTTGTGAACTAGATAGTATTGACATCAATCAACTCCAAGGGGAAATACTATTCTTAAGGAAATGTTGAAGAAAATTAGCCCATGAATCATGACTGAAAACATGTTCTTAATCCAGCTAATGTGCTCACATTCTGGAGTGGGAATTGATGCCATGATGTTCAAACTTGGTGGACAGAGTGCTACTTTGGAGCTACGGTATGTTTAACTACTTACTGATGTAGGAGCCAGCAGATGCCCTGGAATCCACAGCGACCATCACCCCATGTTGAAATTTAAAAGCCAGAGTGGTTGTTCCATGATGCAGTTTGAGTTGAACTTCTTCATCACCATCAACGTAAGGTTTAAGAAATTTCATTGGCTGTGAAAACATTGACATTGTAGAAACACTTGGGGTTCTGGTGAGAAAGTTTAAATGGAGAAGTACAAAGGCTGAATTTCTTTTTGGCTATTTCACCTAAAATTTTAAACGTTAGCCCAATGCTAATTGAGCTCCTGTAAACTTTTGGGCTGGTTTAAAGCATTAGCCAAAAGATGGCCTCACCCACGAAACTGGCCACATTTCCCTTCCACGGCAAATCCATCATCCTAATGTGTTGCTCCTGATGTCAGTTTGTGGACCTTCAGGGGGCTGTACACATTTATTTAGGCATAAAGACATTATATTCTTAAGATAGCAATGAATTTTCTTCTTGAGAAACAAACTGGCAGATAATTCAGTGTAGCTTCAAAAAATAATTTTTAATGTTTGGAAATTTGTTCACAGGCTGTGGACCTGGCAACGTGATTAAAAATGCTTATTTTTGTGATATAGCCAGTTGTAAACTCTCTCACATATTTAGTTGGTTCTTTCTCTCCCTCTGTCCATCTTTCACACACAGGATTCTCACATGCACACAATCCTCTCTCTCTCTCTCTCTCCCACTCACATTTCCCTCTTAGACACACAGTCCTGGAGAATTATATTAATTAATATGTGGACTAAATAGCGATAAGAGGGGAGGGTTAATGGGAGAGGAGATTTTGTACTTTGTTATTTTGTATTTCTGTCCAAGCTGTTTCAGTATTTGATCTTCAGATAAGATAACTTTTCACTACTATGCTGATGCTATGCTTCATTAACAGAACTACCTCACCAACCTTTCTACCTGAAATGTCAAAGTCCATAAACAGTTCCCATCCTTGGTTGCCTTGCAACCACATTTCTATAACTGATGACATATACTCATCAATGTCCCTGGCAGGCAGGAAGGAAATGGCCAAGTAAGGAAACCATGGTTCACAAAGGAGGTTGAATGTCTTGTTAAGAGGGAAAAGGAAGCGTATGTAAGGATGAAAAAACAAGGTTCAGTTGGGTCACTTGAGTGTTACAAGGTAGCTAGGAATGAGTTAAAGAAAGGGCTTAGGAGAGCTAGGAGGGGGCATGAGAAGTCCTTGGCGGGTCAGATAAAAGAAAACCCCGAAGCTTTTTCCTCTTATGTGAGAAATAAAAGAATGACCAGGGTGAGGTTAGGGCCAGTCAAGGATAGTAGTGGGAACTTGTGCATGGAGTCAGAAGAGATAGGTGAGGCATTGAATGAATACTTTTCTTCAGTGTTCACTAAGGAGAGGGGCCATGTTTTTGAGGATGAGTGCATGATACAGGCTGATTGGATGGAGGAGGTAGATGCTCTGAGGGAAGATACATGAGCAATTTTGAAAAACCTGAGGGCCGATAAGTCCCCTGGGCCAGATGAGATACATCCTAGGATACTTTGGGAGGCAAGGGATGAGATTGAGGGGCCTTTAGCTTTGATCTTTGGGTCCTCACTGTCCACAGGGACAGTGCCAGACGACTGGAGAGTGGCAAACATTGTTCCTCTCTTCAAGGAAGGAAATAGGAATGACCCTGGTAATTGTAGGCCAGTTAGTCTTACTTCAGTGGTCAGTAAGTTAATGGAAAGGGTCCTGAAAGATAGCATTTATGACCATTTGGAAAGATGCCATTTAATCCAGGATAGTCAACAGAGACTCGTGAGGGGTAAGTCCTGCCTCACAAATTTGATTGAATTCTTTGAGGAGGTAACAAAGTGTGTAAATGAAGGTAGAGCAGTTGATGTCATATATGGATTTTAATAAAGCGTTTGATAAGGTTCCCACGGTAGGCTCATGAAGAAGATAAGGATGTGTGGGATATAAGGAAATTTGGCCAATTGGACAAGTAACTGGCTGTATCATAGAAGACAGAGGGTGGTAGTGGAAGGAAATTTTTCAGACTGGAGGCCAGTTACCAGCGGTGTACCACAGGGGTCAGTGCTGGGTCCTCTGCTATTGGTGATTTTTATCAATGACTTTTTATCAATGAGGGGGCTGAAGGGTGGGTTAGTTAATTTGCTGACGACACCAAGACTGGTGGAGTAGTGGATGAGGTGGAGGGCTCTTGTAGGCTGCAAAGAGACATTGACAGAATGCAGAGCTGGGCCGAAAAGTGGCAGATGGAGTTTAACTCTGATAAACGTGAGGAGATTCATTTTGGCAGGACAAACTTGAATCAGGTTACAGGGTCAATGGCAGGGTTCTGAGGAATGTGGAGGAACAGAGAAATCTTGGGGTTCATATCCACAGATCTCTGAAGGTTGCCACTCAAGTGGGTAGAGCCATAAAGAAGGTTTATAGTATGTTAGCGTTTATTAACAGGGGTTTGAGTTTAAGAGCCGTGGGGTTATGCTGCAACTATACCGGACGTTGGTGAGGCCACATTTGGAATATTGTGTCCAGTTCTGGTCACCTCACTATAAGAAGGATGTGGAAGCATTGGAGAGAGTGCAGAGGAGATTTACCAGGATGCTGTCTGGTTTTGAGGGTAGGTCTTATGAGGAAAGGTTGAGGGAGCTGGGGCTTTTCTCTTTGGAGCGGAAGAGGATGAGACGCAACTTAATAGAGGTTTATAAGATGATGAGAGGGATTGATAGAGTGGATGTGCAGAGACTATTTCCTCAGGTGGATGTAGCTGTTACTAGGGGACATAACTATAAGGTTCAAGGTCAGAGATTCTTTACTCAGAGTGATTGGGGTGTGGCATAGACGGCCTGAAGTCGGACACTTTAGGAACTTTCAAGCGGTTATTGGATAGGCACATGGAGCACACCAGAATTATAGGGAGGGGATAGCTTGATCTTGGGATTGGACATAGCTTGGCACAACATTGAGGGCTGAAGGGCCTGTACTGTGCTGTAATGTTCTATGTTCTATTTATTTATAGTTATACCATCAATCCATGCATCCTGTTACAAATGTTGGAGCATTCAGAAAAAGAGCCTTTAAATCTATTTTTTAACCATTTTTCCCATCCTCACATTATTTTCTGCTGAATGCAAAGAAAAAATAATTGAATGCAGTATCTAGGCCCTCGAATAGTAGCTACACAATAGGATATAGCATAGCTGATGAGTTCTTATAAGAATATTGTGGGTGATTTTCATCTTCATATAGATTGGGCAAATTAAATTGGCAAACTGAGCAGGATGAATTCACAATATTTTATTTTGGACAATTACTTAAAACAATACATTCTGTAACTAGTCGGGGGAAGACTATTTTAGAACTAGTAATATGTTTTGAGACAGGATTAATTAGTGGGCTCAGTAAAGGATTCTCACATACACAGTCCTGTCTCTGTCTCTCTCCCAGTCCTCTCTCCGTCTCAATCGCTTTCTCTCTCAGTCTTATCACTCACACATTTTTCACTCAGACACACAGTCCAGGCTCTCACGTTTCTCCCTGAGACAGTCCTAGCTCTCTCTCACACACTTCTCTCAAACATAGTCCTGTCTCTCTCTCTGTCACACACATTGTCTGTCCCTCATAGACTGTGTTATCATGTTTGTCTAGCGCTGACTCCCTCGGTTTCTTCTGGTTTACAGTTTTATTCAGATGCCGAACACGGCGGATCCCATTCAGCCATTGTCAGAGTCAGACTCCAGTTACTCACATCCAGACCCAGCGGCACGGATAATTCCCCATTCCGGACACCGAAAGTAATGTCATGTCCTTTATCCAGAAACCGCTTCCCTTCCCCGAAAGGGAATTCATCCTGATTCCAGTCCTGAAATCTGCAAACATCAAGCAGCGCCATGCCCAGAGAGACAGACCTTCCTCACACACCCGGAAAGTGGAACCGAAAGTAACTTCAGATCAACCGAAACTCACCATCAACCCGGGCCGGGAGGGGGGGGGGGAGTGGGGGGGGCTTCACACTGGGGGGGGGGGGAATGAGGGGGCTTCACACTGGGGGGGGGGGGAATGGGGGGCTTCACACTGAGGGGGGGAGTGAGGGGGCTTCACACTGGGGGGGGAATGAGGGGTCTTCACACTAGGGGGGGGAATGAGGGGTCTTCACACTAGGGGGGGGAGTGAGGGGGCTTCACACTGGGGACGTGGGGGGGGAATGAGGGGGCTTCACACTGGGGACGTGGGGGGGCTTCACACTGGGGGGGGGGAGTGAGGGGGCTTCACACTGGGGACGTGGGGGGGGAATGAGGGGGCTTCACACTGGGGACGTGGGGGGGCTTCACACTGGGGGGGGGAGTGAGGGGGCTTCACACTGGGGACGTGGGGGGGGAATGAGGGGGCTTCACACTGGGGACGTGGGGGGGGTTCTCTTTTAAGACACCAAACAAGTAAACAAACTCAAATTAACTTAGGGACAAATTAAAAGACGCAGCCCTCCCCAAAAAGGAAGGGGGGACGGTCCGAACTAAAACACAGTTGAAAGGAAACTTGAAACACTAAATCAAAATGTGATTGTAAGGGTCTATAAGGCACCCCAGCCCCTGCGGTGCCCAACGGGCACGGAAGGCTTCAACTGCACCCGTGGACACCGCACGCTACTGGGGACTGGGGAATGAGGGGATCTACTTTTCGACAGGCCTATCTGTCCTGGCTGGTGTCTCATTTTATTACTGAGGCCATCTAAAACTATGTTACCCTTGTTTTGTCACACAAAGTCCCCTTCACTTGTGAGGTCTTAAAAAGAGTACCTACTAAAATTCTCCTTCTTGTTCTGATTTTATTACCAGTTCAACTAAGTTCAGTGGTGACCAAGTTCCAGTGTTTCTTTTTAATTGAATTCTCTGTTCAAAGGAGCAGGTCCGCTCCACAGTCCTCCAGTATGGTTAGTAAAAAGAGGCTGTTCCCAAATCGAACCCAGTCAGAATGGAGATTAAATCCCCATGTTATGAATACACCTTCCTTGGCCATGAAGTTATTTCCAATTGCAACGGGAACGTGATCAATTGGGCCAGTGGGCTGACGAATGGCAGATGAAATTTAATTTAGATAAATGCAAGGTGATGCATTTTGGTAGATTGAACCAGAGCAGGACTTACTCAGTTAATGGTAGGGCACTGGGGAGAGTTACAGAACAAAGATATCTAGGGATACATGTTCATAGCTCCTTGAAAGTGGAGTCATAGGTGGACAGAGTGGTGAAGAAGGCATTTGGCATGCTTGGTTTCATTGGTCAGAACACTGAGTACAGGAGTTGGGACATCTTGTTGAAGTTGTATAAGACATTGGTAAGACCAAATTTGGAATTCCGTGTGCAATTCTGGTCAGTCTATTATGGAAAGGATACTATTAAACTAGAAAGAGTGCAGAAAAGATTTACTAGGATGCTGCCAGGACTTGATGGATTGAGTTACAAGGAGAGGCTGAATAGACTGGGACTCTTTTCTCTGGAGCATAGGAGGTTGAAAGGTGACCTTATAGAGGTCTATAAAATAATGAGGGGCATAGACAAGGTAGATAGTCAGTATTCTTTTCCCAAATGTCGGGGAGTCTAAAACTAGAGGGCATAGATTTAAGGTGAGAGGGGAGAGACACAAAAGTGTCCAGGGGGACAGTTTTTTACAGAGGGCAGCTGGAACAAGCTGCCAAAGATAGTAGTAGAGACAAGTACAATTTTATCTTTTAAAAAGCATTTAGATAGTTGCATGGGTACTATGGGTACAGAGGGATATGGGCCAAATGCAGGCAATTGGGATTAGCTTAGGGTTTTTTAAAAAAAGGGCAACATGGACAAGTTGGGCCGAAGGATCCTGTAGATCTCTGTGACTCTAAGTGTTGGAGTGAAAGTTGAACCAGAAGCTCAGAGACAGGGACACCACCCGCTATACTACAAATGCTATACTACTATGCAGATACATGGATTTGGGCCTGTGTCTGTGGGAGTTTGTGCATTCTCCCTGTGGTTGCGTGGGTTTCCTCCGGGCGCTCCGGTTTCCTCCCACACCCCAAAGATGTGCTCTTAGGCTGATTGGAGTTAGCAAATTGACACTATTCTCCCCTGAATCTGGCTAAGTCAGGGGTTCTATTGGTAGATACGCAGGGTAGAATAGGTGTAGGGTGATGTGGCGGCGCGGGCTTGTTGGGCCGAAGGGCCTGTTTCCCGTGCTGGGTTGTTCTTTGTTCTTTGTTCTAAAAGCTTGTCACCCCAGGACTTAAAAGATTTGGTTGAGCGATGTTCATTCATCCATTGTCATAGCTTCTGCATGGTCTTCCCAGTGTACCATGCCTCGGGACATCCTTTCCTGCAGCATATCAGGTAGACAACGTTGGCTGAGTTGCAAGAGTATGTGCTGTGTACCTGGTGGATGGTGTTCTCACGTGAGATGATGGCATCATCTTCAAGGCTGCCATTATGACATACAACAGTGCAGAGTCGCTGAGCAGAAACTGATAGCCAATTTCCGCACACATGAGGATGGCCTCAACTGGGATCTTGGGTTCATGTCACACTATCTGTAACCCCATGACTTGCCTGAACTTGCAACATCTCACTTACTGTCCTGTCTAGTGACAATACACATCTCTTTAATCTATGCTTAATGCTATCTCCACTCACATTGTCTGCACCTTTAAGACTTGAATAGCAGATTAGCTGTAAAGACTCGCATTCTAATCAGTATTCTGTAAACTGTGTGTGCCTTTATATGCCCCGTTTGTGATCAGAACTCCCACTCACTAAATGAAGGGGCAAACCCCAAAAGCTACTGGCGTTTACTACCAAATAAAACTGTTGGATTTTAACCTGGTGTTGTGAGACTTATTACTGTGTTTACCCCAGTCCAACGCTGGCATTTCCACATCATTTCCTATTGGACAGACAGTGTTTCAATCAAAAGCAGAAGGTAACCTGCACAGAAAGAATTTACCCAGATACTGATGATGTAATAAACACTGAGTTCCCATTGGGTAGTAGTACTTTCAATTCCATTAGAAAGTCATTGCTGGATGTTAGATGCTTGCATTAATCACTATAGCAGTTTTTGATCGATGTGTATTTCCAGTCTTTTTTCCCTTGAAAGACTGGGATATGTTATCCACTGGGTTCAGGGACCTGCACATCCCAGATGGGACTATAGAATAACCATAGCTGGAATAGATTTCATCAGGCTAATCAGGGCAGAAGGAGGGCCTTCTGGCCCATCGATTCCACACTGATCCCTCAGAAGAGCAGCCCACCTAGGTCCACCCCATCCCTGCAATCCCATGCATCCACCATGGTCAATCTACCCAATTTGCACATTTTTGGAACATGGGAGGAGATCAGAGCATCTGGAGGAAACCCAGGCTGGTAATGTGCAAACTTCACACTGTCACCCGAGCTTGGAATTGGACCCGGGTTCCTTGTGCTGTGAGGCACTTGTACTAACCACTGTGCCTCTGTACAGAGGAATTCTCCACTGTTGTGCATGAACTATTATCACAAGTTGTGAAATTAGCATCGTAGTGTGGCCTCTTTAAGATTGTATTCTGTGAGGGCCACAAGATCATGTTGGACACTATAGAGTGTCAAGGTGGAAAGTCGAGCCAATTGAGTGCAAGGTCTTATGTTCTAAATTGGGGACAGTCATCAGTTAAAATCAGGGAGGAGTAATGAATAGTTGCATATTTTTTTCTGCCAGATCTTTGTAAATAACAATTTATCGTTGGGAATAACCCCTTTTATACTTTGAGCCATAATCTGTTACACTGAGGAAAAACCATTGATAGTTGTTGAGGATCGCAACGTGCAGCTAGAGGGGAAGGAGAGTGAACTTCAAAATGACAAAGAAGTAAAATATATGTGCACATTAAAATGTCTTTAATTGGAAAGATTGACCCAGAGGTGGAAAACTTGGGACTGAAAGGCTGTGTTACTTCCTCATAGCTAATAAAATCACAACAGGAAAAGTGAAAAGTTATAATGCTCAAATTCTGTGGCTCACAAACTTACAGCTTGGTGAGAAGTCTAACATTGCTAGACACTTCAGACAAAAAGGGCGGAATTTGTCCATCCCATCAGCCATCAGGCAGGACAGGACCATCCAACATGATCTTGTGG